>NC_064628.1:303178756-303802506 GCF_023864275.1 Schistocerca cancellata
CTTCACACCATATTAAATCCTAGAAAGGTATCAAATAGTAGTGAGTTCTACGCTGCCACGTTCCTGATGTGCGGATGAGTTCTGTCACATACACGAGGGGTAATTACAACATATCATTTCGACCTCGAAAAAATGCAGTTTCGTATGAATTTTTGTTTCTTTGCAGGTTCACATCTGCAGTTATCGTACAAATTGAAAACCTAACGCCACAGTACTGCAGCTCGCCGCTAGAGAAGCCAAGACGGAATGGCTCAACGCATTGACAAGTAATTGGTTTTCGGCAGTACCCACTGTAACACTAAGTGCCGATTTAATGGAAGTGTACGGTAGCAATTCACCATCTTACAGTGGTTAGGTGCTGCAGATGCTTACAGTGAAATCAGATATGTCTGTGTGACGAACAACTATGTGGCAGACCATCTTACTGTAAGGCAAAGGAATGGTAAAGGCGCCAGACAGGCAAATACCCAAAAAAACGGCATTCCTGTCAAGATAAGTCTACTGGTGTCAAACAAAGCCCTTCATTTGAGGAAGAAATTTCTGACAATGTACGTTTTCTTAGCAGAGCAGTGATTTTACATTTGATGTTAACATATGTTTGCTGTAACTTCGTAAATGATGTACCTACCATTTCAATATCAATATACTTGGTTTTTTTGCTATTTCCTTTACTACATCAAATTATTTTTGAATTTCGATTATTTTTGCAGTGGTATTTTAAGAATTGCATGAATCATTGCTTGAAGGAAGGCGCTCTTATGGGTGACATGAATCAGCATTAATTATATCAGAGGTTGCCAGTCTCCTATACATCGCGAAGTAATTTTTGCTTTCATATTTTGAAATCTTAAGATCTTTCTTAAACAGTTACTCGTAATTAGCTTCAGAACACTAAATATACAGCTTTCTTAACGTGTTATTAATGCGGCTACATCGCTGGTTTTGCTGCACAGTGGTTGCGTGGGATTTCTGCAGTGCGTGATAGCGCATGCAATGTTGGTGACCGGCGCTGAAGGACGACTTACAACCAACACAAATGTGATGATTATACGCGGCCGAACCGAATGCAGTACGGCAGCAGCGTAACATCTTTCGTCGATATCGATAAGACGTCCGCGTCTTAGGTAAACAGCAGAGTCCCAGAGACTATCTTTCGTATAAACGAAGTCCTGCAGAGGGCAGTCCAGTTTCGTGTAAACTAATGCCATGGGCTGCTCAATAAAACTTTTTAATATCATATTATGTAAATTTTTAACTGTACAACATAAAGTGTTACTTAGTATAACTTACGATAATACCCAGCTTAGTATTAAGGTTTATATGCATGCTATGTGACACATATCACATGCAATGTATGCTGTTGGTTGAAGATTACGTAGGATGACAGGCGAGGGGAGGGGTTTCTGTTCTTTAACTCATGACACCGCCGCATAGTCGGCAGTGACATCAGTGGATGGTACCCACAGATCGTGCTCTGTGCCATCGTCTCGACAAGTAATTACTGGGTATAATATCGTATAATTTATGTTCTACTCAATGTTTATTACGTTACTTGTTTCCCTCTGTTCTGTTGTACTCTAAATTAGAGAGCATGTTACGAAGATGATCCGTAGCGGCTCGAAACCGGTCACCACTTATGATTGTTTTAATGCGATCAGGACTCTTCTATGTAGTATTTAATTACCTATACATTGTCGAGTATTTCCGCCAATTTATGTGCAATGGAGTACGTAAGTTTATATATGTGAAGATGGTATCTGTTCTTTCGGACATGTCCGATACCATCTTCATATATAAATAGTTAAGGCTCACTGGCAATTTGACCATCTTCTTCTGTGCAGATGCACAAACAGTGCCCGAATTCTTACGGGAACCGGCAAAAAGCCGCGTAACGAGTATAATGGGCAGAGGCACTATGAATATAGTGCGGAACAGTTAGTTGGGAATGTGGGTTTCACGGGAGGCGTGCCAGAGGTAAGTACCCGCAGTCGTACTAAACCTCTGTGTCCTCGGTGGCTCAGATGGACAGAGCATCTGCCACGTAAGCACGAGATCCCGGGTTCGAGGCCCGGTCGGAGCACACATTTTCAACGGTCCCCGTTGACTTACATGAACGCCTGTATGCAGCTAGGGGTATTCATTTCATTTTAAATACGTAAGTTTATGTTGAGAGTCAAGTGCCAGTCAGTGGAGGTCATTCTGCATTTCGCTACAATTTTTTGCCTTGAGTATGATCCTGTGAACACCCTCATAGAAGTTCCGAAGTTGCGAATGTAGTGGTCCCATGAGATCTCGTTCGGATACTCCCTTAGCTAATTATCTCCGTTAATAACGGCATGCTGTGTTATGACCTAGTCTCATACTCGTCTGATATACATCGTTCATTAGACAGCATTGCAGAACAGTATCGAACGCGTTCCGG
This sequence comes from Schistocerca cancellata, assembly GCF_023864275.1. Lineage (NCBI taxonomy): Eukaryota > Metazoa > Arthropoda > Insecta > Orthoptera > Acrididae > Schistocerca > Schistocerca cancellata. The sequence goes on from NC_064628.1 coordinate 303,181,179, forward strand.
AGGTCAACGAACGCGACATCAACCTGGGCGCTGTTGTATGAGACGGTAGTGAACAAACAGGATAAGCTGGGTTTCACACGAGCGTTGTTTTCAGAATCCATGTTAACTCCTACACAGGAGATATTAGGTCTCAATAAAAGTGATATTAAGCTAACACAAAAGGGTTTCTAAATTTTTACAACCGACTGACATTTACCATAAATGCATACTGTTGTAGACGGTGATCTAAACGTAAAGAGGAAAGTAATTTAGGCATGATGTGTCAAAAAAACTGCTACAGTACAATACAGCATAGAGCAGAAAGATAAGCGAAAGATATATGCATTGAGAGGATGAGAAATGACACTTTTATTCAAAGACAATAGTTTTACTGAACATCACCGCGAGGTATGATGGGTACAATGCTCCCATTCTGGCCACAAGTTTCGTAACGGGTTCTTGTAGTAGGGCGTTTCCTTCTTCCAGCACCGTGGGTGACAACTAAGAGAGGGCCGTAGGTGCATGTGAATACGTTCCATTACGTGTCCCCAACGCATCTCACATGTGCTCGATGGCACTTCAATCAGGGAACGCGCACGTCAGTCCGTTCGCCGAATGTCCTGTCATTCCCAGAGCTTCTTCACCTGCGCCGTTCGATGCGGTCGCGCTTTGTCAGCTACAAAAAATATACCTATGGCCGAAAGCACTCCTGAAACGGTGCAGGTGGGGAAGGAGTACCGTGACAACAACGTTGAGAGGTGAGTGTACAGTGTTCAAAAATTTGGGAGAAGTACCTTAGTGCAACATTATGCCTCCTCACATCATAACACGTGCACCAAGCGATGATGTTCGACAATGCTCCAGGTTGCGTTAACTGTTCGCACCTCACGCCATACGAGACTAAGTACAGAATCACTACTCAGACTTAATGGCCTCTCGCCCAGTCCCCACTCCCTTGGCACCATCACAAACGGTGCTCCCAATACGTGGGCATCAATGAAATACAAAATACTCGTCACCGGGCAAAGACCACCAGCGTACCACTAAGGAACATGAGACTGCGTGCTTTGCAGACCTGTTAAAAAGTCGTTGTAATTGCGCCCGCTGTTTGACGTGGGTCCCTTCTTGCCTGTTGCAAAATGTACCGGTCATCAGCTGCTGTAGTTGTCCGTGGTCCACCACCTCCTCTCCTTCGAGCAGCAATCTCTGTGGCTTCGATCACTTCCCTTGGATGTGAAACAACGCTCTGGGCAGTACCAAATTCTCGGGTTACACCCTGTAATGGTACTTGAATTACGTAACCATTACGGCACCTCACCTCAACCTCTCGATACCAGCAATATTCTACTGTGTTTCTGTAAAATAGTTAACATATTTCTGTGACAACATTCAGATTTGATTTCATTAATGTAGAGGTACTTCGATACATCGATATGTATATATTGCAATGATATTATTCTTATGTGTATTCTTTCTTTTATCACTATGTTCTTTGACGTACTTGTAACTCTGATTTTTGGAGGCGTAAGAAGTTATTAGAGAGTCAAGCTTTGGTCGTCATGTTAAAAAGACGCAAATTGTAGTCAGTTTATGAAATGTGAACTTTAACAGTGAGGAAGATATTTTCAAGTATGTTTTATATTGTGAAGTGATGTTTTGGAACGAGTTACGTGATATTGCAACAAAAGTAATAAAAAAGAAGTGTAACTTAAATTCGGAGTGCTGATTACTTTTTTACATCACCATTGTCCTAACTTGCAAAAGTTTAATCTTCAAGAACGGTTTACCGAGCGAGGTGGCGCAGTGGTTAGTACACTGGACTCGCATTCGGGAGGACGACGGTTCAATCCCGTCTCCGGCCATCCTGATTTAGGTTTTCCGTGATTTCCCTAAATCGCTTCAGGCAAATGCCGGGATGGTTCCTTTTAAAGGGCACGGCCGGTTTCCTTCCCTATCCTTCCCTCAACCGAGCTTGCGCTCCGACTCTAATGACCTCGTTGTCGACGGGACGTTAAACACTAATCTTCTCCTCCTCCTTCAAGAATGGTTTATGAAGCACATCTATAAAACTTTTTAATATCGCAGAATAACACCTAGGCCTCTTTACATCCGAGTTTGGAGTCATGACTACCTAGATTTTCGACGATTGAGCCATGAGTTCACAACGAGACCAGCGTGGGAAACACGAAAAGATGGGTGCCTAGTTTATCCATTATTTCAAGAAATGACTTTATTAACTGTGCTCTATTGACACCTGCCACATAATGTAACTTTGTTGTTGCCCTAAAATGCAATATTTAGCAGCGTGAGCAACACTACAATCATAATTAATTTTTGACCTTTGTTGTGGTAAGGTTGTTAAAACCCGTCACACCTCATTATTCTTCCAATGTCCCGATCATCCTTTCCTTGTTAAGTCATCCAGATATTGTCTCCAGGGCATGTTGTAGTGAAGTACAGCACCACAGTGCACTATAACTGCTCGCTGGTATACACACAAAGCTTTTCTCGTTCCTTCAACCATACTGTTTTGCTGAACCACGTCCGTTTGGCGTTGTAGTGACGCCGGCCTCACGCCATTTAACGTCCAGCTTCCTGTGCACGACTGGGAGGGGTCTGGTAAAAATGCTACAGCACTTTCATTCATTTCCACCAAGCAGTTAGTTTGTTAACTATATATACTTAAAAAAGTACATGTATAGACAAACAAATTATTAAAAATGGTTCAAATGGCTCTAAGCACTATGGGACTTAACATAGGAGATCATCAGTTCCCTAGACTTAGAACTACTTAAACCTAACGAACCTAAGGACATCACACACATCCATGCCCGAGGCAGGATTCGAACCTGCGACCGTAGCAGCAGCGCGGTTCCGGACTGAAGCGTCTAGAACCGCTCGACCTCAACGACCGGCAACAAACGATTACAAATTCAGAAAAATTTGATGCTTTATTCAAGAGAAAGAGCTTCAAAATTTGAGCTAGTCAATGACGCGTCAGTCCAACTCTGGCCGTTATGCAAGCAGTTACTCACTTGTCACTAGTTGACACAGTTGTTCTGTGTCCTCTTGAGGGATATCGTGCCAGATTCTGTCCAACAGGTGCGTTAGATCGTCAAAACACCAAGATGGCTCGGGAGCCTCGCCCATAATCCTCCAGAGCGCCGGCCGCGGTGGCCGAACGGTTCTAGGCGCGCAGTCCGGAACCGCGCGACTGCTACGGTCGCAGGTTCGAATCCTGCCTCGGGCATGGATGTGTATGACGTCCGTAGGTTAGTTAGGTTAAAGTAGTTCTAAGTTCTAGGGGACTGATGACCTCAGAAGTTAAGTCTCATAGTGCTCAGAGCCATTTGAACCATTTTTTTTTAATTGGGGAGCTATTCCGAGACCCTGCTGGCCAAAGTATAGTTACACAAGCACGAAAATGAGCAGTAGAAACTCTTAGCGTGCGTTCGGGGGGGGGGGGGGAGGGGGGGAGGATCTTCTTGAAATGTAAGCCCAGGATGTTTTCCCAAGAAGGGCATTAAAACGAGGCGTAGAATATCGTCGACCTGGCACTGGGCTGCAAAGGTGCCGCGCATGGCTTGATATGAAATGAAATGGCACGCCAGACCATCACTCCTGGCTGTCGACCTGCATGGCGAGCGACACTGAGGTTGATGCCCCACCGCTGTCTGCGGCGTCTCCACAAACGTCTTGCTGGCCACTCTCAGTTCGAAGTGGGACTCATCACTGAGGACTGCTCCAGTAAATGATATTCCAGGCTGAAGACGTATCTGGAGAGGCCGCGGTAGGTCCGAAAAACAGGCAGATATTACGTTGATGCGTCGGCAATCCTAATGGGAATAGCTGGAGGGAAGGCGACCTTCCCTTCGGGGAAAACTACTGAGAAAATTTAGAGCACCGGCGCCTGCAGCTGACTGCAAAAAATGGTTCAAATGGCTCTGAGCACTATGGGACTTAACTACTGTGGTCATCAGCCCCCTAGAACTTAGAACTACTTAAACCTAACTAACCTAAGGACATCACACACATCCATGCCCGAGGCAGGATTCGAACCTGCGACCGTAGCAGTCGCGCGGTTCCGGACTGCGCGCCTAGAACCGCTAAACCACCGCGACCGGCAGGTGACTGCAGGACGATTCTGCTGCCACCTACGAGCATTTCACGTAAGCGCCCCGAAGGCAAAATAAGAGAAATCTGGACTCGAACGGAGGCATACACTGATAAGCCAAATCATTATAACCAATGCCCACTGCCCGATGGCGTTGCGGACATTTGACTCGGTAACAAAAGCATGTAAGTGAAGTAGACACGGACCCGGGATCACTCTAGCGAACATATGGGCTGCAAATGGTGAAATCCGTTGAGATAAACGACTTTGGCAAAGGCCACATTATTATTAAGCAAATTATCTCGAAAACGGCAAAGCTAGTCTAATGTTCAAGCGCTACGGTCGTCAGGTAGAAGGACAGTAAAATTTTACCACTAGATGCTAAATAATTGGACGTCCACGGCCCTTCACAGAACGTGGGGTTCGGAGGCTTGTCTGTGAAGTAGAACAGATTGTCATCTGCAGTGTCTCTACCGAAAGAACACAATGCTCGTGCACGCACAAGTGTTTCAGAGCCCACCGTTCATCATACATTGTTGGACATGGAGCTCCACAGCAGACCACTCGTACGTGTTCACATGTTGATCCAACGACATCGTCAGTTACGATTGCAGTGGTCACGGGACCATCGGCATTCGACTGTCGATCTCTGGAATGATGTCGGCTCTTCGGGTCAACGACATGTCTGCTACACTAAGTTGATGGCCGTCTCCACAAACGCTGTCACCGACGCGAACGGCGGCTCGAAACCTGCAGTGCGCCACAGACGCAGACTGACGGGAGCAGTATTAAGCAACGGGAGACATTCTCCTGCACTTGCATGCGACCTGTGGTAGTGACTGAAGACACGCTGACAGCTGTGAACCAACTGCATCCCTTCTTGCTTGATGTCTTCCCCGGCGACTGTGTCGTCTTTCAGCAGTATAATTGCACACGTTTCGGAGCCAGAACCGACCTACAGTGGTTGGAGGGGCATTGTAGTGAACTCACGCTGATGTCTCAGCGACCAAATTCAGCTGATGTAAATCCTATGGAACCGATCTGCGTCGCTATAGGGCACTACCACCGCATACGCTTATCAGCGGCCCGTTATACGGGGTGGTCCATTGATCGTGACAGGGCCAAATCACTCACGAAATAAGCGTCAAACGAAAAAACTACAAAGAACGAAACTTGTCTAGCTTGAAGGGGGAAACCAGATGGCGCTCTGATTGGCCAACTATATGGCGCTACTGTAGGTCAAACGGATATCAACTGCGATTTTTCAATAGGAACCCCCATTTTTTCTTACATATTCGTGTAGTACGTAAAGAAATATGAATGATTTAGTTGGACTACTTTTTTCGCTTTGTTATAGATGGCGCTGTAATAGTCACAAACATAAGGCTCACAATTTTAGACAAACGGTGGGTAACAGATAGTTTTTTTAAATTAAAATACAGAACGCAGGTACGTTTGAGCATTTTATTTCAATTGTTCCAATGTGATATATGTACCTTTGTGAACTTATCATTGCTGAGATCGCATGCTGTTACAGCGTGATTACCTGTAAATACCACATTAATGCAATAAATGCTCAAAATGATGTCCGTCAACCTCAATGCATTTGGCAATATGTGTAACGACATTCCTCTCAACAGCGAGTAATTCGCCTTCCGTAATGCTCGCACATGCATTGACAATGCGCTGACGCAGGTAGTCAGGCGTTGTCGGTGGATCACGATAGCAAATATTCTACAACTTTCCCCGCAGAAAGAAATCCGGGGACGTCAGATCCAGTGAACGTGCGGGCCATAGTATGGTGCTTCGACGACCAATCCACCTGTCATGATATATTCTATTCAATACCGCTTCAACCGCACGCGAGCTATGTGCCGGCCATCCATCATGTTGGAAGTACATGGGCATTCTGTCATGCATTGAAACATCTTGTAGTAACATCGGTAGAACATTACGTAGGAAATCAGCATACACTGCAGCATTTACACTGCCATCGATAAAATGGGGGCCAGTTATCCTTCCTCCCATAATGCTGCACCATACATTAACCCGCCAAGGTCGCTGATGTTCCACTTGTCGCAGCCATCGTGGATTTTCCGTTGCCCAGTAGTGCATATTATGCCGGTTTACGTTACCGCTATTGGTGGATGGCGCTTCGTCGCTAAATAGAACGCGTGCAAAAAATCTGTCATCGTTCCGTAATTTCTCTTGTGCCCAGTGGCAGAACTGTACACGGCGTTCAAAGTCGTCGCCATGCAATCCCTGGTGCATAGAATTATGGTACGGGTGCAAGCGATGTTGATGTAGCTTTCTGAACACCGAAGTTTTTGAGATTCCCGATTCTGGCGCAATTTGTCTGCTACTGATGTGCGGATTAGCCGCGACAACAGCTAAAACACCTACTTGGGCATCATCATTTGTTGCAGGTCGTAGTTGACGTGTCACCTGTGGCTGAACACTTCCTGTTTCCTTAAACAACGTAAGTATCCGGCGAACGGTCCGGACACTTGGATGATGTCGCCCAGGATGCCGAGCAGCATACATAGCACACGCCAGTTGGGCATTTTGATCACAATAGCCACACAACAACACGATATCGACCTTTTCCGCAATTGGTAAACGGTCCATTTTATTACGGGTAATGTATCACGAAGCAAATACCGTCCGCACTGGCGGAATGTTACCTGATAGCACGCACTTATACGTTTATGACTATTACAGCGACATCTATCACAAAGCAAAAAAGTGGTCGAACTAAAACATTGATATTTCTTTACATACTACACGAATATGTAATAAAAAATTGGGGTTCCTATTTAGAAAAACGCAGTTGATATGCGTTTGTCCTATGGCAGCGCCATCTAGCGGGCCAACCATAGCGCCATCTGGTTTCCCCCTGCAAGCTAGACAAGTTCCGTTCTTCGTAGTTTCTCCGTTTGACGCTTTTTTCGTGAAATATTTTGCCCGGTCACGATCAATGGACCACCCTGTATACGCGGGTTACATGACATGTGCGTGGACATCTAATGCCACATACCTCCACAAACCCATCAACAAAGTGTCGAAGTCCTGATACGCAGAATCAGCGATGTATTTTGTTCCAAGGACGGGTAAAAAGCTATTAAGCAAATTGTCGTGATGTTTCGACTCATCAGTGTATAGAAAGTCGCTTCTCCATTTCTCTGTTTGCAATGGGAACAGGAAAGGAAATGACTAGTTGTGGAACAGGGTACCCACCGCCATGCATCGCACGCTCGTGCGGACAGGAGAACCTAATTCACCTGTCGGAATAGAGTTGGCCTCTGTTTCTATGTTTCGATACAGTGTATCGATACGTGGAACTGTTTCAGTGTTTCGGAACGGCTGTGGTTCACTGTCTCGAAAGAGTGGTGTTTCATTCAGCCCCTGTCTCGGATAACCGGACCAGATTCGATCTCGAGCCAGACACAGAAACTGTATCGTTGTTTCAAAATAAGGCTGTTTCAGTCCACCTGTGCTTGGAACGGACTAATTGTATCGAAACAGTGATGTTTCATTACGCTCTGTGTCGGACGAGATTCGGGCTCGGCACAGGTACTGAAACACAACATACCACTTCGTGAAACACTTTTTAGAGTATCGAAGTCTTTTTGACAAGCTTAAGATATCCGAAAATAAAGCTTCGTTTCTAGCTGACTGTCCTATTCCGAAATGGTGTAACATCTGCTTTATAAACACTAACCAAACAATAAAACAACGCATACTATTCACATTCAGAATAATAAATATGTGAAAATCATTCAGTTAAATTACACTTTTTTATAACATACGCTTCTCTGTTCATGTACAGTAATCATATTAAGAAACGCAAGTAAGCCTACAACATTTTGAATAAAAAAAAGGCGTAGAGGGACAGTTATTAGAGATATACATAAATTTGATGTAGGTATAATTGCAAGAAATCTGTTTGACATGTCACTGATAGTGTAATGGTGAACGGGAAGGGCTGGGAAGGGTGAATTTATAGTAACGGCTCGAAACACCTTGAAAGACAAAATCTTTTTCTGTTATATTTTGTTATTTATTCGAATTATTTGGCATTATTTGTGAGTCTATAGTCACTGTGCCTATTATCCACAATGATTCGCTTTGTGTGCATGGAAATTAGCAGGATGGGTATATTACCCATACTAACGGAATGTGGGAGTCCCAGTAGCATACCCGTTGTTTCTGCAGTTTGCTCCCACCTCCAGTTCCGTTCGTGGTGGTTCTTCTGTCTTCAGCTGTGGCTGTCCTGAGCCAATTGAAAAGTATGAAAGTCACACGATACGAAAGTAGCACATGAAATACGAAACTGCCAAGACGCCTAAGTGATAGTGTCATACTTTCTGCGATATGATTAGCGCTCTTGCAACTCATTTGTGTTTATATGGACATGCTTATACAGTGCACATTCAAGATGATAAAATGTGTAGGTTTATTAAATTACAAAACACAAACTGTTCCACTATTTCGAAACAGCGTATCGAAACATTACATTGTACTGTTTCATTTGTTTCGAAACAGTAACGTGTTTCAGTTTGCCCATCTCTAGCTCGGAAGACTACACACTCGACAAGGAACTGCAGTTCGGCGACAGAGGCGCCACAAGCGGATGTCCGGGCGGCGCTGACGTGCGTAGCCTGGGGGGAAGGCGCGGGACGGCAGGCGGTGACAATGACAGCAAGGCTGCAGCAGCGGCAGCGGCAGCAGCCGGCAGCTGCGCGCCGCGCGGAAGGTCAGCCGGCCGGCCACGCCTTGCTGCGGGCGCCGCGCAGCCGCGGCCTTGGCGCCCGGGGGTAGCGCCGGCTGCTGGCGGCCGCCGTCCAGCTACCGGCCGTGGTCGCGGGAGCCCGGTGCGGCGCAGCCGGCGATATGCACCTCTTCAACTGTCTCACTCGTTATCGGTCAGTCTCAAACGTTCTGTAAAATGGAGAAACCGCACGCCAGTCGCCCAACCCACTATCTTTTATTGTCTACACGACCGGTTGCGGAACACGTAAAGTTCCATCATCTCGTGTAGACTGTAATAACAAAAATATGCTGCCAACGAGAACAGGAGGGTATCCCCAAGTCTGATATATCAGATACGGAACTTAAAAGAGAATGATCAGTCAGAACATATTGGCCACCGATCTGCTGTCGATACAAAGCCGTTCATCTACATCTACATATATACACCGCAAGCCACCCAACGTTGTGTGGCGGAGGGCACTTTACGTGCCACTGTCATTACCTCTCTTTCCTGTTCCAGTCGCGTATGGTTCGCGGGAAGAATGACTTCCGGAAAGCCTCCGTGTGCGCTCGAATCTCTCTGATTCTACACTCGTGATGTTCTCGGCAGGTATAAGAAGGGGGAAGCAATATATTCGATACCTCATTCAGAAACGCACCCCCTCGAAACCTGGACAGCAAGCTACACCGCGATGCAGAGCGCCTCTCTTGCAGAGTCTGCCACTTGAGTTTGCTAAACATCTCCGTAAAGCTATCACGCTTACCATATAACCCTGTGACGAAACGCGCCGCTCTTCTTTGGATCTTCTCTATCTCCTCTGTCAACCCGACTTGGTACGGATCCCACACCGATGAGCAATACTCAAGTATAGGTCGAAGGAGTGTTTTGTAAGCCACCTCGTTTGTTGATGGACTGCATTTTCTAAGGACTCTCCCACTGAATCTGAGCCTGGCACCCGCCTTACCAACAATTAATTTTACATGATCATTCCACTTCAAATCGTTCCGTACGCATACTCCCAGATACTTTACAGAAGTAACTGCTACCAGTGTTTGTTCCGCTATCAGATAATCATACAATAAAGGATTCTTCTTTCTATGTATTCGCAATACATTACATTTGTCTATGTGAAGAGTCAGTTGCCAGTCCCTGCACCTAGTGCCTATTCGGTGCTGATCTTCCTGCATTTCGCTGCAATTTTCTAATGCTGCAACTTCTCTGTATACTACAGCATCATCCGCGAAAAGCTGCATGGCGATAGCAGCGTCACCTGGCAAGTAATGACTGCTATAATCCTTTTATCATAAGAATAAACCTAACGTAAACATTGCACTATGTATTCTTCCGCGTTTGCTGGAACCTCATTGGATTTCCGTTTTACGTGGGACTGCAGCCAAGCAGTCTGGAGTAGTGTCAAGTAGGATAATAAGGGTACCTTTTGTGCTGTGCGTTACGCGCACTTCGACTTAGCGGTAATACGGTGCAACAGCTTTACCGGTGCATTTAACTTGGACGGCACTGGCCGTTCAGCTGGTACAGCTAGCCTATAGTGACGTGGCCAGCTGCAGTTCACACGTAAAAAGAGACGAGCAGAGAGGCAATACAGCTTCGAATGCCATTTAATTTTTAAGCAGGATGAAATAATACATTGCAGATCTCCCACAATAAGCTCATTAGACGAAAACCGCAACACGATATATTTTTAGCTAACGTACCACTGAAATCGTAATTAAAGACGAGAATGATGAACATTCCTGACTTAACCCTAGGGTAATTTTTCTGCATAAGCTGTGTGTAACGTAAAAGAGTATTGAAAGATTTCACCGTATAGTTAAATTGGTTCAAATGGCTCTGAGCACTATGGTACGTAACATCTGTGGTCATCAGTCCCCTAGAACTTAGAACTACTTAAACCTAACTAACCTAAGGACATCACACACATCCATGCCCGAGGCAGGATTTGAACCTGCGACCGCAGCAGTCGCGCGGTTCCGGACTGAGCGCCTAGAACCGCTAGACCACCGCGGTCGGCTATAGCTAAATATTGAAGCCACTGAAGGTATTACTTACAGTCAGTCGCCTGATAATCTCTTAGCTCCTTCCTTATCCGAATCTGAGAAATACATTTCAGTTCTGGAAGTATCACCTGCTACGTTGATAACGCGCCTATCAGCAACAGAATCCACGAAGCCAACCAGGCGCAGCATTTTCTCTTCTTCTATTACGACGGACCGTTCAATATCCCGCCAGCAGTGACGTGTGAAGAAGCTCCGTGCCTTAGTTCCAGTACGTCTGGCAGCTTAACAGTCTTGTTACTTCTGGGGCCAACCCCGCAGCTTGGCTCCAGATCAGTTCTGTTGGGTTCGTATTGTAATGCTACAGTAGCAAATGTAAAAATGCAGCATTTGAATGATGTGCCCTATGCTGCGAAAAATGACTGTTTTTCATGTTTCTGCGATACTTATCTACCTCTGTGGAATAAAACGATGGACACAGTCCAAATAAAGAGGTTTTGGTTTTTCATTTTTGGCTTCAAAATTAAATTCTTATGTTTTCTTAATTTAAACAACTTTTATGACCAGTCTTTCATAAACCATCGACAATTAAGAATTTGTGTTTGAAATGGAAAGACGTATTTCGTGTCCAATACGTAATTAGAAACAAGAAAATCTGAATTATTCATAAAAGTGATGATGAGTTTTATAATTAAGAGATGTAGATATTTCAAGTTGAACGAGGAAAAATATTGTAATGGGGAGATTTCTACCGACACACGAATTACCGCATTTGGTTACGTTAGTTACGTTCAATGTAAGTTCGTTTATCAACTGCATTATATACAACGCTGGGGAAACTTCGGATCCGATTATCTCCTTAAATTTATGAAAAACATTAAGAACAGCCTATTTCTCGGCCATTTTAACCGTGTTCCACGCGCGTGTTTCAGTACGGAACAGAAATCATCCTCAGCCATTTTTATATTGCACATTAGCAGCGCAACAATCGGAGCACAACTTTGCAGAGACTGTGACTGTACACGATTTCTTAAATGAAAACTACGTAGCTAAAGCGTGATTAAGAAAAACGTTGATGGCTTTTAATACATTTGAATATCTTAAAAGCCGGCCGGGGTGGCCATGCGGTTCTAGGCACTGTAGTCCGGAACCGCGCGACTGTTACGGTCGCAGGTTCGAATCCTGCCTCGGGCATTGATGTGTGTGATGTCCTTAGCTTAGTTAGGTTTAAGTAGTTCTAAGTTCTAGGGGACTGATGACCTCAGATGTTAAGTCCCATAATGCTCAGAGCCATTTGAACCAATACCTTAAAGTTTCATTTAACGTAACTTACAAGGGAACCTCCCCATCGCACCCCCCTCAGATTTAGTTATAAGTTGCCACAGTGGATAGACCTTGAAAAACTGAACACAGATCAATCGAGAAAACAGGAAGAAGTTGTGTGGAACTATGAAAAAATAAGCAAAATATACAAACTTATTAGTCCATGTGCAAGATAGGCAACATCAAGGATAGACAGACCTCAGGAGCGCCGTGGTCCCGTGGTTAGCGTGAGCAGCTGCGGAACGAGAGGTCTTTGGTTCAAGTCTTCATTCGCCAGAGAATTTTAATTTCTTATTTTCAGACAATTATCAAAGTTTAGGCACTCACACATAATCAACTTCGCTATCCAAAATTCCAGGACATGTTCAGATTTGCTTGGACATATGCAGTATTTGACGGTCTACACACGGAAAAATTTGAAAACGTTAAAAACATATGTTTTGACAGAGCACAGGGAAAAGTGTGCGACTGTGAGACTTTTGGATTCATTTTTTGCAGTTTATGCGACAAAATCTTATGTTTTCATCACTTTTTTGGGAGTAATTATCACATCCACAAGAAAACCTAAATCGGGCAACGTAGAAGAATCTTTTTACCCATTCGCCAAGTGTAGAAGTTAGGTGGGTCGACAACATATTCCTGTCATGTGACGCACATGCCGTCAACAGTGTCGTATAGAATATATCAGACGTGTTTTCCTGTGGAGGAATCGGTTGACCTATGACCTTGCGATCAAATGTTTTCGGTTCCCATTGGAGAGGCACGTCCTTTCGTCTACTAATGGTGCGGTCCCAAAACACAGACACTAAACTTATTACAGTGAACAGAGACGTCAATGAACGAATGGACAGACCATCACTTTGCGAAAATAAAAAAAATAAAAATTTCGCTCGAGGGGAGACTTGAACCAAGGACCTCTCGTTCCTCAGCTGCTCACGCTAACCACTGGACCACGGCGACGCTGAGTTCCGCCGGTCTTTGATGTTGCATATCTTGTGCATGGACTAATCAGTTTGTATATTTTGCTTATTTTGTTATAGTTCCACACAACTTCTTCCTGTTTTCTCGATTGATCTGTGTTCAGTTTTTCTAGGCCTATCCACTGTGCCAACTTCTAACTACATCTGAGGGGGGTGCAATGGGGAGGTTCCCTTGTTAGTAATAAGATATCTAACACATAAGTAGGACCTAATTCCAAGAGCGTAACAACACCAGTGTACGTGTGCTACGGCTCCTGACCAATCATTGCGTTTGTGTTTTTTTACATCATGTTTATTCTTATGATGAACGGTTATAGGCAGACACGCGATCTGTGCATGTAGTATCAGTGAGCGAGCTGGGACGTGTGTACAATGGGGAAGGCGTGTTATGTATCTAAGTATGACAGAGGGCAGAGTGTAATGGCCCGTAGGTTCGGCACGAGGATTTCGGAAACTTCACGACTTGTCGGGTGTTCGAGGAGTGCTGTGGTGAGTGTCTTCAGCACGTGGCGAAATTAAGGTGAAATCATTTCCAGGCGTTCAAATGGCTCTGAGCACTATGGGACTCAACACGCACGGTTCCGGACTGAAGCGCCTAGAACCTTTCGGCCACCGCGGCCGGCACCAGACGTCGTGGGATTGAGCGGCCAGCCCTTGTTATAGATTCGGACGTCGTAGGCTGGGCAGACTGATAAAAGAGGAAAGGCGGCGAACTGTGGCGGATCTAACATTAGACCCAACTTCTGGGCAGAGTCCAACTGTGTCTCATCACGCAGTGCACCGAACTCTCCTCGCGATGGGCCTCCGCAGCCGACGAGCTGTGCATGTGCCAATGTTAGCACTACGACATCGGCAACTACGACTAAATGGTCACGTGACCACATTGGCGCAGTGGCAGAGCGTTGCACGTTCTTATGAATCGCGATACCTTCTTCATCACCTCGATGAGATGGCCCGAGTCGGTCGTCTTCCAGGTGAACAGATCCTTGACACCTACGCTGCGGGACGGATAATAGCTGGCGCCGGCTCTATTATGCCCTGAAGGACATTCACGTGGGCATTCATAGTCCAATGGACATCGTGCAAGGCACCGTGAGTGCCAAGGAGTATTGCACACTGGTTGCGAACCACGAACACCAATTAGTGACGGCCCTGTTTACCGACAACATCGAATTTTTCAACAAGATAATGCGCTATGTCGCAAGAGCAGGAGTGTGACCGAGTGGTTCGAGCAGCATAGTGACGAGTTACAGTTGATCTGCTCGTCCCCCAGCTCTTCAGGTCTGAACCAGATCCAACATATTTGGTTCTAAATGGTTCAAATGGCTCTGAGCACTATGGGACTAAACTTCTGAGGTCGTCAGTCCCCTAAAACTTAGAACTACTTAAACCTAACTAACCTAAGGACATCACACATATCCATACCCGAGGAAGGATTCGGACCTGCGACCGTAGCGGTCGCGCAGTTCCAAACTGTAGCGCCTGGAACCGCTCGGCCACCCCGACCGGCCAACACATTTGGGATGTGATTAAACGAGGCGTCAGAGCTCATCGTCCCGCTCCCCGGAATTTAAGGGAATTGGGTGACTTGTGTGTGCAGATGTGGTGCCAACTCCATCCAGCGAACTACCAAGACGTCATTGATTTCATTCCACGATGCGTCACCGCTCTTATCCGCTCGACAGGTGGACACACCGGCTGTTAGGTAGGTGTTCATAATGCTCTGATCCGCATAAATTGAAAGAGAGATCAGGACCTAACTTGCAAATAAAATCATTTAACGATCTGAGGTCATCCACATTCAAATGTTGTAATGGAACCAAAGGCTCCGTGTCAAAAGGATGAAAAATACCTTTGAAAAATCCGGAATACGGACATCAAAAGTTGTAGAAATAATGGGTGATTTAAAATTCAATAAAAGATAAATTGAATGTTTTCGATACAATTAATGAACGCACAGACCTGTATCGCAAAAATATTTTGGTTAGTTATGAGATTATTCAGGAATTTGTTTAACTTACAGGTCGTCTTCCCTCTTAATGTTGGGCTGGTTCCGTCTCCCTTCTGCTGTTACTTCCTGTGTTTCCAGTGTGAACAGTTCACGAATCTCATATCTGTTCCATGCCGCGCCTGCGTTATGAGTCGGCTTCAGTATTCACGGCTAGCATGTACTATTACGTAGTTTTCCTGTTTGTGTTCCGGTCACTCAGCACAGGGGAACGATTTTTATGTAATGTAAGGAACCCCACGCAATACATGATTACTCTCCACCCCCTTGTAATTGCATTTTACTTGTTTCATTGTTTTGGTAACTTTTGATGTCCAGTCTCGATATCCGTTTCTTCGGATTTTTGTATGGTCTTTTTTATCCTTTTGACACGGAGCCTTTGATTCCTGACAACATCGGGGTCAGGACGACCTCAGACAGTTATTTTATTTGTAAGTAAGATCCTATTCTTTACTTTAATTTAGAAATCTTAACGACATAGTTCCTCATCTGATATTTCAGATTTGAGGAACCTCTCCCATTCTCGTGTAACAGAAAATTTTCATTATTACAGATTGCACCAGATGATGGAACTTTTAACTGTTCTTAAACAGGTCGTGCACACAATAAAATATTGTGGATTAAACAAGTGTTGTGCTGTTTCTTCAGTTTACAAAATTGACTTTTACAGCTGGGGCTGCCCTGTAAAGAAGAACTATTTGAATCTCAAACGTTGCCTGTCTCAGTTCAGTTACTGTTGGAGATTATATTAGAACCGAGTACATTGGATAGAATATTATTAGTCCCTCCCGAACAAATAACTTGCCACTTAATGAGTAACACAAGTTATCAATTTATAAAGCAGCGACGATTGCAATAATCATTTACTTAAAAATTATGACCGGTGTCGGACTTCATGCTGACCATCATCAGATCTAACGCACCGGTGGTCCACGAAACAGCTGCCTGCAGTCACAGTCACAGTCACTGTTGTGATTTCACGCAGCTGTTTCATTCACCGCCAGCTGCAGCCATATAGTGTGTTAGACCTGAAGATAGACAGCCGAAACCAGTCATCACTAAATGAATAATTATTGCGATCTCGACTTTTTTATTAACTCATGACTTAAAAAACAAATAGATGGCTGTTAGATCTCCAAACCATGTTATCTGAAACTAAGAGAGGTTCTTATTTTTACATGTAACTCCGCCTCAGGCTTTGACAATGGGCTTAAGGGGAGATGGAACGTAGTATACCGACAATGCTAAATATTGTTACTAGACTTCGCTGTATTTCAGAAACACACACACACACACACACACACACACACACACACAGATACACACAAGCGCGCGCGTAGCAGCTGTCTGTAATTCTGTTGCTCATTAACGTAAATGTACTCTCTCACTCTTCCTATTCATCTTCTGAACAGAGCAATAAACACAGGCTGCTTTATTTTTATTAATATTACACCCACAACCAAGTGTTATAAGACCACTACCATTTGCGACTTCGTAACTCTCATGAATCTCTTCTCGGATCTTGCGCAAAAAAAGAAAAAAATGTCAAATGTAGGATGACCTTCAACAAAACAAAATGCACCCGACTGCACATAAACTGGTGAAAATACTCAAAAATTACCGATTACCCGAATGTAGAAAAATCACTTAATCAAATCTATTAAACTTCTAAAAGTATCTGTACGGAGCAGCTTCAGGGCGAACGAACGCATGAAACTATTTATTAAAATAGGCATGTGTGAGACTTAAAGGAAGAATCCTAAGGAAACGCAGTCCACTCACGAAGGATGTAGCTTGCAAAAGTTTCGTACGACCGACACTTGAGCATCCTTCGTCAATGTGGGACCGACTTCGGTAAATTATGTCCCAGGAGTAGCTCGACAAAGATATCAACCATGTACGTAACGCTACAGTTCACGCCACGTTGAATTTATATGAGGTAAAGGCTAACGCAGGTATATTTTTTCACTATGGAAGATTTTTTTTTTGGGTAACTTTTTTCCTTCTTGGAGCAGTTCAGAACAGAAGTGTACACGAGTGGACCGACAACAGTCGCTTTGTTGAGATCAACGACTGAACAAGGTATAGCAAGGTATAGCACACACATATTTTAAAGTGCCATTTACTTACAGGAATTCATAATTTTTAGATAAGAAATTCTTTGAACAGAGACGAAAGTACGAGAAGTATCAGAAACTTAACATTAAAATTCGTAATAACGAAATAGACGAAGTTAAGGAATTCTGCTAGCTTGGAAGCAAAATAACTCTTGACAGATGAAGCAAGGAGGACAAAAGAAGCAGACCTAACACAGGTAAAAGAGGCATTCCTAGCCAAGAGAAGACCACTGGTATCAATCCTTAATCAAGCCTTAATCAAGCCTTAATTTGGGGAAGAAATATCTGAAGATGTGCGGTTGGAACACAGAATTGAATGGTAGTGAATCACGGACAGCTCGAAAACCGGCACAGAAGTGAATCAAAGCGTTTTAGATGTGGTGCCACGGAAGAATGTTGAAAATCAGCTGGACAGATAAGGAATGAGAAGGTTCTCCATATAAATGGCGAAGGAAGGAACATATGGAAAACAATGACAAGAATAAGGCACAGGACGACAGGACATGTTTTAAGATATGAGGTAATAACCTCCGTTGTGCTAGAGGGAGCTGTCGAGGGTACGAATTGCAGGTGAGGACAGAAACTGGGACTGATCCAGCAAATAATTGAGGACGCAACGTGCAAGCGCTATTCTGAACTGACGAAGTTGACGCAAAGCTGTCAGAAGACTGATGACTGTGTTACTCGCTGGCACGTAGTTTACATTTGTTCACAACAACAAATCCTGTAAACTTATTTTCTTTACTTTTGAAACATTTACTTCAAAATTTCGTGCTTCATTCGGTCACTCTTTACAACTGCAACATTCTATCTTTTATTTATTTAGTGTCACTATTAGATCTACCACAAGAAGTGGTCATTTGAATTCAGTGAGAAACGCTTCGTATTATTCACTAAGTGCTCGTTATAAGCGATAGTAGACAGACTAACGTGTTCACTCTAATCACCAAGACTATGCCATATCGTAGGTTGTAAATGTTTACAATCCGTCTTACCAGAAAAGCGTGTTACTATTTGTCCACGGTTTCCTTTAGCCGTTTTCATTTATCAAATGCAATAAGAAACTTAAACAAAATCTCAAGTGATTTGTTGTACTTGAATTTATCCCTTAAATGTTTTATCAGTTTTCATGCGTGCAGCTGAGTCACAATTAGTTGTTGCTATGTTTCAACACAGTTATTTGTTTTTGTGGTCTTCAGTCCAGAGACCGGTTTGATGCAACTCTCCATGCTACTCTATCCTGTGCAAGCTTCTTCATCTCCCAGTACCTACGGCAACCTACATCCTTCTGAATCTGTTTAGTGTATTCATCTCTTGGTCTTCCTCTTCGATTTTTACCATCCGCACTGCCCTCCAATACTAAATTGGTGATCCCTTGATGCCTCAGAATATGTCCTACCAACCGATCCCTTCTTCTAGTCAAGTTGTACCACAAATTTCTCTTCTCCCCAATTCTACTCACTACCACCTCATCAGTTATGTGATCTATCCATCTAATCTTCAGCATTCCTCTGTAGCACCACATTTCGAAAGATTCTGTTCTCTTTTTTGTCTAAACTATTTATCGTCCACGTTTCACTTCCATGCATGGCTACACTCCACACAAATACATTCAGAAAAGACTTCCTGGCACTTATATCTATACTCGATATTAACAAATTTCTCTTTCTCAGAATCGCTTTCCTTTCCATTGCCAGTCTACATTTTATATCCTCTCTACTTCGACCATCATCAGTTATCTAGCTCCCCAAATTGCAAAACTGATTTACTACTTTAAGCGTCTCATTACCTAATCTAATTCCCTCAGCATCACCCCGTTTAATTCACCTACATTCCATTATCCTCGTTTTGCTTTTGTTGATGTTCATCTTATATCCTCCTCTCAAGAGACTGTCCATTCCGTTCAGTTGTCTTCGAGGTCCTTTGCTGTCTCTGACAGACTTGCAATGTCATCGGCGAACCTCAAAGTTTTAATTTATTTTCCATGGACATTAATTTCTACTCCGAAATTTTCTTTTGTTTTCTTTACTACTTGCTCAATATAATGATTGAATAACATCGGGGATAGGCTACAACCCTGTCTCACTTCCTTCCCAACCACTGCTTCCCTTTCATGCCCCTCGACTTTTACAACTGCCATCTGGTTTCTGTACAAATTGTAAATAGCCATTCGCTCCTTGTATATTACCCCTGCCAATTTCAGAATTTGAAAGAGAGTATTCCAGACAACATTTTCAAAAGTTTTCTGTAAGTCTACAAATGCTAGACACATAGGTTTGCCTTTCCTTAATCTATTTTCTAAGATAAGTAGTGGAGTCGATATTGCCTCATGTGTTGCAACATTTCTACGGTAGTAGTATCGTATTGGGTATCAGATACAGAACTTACAGTGACCGTTCACACCCCAAGCTAGCTAAATTCAGTCCATGTTGTTGGTTCATACATCGAGGCACCTACTTCTTCCACTTCATTTGACGAACAATCCACATGTAACATTACGATGCTATTCGCTTGTAACAATAGGCCTACCAGCATAGCCGCCACCCTGCGTCGCTTTTGTGGCGCGTTCCATTGACCCTCTGACTGGCGCCTCGCTAATCACCTGTCCTTACGTCGCTTTGCTCATTCCAGTGTATCGCGGCAGACGCAATCCTGTTTCCGTCAAGGTCAGCTGCAACTGAGTTGCAGTGCCTGTTCGGCGGATGCAAGTCAGCAGGCGGATACGTTAGCGAAAATTACGACTTTGCATGTATAAATTTTCATTAGAATAAATAAGCACCGCAGTTAACGTCAAATTTCAAAAAGACACCGATCACGTATTGTAATAACTATAAAGACCTTTGACATTCAGCGCAGTATAATACGTCACTGCCTGGTGAAGTAATATCACCATTATGTACGGTGACAAATTGACTGCTAGTACCAAACAACAATGATGTTCCAAGACTTTACTTTTCTGCACTTTGTGGAAGATAAGCCGGACGCTGTGGCCGAGCGGTTCTAGGCGTTTTAGTCCGGAACCGCGCTGCTGCTACGGTCGCAGGTTCGAATCCTGCCTCGAGCATGGATGTGTGTGATGTCCTTAGATTTGTTAGGTTTAAGTAGTTCCAAGTCTAGGGGACTGATGACCTGAGATGTTAAGTCCCATAGTGCTAGATCCATTTGAACCATTTTTTGTAGACGATAACTCATGACTCCCATGTGTATGTAATTCTCAACCTATTTTCAAAAGCCACCCAACGAAAATGCAGAGCATCTCCCTCATATGTCGTGTCAGCCAAGGACTTGTCACTTTAGAAAATGCTACGGCGATGTTTAAAACGTTCATGTGCTTATATCGCACACAAAAATACACACATCAAAAAAAGTTTCGCATCATCTCGGTTCCGACAGTTCCGGAACCTGTACAGAAAATTGGAATAGAGATCAACATAAACATCATTTCACCCCTTTTTATTGCTCATGAAAACCACACATTGGATGTTGCGTCACCCTACAGCGAGACCTTCAGAGGTGGTGGTCCACATTGCTGTACGCACCGGTACCTCTAATACCCAGTAGCACGTCCTCTTGCATTGATGCCTGCTTTTACTCTTCGTGGCATACTATCCACAAGTTCATCAAGGCGCTGTTGGTCCAGATTGTCCCACTCCTCAACGGCG
Organism: Schistocerca cancellata; assembly: GCF_023864275.1. Taxonomy (NCBI): domain Eukaryota; kingdom Metazoa; phylum Arthropoda; class Insecta; order Orthoptera; family Acrididae; genus Schistocerca; species Schistocerca cancellata. The sequence goes on from NC_064628.1 coordinate 303,202,130, forward strand.
TTTCGGCGTAGATCCCTCAGAGTGGTTGGTGGGTCACGTCGTCCATAAACAGCCCTTTTCAATCTGTTCCGAGCATGTTCGATAGAGTTCATCTCTGGAGAACATGTTGCCCACTCTAGTCGAGCGATGTCGTTACCCTGAAGGAAATCATTCACAAGATGTGCACGATGGGGGCGCGAATTGTCGTCCATGAAGACGAATGCCTCGCCAATATGCTGCCGATATGGTTGCAGTATCGATCGGAGGATGGCATTCACGTAAGGTATAGCTCTCACGGCGCCTTCCATGACCACCAGTGGCGTACGTCGGCCCCACATAATGCCTCCCGAAAACAGCAGGTAACCTCTACCTTTCTTCACTCGCTGGACAGTGTGCCTAAGGCGTTCAGATGAGCGGGCTGCCTCCAAACACGTCTCCGATGATTGTGTGGTTGAAGGCACATGCGACACTCATCGGTGAAGAGAACGTTGATGCCAATGGTGACCGGTCCATTTGGCATGTTGTTGGGCCCATCTGTTCTGCGCTGCATGGTGTCGTGGTTGCAAAGATGGACCTCGCCATGGAGGTCGGGAGTGACGTTGTACATCATGCAGCCTATTGCACACAGTTTGAGTCGTAACACGGCGTCCTGTGGCTGCACAAAAAACATTATTCAATATGGTGACGTTGCTGTGAGGGTTCCTCGGAGCTATAATCCGTAGGTAACGGTCATCAACTACAGTAGTAGCCCTTGGACGGCCTGAGCGAGGCATGTCATCGACAGTTCCTGTCTCTCTGTATCTCCTCCATGACCGAACAACATCGCTTTGTTTCATTCAGAGACACCTGGACCCTTCCCCTGTTGAGAGCCATTCCTGGCACAAAGTAACAATGCGGACGCGATCGAACCGCGGTATTTACCGTCTAGGTGTACCTGAACTGAAGACAACACGAGCCGTGTACCTCCATCCCGGTGGACTGACTAGAACTGACCGGCTGTCGGAGCCGCTCCGTCTAATAGGCGCTACTCATGCTTTGTTGTTCACATCTTTGGGCGGGTTTAGTGATCTCTCTGAACAGTCAAACGGACTATGTCTATGATACAATATGCACAGTCAACGTCTTTCTTCAGGAGTTCTGGGAACAGTGGTGATACAAAACGTTTTTTGATATGTGTAGGTTTCGGAAGAAATAACCGGGAAAACGAATTAATGACCTTATGGTAAAGTGTGGGCACGAGCGCACACACACACACACACACACACACACACACACACACACACACACCCATACACACACACACACACACACACACACACAGACACGCACATACGCGCGCCATTTTAGATTGAAAAAATGCGAAATTTTTTGTTGGATGGCGTGAAATATTTCTGCGTCTGCTCCTGCACTTTCGTGAAGTTCTGATAGGTGGCGACGCTACACACAGGCTTCAAAGAGGCGTCCACAACTGAGGGCCGTTCCAAACAGCTGTCATTGAGTGTCTTTCGGCAGAAACAATAGCATCGTGGTTATTCATAGGCGCTTGCAGAATGCGAATGGAGACCTGACAGTAACAGAAGCACGGCGAGTCGTTGGGCGAGGTTTCTGCCTTGACCGCAACAAGGTCGCTCAAACCTGTGGGATATCCCGTGTGCCAGCTGGTCGCACACAGATGTGATCCGCGCAATGTTGAAACGGGCGAACACTCTCAGTCGAGGTGGTCGACGGACCACAGTGAAAGACCTCGCTGCTCAACAGGACGTCTCTGTCGGGAGAAATGACACATTTGTCCACCGGTTGGGATACTCAGAGGTGTGTGTGCCCGCTGGCTTCCACGCTGCCTAACAGAAGATAGCAAAAAGCAACGAAAGACCATCTGTGGGGAACTGCTTGCGAGTTACTAGGTTGAGAGCAACAATTTTTTCTCGAGCATCGTCACAGCCGGTGAAAGATGCGTTCATCATTGCGAACCGGAAACAAAATGGCAAGCCATGGATTGGCGCCACACCGCCTTCCCTCGTACGAAAAAGTTCAAAGCTGCACCCTCAGCCGGTGTAGTCATGGCAACGGTGGTCTGGGACTGAAGGACTATTCTGTGTCCTCCCTCACGATGCGACAATCAACTCTTAAGTGTATTGTGCTACCCTCAGGAAATTAAAGACAGGACTTCAGCGCGTTCGTCGCCACAGAAACGAAAACAAACTGGGATAATGCCGTGGCACCTGGACCACCACCTCTGAAGGTCTCGCTGTATGGTGGTATAACATACAAAGTGTGGTTTTCATGAGCAATAAAAAGGGCAGAAGTTATGTTTATGTTCACCTCTATTCCAATTTCCTGTACAGGTTCCGGAACTGTCGGAACCGAGGCGGTGAATAACTTTTTTCTCATGTGTGTAGATCCATTCGAAAGTGAGTGCACTGTCGTATATCATGCGTTTCACGTGAAAGAGAAGTTCATCGGCGCCAAATCTGAGTTGCCCATGAGAGAGGGAAACCACAACGGTCGTTGCAGAACTGTACACAAAGTTAGTCTCTCACGTAAGTGTTATCTGTCAAAATCATGTCGTAACGTGGTATTTGACCAGTAGTCAGCTAATGTATTGACTTGTTGCTCGATCACCAGACAGCATCACAATAGATCCTCGAAGTAATATAATGTAACAGAAAAAACGATTTTATGTAAGTCTTTTATGAAGTGTGACATGATACGCTCCGCCGGCCGCGGTGGCCGTGCGGTTCTAGGCGCTTCAGTCCGGAACCGCGTGACTGCTACGGTCGCAGGTTCGAATCCTGCCTCGGGCATGGATGTGTGTGGTGTCCTTAGGTTAGTTAGGTTTAAGTAGTTCTAAGTTCTAGGGGACTGATAACCTCCGATGTTGAGTCCCATAGTGCTCAGAGCCATTTGAACCATTTGATACGCTCCAAGAACAATCTGGTAAAATCTCCGTTCAATTTCTAGGCGAACTGAGTTGTTGGTCACCAGAAATTATGTGTCTACTACACACTTCACGGCAACAAACTCTAAGTAACAGTGAAAGTTTGTCAAAATAAAAAATAAATAGGAAACTGAATACGAATTTTGAAGCATATTAAACTTTTATAATAACAATTCAGTGTTCAATGATTGGTAAAATATTCATGTTCAATAGCTAGCTGTAACAATTCTGATATGTATTTGGAAACCATATCAAAATTTCTATTTAAGATTACTACCTAAGGTGGGTCCAGCTAGCATATATAGCATACGGCTATTTCTCTGAAATACCCTTGACTGACGAGAAGTCATCGCCATTAACAAATTTTTCGCACTTGAATTTTTTTACTACTTTAGTCGTCCTACTTTTTCGGAGTTAACATGACTTTCATCTGTGACACCGTTGTGTTCTGAGCAAGGTTATATGGGATGAGAAAGACACACCGAGGAATAACAGTCGTGTTAGAAAAATTGCTACGTAAACCAAGAGAGCTTCATCACAGATTCAAGAGAAGTCACCCTAGTTAACAAACGAAAGCTAAACGAATCGTAAATGAGCGAAAGTTAAATTTTATCCACCGATCTGAGTAAAAATCCAAAGCGATTTTGGTCTTACGTAAACCAGTATTCGGTTGAAATCCTCTATTCATTCAGTTAACGGCAATACTGGCGCCGAAACTGAGGATAACAGAGAGAAGTCTGAATTCGGTCTTCCGACATTGTTTCACAAGGAAGATCGTAACACAATTGAAACGCTGTCTGATAGCGTGGTAAGACTAGTCCCCTGACTTGAGTAAAACCTGTACCCCTATGTTGTGAAGATACACACCACCAGCAAGAATTGTCACTCTCCCTGTTCTGCGCAAGAATTCCCGAATGCTAAAGAATCGATTTGGTCCCGTGATTAATGACAGTTACATAGGCTTCTATAATTACTGAAATGATAGCGGAATGTAGAATCATAATGAGTATTTTGATTTAAAGAACAAATAAATCCAAGCTTCAAGTATTATGACAACATGTGGCTATTCAAATACATCACAAGTACGACAAGCTTCCATGAATAATTAGTTGGAGAAGTTGAAGTGAGGGCCTATCAAGCGATTGTTGTCGCTTTTCGTCTACTATGAGAGAGCTGATTATGTTAACGGATTACTATTTCGCTCATTTATGGTACATTGATCGAGTAACAGAACTCATCTATACAATCCCACATGTAAATCAGATCTACTGTGAATACCATGTGAGCAGGCTTTTGCTGAGAGCGTCGTACTGGAGCTTCCATGTTACCAAACACCTTGCTAGATTCATGTGGAGTCAGCTACCAGCGACGGGCAGCACTGCAGGCTGCAATTACGACTGCTGCTGACTCTGACGAGCTGCGGCCATGGTCGATGTTCTGATTTACAAAGACCCTGTCAGGGTTACCAAGACGGTAAATACTTTTAACTCGACCAATCTCTGGTCTCTGCTTCGCATTCTTCTGTAGCATCACACCTCAAATGCTTTGATACTCTTCTGTTTCGGTTTTCCCACAGTCTCTATTTCACTACTATACAATGCCATGCTCCGAACGTGCGTTCTCAGAAATTTCTTCCTGAAATTAAGACCTATGTTTGATACTAGAAGACTTCGGACAGGGATACCCTTTTTACCAGTGCTAGTCTGCTTTTTGTGTCCTCCTTGCTCTGTCTATCATGGGTTATTCCTTTCTTTTCTTTCTTTTCATAGCTTACCTACTTCGTGATCATCAATCCTGCTGTTAAGGTTCACGCTGTTCTCATTTCCGCTTCTTCTCTTTACTTTCCTCTTTCTTCGATTGACTCTCAGTGCATATTCTGCACTCATTAGACTGTTTATTCCTTTCAGCAGATCCTGTAATTTTTCTCTTTCACCGAAGACATTAATGCCACCAGGGAATTTTACCACTGATGCCCTTTCACCGTGAATTTTAATTCCACTGTTGAACCTTTCTTTCAATTCCGAAACTGCTTCTTCCGCTCTTACTGTTCGTTCTTGGCTCTTGGACATATTGTACCGCAGCTCGTGGTCGTGCGGTAGCGTTCTCGCTTCCCACGCCCGGGTTCCCGGATTCGATTCCCGGCGGGGTCAGGGATTTTCTCTGCCTCGTGATGACTGGGTGTTGTGTGATGTCCTTAGGTTAGTTAGGTTTAAGTAGTTCTAAGTTCTAGGGGACTGATGACCATAGATGTTAAGTCCCATAGTGCTCAGAGCCAGCCAGCCAACATATTGTATATTAACCGTCTTTCCCTACAGCTTACCCAAATTTTTCTTGCACCATTTTTCCTGGTCGACAAATCCTATGAACGTGTCTTGATTTTTTTTCTAATCTTGCTTTCATTATCAACCGCAACGTCAGAACTGCGTCTCTGGTGCCCTCAGCTTTCCTAATGCCAAACTGATCGTCATCCAGCACATCCTCAGTAGTCTTTCCCATTCTTCTGTGTATTGCTCTTGTCAGCAATTTGGATGCGTGAGCTGTGAAGCTGATTGTGTGATGATTCCCTCACTTGTCGGATCTTGCAATCTTCGGAGTTATGTCGATGATGTTTTTCCAAGATTCAGATGGTAGATCGCTATACGCCATACTCAAGCAACCTACACACGAACGTGGAAAGTCGTTTTGTTGCCACTTCCGAAATGCATTTTAGAAATTCTGATGGAATATTATCTATTCCTTCTGCCTTATTCGATCGTGTGTCCTCTAACGTTCTTTTAAATTCTGATTCTAATATTGCATCCTCTATCTCTTCTATATTGGCTCCTGTTTCTTCTTCCATCATGTCATCAGACAATACTTCCCCCTTATAGAGGCTTTCAGTGTACTCTCTCCACCTACCCGGCCTCTCTACTGGATTTATCAGTGGAGCTCCGATTGCTGAGAGTTACCGCCCTTGCTTTTAAGTTCACTGAAGTTTGTTTCGACTTTTCTATGCGCAGAGTCAGTCCTCCCGACGGTTATTTGTTTTTAGATTTCTCCACATTTATCATGCAGTCATTTCACCTTAGTGATTTGTATTTCTGTATTCCTGAATTTCTCTGAAAGTTTTTGTACTTCCTGCTTCCATCGATCAACTGAAGTATATCTTCGCAGTGGTTTCTTCGCAGTTACCTTGTTAGTACAGATATTTTTCTTTCCAAATTCTGTGACTGCCCTTTCTAGAGACTGCCATTACCACTGAATCACAACATTAATTTCCCGGAATTAGAGACAATATACACTCCTGGAAATGGAAAAAAGAACACATTGACACCGGTGTGTCAGACCCACCATACTTGCTCCGGACATTGCGAGAGGGCTGTACAAGCAATGATCACACGCACGGCACAGCGGACACACCAGGAACCGCGGTGATGGCCGTCGAATGGCGCTAGCTGCGCAGCATTTGTGCACCGCCGCCGTCAGTGTCAGCCAGTTTGCCGTGGCATACGGAGCTCCATCGCAGTCTTTAACACTGGTAGCATGCCGCGACAGCGTGGACGTGAACCGTATGTGCAGTTGACGGACTTTGAGCGAGGGCGTATAGTGGGCATGCGGGAGGCCGGGTGGACGTACCGCCGAATTGCTCAACACGTGGGGCGTGAGGTCTCCACAGTACATCGATGTTGTCGCCAGTGGTCGGCGGAAGGTGCACGTGCCCGTCGACCTGGGACCGGACCGCAGCGACGCACGGATGCATGCCAAGACCGTAGGATCCTACGCAGTGCCGTAGGGGACCGCACCGCCACTTCCCAGCAAATTAGGGACACTGTTGCTCCTGGGGTATCGGCGAGGACCATTCGCAACCGTCTCCATGAAGCTGGGCTACGGTCCCGCACACCGTTAGGCCGTCTTCCGCTCACGCCACAACATCGTGCAGCCCGCCTCCAGTGATGTCGCGACAGGCGTGAATGGAGGGATGAATGGAGACGTGTCGTCTTCAGCGATGAGAGTCGCTTCTGCCTTGGTGCCAATGATGGTCGTATGCGTGTTTGGCTCCGTGCAGGTGAGCGCCACAATCAGGACTGCATACGACCGAGGCACACAGGGCCAACACCCGGCATCATGGTGTGGGGAGCGATCTCCTACACTGGCCGTACACCACTGGTGATCGTCGAGGGGCACTGAATAGTGCACGGTACATCCAAACCGTCATCGAACCCATCGTTCTACCATTCTTAGACCGGCAAGGGAACTTGCTGTTCCAACAGGACAATGCACGTCCGCATGTATCCCGTGCCACCCAACGTGCTCTAGAAGGTGTAAGTCAACTACCCTGGCCAGCAAGATCTCCGGATCTGTCCCCCATTGAGCATGTTTGGGACTGGATGAAGCGTCGTCTCACGCGGTCTGCACGTCCAGCACGAACGCTGGTCCAACTGAGGCGCCAGGTGGAAATGGCATGGCAAGCCGTTCCACAGGACTGCATCCAGCATCTCTACGATCGTCTCCATGGGAGAATAGCAGCCTGCATTGCTGCGAAAGGTGGATATACACTGTACTAGTGCCGACATTGTGCATGCTCTGTTGCCTGTGTCTATGTGCCTGTGGTTCTGTCAGTGTGATCATGTGATGTATCTGACCCCAGGAATGTGTCAATAAAGTTTCCCCTTCCTGGGACAATGAATTCACGGTGTTCTTATTTCAATTTCCAGGAGTGTATTACATCAGTGTTACGAGGAACAAGTCCGTGCAGGGACTTAACGGAATGCACAAATATCGTCTGAAACATTCGGTGAACGTACCGATATCTAAATGATAACGACTGTTAAAAACGCACTAATGCAGCTCGAGTGCGTGGAGAGAGATACAGAAAGATTTCGGCCTGTGGAATGTAGTGAGAACTGAAATTCCTTTCACGCCAGGTATTGGTACAAAATGGGACAAACAAGACAGAGATGGCAGTGATGTTAACGTACAGCAACAAAAGACAAACCGTGAGAAGAAAATGTGCAAAGTAACGACAAAGCTTATTGGTCGGATCACTCGTCAGTAAGTACAGTGACAGTGACAATGATCTATAGAATGTCTTCGGGGTTATTTTGCCGCACCATTTTAGAGCAAAAAAAAAAAAGATTTTCACGATTACCCCCGTCTTTGTCACGTGCGTTAATTGCTTTTTTGTAAATCTTTATTTTTATTACAAATTACGAATTTACGAGAGGGCTGGCAACGGGACAGACCCACTCTTTAGCCAAAAATGTACATAATTTTAAATTGTAAACAAAAAATTGAAGACATCTAATTGTATTTAATGCCATATGTACTAGATAATTTAATTACTTAAAACAATAAAGTTAGACGAAATTTTTCATAATTCTGGAGACAGATGGATTTTCACAACAGGAAAAACGCATACGGATAACGATGTCGTCGCAATTTTGTGGTAGTGTATGACACTGAACATGCATATACTAGAGGTGAAAGAACTATTCCCTTGACGAGGCCGTAGTAAACTCACAGAGTCATCTGTCAATTTTGGGAATATATTATATACTTGCCATAGAGGAGATGGTTTGATAATGGACCTCATGTCCAAAACTAGTCACCGCAAATAGAAGATACTTCTCGGTTCAGTTTCGATAGAATAGAAACAACTCATTTATGGCATAGTCTACGCTACTAAGGATATACACCGAAAATCTCTAGAAGCTTCAGAAAATAAGAGGATCCTGAATGAAAAATTCAGTGGCGATCAGAAATTCGCTCACCTGAGTAAAATAATAATCAACTTGTGGCAGTATTGTGAGGTGATAGAAGACATTACTTTTCTCAGCACTTTTTCGAAGCAAACTCTTGTTTGTGAGACACAGTCTCTATTTTCTATCATAAACAGGTGGGGGCAAGTGGGGGTTTCTGTGAACCACGAATCTTCAGGCACCTTGTCCAGAAGCGACAGACCTTTTTTTCTGTTGTTAGGGCTGTAATTTGATCTTACCTGTTACTACATCTTACAGCTCTCACATGTGCGTGAAAGGCACCAAGGACAATACACGTGGAAAAACCAGGAGCCCTATGCAACTTAGGAGACAGTAATACCAGATCCTCTCATTTACGACCTTGCATAGCTGAGCTATACGGATTTGCACTCACTGTCACAAGGAGAGAGTCACAAGATAATAAACTCTGAGAGTCGTAATGTAACTTCGATAGTCTATTGCTCCGTGCATGTGTATAAGGGAACGGAGTAGTGAACGACGAGGTATCGAGGTGCTGGTCGGCTGTTGTTTCTTGTAATTGTGAAACACGATCCAAGCGGGATGTGATTACCTATAAAAATGTATCGGGATCATTTTACTTGACAGCTCGAGGGAAAAGTTATTAGAAACGCCTTCTTCCTTCTAACTCTTTACGAGAACCAGGACCGCAATTGAGGACATGTTCAACACAGAAGTTTACCAGAACGTCGTTCTACTCCCTCACAAAGGGAACAGTCTTATCACTGAAACTTCCTGCCGTAAACTTTGCTTTGGTGTAATCACCTAAGCAAACTTCGAGACATCGCATGACTATTAAGAGAGTACTTTTTTAGGAATGCATTACAGCCTGTAATAGGTGTTCAAACAACGCTCTCTGCGACTGCAGGACTGTATCTGTCAGTTATTCCACCAAACACGGTACACCAGTTTCCGTGAGTGCTGTGCTATGCTGTAGTGCGCCGACTAGTCACCCAGTTCGCCTTCACCTCAGTTCTCGGAATGTAATTCACTAATCGTGCTTCGTTCAGCTGATGATGCTTCGACAACGTGCACGGCCTTCGCGTTCTTCGGAAACAAAATGCCGCCTAAGGCAACGTGAGCTGATCAATCGGTAGGAAATCACATTCACACACACACGCACGCACACACACACACACACACACACACACACACACACACACACACAAGTAAGTTAGTCCTCTCCGGCTTTACTCGGAAATATTAAGCACACCACTGTGCAACTGGACGAAGGACAAACGCATAGTGCCATACGTTTCTTGAGTTATTTTGTTACATCTTGTCGTCAGAATGTGTTCTGATGGCCGATTCCGTGTTTCCAACTACATTAACCTACTAATCCGAAGTATTATTTTCACTATATGGTTACGGCTCAGTCCGTAACTATCGTCGAGCAACAAGGCTTTGTATGGCAACGTATCAGATATGCCATCCAAGTTTTTTTGCGGCGGCATCCTTGCATATAATCCTCCCGGTGTTCGGACCGCGCCAATCGAACTCGAGTTTTCGAGGATTGTCACCCTTTTTTTCGGCAGGAAATTCCTGCCAGGAGCGAAGTCTGCTCTTTGATACTGGCGTTCATGTTTGTCACTGGTCGAGTGTCACCGCTTGGAATTTAACTTCTGTCGGCTGTGTCGTGTTATTTGCAGGGCGGGATTTGCATGAGCAAATGCAGAAAATGGGCAGTGTGGCATGGAGTCCGAACTCCTGCAACGAGCCGCGACTGAGGGTAACTGAGGCCACCCCCACCACCACTTATTCCCTTATTGTACTCCTTTGGCGTCGATCAGTCTCAAGTGCTCGCCTCCAGGCACCTGTTATATTATAACCTCTGTCTATTTTAAGACAGTTACTGTACATGTGTATTCAAAAAGCTTCTTTTATTACGGTAATATCACAAATCGAGTCCGCCTTGATGCAAAACACCTTGTTATTCGTTTATTTCTTTCTTATCCCAAACTAGTTTCGGCCACAAATATCACTATCATCAGCGTTTTTATATATATATATATATATATATATATATATATATAATCTAAAACATTCAACTTTTGCAGAACAACTAATGAACAAAAACCATAACCCCATTAATATCGAAAACGATCTACGCATTCCGAGAACAGCAACAGTCTATATCGACAACTAACAATAGAAGAAAATTACTACATACAAAGGGCTATAGTCGAAGGGAAAAATGTAATAAAATAAAACGCAACACTCTGCAACAACACACTCTTTACTGCTCTGAGAGAACTGACCAAGGACACAGAACAGAAAGCACACACACGCAAAAGAACCACTTCCCCATCACACACGGAAACATAAATAATGAACAGAAGTCATCGTAATTCGCGCTACAGATTTTCATAGCCTTTCTCGCCACTTGCGATACACCTCTCGCGACACACGCGAACAGCAAGATGGCGTAATATTCTGTATCAGAAAGAAAGTGCAAAAGTTTTGTTTTTCTGTGTAAAAAAGCAGCCACACACCATCCAACGAACGTGAGTACACGAATAGCTAAGCAACAACTAAATACACACCAAAATAACTGGATTCCACAACACTATCACAACCACAAGTATATACTGCTGATATACGAAGTTCACCTTCGCGTATTTGTTTACTAACAGCCGCTCACATGGTTGCAGATGACATGCTGTTCGCTAAGTAAGATGACGGCAACAGAAAAAAGAGCACAGAAAATATGTCACAAACAGCGCCAATAATTGCTTAAAACATGCTGTAGCTCACAATATATAAGGTAGTATGAAAATATCAATATGAAAATATATTTCAAAACACGATTTGTAAAAATGTATTAATGTTTTACTGTATTTGTACGAAACTAGTTTGTGATAATAAAGAAATAAACGAATAACAAGGTGTTTTGCATCAAGGCGGACTCAATTTGTGATATTACTGTTTTTCTACGCAAACACGGACCAAAAGGAAGAGTTCCAAGATAATATTATTGCTTCTTTTATTATCGAATTCCAGAAGGTAAATGCTTGGGAGAGAATCTTCGTCTTTTCAAAGTTGATCTCTCTCCCCTTCCTAATGCTACGTTCAGCTACTGGTGATTTATCAAGATATCGGATATCAGCTGTCCGCTAGCTTAGCTGAGGGGTAACGTGTTTGCTTACCATGCAGCGGGCCAAGGTTCGATTCCCGGCCAGGCTGGAGATTTTCTCCGCTCGTGGACTGGGTGTTGTGTTGTCCTCATCATCATTTCATACTCATCAACAGCACCAAGCCGCTCAATGTGGCGTCGACTGGAATAAGACTTGCACTCGGCGGTCGAGATTCCCCGGGCGGGGCCTCCCGGCCAACACGATCATTTCATCAGCCGTCTGTGATCACTGCAGTGCTCGGATACAGTGCTGATTGTCTGCCCTAAGTAATTTTCGCCATATTCACATGGCACACTGTTGCATCGGGGACTGTTGTAACAAATGCAGGCTATCTTTCACTGGGTCAGCAAATCATTAATTTTCCTCGAATGCTGGAATACTAGGCTAATATGATATTTACGTAATATCTACTCAGTTTTGCTTGAAACACTCCGTAGATTTGTAGAAATGCTGTTAGTTTGTCTTCTTCCATTGTGCTGCATGGGTTGGTGCCTACGTTTACCAGAGAATGCAATTTTAGTTTGATGTGGATTATATCTGTTTATCCTGAACTTCCCACTTGATTACTGTGTCCATTTGTCTGGACTCTGTATAATAAAGTGCTCAAGACAAAATTCTTTTGAGATGGCCGACGGAAACTGCGCTCAGTTAAATAAAGATCTGCATGAATCAACAATCTCTACACAGATGAATCAATTGTCCACCCAATTTGTGTTCAGTCAGCATGTCAAATAATGACATCTTGGCGTCCTGTTCCATAGTAAATCTAATGTCCGGATGTATGAAATTCGCGTGTTCGAAGAACTGACTCATTGCGTCAATTTCGTGAGACCAGATTACAAACTTGTCACCCAGACACCTATAAAGCCAAGTTGGGCCGAGAAGAGCAGACTGTAAAGCTAGTTCTTTCAAATCATAAAAAAAATAGCAATAGCTGGTGAGAAGAACCCATAGCCGCATCATCAGTCATTTCGTAATATCTTCCACTTTATAGAATATAGACGACACGTCAAGTTCTAAAATCTCGGTAAATCAATAACAGCAAAGCACTGCCTTAGGAAGAACGCGAGATCAACTTTGGAAAAACGAAGCCCCCTTCCCAGGCGTCAACGTACTGCAATTTCCTAATAAAAGAAGCGGTAGGAAACGCATGTGCAGTAACAGTTTTAACAGAGACCGAGGTTTGAGTTGTGCCTGGTGACGAGCACTTGAGGAGGAAATACAACCAAGAATTATTATTTGTTGTTGACTTTTATAATGTGTCTATCTGGACAAGTAATGAAAAAGTTATTAATTTCCAAATTTCATAGATATTTCATTTATTAATTTTTTAGTAGTACGTAAGAATCTGTTGGAACCCTGCTGAGTGTGTTCTTTACACTCCGCTTTATTTGTGGAATTTTGCGAGATTGGCACTTTATTTTTCTCATATTAATATTTTAACCCTTTCGGTCACGAATTATTTTTTCCTGAAAAACATGATGGTTTTGTATCCAATTCTTCAAATTAAACTATGATTTATCGGAAGTATATAATATTCCGAGGTGCCTCCGAAGGGGGGTTACAACGCGTCGTCAAATCAGGACATTGTGTTCAAGTGGGTGCAGTATAAGTTGAAAAGTCAAAGTATTTTATTTGATTTTATTTCACCAAAACACATAAATTACACAAAGCTTAGTTAATGATTTATATATGCTATGATTCTTCACTGCCGGCCGAAGTGGCCGTGCGGTTAAAGGCACTGCAGTCTGGAACCGCAAGACCGCTACGGTCGCAGGTTCGAATCCTGCCTCGGGCATGGATGTTTGTGATGTCCTTAGGTTAGTTAGGTTTAACTAGTTCTAAGTTCTAGGGGACTAATGACCTCAGCAGTTGAGTCCCATAGTGCTCAGAGCCATTTGAACCATTTTTTGTTTTTTGATTCTTCACTTGTGAAGAATGAAAATCAAAGAAACAATTTTTTTCTACCACACATAAGTGAATGTTACTTTTTACACAATAAAATTTGTTTTTGCCTTTGCAACCAGGTTACTTGCACCTGTCAAATGATTTTTTTGTCACTGACCTCTGGAAGATGCTCAACGTTGTCCAAACGAACTTCAGCTTCTGGAAGAATTTCCGCAAGGGCTCGTTTTGAAGTACTTGAACTCCCACTAGTGGGACGCCCCCTTTTCCTGGCAGCTGGATTATGTCTTTTTGTCAGTACTTTGGCCACACTTGCCCTAAAGTGAAGCAAATCAAGGGTATTATTTTTAGGACCACGTCTTGTACTCAGTCCACGCATTTACACACGCAATATCAATTGTATGAGCAAACATGCGTCCACTTTCAGGTTGCAAAACCGGCTATAAACATTCGAAAATGGCTGTCGAAAATCGTGTTCGGTTTCGAAAGCAGCTAACTGCATGTTGTCTTCGGGTGCAAAGCCTGCTAAATGCCCAATAGGCGTGGCCGTCGCCCTGCCATGTCCGGATACAAAACACGTGAACAGGCACCAGACTTACCAGTCTGCACATTCAAAGCTTCCTTTCAGTCTTTACGATAGAATGGATATTTTTATTATTCAGCTTTATGTTGGTTGCGGTGTAACAAATTCGTACGCAGCTATAACATTCTTGCTGGCAATGCATTGTCGTTTGGATGGGACGAGTGTTTCGTGATTATCTCAGTGTCATTTATCATGCAGTTAGCGGGCTTTGCGTCTAGGCCACTCAGCTTACAATATACCGTATGGCATGACACGTCTAACATTACCTCCGTCATTGTCCTCTTGTTCAAAATTATCGCGAGGGTCATCGGATAGATCGTCAATTTCATAAGAATTAAGGAGCTCTGTACCTTCTTCTTCTGGGGGCCTTTCTCTATCTTGGACACGGGACATTGTGAAATCACCGTAAGATGACTAAAAAGACAGCGAAATAATGATCTAAATTTCTATGCTATTACAACCCTTCAGTCACAATGTCCTCATTTGGAGACATGTATAAAATTATAAACATGTCACCTTTCGTTCTGAAAGACGCCTTTAGTGTTCATCTTCAAGAATGCACCTTTCTACGCAAACCCTCATCGAACCCATCGTTCTACCATTCCTAGACCGGCAAGGGAACTTGCTGTTCCAACAGGACAATGCACGTCCGCATGTATCCCGTGCCACCCAACGTGCTCTAGAAGGTGTAAGTCAACTACCCTGGCCAGCAAGATCTCCGGATCTGTCCCCCATTGAGCATGTTTGGGACTGGATGAAGCGTCGTCTCACGCGGTCTGCACGTCCAGCACGAACGCTGGTCCAACTGAGGCGCCAGGTGGAAATGGCATGGCAAGCCGTTCCACAGGACTACATCCAGCATCTCTACGATCATCTCCATGGGAGAATAGCAGCCTGCATTGCTGCGAAAGGTGGATATACACTGTACTAGTGCCGACATTGTGCATGCTCTGTTGCCTGTGTCTATGTGCCTGTGGTTCTGTCAGTGTGATCATGTGATGTATCTGACCCCAGGAATGTGTCAATAAAGTTTCCTCTTCCTGGGACAATGAATTCACGGTGTTCTTATTTCAATTTCCAGGAGTGTAATTTTTATACCTAAACTCAGAAGATATTAACCAGCCGATGGGAGGTACAAAGATTACTGGGAAATGTCCATGTGACTGTGCACATTCAGTTTTGTATTGTGGTTTCACAGACTGAAATGAGCTGCCGTCATTGTTCTCAAATAAACTCTCTGCTTGTAACAATCTGAGAACAACAGTTGCAAATGGCAAAATTTAACGAATTTTAATATATTAAGCATTTATTTAGTATGTCCTTATATGAGGACGCCATAACCGAAAGGGTTAAGTCACGTAATATTTAAGTAAGTGCTACACTTTCTACACTACTGGCCATTAAAATTGCTACACCACGAAGATGACGTGCTACAGACGCAAAATGTAATCGACAGGAAGAAGATGCTGTGATTCGCAAATGATTAGCTTTTCCGAGCATTCACACAAGGTTGGCCCCGGTGGCGACACCTATAACGTGCTGACATGAGGAAAGTTTCCGACCGATTTCTCATACACAAACAGCAGTTGACCGGCGTTGTCTGGAGAGACGTTGTTGTGATGCCTCGTGTAAGGAGGAGAAATGCGTACCATCACGTTTCCGACTTTGATAAAGGCCGGATTGTAGCCTATCGCGATTGCGGTTCATCGTATCGCGACATTGCTGCTCGCGTTGGTCGAGATCCAATGACTGTTAGCAGAATACGGAATCGTTGGGTTCAGGAAGGTAATAGGGAACGCCGTGCTGGATCCCAACGGCCTCGTATCACCAGCAGTCGAGATGACAGGCATCTTATCCGCATGGCTGTAACGGATCGTGCAGCCACGTTCGATCCCTGAGTCAACAGATGGGGTCGTTCGCAAGACAACAACCATCTGCACGAACAGTTCGACGACGTTTGCAGCAGCATGGACTGTCAGCTCGGAGATCATGCCTGCGGTTACCCTTGACGCTGCATCACAGACAGGAGCGCCTGCGATGGTGTACTCAACGACGAACCTGATTGCACGAATGACAAAACGTCATTTTTTCGGATGAATCCAGGTTCTGTTTACAGCATCATGATGGTCGCATCCTTGTTTGGCGACATCGCGCTGAACGCACATTAGAAGCGTGTATTCGTCGTCGCCATACTGGCGTATCACCCAGTGTGGTGGTATGGGGTGCCATTTGTTACACGCCTCGGTCACCTCTTGTTCGCACTGACGGCACTTTGAACAGTGGACGTTACATTTCAGATGTGTTACGACCAGTGGCTCTACCCTTCATTCGATCCCTGCGAATCCCTACATTTTAGCAGGATAATGCACGACCGCATGTAGCAGGTGCTGTACGGGCCTTTCTGGGTATAGAAAACGTTCGACTGCTGTCCTGGCCAGCACATTCTCCAGATCTCTCATCAATTGTAAACGTCAGTGGTGGCCAAGCAACTGGCTCGTCACAATACGCCAGTTAATACTCTTGATGAACTGTGGTATCGTGCTGAAGCTACATGGAAAGCTGTACCTGCACATGCCATCCAAGCTCTATTGGACTCAATTCCCAGGCATATCAAGGCTGTTATTATGGCCAGAGGTGGTTGTTCTGGGTACTGATTTCTCAGGACCTATGCACCCAAATTGCGTGTAAATGTAGTCACATGTCAGTTCTAGTATAATATATTTGTCCAATGAATACCCGTTTATCATCTGCATTTCTTCTTGGTGTAGCAATTTTAACGGCCAGTAGTGTATGTTTTTAGGTAACTGGCTCCGATGCTGTGGCGTCAAGTGTGACTGTATTTATGTGGTATAATCATCAATAATACTGTTAATGTAACACAACACTGCAAATGTATCCATCAGAGTCCTCCACACGACACAGATTCACACTTGACAGTCTGATATGGTGTTAGAAAAGATATGAAGCCTGACAGTAGTGGCCGATAACACACGCGTGAGCACCTAACAAAATATAACGCCCTGGTACAGTTTATGAAGGTGACAGCGTACTTGCAAGGACTTGTTGAGACACTGAAATCACTGGATAGCTATTCAGAACTTTAACCACTAGATTGCCACCTAAAACACAGTGTGATTAATTGAAGTTTTATCGAAGCCACGCACCTCTTTCGACAGCTCAGAGAGATTAAGACCAGGTGACAAGGAGTTCGGTGGGCGATGCTGACCCTCCTGTGTGCAGGGGCGTTACTCAAATCATTCAGAAATCATTAATGGGAGATGACACGGGTCGCACTAAGGTGTGGATGGTCTGATGGGAAGCTATGCAAATTGAAATGGCTCGAAGCACTATGGGACTTAACATCTGAGGTCTTCAGTCCCCTAGACTTAGAACTACTTAAACCTAACTAACCTAAGGACATCACACATATCCATACCCGAGGCAGGATTCGCACCTGCGACCGTAACAGCAGCGCGGTTCCGGACTGAGAAGTTATGCATTGCACAGTAGCTACCCGTATCGATCACCAGTTAGGCAATGGCATCCGTGTCAGGGGTCGATTTCATACCATGTAAATATCTTCTACGTGAAAGTACTTCCACCACATGTGTGAACATTAGCTTGTTAGCAATTGTATTACATAACGTAGTATATCTACTGAGTAACTTACGTGCACCAAGACACATCAGTTCAGATAAATTTGATCCATCCTTAGAGCGTCCAGTGCTGTTGTTTGCATGCCCTTGTTAGTCTCTCTGCCAAGCAATATGCAATGTACGGTTATGAGAGGAACATCTTGAGTGTCTCTTCCCGGTTGTTGTCGGCTGTGTGTCTTCCCACAGATTACTGTTCTCAGGCAATTAACTGGTAAGTGATCCTCTGCACTGTGATTCACCTACCCTCTGTTACAATGGCGGTAGACCGCGGCGACCCATTTTGTGGAAACGGAAGTTTGCCTGGGCAGTGAGGAATATCCCATTCATCAAGCATCCGTGGTGTGGCCGCGACATCGTAATTACGCGTCATGGTCATTCAGCACTCTGCCATCTCGCCGATGTTCAGTTCGAAACCTGACGATATCGCAGTCTCGTAAGGCGCCGAACTTTGCCACTTACCGTGACTACAGGATCACTTCCATCCAGCTTGAGCAATTTTCTCTGCTGTGACTGCTCATGAGTGTATTTGATATTCGCGTTGCCGACGAGAGATATTGTACAAGAATTATGCAACGGATCCTTCTGATTCCCTGATGTGCAGATAATGGCGGTATTATATTCTGGACCAAATAAAAATCTTTACAAATGTTGGTATAGCTTCAGAGAGTACCCTGAATGAATGGACTGAGTTGAGTCACGCTATTTTTCTGATAAAACTTTCACTGAGTGTTCTCTCACGTTACCTCGATATTTCAACCATTACAAATACGTATACCACTTTATACATAAATATACCTCACTGTTGCTTACTATTTGAGCTATTTTCCTTACACACATTAATTATCAACCCAATTGTGTCTAGGAGTTTTGTACGTTAATAAACACAGTAGAGGACATGTAACTGTAACATACCTCTGAAGTGCTTTTGAGTGTAATATTTCAGTAGGACCTTTTTTTCTATTACGACATTACTGAATACTATACGGATGCAGAGTACTCCTGCCAGGATTACCAGGAGAATGAGCATCCGGAGGGGCTTGTAAATAAGACAGGAGGTTAAAAGTCATTACTCAATGTCCATTCCAGTTAACCAAGCACAGCAGAGATTCTATATACAGACTGAGGCAACAAGGCCTTTTACCAAGACCAGGATTCGAACCCGGGTTTCCCGCTCAGTAGTCAGATGCTCTGAACACTATGCCACCCTGTCACAGTGGCTTTGCACAACTGTACGGAGCTCCCTAACACGCTTCCCTTCTCAACCAAAATTCCTATTCACCCCTCAGCCCACTTTATATTCCCGCTAAACTTGAACAGCATTGCAGAGGTTCTCCAAGTGTAGTAGAACAGCACCTCAGCTTCGAACGAAACGGGGAAACATGTCTACAACACAGGCAGAATAGCTTTAATCAGCTGAAGCTAAATGGTTCCAGAGACCTTTCCAAGTCTCAAACAGCTATGGTGTATACATGCAGCCTGAAGTGACGAGGGAAAATTTGTACCCTGGCTGGGGATGGAACCCGGGTCTCCTGGTCATAGCAGATGCACTAACCTTTTTATTTTTCGCGGGCAAGTGTTCTACCAACTTTTTTTTAAATTTTTTTTGTTTTCTTTTTCAAAAGATTGAAACAAAATTTGGCATTCAATGTGCAATCCTGACTTATAGAGGCTTGCAATTCTCTTTAATCAATTTCTTGAGGAATTTTCATGATTAACTACAAATTAAAAGGGACATTTGAAAAAAAAGGAAACAGAAGTAGCATAGACGGGTCTCGAACCAAGGTCGCCTGGACGGGAGTCCCGCTCGCTTGCCAATTCTTTTTCTTAACCACTTTTTTTTCATTTTTTTCTTTTCCGATTTTTGTTTTTTATTTTTGTGTTCTTTTTTAATTTTTTAAATTGTAATTATTTCCTCTGCTAACCTTTTTTTTATATAGTTGGAAAAAGGCGTCTTTCAGTTACGACAAACAAAATTAGAATGTACATCCGTAGCAACAATAGAACAAGAGTTCCTTCTAAACTACGAAATAGAATTTGAAACCAATAGTGTGATGATAGATAATAAAGAAAGAAAAATGTAACCAAATCCCGCACGCCATTTCATGTGCATGGCCCATCTGCGTACAGATCCCATGTTCCAAATTGGTACAACATTTCGCAGCGTGTGGAGCCCCATGAAGGCGGTCATCCTCTGACCGGTACTCCCCAACTGTGAGGGGGGTTATCGAAGACACTGCGCAAATAGTTGGCAAATAGTTGTCGGTATCGGGGCGTACACTCAAGTGTGCTATGACTGTCCTGGAGAAATTGCCAGTAATCAAGCACCATCTTCTCATCATCTCGAAAGAGGTAGTATATGGACATGCCTTTAAACCATGTGAGAGCGTGAGTCTTCGCAGGTGGGAAATAAGTATCCTCTGGACAAAGGAGGAGCCGTGGCTCAATTGTGCCCTCGCTCGTACATTTATAAGTCCCAGTCCGCCATCAAGCGGTGGGAGGGTGAGTGTTTCGTAGCGAACTTTGAATAGGTGTCCGGCGGTAAGGTAATATCCAAACGCTGCTTGCAGTCTGTGTGTCATCGCCGTCGATATCGGCAGGACCTGGGCCATGTGGATCATCTTACTTGCCACGTGAAGGTTGAGGTATTCCACACGCTGTAGGAGGTCCATCCGTCGAAGTAAGTTCCGGCGAACTTCTGTGCGTATTGCCTGTAGTAATCGTGCATAGTTCATGGCAACCGTGCGGCGCACATCCTGTGTAAATGTTATGCCCAAGAACCGAATCTTGTTAACTAGTGGGAGTGGGGCTAAAGCGTCCTCCTGTAGACCTCTCCCAATGGGCATCGCTGCCGACTTGGCCACATTCATAAGGCTGCCCGCTGCCAAACCATAGCGATTGATCCATTGTATCACCGAGCGTACCTCGTCACAAGATCGGACAAGTAATAGAAGGTCATCAGCATATATCCTGCAGTGAAAGGTGTGATCCCTCAATGACATGCCGGAGAGCCTGTTTTTCAACCCTCCGACAAGTGGTTCGAGTGCGATCGCGTAAAGGATCATGGAGAGTGGGCATCCTTGGCGAACTGACCGTCGGATCGTAAAGGGACCCGCAATCCGTCCATTCACCAGTACACGGGATGCAGCTCCACGGAAAAGGCGCTGAAAGATGTCGAGAAAGTCAGGCGGGAAGCCCCTGCGGGCCATAACGGACAGAAGGAACTTGTGGTGAACTCTGTCGAAGGCGTGGTCGAAATCAATGGAGATCAGAGCAGCTCGAAGGCGACAGGATGTGGCGATGGCTATTAAATCCCTGCATTCACTGGTTGCCGTTTGCATGTTGGTCACTCCGCCCTGTGTCGTTTGCTCCATTGAGAGGAGTAGGGGCAGAAGCTTCTTTATGCGGCTGGCGAGTAGTCGGGCGAAGATTTTACAGTCCGAGTTTAGCATTGTAATGGGCCTGTAGTCCTCGACCGTCCTACCTCTGGAAGGCTTGTGTATCGGTATAAGGAGACCTTCCACGAATGCAGGTGGCACTTGGGAACCGGGGGTCATCAGTTCTTGGTACATGATGATCCATCGGGGCATC
This sequence comes from Schistocerca cancellata, assembly GCF_023864275.1. Taxonomy (NCBI): domain Eukaryota; kingdom Metazoa; phylum Arthropoda; class Insecta; order Orthoptera; family Acrididae; genus Schistocerca; species Schistocerca cancellata. The sequence goes on from NC_064628.1 coordinate 303,223,669, forward strand.
ATGAGATCGCGGAAAGTGCGATAAAACTCGAGCGGCAGTCCGTCTGGCCCGGGGGATTTGTTGAGTGCTCCCTTGTTAAGCGCGTCCTCGATGTCGTCTCGTGTAATTCCACCTAACAGCGTCGCCGCTGCTGCATTGTCGAGGGTGTGCGACAGGTGCTGCAGTATGTCGTGATCGTCCGCTTCCTCGTCCTCTGTATTCACCTCGTCGTAAAACCGGCGATAGTGATCTGCGAAGGCTTCTGTAACCGCCGCCTGAGTCATTACGACCCTACCACCTGGCAATACGAGGTCCGTGATCAGCTGCTGTCGGCGTCGGCGGCTGTCGAGCACGATGTGATGCATAGGCGGGTTTTCTCCTTCCACTCGGTCTTGACGTCGCGATCGCACTACGACCCCCTCCAAATGTTTCCTCGTAAGAGACAATATTTTACCTTTAATTCGGCGGCTTTCCATTTGTCGGTTTGGAGATGGTGGTTGGCTGTCGAGTTCGCGAAGCATCGTGTAATAAAAGTCCAATGTGTGACGATGCCAAGCTGCGATATCTTTCCCGAATTGTGTTAGCACACGCCGAAAAGCTGGTTTTGCACAGTCCACCCACCATGCTAGAGTCGATGGGTATCGGGGAAGACGACGTTCGCAATCCAGCCATGTGTTGGCGATAATCTGACGGCATTCCGGGGCTTGAAGATGTGCCACATTCAGCTTCCAGGGTCCTCGGCTGCGCCATATCCGCTGCTGTTGTAGAGTGAGAGTGCATGTGAAAGCGCTATGATAGGAGAAGGCAAGCGGCCAACGTTCGGCGTCCAATACTCCCGGCACTAGAGCTCGTGAGATATAAATGCGGTCTAGGCGACTGGCTGAGTGACTAGTAAGGTATGTCGGCCCGGGACGGTCACCGTGCACTGTCTCCCACGTGTCGGTGAGAAGCAGATCTCGAACCAGGAGCCGAAGTTCTTGACAAGTCGAGAAATGTGGGACTTGGTCTTTGGGGTGGAGCACACAGTTAAAATCGCCGCCGAAGATATTTTGCTCGAAGCGGCTGATAAAGAGGGGGGCGATATCCTCCGAGTAGAACAGCGATCGTTCGCGGCGTAGGTCAGTTCCTGATGGAGCGTAAATGTTAATGATGCGCGTGCCCAGTGCTGTGATCGCCAGCCCCCTTCCTGACGGAAGGTAAGCCACTTCTTCGATGGCAATTCCGTCGCGCACTAGTATTGCCGTACCGCTGCCATTCCGGTCCGCCGGTGACACATATGTCACATAACCGTAGAAAACGGGGAGGGCCGCTATATATACTTCTTGCAACAGGGCAATGTCAACATCCGAAGATCGAAGCATCTCACGCAGCAACTGGATCTTCACTGCCGTTCGTATCGTGTTGAGGTTAAGCGTGGCGACACGATAAGCTTGTTGCCGAACCACAGGTGTTAAGTTATCCATTAAGACTAGAATTACCTATGACGCTTCTGACTGTATTGACACCTCCGCATCCCCCCAAACCTCATCTGCAGTCCTTTCTAGAGAGCCGGCGCCAATGCCCTGGGCCCTGTTGGCGTACCTTGCATGGTTCCGTCGTCGTGGTGGTCATCCGCCCACGTCGGGGAACTGAAAGCAAGATCGACCTCCCTTGCTTCCTCAGGACACGGCATGGGTCCTTGCACACCAGAAGGTGGTGGGCAGCATCTATCCTGCATCTCGGCATCCGATTTTGCCACTGTAGATATATGTGGTTTGTCCTCAGTTTCGTTCGATAGTGCCACACTGCAGCAAATTGCGGCTGCCTCTGTGGTAGCGTCGTCTTTGAAGGTGGAATCGTCATCCTCTGGAGGCTGTGTCGCATCCCGTTCGGAAGTTGCTCTACGCCTCCGCTTCCGTCGCTTCGGAGAGCGTTGCTTCCTGGTGTGTCCTTCTGTGTCAGACGATTGCAAAGATTCACGACGTTCCGGCACAAAGACAGCCGTAGGCACAATAAGCGAGTCTACGGCCATGCTATCGTCATGTATGTTGTTATCCGTCGACGGGGGCGACGGCATCGGAGTTGAATCCGTAGCTTGTGGAACAGGTGTGTCATCATCGCCCTGTATTGGAGCATGGAGCCGCGACCCAACAGTGGATGTCGGCTGTCGTGGTGAAGTGGTAGCTGTCGTGAGGGCTGCTGCACAAGTCACAGGAAGCAGCGTCGGCTGCGATGGCGGGTCCGCTTCAGGCGGCGGCAGTTGAGTGATTCGACGTTGCATACATACTGATCTGAGGTGTCCCTCCTTCCCACAACCAGAGCAGGTCTTCGGTTGCCCATCGTAGATGACGATGGCACGGCAGCCACCGATATTCAGATAGGAAGGTACATGTCTTTAAGTTCTATTCGGACCTGGCGGACGCCGTTCAGCACAGGATATGTCTGGAAGTGCGTCCATTTTTCCGCAATATGATCATGGACCGTGCCGTAGGGGCGCAGTGCTGTCACGACGTCCTCCGCCGGTAGTTCAAAAGGAAGTTCGAAAATTCTGATCGTGCGAAGTCCCATGCCAGAATAATCGACGTGCACAGTCCCCACATTGCCATCAGCATGGCAGAAACTGAGGCCCTGTTTCGTGTCCCGAAGGATCCGTTCACATGTTGCGTCGTTGATATCTTGACATATACGATACTACTCACAATGGACAAGTGAATGCCGAGAATGTCGGTCGCCGGGATTTTAACTTCTTCTCGTAGAAATCGTTCGACTTCGAGTGCTTTGGGCCGTGCAAATTCGTTGCGGAACGTAAATTTGAGCGTCGATTTTCTGTATTGGTGCGCCATTGTGATCTATATGCTGAGTACGGCACGCGCGAAACGGCCGAGTACTACGTAAACAACACGAGCGCTCGCTCCGCGGCAGGAACACAAACAGCGCGTCCTCACCGCAGCACAGCGAAAGGCCAACTGTAACCATTGAGCCACCATAGCACTGTGGCCTCACACAACTACACTGACTACCGTAGCATCCCTGGCTCTGCACTGCAAATTCCCACTCACGCATCAGCCCCCTTAGTACTCTCCCTAAACTCTAGCACCTTCCCAGAGGCTCTGTACATGTACTGGAATAGCACCTCCGCATCAAACGAAACGGAGCATGAGACCTTGATACAAATCTTCATTCGTCGCTTCAGTCTGCATTTATGATACTTGGAATTGTCTCTGGAATCATTTAGTTTGATTTGACAGTAGGGTGTATTCTGGGGATGTACAATAGAACATGAATCAGTTAGGGTGGTCATGGAAGGTGTCATTTTTCAGTGGAATGAAGTCCGAGGACCATCAAGTGAGAGAGGAGAGCTGGGGTCAGAGAGCTCGTCCGGCTGCTGTCCGAAGCTGCAGTCGCGTCTCGCACTTAGACGCGACTTACCTCCTTCTCCACATCGTTCGCTCTAGTGGCGCGTGTAGACTTGTCAGTCAGCGTGTTTGCGAGTACAAACATCCTCTGCTGATGCGGTGATTCTACTAGCCGCGTAGACCACGGTAGCAAGCACGTTGTTACTGAGAGCGACAAGTGAAGTGGAAAATTTTTTAAACTGACTCCCGGTACCCCCTGGAGTGGTGATGCACTGCACAATACACATTTGTCATACTGTATGTATGAGACAGGCGAAATACCTTCAGACTTCAAAGAAAGCAGGTGTTTACAGATGTGAAAATTACCGAACTAACAGTATAATAAGTCATGGCTGCAAAATACTAACACGAATTCTTTTCAGACGAATGGAAAAACTGGTAGAAGCCGACCTCGGAGAAGATCAATTTGGATTCCGTAGAAATATGGGAACACTTGAGGCAATACTGACCCTACGACTTATCTTAGATTAAGAAAAGGCAAACCTACGTCTCTAGCATTTGTAGACTTAAAGAAAGCTTTCTACAATGTTGACTGGAATACTCTATTTCAAATTATGAAGGTGGCAGGGGTAAAATACAAGGAGCGAAAGGCTATTTACAATCTGTATAGAAACCAGATGGCAGTTATAAGAGTCGAGGGACATGAAAGGGAAGCAGTGGTTGGGAAGGGAGTGAGACAGGGTTGTAGCCTCTCCCCGATATTATTCAATCTGTATATTGAACAAGCAGTAAAGGAAACAAAAGAAAAATTCGGAGCAGGTATTAATATCCATGGAGAATAAATAAAAACTTTAAGATTCGCCGATGTCATTGTAATTCTGTCAAAGACAGCAAAGGACTTGGAAGAGCAGTTGAACGCAATGGACAGTGTCTTAAAAGGAGGATATAACATGAACATCAACTAAAGCAAAACGAGCATAATTGAATGTAGTCGAATTAATTCGGGTGATGCTGAAAGAATTATATTAGGAAATGAGACGCTTAAAGTAGTAAATGAGTTTTGCTATCTGGGGAGCAAAATAACTGATGATGGTCGAAGTAGAGAGGATATCAAATGTAGACTGGCAATGGCAAGGAAAGCGTTTCTGGAGAAGAGAAATTTGTTAACATCGAGTATAGATTTAAGTGTCAGGAAGTCGTTTCTGAAAGTATTTGTATGGAGTGTAGCCATGTATGGAAGTGACACATGGATGATAAGTAGTTTGGACAAGAGGAGAACAGAAGCTTTCGAAATGTGGTGCTACAGAAGAATGATGAAGATTAGATGGGTAGATCACATAACTAAAGAGGAAGTATTGAATAGGATTGGGGAGAAGAGAAGTTTGTGGCACAACTTGACTAGAAGAAGGGCTCGGTTGGTAGGACACGTTCTGAGCCATCAAGGGATCACCAACTTAGTATTGGAGGGCAGCTTAGGGGGTAAAAATCGTAGAGGGAGACCAAGAGATGAATACACTAAACAGATTCAGAAGGATGTACGCTGCAGTACGTACTGGGAGATGAAGCAGCTTGCACAGGATAGAGTAGCATGGAGAGCTGCGTCAAACCAGTCTCAGGACAACAACAACATACTGTATCTGTATTGAATTAGTACAGCGATGACTGATTTAATATATGTCAAATGCCGGCCAGAGTGGCCGAGCGGTTCTAGGCGCTACAGTCCGGAACCGCGCGACAGCTACGGTCGCCTGTTCGAATCCTGCCTCGGGCATGGATGTGTGTGATGTTCTTAGGTTAGTTAGTTTTAAGTAGTTCTAAGTTCTAAGGACTGATGACCTCAGAAGTGAAGTCCCATAGTGCTCAGAGCCCTTTGAACCATTTTTATATGTCATATATAGTATATCGAGTTTAACAGTAGTATCACAAACGATCAGCGATACATTTCCGTGTTTATAAATTTACTGAGGCCAACCAACTAAAGATGAATGATAAGAATTCGGATACGAAAAGGACGTCTAGGGATACAATTATCTTTTAGTCAAAATTGTATAACCACACTTGAAGAAACTACACTCAGGAAAGGAAAAAGACACAACGTCACCTAAAACAATTACCAGAAAGACTTTTCAAAGTGAGGCACGGTCAGGTTCAATGTAATGATTAGATAGAGCGCGTTTTGTATGGAAGTAAGATTAATCTAGACATGTCACTGGCAGCGTTTCATGGCAGTTATTTAACCAGGCCGGAAATAATTATTTTATGTCAGGTAGCCCATACACGATGAGAAATTGTGCTGCCGAAGTTTTTACTGCAATTAATAATCACGCGTGGAAAATTGAGACGTATAATGAGTAATTCGAATAGTTCTAACCGATAGTTTCGCACGTAATTGGAATGGCGGGGAACAGAACATAATAATACTGTGACGAACGACGATATTTATCTCGGCACGTGAGAACGTTATATAAATCGAAAGGCCCTCGCGTTCTTTTTGCTACAACTTGACAGCGTTTCCCGATCTGCCCTAAGCGCTCCCGGTCGCCGGTGCTGAACGACTGAGGAAACAGCTGTAGCGCCCGACGTACCGGCACGCGGTTCACCGTGTCGGAATGCAATTTGCCGAGCGACGCGATCGCGGTACGCCAGGTGACGTCACAGCGGCGGCACTCGCAGTCGGCAAGACAAGGATGCCGCAGCGGACCGGCCTTGGGTTGTTGACTGCGGGTCAGCGCCGAGCCGCCGAGGACCTGGATGGCCACCAGCCGTGAGAGCGGGTCGGCCACGCCCGTGGCGGGGCGCAGAACGAGCGGAAGGTGAACGCGTCGCCGTGTTGGCCGAGTTGCTGCAAGGGTCGCCGCTGCCTAGCGCGCTCGCTGACGGACAGCAGAATGTGGCCATTCGCGTCCAACCGTATTATGATCAGCATTGTGACGCAGCCACCCGATCCGTCTCTAGCCATTTCTTATTATTAGTATTGCCAGGTGCCGGGGCTACCACTGTATTTAACACTAAATTCTTCTAGAATCTTCATATGGAAATGATGCTCTAAGCCCCCCCCCCCTTTTCTAACTCCGACTTTTGCTGTTGCACATGGATTAAGAAGAAACGCGAACTGAGTAGTCGACCCAGCAAGTGGAGTAGAAAAGAGTTTGGCACCTGCAAAAATTTAATTTGATAGAAATCAATTCTGATACAGGAAAGTTTCATTAACGTAGTGAGAAATGAAAGGGTTGGTTTACCGATCCACAGAATGAAACTTCTGTCCAAAATAGCAATTTGATTTATTATGACTAAACTCAAAATAATAAACAAAACTCATGAAACATTTACAATACGTCAAATTGGATACTCAAATGCTGTGAAGGTGGAGTTGTCCATTAACTAGATTGTGACATTTATGACCAAGTGGTATGTGGAGCCAATTCCTTGCAACTCAAATTTTAAGAGAAACACCCAGGCAACCCAACATTAATTGCTGCTGCAGTATTGAGAACTCAGACAATGAACACCCGAGACAGAACCACGTTAGAAAAGACAGGAACAGGCGCGCTCTGTTGAACTCTGATTGTCACATAGCAAAAATTACTTGATTTGCCGGTGCTGCGGACATAGATTACCAAACTGTCTTCTCAACTGCAAGGACACGATCTGGCATACCGGAGGCGATGGCTGGTTGCTTCAACGTCCCGTCGTTGAAGTCGAAACTTCAGCAACTTCGTCAAACAGTTACAATTAAATGAAAGTATAGTAGACAGCCAACGGAAGGCAGGCTTCCAGAGCAGTGAGAGCTCAGTCTGGTAACCTACTCCGACCGAAAGGCGAGAGCCGACTCTCTCAAAAGCACCCGTAGAAGCCGAACACAGAACATTCCCGCCCCCACGACAGTGGTCGTGGTTAAACGTTCCAATCAGCAACTCGAAAACCGGCGGAAAATTCCACTCTATTGCCGAAGCACTACCATTCCACCAATGGAAATTCTTGGCGCCAATTTCTGCGCCGATTTTGCTACATCACTGAGCTATGCCCTGAGCAAGACAAATCACAGTTACGATTTTGCAGAAAACGCGGGAATTTGCCCGCCAAGACTGCCTGGGAACACAAGTCATTCCCACGCCTCGCTGGTAGCCCGCCAGAAAGTGTTTTCACTAAGTTTCCGCGAAGTAACGGAATCTCTAGCGTGTCGCTCCCGCTCTTATGATAATGTCGGCGTCTGGAAAGCATCCACTCGACTCGCTCACACCCGTCTACTTAACCCTCTTAAGATCAGCAGAACCCGCCTGTCACCAGACCACCCGGGCGACGAGAGACACTGCGTGGGAAGTCCGCGTGTTAAGGAATAGCAACTTTTCACCACATGCAATTAGAGAGGAAAATCGATTTACTCAGAGTAAGATATAAATATGAGAGGGGGCTCATGCCACCTCTCAGTATCAACTTAATGACATCCACGCAGAAGGTCCCTCAGCCAGGTACATTTAATTTAACAGCTGACAAACACAATATACAGGGTCGGCCATTGATCGTTACTGGGCCAAATATCTCACGAAATAAGCGTCAAACTGAAAAACTGCGAAGAACGAAAGTTGTCTAGATTGAAGGGGGAAACCAGATGGCGCTATGGTTGGCCCGCTAGATGGCGCTGCCATAGGACAAACGCATATCAACTGCGTTTTTTAAAATAGGAACCCCCATTTTTTATTACATATTCGTGTAGTACGTAGAGAAATATGAATGTTTTAGTTTGACCACTTTTTTCGCTTTATGATAGATGGCGCTGTAATAGTCACAAAAACATGGCTCACAATTTTAGACGAGCAGTTTGGTAACAGGTATATTTTTTAAATTAAAATACAGAACATAGGTACGTATGAACATTTTATTTCAATTGTTCCAATGTGATACATGTACCTTTGTGAACTTATCATTTCTGAGAACGCATGCTGTTACAGCGTGATAACCTGTAAATACGACATTAATGCAATAAATGCTCAAAATGATGTCCGTCAACCTCAATGCATTTGGCAATACGTGTGACATTCCACTCAACAGCGAGTAGTTCGCCTTCCGTAATGTTCGCACATACATTGACAATGCGCTGACACATCTCAGGCGTTGTCGGTGGATCACGATAGCAAATATCCTTCACCTATCCCCACAGAAGGAAATCCGGTGAACGTGCGGAGCTTCGATGACCAATCCAACTGTCATGAAATATGCTATTCAATACCGCTTCAACAGCACGCGAGCTATGTGCCCGACATCCATCATGTTGGAAGTACATCGCCATTCTGTCATGCAGTGAAACATGTTGTAGTAACATCAGTAGAACATTACGTAGGAAATCAGCATACATTGCACCAGTTAGATTGCCATCGATAAAATGGAGGCCAATTATCCTTCCTCCCATAATGCCGCACCATACATTAACTCGTCAATGTCGCTGATGTTCCACTTGTCGCAAACATCGTGGATTTTCCGTTGCCCAATAGTGCATATTATGCCGGTTTACGTTACCGCTGTTGGTGAATGACGCTTCTTCGCTAAATAAAACGCGTGCAAAAAATCTGTCATCGTCCTGTTATTTCTCTTGTGCCCAGTGGCAGAACTGCACACGACGTTCAAAGTCATCGCCATGCTATTCCTGGTGCATAGAAATATGGTACGGGTGCAATCGACGTTTATGTAGCATTCTCAACACCGATGTTTTTGAGATTCCCGATTCTCGCGCAATTTGTCTGCTAGTTATGTGCGGATTACCCGCGACAGCAGCTAAAACACCTACTTGGGCATCATCATTTGTTGCAGGTCGTGGTTGACGTTTCACACGTGGCTGAACACTTCCTGTTTCCTTAAATAACGTAACTATCCGGCGGACGGTCCGGACACTTGGATGATGTCGTCCAGGATACCGAGCAGCATACAAAGCACACGCCCGTTGGGCATTTTGATCACAATAGCCATACATCAAAACGATATCGACCTTTTCCGCAATTGGTAAACGGTCCATTTTAACACGGGTAATGTATCACAAGGCAAATACCGTCCGCACTGGCGAAATGTTGCGTGATACTACGTACTTATACTTTTGCGACTGTTACAGCGTCATCCATCACAAAGAGAAAAAAGTGGTCCAACTAAAACAGTCGCAGTTCTTTACGTACTACACGAATATGTAATAAAAATGGGGGTACCTATTTAAAAAAAACGCAGTTGATATGCCTTTGACCAATGGCAGCGGCATCTAGCGGGCCAACCATAGCGCCATCTGGTTTCCCCCTTCAAGCTAGATGAGTTTCGTTCTTTGTAGTTATTTTTCGTTTGGCGCTTATTTCGTGAGATATTTGGCCAAGTCACTATCATTGAACCACCCTGTATACTACACTGAAGAGCCAAAGAATCTGGTACACCTACCTAATATCGTGTAGGGCCCAGTCAGCACGTAGAAGTGCCGCGACACGATGTGACGTGGACTTGACTAATGTCCGAAGTAGTTCTGTAGGGAACTGATACCATTAATCCTGCAGGGCTGTCCATAAATCCGTAGGAGTACGAGGGGATGGAGATCTCTTCTGAACAGCACACTGCAAGGCATTCCAGATATGCTCACAAGGGAACCTCCCCATCGCACCCCCCTCAGATTTAGTTATAAGTTGGCACAGTGGATAGGCCTTGAAAAAGTGAACACAGATCAATCGAGAAAACAGCAAGAATATTTGTGGAACTATGAAAAAAATAAGCAAAATATACAAACTGAGTAGTCCATGTGCTAGATAGGCAACATCAAGGACAGTGTAAACTCAGGAGCACCGTGGTCCCGTGGTCAGCGTGAGCAGCTACGGAACGAGAGGTCCTTGGTTCAAGTCTTCCCTCGGTTGAAAAGTTTATTTTTTTTATTTTCAGGCAATTATCAAAGTTCAGGCACACACACATAATCAAATGCGCTCACCAAAATTCCAGGACATGTTCAGATTTGCTTGGATATATGCAGGATTTGACAGTATACACACGGAAAAATTTGAAAACGTTAAAAACATATGTTTTGAGCGCAGGGAAAACTGTGCGACTGTGAAACTGTTGCATTCATTTGTTGCAGTTTATGTGACAAACTCTTATGTTTTCATCACTTTTTTGGGAGTGATTATCACATCCACAAGAAAACCCAAATCGGGCAAGGTAGATGAATCTTTTTACCCATTCGCCAAGTGTACAAGTAAGGTGGGTCGACAACATATTCCTGTCATGTGACGCACATGTCGTCACCAGTGTCGTATAGAATATATCAGACGTGTTTTCCTGTGAAGGAATCGGTTGACCTATGACCTTGCGATCAAATGTTTTCGGTGCCCATTGGAGAGACACGTCTTTTCGTCTACTAATCGCACGGTATTGCGGTGCGGTCGCAAAACACATACACTAAACTTATTACAGTGAACAGAGACGTCAATGAACGAACGGACAGATCATAGCTTTGCGAAAGTAAAGAAGGTCAAATTTTCACTCGAGGGAAGACTTGAACCAAGGACCTCTCTTTCCGCAGCTGCTCACGCTAACCACGGGACCACGGTGACCTTGTCAGTAATGTTCACGTCTGGGGACTTTGGTGGTCAGCCGAAGTGTTTAAGCTCAAAAGAGTGTTCCTGGAGCCCCTCTGTAGCATTTCTGGGCGTGTGGGGTGTCGCATTGTCCTGCTGGAATTGCCCAAGTCCATCCGAATACACAATGGACATGAATGGATGAAGGTCATCAGGCAGCATCCTTACGTGCTGGTCACCTGTCAGAGTAGTATCTAGACGTATCACTCCAGCTGCACACGCCCCACACCATTACAGATCCTCCACCAGCTTGAACAGTTCCCTGCTGACATGCAGGGTCAATGGAATCATGAGCTTGTTTCCATACCCGTACACGTCCATCCGCTCTATACGATTTGAAACGAGACTCGTCCAAATAGGCAACATGTTTCGAGTCTTCAACAGTCCAGTGTCGGTTTGTTGAGCCCAGGCGAGGCGTAAAGCTTTGTGTAGTGCAGTCGCGAAGGGTATACGAGTGGGCATTCGGCTGCGAAAGCCAATATCGATGATGTTCCGTTGAAGGGTTCGCAGGCTGACACTTGTTGATGGTGCAGCACTGAAATCTGCAGCAATTTGCGGAAGGGTTGGACTTCGGTCACGTTCAACGATTCTCTTCAATCGTCGTTCGTCCCGTCCTTACAGGACCTTTTTCCGGCCGCAGCGGTGTCGGAGATTTGATGTTTTACCGGATTCCTAATACTCACGGTGCACTCGTGAAATGGTCGCACGGGAAAATCCCCACTTCATCGCTACCTCGTAGATGCTGTGTCCCATTGCTCGTGCGCCGACTATAACAAAATGTTCAAACTCACTTAAATCTTGATAACCTGCCATTGTAGCAGCAGTAACCGATCTAACTACGGCATCAGAACCTTGGTGTCTTACGTAGGCGTTGCCAACCGCAGAGCCGTATTTTGCCTGTTTACATATCTCTGTCTTTTAATACACATGCCTATACTAGTTTCTTTGGCACTTCAGTCCATTACATACTGTTAAGTCAGATATGATTAAATTTCTAATTATGACGATTTCTCATACATTGTTAGCAGGAGAGCAATCTCTGAATTTGAGAAATGTTATTATCTTACTAGAGAAGTTTTATTTTCGCACATCGTAATAAATATCTATCTAGAAAACTAATTTCGGCCATTTAAATTCCCATCTTTAGTTCTGAAGGAATTGTACTTTTTTTATAAATATTCAGAGAGTCTAATAAAGGATATTCATAACAACGAAACTTTTTTCCAAATACGCATATTACGTACCATCTACATACAGCTGAAATTTGTCTTAATGAATAAAACAGAATGTGCACCTGTTTCCTGCAATTCTGCATTGCCTCTTTCTGAATATATAGTCTGTTTATGAATGCAAGCCGTTGCATACCAAAAAATTCCATTCACAGAAAAGATGTTTACAGTGAAGAGTATACAGTTAAGAACTAAATCTGGTTGCGACAATGCGAAGCAAATCTGTCTGCTAGAATTTAAGTTTTGTAAATGAAATATGCCTTGTCTACTTGTCTGAACCAACATTATCTGTTTTTTTTTAAGTAAACTTGGAATTTTAAAGAGTATAATTAAACTCAACATTGTTAATTACCCTTTGAAATTGGTGACTCGTATCTCCCGTATTTGGCTTATCTGTGTCGCAATGGGAAACGCTGTGCAAGTGCTCTCACAGAAAAAGAAGAATCGGCGTGTCTCAATTTCTGAGCTGTTGCTAACTAAGAGAATCGCGGTAGTGCAATGTGATCTCCAATAAACTACACGCAGTGCAGACTTGGTTCTCATTTATTTATCTCTCATAAAAATTAATGTTCCTGGTAATGGGAGTTGGATAACGTTGCAGATTATCTGAGTTACTCTCAAGACAAAAAATTCTTCTCAAGAAACTGTTTTGAAGAAAAACTATCTAAAAAAAAATTCTTGACACTGTTCCATTTACAAAATTTCGCCATTGAAGACTTAGCAAACAATAAGCAAATATTTCATTACAAATTATAGTTAATTAAGATCAACTCTAGAGATATACAAAAATGTAACTCAGAGTGAAAATTTATTCTAACAAAAAAGTTCTAGTACTAATAATTCAGTTCTTTTCATCTTTTCAAATCCATTAACACTGATTATGACAAAACTTTATAAAAACAGCAAAAAATTTCTGATTTTGATGCCTGTGTTGAACCAAGAAGTCCTAAGTAGATGCTGCCGCAATAAAATAAAATATGTTCATACGTCTCCTTAAATCCCAATCTTCTCAAAATAGTATCTATCGTAATAAACCTATCTCATTCAGTGGTTACTGATAATATTCCTAATTTAATAATAATGTCTCCCGTCAAAACAAAGGAATAATTCCTAGGAGCACCATGTTCTGCATCCTTCCTATACAAGCTCACTGCCACAACACGCTCCAACTCCCTATCTCCTCTCCTCGAGATCAGCACTTAACAGCTGCACATCTTTGTAGAGCAAAGATGACCCAGCTGGTCTCCGGACAGTGCAGTATGTCTGACGAGGCTGCACGCATAACTAAAAGAAACAAATATTTCATGCGCGTCCTAAGACATCCGTGATAAGAAAATAACATATAAAATTGTATATACACACCTTTCACACCTACTACTGTGTCACTCAATGCAGTAACCTGTTATCTAGTCATAAATATATTTGGGAGCAACTGTAATATGGGTAAGAATAATCATGGAACATCCAACGTCAAGATTTAAACAGAACATGCCACAGGTGCACATACAGTACCTCGTTGAGCAAGGCGCACCAAAATAACGACATGTATCACACAATAAAACTATACTTGTGATAAACCCTCACAAAAGCTTCTTTTGTGGGTGTTTACCACAAGTGTGATTTTATTATATGATGTACGACGTTACAGTGGTAAGAAACTTTTGTCGGTGTTTACAACAAGTACGGCATTATTATAATTATGGTATACAACGTTGCACTGGTGCATCTTCTTCAACGAGGTATGTGGACCTCTTACATGTTCTATTTATAAACTTGACGTTGGATTTTCCATAGTTGTTCTTATCTATATTACGTGGCTCCCAAATGTGTTTATGACTAGATGATAGTGCACTACACTGGTACACAATGGTTGATGTATGTAGGTGGTATGTGGTATGTAATACACGTATTTAGATGAAGAAAAAGTTTGTTGTAACGAATATCAGTTATTAGACCATTTAAATACTAAAAAATTGTACCATTTTATCAGGTCTGAAGATGGCAATTTACATTGTCAAAAATACTTAAGTATGTATGTATGGAGAAGGTAAAATTTAACCCAACACCGCCGTGTTAACGTCCGAGATACAACGAGAAGAGCTAACAGAGACCTCATCATTATTCTTACAAGAAGAGCTCTGTTACAAACTACACTTCCAACTATGCGCGGATGCACTGCATCAAATACAGACCGACAGTTTTGTTTCATAAAAATCTTCGCGTACTATTACTGCGACAGCATTTGTTCACAGTGTATTGTGTGTGGATCCACGTTTCATCTGAATAAACTACGTCCCATCATAATTTTGGAACTTAATTTTTTCTTTAAAAATGTAATGCAGTGTGTTGTTTTTTAAACTAGTTACAAATTTCATAGATCATTTGAACGATTCCTTCATCGAAATGATGTGGAACGAGTTATTTTACAGGATACATATTGTTATTAGTGTTAACACTAATGAATGTCTCTTTCAGTCCTATGACATATTTGTGCATAAATAGTGTAATTTATTTGACACGGTACCGGTTTTTAAATAAAAAATTCGTCCTCGGAATAGAAGGAGTTGTTCAAAAGGAACTAGTTTAACATGGATTTTAAACGTCGTTTGCTACCTATCAGAAAATTTTATGTTGTTGTACAAATGCCCAAAATTGTTGCTGCTGCATATTGAACTCCATTGTGTATCACTGACAGCTTAACGATCGGTAAGTCATTTTTCCGTCCAGTGTTGTAATATGGACATAATCGTTCTCTCAAACAGTGATGGATTACTTATGACAAATTTTATCAGCAAATATACGTATTGTGAGGGCGCTGTTAAAATGTCTAGTTCCTTGCAGAAGCGCCTACATAATGTCCGCGAATGAACACTACATGTTACTCTTACTGCTCGCTTTTGTGCAAGCAGTACCTTCATTACTAGTGGCGAGTTACCCCAGAAAATTACTCTATAATACATTAGTGAGTGGAAATATGCAAAACATATTATGTGGTCAATTTGTTTGTTTCCAACACTAGCAATTATACGAATAGCAGAAGAAGCTGGACTTAATTATTTGTGTAGCGGAATAACATGCTTCTTCCAGTTCAAGTTTTCAACGATATGTGCACCCAAAACTCTGGTGCATCCTTGTCTGTTAATTAACTAATACTCAAGTGGTACATGAGTTGTTGTCCAGGACCGAAATATTGTGTTTTCTTGAAACTAAGAGTCCATTTTTGGAGAAGTACTTAATAATTCTTTGAACTATCTCGGCTGCTCCTTTCTCTCTAATATCATTTACTATAACAGTAGTGTGGTCTGCGGAAAGTATCAATTCTGCTTGAGGCATATTCAGTGGAAGGTCATTCACATGTTTAAGGAATAGGAGTGGACCCAAAATTGAACCTTGTGGGACTTCCTTCGTGATTTCTCCATAGTCAGAAGTTTTCTATCTTTCTAGCACTGTATTATTCAGCAGAAAGTTTTGTATTGTGTTTGTTACGTATGATGCAAATCAGTTGGGTGTAAAGCCATCATTTCCATAAAACTAAAGAATATAAAACTAAGAATATTACATGAACTACGGCTCCTACGCAGTCAAACGCCTTGTAAAGATTAAAAAAAAATAGCAAGCTCCGATATTTTATTATTTATGGCTTGTAACAGTTGGTGAATGAATGTTTAAACAGCCTTCTCAGTCGATCATACCTCCCGCAATCCAAAGTGTGGTATGAGAAGTAAACTATTGCTACTTAAAAGTGATAACTCTTCAGTCCATTACTTTACTCGAATATTCTGGAAAAAGATGCCAGTAAGGACATTGAACGACGATTATTTAAGACTTTCCAGTCATCATTCTTATAAAGAGCTTTAATGTCCATATTTTAATATGTCTGGAAAAAATTCCTATGCTGTGTGACTTGCAAAGATGACAGCTTGTTAATTCTGTCACTTTTAAAACAAAGTCACATACGAAGTATGATTTTTCTCACAGTTTCTTGAAACACAATTCTGTTTGTGTGGGGGTAGTTTTCACAAAGTTTCTATTTTTTTATTGGTCAGAACATTGCCGAAATTGCTACCTAATAACGCACATATCCAAGTCGTCACTGGAATGTTTATTGAGTACACTCTGCTGCTAGATGCTTACATCCCATTCCTCTGAGTATCGTTCCCTCTTGCCGCAGCCATATCATCGTCGAGCTGCTCTCCTTTAACATTTTACACGCATGTTCCGTCGCCTTCTCTGCCGGAACTTACACACCCTTAAAAACTCAAACCGGCCGTCACGTTAAGCCACAACAAGTCGAAATATTCCGCAATGCATTTCATTTCTAATCGCGTCATTCACACTGGCCGTCATACGACCGTCCCATCATGTCATGTCATATGAAGGTTTCTCAAGAAGAAAGTTTTTGGTGGCATCAACGTCTTCCAACATCGGAAGTTCACCTATTTTTACTGAATATAGTTCCCTCTTGTTGCAACCATAACACCAGCAGCTTGGTTACCTTTAACATTTCGCTTTCACGTTCCATCGCCTTCTCTGTCGGAACTCTCACATCCTTAAACTTCTCACCATCAATAAACCTTATGACGTTAACAACTGTTACGACTGCTCACAAAGGCATTTTCCGCAATCAATTTCCACACGCGTAAGTCGAGGTAACCACACACACTGCTTTAAGTAGAGCGTGGCTGTACCAAGTCACGTGATCAAATTACTGCCATGTGTACGGGTCCCTTTGTCAAGTAATAAACTATATGCACGGCCTTCCTGTCTCCCTCATTATCTCATCTTTACATTATTAACTTACAGTTAGACCCAATTTACAGCATAAGCCTCTTGAGCTGTCAGCTGCATTTATTCATGTGTTTGCGTAGTTGAGCGCAATATTCGTAACATGTACCAATTGTAAGTACAGCTGAACTCTCAGAAGTCTACCTGAAAGATCGGATGTTCATCTTCAGCTGGTTTTTCTATATGAATTTACTATTTGTGTGCACTTTACTGTAATGTTGAAGATATTTTGGAAATTCTACCATGATCAAAACACACTTTCCTGCTTTTTTCTTACTGCCCATACGGGTTTCCTTAGTGTTGATGTCGGTGCGTGTCTTTTTAGGGACAATTGATATTTAAATGCTGTTTTTCATCTTTAGTTTTGTTGTTGGTCGCTTTGGCTTCTAGGTTATCGAAACTCTATGAACTGCATTAGCAACATGCACTGTTCCACCACTGTTTATGATTCATTCGGCTGTTCTGACATTTTGACTTTTGTGACATTTTATTTGTGTTTTGACACAGAATTGAAGACAACGGGACATGTGAATGTAGACAGGTGTGTTGCGAATAAAGTTCATAGTTTTTCTGACAAGCTGTGGTCATAACTACCATTAACAAAACTGAAGATGAGAAACTGCATTTGAATATGACCGCTACTGAAAAAGTCAGACTCCGTCATGAACTTCAACCAAAGAATTTATCGCTGAAAAAAAGGATGGAATGCCAGTAAAGAGAATCCGAAACGGTATGATAACCATGGTCAGCCTGCGCAGTAATTACTCCTAACACTGTTTCTAAGCCGAGCGGCCGCGCGGTATTAGCTGAGGGGTCTAAGGCGCTGCCGTCGTGGACTGTGTGGCTGATTCCGGCGGAGGTTCGAGTCCTCCCTCGGGCATGGGTGTGTGTGTTTGTCCTTAGGATAATTTAGGTTAATTAGTGTGTAAGCTTCAGGACAGATGACTTTAGCAGTTAAGTCCCATAAGATTTCACTTTTTTTTTTAAGCCGGCCGGAGTGGCCGAGCGGTTCTAGGCGCTACAGTCTCGAACCGCGTGACCACTACGGGCGCAGGTTCGAATCCTGCCTCTGGCATGGATGTGTGTGATGTCCTTAGGTTAGTTAGGTTTAAGTAGTTCTAAGTTCTAGGGGACTGATGACCTTAGAAGTTAAGTCCCCTAGTGCTCAGAGCCATTTGAACCACTGTTTCAAAACCTGGTGTTAAAGATCCTGCTGTGCGTTAACAACACGATGAAGATCGACAAAAAGTTGATCTACTATAACGTATGAAACAAAAATTTAAGAGATGAATCAGACATTACTGCTAATTGCGGGAACATTAGTTCCGTTAACTTTGACAGTTTGAGTAATTTTACCAACGTTAGTCACATATGCCTAGGTGATTTTACCCGGGTTCAGTTTTCACCTACATGTGGATTTTGGAAGGTTTTCACAGTTGCATAGTCCAACGTGTTATCTGGCTTCATGAAAGAATACCGTATTTTCTATGCTCTGTGCTTCAGTCAAGAGCATATTCACTCGTCAAGGTCATTAGATTCGTCGTTCTCCTAACGTTCCTTTATGGTCATCTTACGGTGTTTCTGTCCTATAGTTCTTCTCAATCCTCACACGTGTGACACACCTATCTGTATGTATCTTTCAATTCCTTCGTTGATTCACAATACATCGTGAAACTTTCCCTTGATTTCATGATTGATTTCGAGTTACAGTTTTTGATCCCAATGTACTAGACATTATTTACTTTTTGATTACATGTGCACATATCACCATTGTGGTCCTCCCTTTTATTCGAGTGTCACTTCTCATATTCTTGCGTGATCCATTCACGGATACAGAATGTTTTTAAGAGTACAGATTATCACCTAGAGGAAGCTTAGTCTATGGAAAGTCTAGGGTGTAATGAAAGCATACCAATTTCGTAGTCAGCAAAAAACTGTTCTGGAGCAGGGGCAGAAGGAAAGACAATTGGTTTTTAGGTCCCATATACAACGAGGTTACTAGAGGTGTAGCACAAGTTTCTATTGGGAAAGGTTCGGGAAAGAAACTGGCCTTTTAAAAGCAATCACAATTTATTTCAAGAGTTTAAAGAAAACTTTTCACCTTGACTCCCAGAAGATATTAGAACCGCCTTCCTCCCGACTACGACTGTAGTGTGTCCACCACTATATCTGGGACAAGAAAATGCAGTGGTTACTTTGAGCAGGCATCCGCCAATAGCTATTTCCGAAATAAATTCACATTCCACGTCTACTATTTCTGCTGCTATTAGGAATATCATTGAATGTCACAAAGGTTCAGACACATACCTCATTAATAATTTCTTAAATTTTTGGTCCAAATACCAAGTATAGTTTAACTGTTGGTTGTTTCAGTAATCAAAATTTGGAGCAAATAACTTTTTTGTGTTTTCCTTCCGTTTTGGTCAACAAGCAACCGCTTCTCATTTATATTCCTTCTCAGACAATCTTTTCGCTTTGTTCTACAATCTTTCATTTTTTCAACCCATCCCTTTATTATGTCTTCAGAACGCTCCGCAACATCTCTTACTGTTTCTGCGTTGGAATCCCTCTAGATTTAAAATTTTCTTCCTGTGAATATCTCTTTCTTTTGCTTCTTCTGATATGACTGACATTTCAGCAAATGCCTGGCCGTTTTCTGTACGTTCTTTCTTTCGCCCCAGTTTTATCGGTTTTTAGTTTTCATTCGAAGTTCTTGTTTTTTGCTAAAGTTCTAGATAGGCCACCACTTACATTAGATCGGTATTTACTTTGAAAAGCTCGAATATTTTGCCCATGAACCTGGCTTTTGAGACTGTAAGAGGTTCATGGATTAGATTTGCAAATTAAGTTTTAGCAGTAAGTTCTCGGATTGCTTTATCTGCACTTTCACCGTGAAATGCTTTCATGTATTTTATGTCTTTAGGGTTCACTAACCTATAAAGAGCTATAGTTTTCAAGCTGGATATCTATTCCGAAGAGGATAGAGGCTCCTTCATAAACGTTTAAATGTCAGTCGAGAGTTTTTACTTCTGTTTAGCAGAATTTAAAGTGAGTGCTTTATAGGCAACTGGTAGAGACGTACGCCATCCATAAAAAAAGTTCGGAGATCGACTGTAACTCTGGCTTACAAGCGACGTCAGCAGAATAACAATGGTGGTAACTTGAACTAAACGAAAGATGTGAATTCGACCAATCAGTTGTGAACAGGTAATGTTAAGTAGTGAACGTGCGGTCCTAGTGTACCAACGTTGGAGAAACATTTCCAAATCAAGTGTTCAAGACATACTTCAGAGTGGTTTGAAGAAGAGAAAAGTGTGTACAAAGTTTGTCCCACACACATTTACTCCTGACGAGTCGATTCCTGTCGCAACTGGACTGAAATTCAAAACGGAGACAGTCATTTTCTGGAAATAAATCATCACGGACGGTAAGACTTGGCGTTAGCAGTACGAATCTGTCACAAAATTCATGTGAACGATCAACGCTAGACAATGTAACAGGAATTCAAGCCAATATGACGCGCGTGTTGAACAACATCCCAAATGACGATTTCTCTGAGACTTTAACGTGGTTTTATGAACGTTCTAAGAGTTTTACTCAACTGAAGGGAGATTTTGTAGAACCACTGAAGCGCTTAATCCTCTATGTTAAATTCTGTCTATTGATTACTGATCTAGTCTCGAAACTTTTTCGAATGACGCGTGTCGCATCACCCTCCTTTGTAGTTATTGAAGAATTTTTGTCCCATTTCTGACGGGAGAAATGCATTAGGGCGAACATCCATTATTAAATTCATTTCATTTATCCACAAACGTGCGAAATCCACATACATTGTTACGCCCCAAGTTGTACCTTGAGTTATACGAAAATAATGTAAAAATATTTGTCAGATATTGCCTTACGCTACGGTAACCACCCTTTAGTATTATTAAGATTTTCGCTTACGGTAGTTGATTCTTGTGTGGCTCACCTTGTACACAGGCAGCTGACCTACAAATTTCGAGGCGTAAGTTATGGTCTTTCTACTACTTACTTAATGCCTACTGTGTAACCGGTGTTGACAGTTACAAATGGCCGAACACTGTAATTCTAGTGTGTATTGCTGATGAGGTGTATCAAATGCCCGAAGGAGAAAAAGAATACCGCCTAATTTACGCTCTGGCAGAGTGCCACGAAGTCGCCTTACTGGTCTCCGGGCAGAGGGATAACGAATCGTGTAGCGCGTGTAATGTTTCACTTATGGCGTTTTAACTGTAAAGTAAGCAGAAAACCATAGTAGCTGAAACAACAGCAGTTGAGGAATCATCTGGAGTATTACTCTTCAGTGCATGGAACGTGGATTTCTTTGAGGCTCATTTAGATATTTACGAAGATTGTACCTAATTCTGTACGCCGTCGGAGCTCGACTTCGGCCTCAAAACAGCGATTCTCGTTTTCCAGTGGCTGCTGGACAGTATCCTTGCGGACTTTTCCCTGGCAACTGCACATGGCAACACTCCTCTGCAGGAGAGCGGCGTGGTGTGCCGCGGTGCTCGATGGGCGCGGTCGCCGATGTTACGCAATTATCGAAGTTCAAGGCGAGTGCAGCACTGGGTCCCCTGCAGCGCTCGCTCGCGGTGGGCGCACGTCCAAAATTACCGTGCGGGCCGGCCCGTGCACCCCGGACCCGCACAGCAGTGCTCAAGCGCGGGGCGCGGTGAAGACTCGAGCGAGCAATTCGCGGCTCGTCCCCAAATCTACTCCGCGCTGGTAGTTCACCTCCCTAGCCTGCAAGCCCACGTTCAACCTGTACATACGGAACCGAATGTTATGATGTAACACTGCATATTATCTAAATTTTTAGTAGAGAGGGGAGAAACGAAAGGGAAGGGAAGAGGCTATTTATGTCAGCTGCATCGGGACATTACGCGGAATCTGTGGCGACGAGTGAAAATGTGCGCCGGGCCGGGATTCGAACCCGTGATCTCCTGCTTACTTGGGAGATGCGTTAACCACTGCGTCACCTTGACACAATGTTTACCGCAAAAGCGCGGACTATCTTGCCACGCCTCCCGGCCCACCCACACTTAGGGCTTTCCATGTCCCCCATTGCTCGGTACTTGGAGATTGCCGCGGTAAGTCAGATGTAACGGCACATCGGTACTGAAACCGGTGGATTCGTTACCCATCGAGGCGAATCAGGTATATGAGCGCGTGGTGTCTGTACTTTCAGAGATTTGTGCCTCATACAGCAGCTGTGGACAAAGTTTATTCCAAAAATAACGTTTACGTGAGTTAAATTGCACCGAACTATACCTCAAACGATGTCTGGGCCACCTGCGCACTTGCGAGGGGTACTTGTAAAGTTTTGTTTGACAGTTACACAACAAATTTTTGCTTTGCTGGCCAGTATATCCCTGCAGTTTTCGTACACACTGAAATACTTGTGTCGCAGTGCCGAAGAACGCCACAAGAGCAGCTTACACAGAAATGGTGCAACCCACGCATAAAGTGGAGAATGGGCGGTAACTTATTTTCTGCGGTGAAGAGAAACGACGCTGCAACATGTTGTTGTTGGTGTTGGTGAGGTGGTGTATTCTTCAGTCTGAAGACTGGGTTCATGCAGCTCTCTATGCTACTCAATCCTGTGCAAGCCTCTACAGCATCGAATAACTACTTTATACTACATTAATTTGAACTTGCTAACTGCATTCGTCTCTCTGTATAATTTTTACCCCGACTTCCTCCTTAGTAGACGAATCCCTCATGTCTTAAATTGTCTCCTATTAACAGAATCCTTTCATAGTCATTTATGCCACAAATTTGACTATCCCCATTTCCATTCAGCACGTCTTCGTTAGTTATACGATGTGCCCATCTAATCTTCAGCATTATTTTGTAGCGATTGTAAGGTTTTCATATGTTTTCTGTCATTGTAAATGATTAGCTTGATTGTAGGCCGCGCGGGATTAGCCGAGCGGTCTCAGGCGCTGCAGTCATGGACTGTGCGGCTGGTCCCGGCGGAGGTTCGAGTCCTCCCTTGGGCATGGGTGTGTTTGTTTGTCCTTAGGATAATTTAGGTTAAGTAAGGTGTAAGCTTACGGACTGACGACCTTAGCAGTTAAGTCCCATACGATTTCACACACGTGACTCTGTGTAGCAATCAAATGGCTCTGAGCACTATGCGACTTAACATCTGAGGTCATCAGTCCCCTAGAACTTAGAACTACTTAAACCTAACTAACCTAAGGACATCCCACACGTCCATGCCCGAGGCAGGATTGTAACCTGCGACCGTAGCAGTCGCGCGGTTCCGCACTGAAGCGCCTAGAATCGCTTGGCCACCGCGGCCGGCTGTAGCGATCAGTTGGATTTCTAGAGAAGGAGATTTGATACACGTGAATCCGAGATAAATTTTCTGGAATTATTTATTAAGGAGATGAGAACTTCTTTGTAAAGATACGTTGTTGGTTATATTGACGGATAAGATTTTTGGAGGAATTTTTCTAGGTAACCAATCCATGCGCAAGAATGAAATGTTTGTCTGACAGAGCTATCAATTGAAGGATACCTTTATTCCTCAGATAACTAGTAACATTTCTGGTTAGTGTTGATTTGACCTCTTTGTTTTAATTATGTCACAAATAAAGCAGTTCGTTGGAATGTCTGTAATTTTTGTATTCATACAGTTTCGTTATTATTTGGTTCTTCTTATATTGTACAGACTTTTATGGCAATAATCAGAGTCTGATCTTCTAAGAACGATTCTCTTTAAAGTAAAATCCTGCTCTATCTTTCCCGTAAAGTTTTGAATATTTCTTCCTGTGTGCATTGTACCATACTCCACAAGAAGCCACAGACTGTTTCCGACATGCAAGAAACCGATTTTGTTGTGAGTAGTTTATTTTTTCTTAACTGTTGCGTCTGCTAATTTCTATTTGCTTCCAGTAACGTCAATACACCAGATACAAAGCAACATTCTGAGGTAAGTTACTTTTATTTCGGGATAGATCTCACTTTGCTTTCTCATGAGGAAATAGTACGCAGTCAGATATTATTAGGTGTTGTGCTAAGCAAGCAAATTAATGTACAGTGAACATTGTAGGTAATCTAAAACAGATATTTTTTTCTTCTGAATAGAGTACTATTTTATTTTTGTGGACATTTCAAGTCAGGAATTGAACTTCATGTCACGCAACTTGCGTAATGTTCTTCAGTATTGAGTTTCAGTTAAATAGTTTCCACTAAGTACATAATTAATTATTTCTGACGTTTAAGTAGACGTTTTATACACCAAACGGATTAGATTTGTCATGCCTGCCTCTCCCAAGGATGTCAATAGTTCTCAGGGAATGTCGTCTACTCCAAGGATCCTTTTTCGTCTTAGATCTTTCAGTGCTCTGTCAAATTCTTCTCGCAGTACGATACTTTTCATCTTATCTTCATCTAGTTGCTCTTACTTTTTTTTAACGTTACGTTCATTTCCCTTTTATAGGCTTTATATATATTCTTTCCACCATTCGGCTTTCCATTCTTGGCTTAGTACTTGTTTCCCATCTGAGGTCTTGTTATTCATTTGATGCATTTTTGTATTTTCTTCTTTCTTCAATTACGACTGTCTATTTGATACTCTGCTGCCTTCACTATTTCACGTAACAAAGCTACACTATTCCTTTCCACAGATCCAATCAATTGCTGTGTAATCATCTACCCTCCAAAACTTTGATTTTTTCAAATTATCCAAATCCCACCACTTTAATTTCCCACCTTTCGCAATTTTTGTTCAATTTTGAACTACAGTTCATAACAAATAAGTTTTGTTCGGAGTCACCATCTGCCCCTAGATATGTCTACAGTTTAAATTCTGGCTCCAGTTTCTCTGTCTTACTATTAAATAATCAATCTGAAACATTCCAGTGTGTCCAGGACCCTTTCACTTAAACATCTTTTTTTCATTGTTACTAAACAAAGTGATTTAACTGAGCTGTGTGCAAAATTCTACCCTGCGGTTTTCTCTTTCATTCCTTTTCCCCAGATCACCTTCACCTACTTCTTTTAATTTATTCCTTTTTCTGCTACCGAATTCCAGTCCCCCATGACAATTAAACTTACGTCTTTTATCTCATCATAATATTTTTTCGATTACTTCATTTTCATCGTTGCTAGTTGGCATATAACCTGTGGTGAGTGTCAGTTTCGTATATAGTATCTTGGCTCGTATAATGCGTTCAGTATGTTGCTCTTTGTAGCTTACGTGCATTCCTACTTTCTTATTCAGTATTAGACCTACCCTTGGATTACTGCTATTTTATTTTGTATTTATAACCTGACCAGAAATGCTGTTCTTTCCTGCGTCGAAATTCGCTAGTTCCTACTGCACCTAACTTCAACCTGTCCATTTCCTTTTTGAATTTTCTAACCTGCCTGTCCTATTAAGGGATTTAAAATACCTTGTTTCGACTAGGATAGTGGCAGCTTTTCCTGGTGACGTCGTCCTCCTGAATAATCCTCGACCGGAGATCCGGATGGGGGACTATTTTACCACCGGAATATTTTATCCAAAAGGATGGAATCATTATTTTACTATGTATAGTAAGCTGCATGCTCTCGGGAAAGGGCTTTAGCTTTCCCCATTTTTTCAGCCGTTCGAAGTACCAGCACAGCAGGACCATGTTGGCTGATTTTGCAACCACAGATTAATGAATCATCCTGCATGCTGCACTTGTAGCTACTGAAAAGGCTGCTGCCATTCTTCAGGAATCACACTTTTGTCTTGCATCTTCATAGATACCTCTCCACTGTGGTTTCATCTATGGTACAGCTGTCTGTAGTGGTGAGATACGCAGGCACCTCGGCAAAGTCTGTGGTTCATAGGAAGTGGTGGAGGACGTGTGGACTGTACAACAATCGTAAATTGGTCGAGCAGTACGGTACCTTTATATGACTGAGCGGTTAGTTGAAGACGCTTCCAGTGTATTTAAAAATGTCTTGTTGTCAGAGAACGATGTGGCCCAGCATCTCTCTGTGAAGAACATGGAAACGCAAGACCAGTGTATTACAGTGGAGGAGATAGTGGAGAAATCAGTCCTGAATCAAATTTAGCCACCTTTTATATTTTCAAAACGAACCCACTGGATTCCTTAACTGCCCACACTCTTTCAAAACACCCACGGGGCAGAGGCAACAGTGGATACGTCCAGCTGTCAGGCCAGTCCAGATGATTACCTTAGGTGCCAGTTCACATAGACGAGTGCTGAGTGTACCATTATGACATTCAGAGACAACGGAGCGAACCAACCAGAGAAAACATGTAGATTTATCACTACCGAAAGAGGCCTGACCCAACAGTGAACTTGCAGGGTGGTATTGAGGGTTTTCTGCTATTGCCATGGCGATCTGCAAAATATTTTCTCCCAAGCGGCAAACTATCACAACAGCGTACTACAGGTATCTGCTGACGAGATCGGGGGAGGCTGTCACGATAAAGTGCAGTGGGAAGTATTTCGAACACAGTGTTTTTGAAACCTCCTCTCAGATAAGACTTGTGCCACACAGAGATTCTAACTCGCGACCTTAGCTTTTCGAGTGCAAGTGCTCTACCAACAGAGCTACCCAACCACAACTCACGACCTCTCCTCACAGATTTACTTCCGCCAGCGCACACTCCGCTGCGGAGTGGACATTTCATTCTGGAAACATTCCCCTGCTGTGCCTAAGTCATTTCTTCGCAATATCCTTCCTTGCAGGAATGCAAGTCCCCCAAGTTCAACAAGAGAATTTCTATGAAGTTTGAAAGGCAGGAGACGAGGTATTGGCGTACGTAAAGTTGCGAGGATGCATCGTGAGTCGTGCTTTGCTATCTCAGTTGGTAGAGAAATTGTTCGAGAAAAGAAAAGGTCGAGTCTAGGTCCGGCACACAGTTTTAATCTCCTAGGAAGTTTCATATCAGCACACACTCCACTGCTGAGGAAAAATTTCATTCTAGAGTGTTTTTGTTCCAAAGCAACACTTCACCTCATTCTGCACAGAACGATCGTACATGCTGCTCCTTTTGGCTATGAAATTATGCCTCTCCCCCAAAGTTCCCTCGGCACAGCACCCACTGACATCTTCCTCTTCATTCATACAAACCAGCCATCACGTGGCATGCAGTCTGCAGTATGACAGTGTGGTGATTTTTGAGGTGAAACGTTTCTCAAACAGCCTAAATGCAGGCTTGTACAATCAAGGTTTCTGCAGTCATCCACGTTGCGAAACAATGTGTCGCATTGAAGGGCGAACATGCTGAGAAGGACCCACATCTTCGTCAAGTTCCGTGGTCGATGCTTGATATTTTCCAGATGATAAGAAAAGCCTTAAAAATCATGGATCGGACAACCTTTGTCTTATCAGCGTACTCGGTGTTATGGGTAAAAGTGCAGGTATTTTTATTGGTGACTGCCGACAGTGTGCTGAACAACATTGCATCAGTATTTACTCGATTTGCAGACTAAAAATTATAGCTATTAATAATATTATGTTTTTAGGTTCGTTAGTACATCCAAGTACACATGGCAAGACCAAGTCATTAATGTTTACTTTCCCCTGCGCAATATATCTCGTACTGAAGTGCAGAAGTGTGGAGACGTGGATGCATAACGGGAAGTCTATACTGACTGGTGTAATCCACTTAGCGGCGCCGTTGCGACCATGCAGAACACATCAGCTAGTAAATTATGTGACATGTTACGGGAAGACTGTTAGGCAAGTAGGAAAATACAACTAACACACTGAAGTGGGTACGTTTTAAGGTAACAATGATCCCTGACACCCTGTGTAATCAATATGAGAACTTCCAGTGTCTCCAGGTCTCTTCCGCATTAACAACTTTCTCTCATAGTTCTTAAACCAAGTGTTAGGAATGATTCAGTTGTGCTGTGGGCCACATTCTACCACTCCGAGCCTATAGAGTGAAGATAGATTTTAAATGGGACAGGAATGTTACGTTTTGAGTCTGACACGGCGGAAAGCCGTAGCTAAATTTTGACTTTTAGCGACGCAAACGCTGACCTCCAAAGGAGTGTCCACAAGTTCTGTAGACTTAGGTACTCTGCTTTGGGGTCGGAATCTAATGAATTTACTTCCCTTAGCTGGTCTAAAGTGAACCGTAGGAGATTCAAAAAGCGTTACTGAATGTTTGCTATTCAGCTTGAAATCGTATGCCGTCATTTATTGACATTACCTTCCAACTAAATCAGGAAGTTTACTCTATCTAAACAGCGTCTGCATGTTGGCAGGACTAGAAACCTAACGAGGGCGCGGGTAAATCTGTAAGACTTGTTCTTCCTAGTGTCAGGGGAAGGGTGGCGGGCTGGAAGGGGTTGCACATGCCCTTATATATTTACGAAAAGATCCATCGGTCAAATGCCGTTAGCGAATGAATGTTTTATTCACCTGGTATGAACAATGTTGGCATATACATAATAATTATAAATAAAATAAAATAAATGTTCATTGTATTAAATACGAAATGTGTGAATTGTAGCCTCACAACAATGCGAATTCAAAATAGAAGTTGATAATCAGACAATAAAGCAGTGTATTTCTGTTATACAGCATAAGTGCAGGTCACTTGCGTGCAAAATTCCTTTCTCAAACATTAAACTATTCAAACCACGTGCAAACATTTGAAGTCCGAAGCACTATTTCTCCATTAACCATAAAGTGAAATGTTGTTCATTACTCCAGGTAATCGCTGCTTAGCGAGCAATCAGGCTTGACCCGTGCAACTAATACAAACTGCGGCAAAATAATCTCTAAGTCCATCGGGGTGTTTAAATCCGAGAAAGACAGGCAGACATACGCATCCGAGAATATCAGAGTTATTAGCGGGAGCACTGTCACACTCTAAATATTTGGCGACAGTGTGAATCACTGGTCAGGACCTTTTGTCAACAATACTCGTTGCACACTGTAACATTTGGCAGCTCCTTTATTCGCAGTGTAGTTGTTCGTCTGAAGAATCAAATTTTTCGCCAAATTAAGTTCAATTGCACTTCCAGTCTTCCTAATGCCTAATTCTCAAAGAATTTTTCAGAAGTTTAACAGAAAAATAAAAAAAATATTTCCTTGACAAAAAGTTATGGAACTGAAACGAAAAGAGGAAAGAGGCTTAACGACCTGTCGCCAGTGAGTGCATTAGAGGTTGACCCTCAGCTCGAACTGGATAAAGACGGGGAGAGAAATCGGCTGCAGCCTTGTTTTGCAGCAGATATCCCAGTATTTGACTGATGTGTCTTAGGGAAAGCATGGTATGACTACAAAGGGGACTTGAACCTCTTCTCCATAATACGAATACGAAAGTGAAAATATTCCCTGATGCCCACAAACATAGGGAGAAATGATCAACGTAATGAAATAAGAGTAAGAAGAACTCAACAGAAAGACTAGTGTTCGTCTTCCCAGCAAGTTTGTGGAGCGGTAGAGAAATAGGCTGAAGGCGATTCGATGAACCCTCAGCAAAACACTTAACTGTGAATTACCGAGTAATCATGTAGATGTAGACATTGACCTGTCTTCCCAGTTGCGTCACTTTGCTCTTCCCGTGAGAAATGAAAAACATGAGTCCGAATAACAAGATAGTGATGTGATTTTAATCGACGACTGTGACAATTTTAATCAACGGTCCATAAAACCGTCAGCAAAGAGCTATCGATTTCTCTTCGGCATCGATATGTACGCGTAAGTGGTTTTCTATTAAGTACGGTAGTTCCAAAAAGCAATTCTGAATCAAGATAAAATGAGATAGCGTTACGGAGAAGTCACTGAACTTACATTCAGCTGGACGAGCTTCAAATTCCAGTTCAGTTATCCACATTTGGTTTATCGAGGTTTCTATAATTCATTTCAGATTAATGTCAGGATAGTTACAAAGAAAAAATTTGATATCCTATTCACTTTTTGTGCTGAGCGCTATCTCTCTCATCTGTCAGACACATACATGCGAATTGCAGAGAAGTCAAGTACTTGTAGAAGTGATATTAAATTCCAACTTATTTTCCCAAACGAATAAAAACTACACGAGAAGGCAATAAAACTGACAACGATAGTCAATAGTTGTCACAAAAATACGTGCTTAAAGACGCTAGTGCCTCGTAATGTCAACAAAGTGGGAAGGTAATACTTTCTAATCATGGAATTATCCAAGGCCATAGGGTAAGAAGGAAAAGAAAGGAAATGTGCAGCATCGTTTTACTCCGGCGGGACTTTGAGAACGGGAAGTGGTAATCTACACTAACGGAAAAATGACCGTAACACCAGAAAATAATTAATGTAGAGTAATGAAATTTTTGGAATACATTTATTTAGGGTTAAGTGATTAACATTGCAGAGTCACAGGTTACTATAAGCGCGAGATAAGCCATTGCAAAAGTAAGTGCATTAGTAACCGATGTCACCTCCACACTGTTGAACGCACTCATTCAAACGTTTATACATTATATTTTACAGGTGCCCGATATCAGTTTGTGGGATAGAGTTCCGTGCTTGTTGCACTTGGTCGATCAATACACCAACGCTATAGTTGTCAGATGACGTCCCACACGAGGTCGATTGGAGACAGATCTGGTGATCGAGCAGGCCATGGCAGCATGTCGACACTCTGTAGAGCATGTTGGGTTACAACAGCGGTATGTAGGCGTGGAATATTCTGTTGGAAAACATCTCCTCAAATGTTGTTCGTGAATAGCAGCACGACACGTCGAATCACCATGTTAATGTAAAAAATTTGCAGTGGGTTAACCAGGAGAGTGCTCCTACTGTCATAAGGAATAGCACCCCAGACCATAACTCCATCTGTAGGCGCAGTGTCTCTAGCACGCGGACAGGATGGAGGCAGGCCCTCAACTGGTCTACTTCTAACCTACACACTACCGTCACTGCCACCGAGACAGAAACGGCTTTCGCCAGATAACACAACACACCTCCACCATGCCCTCCAGTGAGATCTCACTTGACACCACTGAAGTCGCAAATGGCGGTGCAGCGGTGTCTATGGAACGCACGGTACAGAGCATCTGGCCGGTAGCCTTCCTTGAAGTAATCGATTTTTAACAGTTAGTTGTGTCATTGTGGAGCCACCTGCTGCTGAAATTGCTGCTGCAGATGCAGTATTATGCGCCAGAGCTATGTGCCGAACACGATGGTCTTCCCTCTCGGTAGTACCACTGGCCATCTGGAGTCCGGTCTTCTTGCGAGCGTACATTTCATGACAACTGCGGCCAGCAATGATGTACAGTGGCTACATTGCTCCTAAATATTTCTGAGGTATCGGAGAAGGAAGATCCAATTTCTCGTAGCCCAGTTATACTACCTCGTTCAAACTCAGTCAGATGTTAACAATGGCGTTGTTGTCGCGTTAAAGGAACTCTTGACTCACATCAACTCTCCATGTCCAATTTCAGAATAACGCCCACGACCGTTACAGCTTGTACTTA
Organism: Schistocerca cancellata; assembly: GCF_023864275.1. Classification (NCBI taxonomy): domain Eukaryota; kingdom Metazoa; phylum Arthropoda; class Insecta; order Orthoptera; family Acrididae; genus Schistocerca; species Schistocerca cancellata. The sequence goes on from NC_064628.1 coordinate 303,255,042, forward strand.
AAGCAATCTTGATTTGCATCCTCATAGCAGCACTACTAACGCCATTCTGGCGCGAAGTTTGAATTGCAGTCATCTTTCAGACGTAGAAACACGCCTACCAATTTTAGTTTATGTCATATAACTCCTTCTTGGTGTTGCAATTTTTTTCTTCTCGTTAGTGTATGATGAGTCACGTTTCGCGCCGGGTGCGCCGATGGGCGTTGCTATCAGATGTCCTATTCCTGTTTCCGTTTCCTGATACAGCAAAAATACTTCGTCTTCACGCACTATTTCTATTTTTCTTTCATTCTCTTCCCGTAAGGGATAGATTGGACATGTGGTGGGCTCATTGTCCTTTGGTGCCTTAGCTTCTCTTGCATTATATTGCTTTGGATCATTTTATTTAGATATTTTGAATATATGCATTTAGTCAATCTATCCGCTTCTTCATTTTCTGCTTGGGTGGGTATGAATCGACGTTGCGAGTTACCCTAGTGGTGAGGGAAACCTCTTTAAAACCTCAGCAACTGGCGTACTGTGCGTACAGTAGGCTGTGTCCTCGCGTTGCCATGGAATTTATTTATTTCACTTTAATAGTCTTTCTCTCTCCTCGCTCTATCCACCTCCTCTTCCCCCTCTCTTTGACCATTTCCTTCTCTCCTGTGGCTCTGTCCATCTCTCCCTCTCCTCTCTCACTCTCCTTCACCTCCTCCCCGTTTCTCTATCCACCTCTTCTTCCCTCTCTCTATGCGTCACCCTGTCTCTGTCCACCTCCCCCTCCCCTTTCTCTATCCACCTCCCCTTTCCCTTCCTGTCTCATCCCACTCCTCTTCATTCCCATCTCTTCTTGCTCTCTCGTTCATCTCCTCCGTTCCTGTCGGTCTTTCCATATCCTCTCCTCCCCATTCATCTCCTCTGCCCCCATCTCTGTCCGTCTGCTTATCCCACATCTTTCTGTCCACTACTTCCTTACCTGTGGTATTCAGCCTTGTGCCTCGATGCTAGTCCAGAAACATGTTAATAAAATTACTGTCTCGCTTCAGTGGTCATTCTCGCGACCTGGTTGACACACTGGACAGCATAAATAAGAGACACACTTCATACCTTTCGAAGTATTTGATGTTACCTAAATACAGGAAATAAATACCAGTGGGTCGTTTGAGAACATTTTTACATTAACGCTTCTCATACAACACACCCTCCCCTAGCTGTATCGGGGAATCTTAATCCCACAGTATTTTTATGCAAAGAATATGTGGTGTACCTAACAAATTTGATAGAAATTACGCCATGTATTTCGGAATTAAGCTTCATTGTCATCCACTTTTCATTGCCACCCCGATGGTCTATTATGCTTCTTTCCAGATAGAAAACTTCACAATGAAAAATGAAGAAAAACGCAGGACAATTAAAGTTCCACCATCTAGTGTAAAAAAAAAATCATTTAATTATCTGAAGTCCTCCTGACCCTAGTGTTGTCATGGAACCATAGGTTCCCTGTCAAAAGAGTAAAAGGGACAAAAATTCCATAACAGTCCCGCCTTCTCCACCCCCCATCCGCCAAATCCTGCGCACCTGGGAACAAAAACAGGAAATCTATGTGTTACATAGGTTTCATGTTTGTATTCCCGGTCGCAGAACACGGGTGGGGGGACCGTTACGGAAGTTTTGTCCTTTTTTCTCCTTTAACAATGAACCTATGGTTCCAGACAACATTGGGTTGAGGAGGACTTCATATGATTAAATATCTTTATTTTTTTTACACCAGATGATGAAACTGAAAATATTTCGACACCGATCGTGTACCCAATAAAATATTGTAGATTAAGCAACTACTTTTCTTTACCTTTTCAGAAGGGTACTTGTACAGTTGCGGCTGTCCCTTAAGATGAAACTCCGCATTCTTTAAAGAATCTAATTTTCTTGCGTAAAAGAGCTTCGAACTTCTAATTAGTTTACAAATGAGTTAATGTGATAAATATTAGACGTCTAGTATGTAGACGAAAAACTGTTTAGAAGACCGATTAAATTATGTTCAAAGTTTGTTGTAAGTCAGTAACTGTTCTCATTATCAAACACTGGATGAAGAAAGTCTGGGCAGTTTGCACTCTATCAAGATAATCTAGTTTTTCCCGCATCTCAGTGCTTCTGAGCCCAAATCTCCTGAAATATGTGTCGTACGTTGATATACTGTTGCAGATGCATTTAGTGGTATATGTCGATGCTATCGACAAAAATGTGTTACAAATGGAGTTAATAGTTAAGAAATAATAAATTAAAACGTCGTGCCTGGTGAGGCACTTTTTCTGCTTGAACAGTGAAAAATACAATAAGCGATAAACATTTTTTCTTTCCATTAAGTTTCGGGAATGCAGCCGCATGAATTCTGCTTCTTCTTCTAATATTTCGGCTGTATACCTTTCAGCCATCTTCAGAGAGAGCCGTACGACGGACGCTCCAGCGCTCGCTCCATCCTTTTAAACTCGCGGACCGCGCCACTGCGCATGCGGCCACAGATAAACAAGGCGCCAGTGATGTTGATCGGCGGCAAAGACGTACAATATGCATGAGTTACGTCTGTGGCTGCGCGTTCGATCTATGCTGGGAGGTCGATGTATTACTGGGAGCTGAACTGTAGCGACGTCTTTGTAAGTTCAATATTGAAAGTGCCGGATTCCATGATTTATCTAATGTGAAACCGCTGTCTCTATTAATTAAATTCTTCGTTAAGCGGATTTCAATGGCCTCTTTTACTACGGAGTCCCAGAAAGATGAAACAGAAGTCAGAATTTCGACATTTTCATATACCATAGAGTGACCTGAATCAATACAATGCTCTGCCACAGCCGATTTACTGGGTTGTAAGAGCCGAGTGTACCTGCGATGTTCCGTACACCTCTCTTGGACTGTACGATTCGTTTGTCCGATATATGAAAGGCCACATTTACATGGTATCTTATAAACTCCAGGCTTGCGGAGTAGTAAGTCATCTTTAACGGAACCCAGGAGTGCAGCCGTCTTCGCCGGTGGACGAAAAATCACTTTTACTTTATGTTTAGTGAGGATCCGTCCTATTTTGGATGAAAGGCTCCCCACGTGGCAGAGAGGACTGCACTACGTATGCTCCGCCAAGATACCGAAACGGTGGTTCTCCCTGCCGATAAAGGTAATGCCACTGTTTTAATGTCACGTGACGACTATCATGATAAGATATACAGCTTACTGAATGATAGTATGTACCGAAAGATCAGTAAGGACCCCACCAACAAGGTGGTAAGGAAGACGGCGTTGCTTTTGAATGCCTCCCCATTTCCACCGGAAGTCATACGAAGACTGAAACCAAGTGGTGCAGTGCCTCCAAGGCTTTATGGACTCCCAAAGATCCATAAGAAAGACGTTCCTCTACGTCCTATCGTGAGCAATATTGGTTCTCCCAACTATGATTGTGCCAAGCACCTGGCGTCACTATTGAGGCCGCTTGTGGGAAAATGTGATCATCATATAAGGAACTCTGCAGATTTCATTGGCAAATTAAAATCTTTGAAACTGAACACCTCTGATCTATTAGTCAGCTTTGATGTAGTGTCGCTATTTACTAAGGTACCTCTCTCTGAATCTTTAGATCTTATTGGAAAAAGTTTTGATAAGGAGATTTTAGCTTTGTTTCACCATGTGATGACCTCCACATACTTTTTATTTAATAACGACTTTTTTGAACAGACTGACGGTGTTGCCATGGGTAGTCCTTTGTCACCCTTGGTGGCCAATTTATTTATGGAGGACATCGAGGAGAAGGCCGTGGAGTCTGCTAGTTTGAAGCCTACAGTTTTTTGGAGGTACGTTGATGACACCTTCGTAGTGTGGCCCCATGGCGAAGACAAATTGCAGGACTTCTTAAACCATCTGAATTCCACCCATGGACAAATTCAGTTTACAATGGAAGTGGAAAAGGAGGGATGTCTTCCATTTTTGGATGTCTTGGTCCGGCGCAAAGAAGATGGCACTTTGGGTCATGCAGTATATCGGAAACCAACCCATACGGACTTATATTTACATGGAAATAGCTGTCACCATCCTTCGCAGACGAGTAGTGTTCTAAGAACTTTGGTGCACCGAGCACACGTCATATCTGATGAAAGTAGTTTAAAAGACGAACTTTTACATCTGAAGAGAGTTTTTGAGGACAACGGGTATTCTCCACAACAGATACGCAAGGCACTACAAATAAAACCTAAGGTGTCCGTAAGGAATGCAGAAGATGACGAGGAAACATTTAAATCCATGGCTTTCCTGCCGTACGTGGGAAGCCTTTCATCCAAAATAGGACGGATCCTCACTAAACATAAAGTAAAAGTGATTTTTCGTCCACCGGCGAAGACGGCTGCACTCCTGGGTTCCGTTAAAGATGACTTACTACTCCGCAAGCCTGGAGTTTATAAGATACCATGTGAATGTGGCCTTTCATATATCGGACAAACGAATCGTACAGTCCAAGAGAGGTGTACGGAACATCGCAGGTACACTCGGCTCTTACAACCCAGTAAATCGGCTGTGGCAGAGCACTGTATTGATTCAGGTCACTCTATGGTATATGAAAATGTCGAAATTCTGACTTCTGTTTCATCTTTCTGGGACTCCGTAGTAAAAGAGGCCATTAAAATCCGCTTAACGAAGAATTTAATTAACAGAGACAGCGGTTTCACATTAGATAAATCATGGAATCCGGCACTTTCAATATTGAACTTACAAAGACGTCGCTACAGTTCAGCTCCCAGTAATACATCGACCTCCCAGCATAGATCGAACGCGCAGCCACAGACGTAACTCATGCATATTGTACGTCTTTGCCGCCGATCAACATCACTGGCGCCTTGTTTATCTGTGGCCGCATGCGCAGTGGCGCGGTCCGCGAGTTTAAAAGGATGGAGCGAGCGCTGGAGCGTCAGTTGTACGGCTCTCTCTGAAGATGGCTGAAAGGTATACAGCCGAAATATTAGAAGAAGAAGCAGAATTCATGCGGCTGCATTCCCGAAACTTAATGGAGCAGTCTTTGCGCCGCGAAAACCTGAAGATTCAATTTTTTCTTTCGTCGTTTTGTGGAGGATGTCAGCGAGAAAAAGGTTTGTAAGGGTTTCAGATTATTTGTAAAGTTTGTTGTGAATCATTAACTAAGTGCTCTCAATCGCAAGTTCTAGATAAATATAGTCTGGGCGTTTTCGCTCATTTAGTTACACTTGTACTTCACCCTCACACTCGACCTCACCCCTTTCTGAGGTAAGCGGATCTTATCGTCACAGGGCTCAGTCCAGATAGTAAGTTAAATGGTCTAGTGATTTGGGAAGAGATGTGGAACGCACATACATCCGTTTTTATCATATACTCAGGAGGAATGGCCATTATTCAGAGATATGACAGTAACGTTCATTTGAAGCAAAACGTATAGTGAACGAGGGCTGTAAAATGGATACCTTAAGAGCTATAAACATTGGTCAGTGGATGAGGTGTGTTTCACAGTAGTGAAGACAAGCGTGTGCTCATAGCACTTTAGAATTCCATCTTTACAGAACATTTTCTTCTTGTTTTGGTCCATACTACCACCTAACAAAATACGGAAAATAAAGAGCATGCAATAAAGAGATTTGTTTCACAGTACTGAAGATGAGGAAGTGATCATAGCTGTTAAGGTACGCATTTTAATGCGCGCGTTTATTGCAGTTTTTGCCTTGAATTATCGTAACTGTAATATCCCTGAACATTCACATTCTTCCTTAGACACAGGTATTCCGTGTCATCTTGTTTCCTCTTTTAAATATTTGTGTAGCCTTGTTTGGTTAATTTCAGTGCAGGGTGTGTTTTCCTCTGTATTAGTCATACTTTCATAAATGATTGTTGGTGAATGGACATGCACTACTGGCCATTAAAATTGCTACACCAAAAAGAAATGCAAATGACAAACGGGTATTCATTCGACAAATGTATTATACTACAACTGACATGTGATTACATTATCATGCAATTTGGGTGCATAGATCCTGTAGCCAGAACAAACATCTCTGGCTGTAATAACGGCCTTGATACACCTGGGCACTGAGTCAAACAGAGCTTGGATGGCGTGTACAGGTACAGCTGCCATGCAGCTTCAATACGATACCACAGTTCATCAAGCGTAAAGACTGGCGTATTGTGTCGAGCCAGTTGCTCGGCCACCATTGACCAGACGTCTTCAATTGCTGAGAGATCTGGAGAATGTGCTGGCCAGGGCAGCAGTGGAACATTTTCTGTATCCAGAAAGGCCCGTACAGGACCTGCAGCATGCGGTCGTGCATTATCCTGCTGGAATGTAGGGTTTCACAGGAATCGAATGAAGGGTAGAGCCACGGGTCGTAACATATCTGAAATGTAACGTCCAGTATTCAAAGTGGCGTCAATACGAACAACAGGTGACCGAGACGTGTAACCAATGGCACCCCAAACCATCACGCCGTGTGATACGCCACTATGGCGATGACGAATACACGCTTCCAATGTGCGTTCACAACGATGTCACCAAACACGGATGTGACTGTCATGATGGCCGGCCGCGGTGGCCGAGCGGTTCTAGGCGCTTCAGTCGGGAACCGCGCGACTGCTACGGTCGTAGGTTCGAATCCTGCCTCGGGCATGGATGTGTGTGATGTCCTTAGGTTAGTTAGGTTTAAGTAGTTCTAAGTTCTATGGGACTGATGACCTCAGCAGTTGAGTCCCATAGTGCTCAGAGCCATTTGAACTGTCATGATGCTGTAAACAGAAACTGGATTCATCCGAAAAAATGACGTTTCGCCATTCGTGCACCCAGGTTCGTCGCTGAGTACACCAGAGCAGGCGCTCCTGTCTGTGATGCAGAGTCAAGGGTAACCGCAGCCATGGTCTCCGAGCTGATAGTCCATGCTGCTGCAAACGTCGCCGAACTGTTCGTGCAGATGGTTGTTGTCTTGCAAACGTCCGCATCTGTTGACTCAGGGATCGAGACGTGGCTGCACGATCCGTTACAGCCATGCGGATAAGATGCCTGTCATCTCGACTGCTAGTGATACGAGGCAGTTGGGATATAGCACGGCGTTCCGTATTACCCTTCTGGACCCACCGATTACATATTCTGCTAACAGTCATTGGATCTCGACCAACGTGAGCAGCAATGTCGTGATACGATAAACCGCAATCGCGATAGGCTACAATCTGACCTTCATCGAACTCGGAAACGTGATGGTACGCATTTCTTCTCCTTAGACGGGGCATCACAACAACGTTTTACTAGGCAACGCCAGTCAACTGCTGTTTGTGTATGAGAAATCGGTTGGAAACTGTCCTCATGTCAGTATATCGTAGGGGTCGCCACCGGCGCCAACCTTGTGTGAATGCTCTGAAAAACTAATCATTTGCATATCACAACATCTTCTCCCTGTCGGTTAAATTTTGCGTCTGTTGCACGTCATCTTCGCGGTGTAGCAGTTTTAGTGACCAGTAGTGTAGTTATACTGCGCACAGTTAAATTCTGGTGGGTCGTTTTCCAAAAGTTATATGCTGAGAATTTTAATTATTTATTTTTCTTAGTTACAGTCTTATGATCTAAACTGTATACTGGGTCCTTTTAAGGAAGAAATCGGTGTGTTTGCTCATCCTTCGTTCGAACCTTACAGATATGTAAAACTTCGTTCTTTGGTTAGGCATGACTTTCAGCGACTGTTTTGTTCGAAATCTGCACTGTTGCTGCATATTCAGTGGGAGATCTTCCACAAATTTAGGAGCCTATCCTTATTAGCTTCATTCGCTCCGCCCTTAATAGCGGCCGGAGGGCGCACCTGTTGCTGTGTATTTCCTCTACGGTTAGAATGTGTGGAGTCCATATCGCTGCTGTATCTAGGATTAACCTTAGAAAGACTGCAGTGTCGTTGGCTTGCAGGTCATCTGCCCACTGTAGTAGTTTCTGAGCCGTGTTGCAAATCAACCTATCGCGCCACGCTTTCGTGTGCGCTTATCTTAGCGAAGAGGGTGGCTTCTAAGAGGTGTCAGGCGAGCTCTCTCTCTCTCTCTCTCTCTCTCTCTCTCTGTCTCTCGCAGACAGTCCGCAGGTGGTTCTTAGCTGACAAGCTAGTGGGGTGAGCGGAGCACATGGCGGTCCAGGATTGACAGCTGTGCTTTCCGACGACGGGCGTGTCGATCGCATTCCGCTGTAGCTGGTGGCATCACGGGAAGAGGGTCCTTTTCCACCGCGGCCTAAGGACTGGCACTGCAAACCACCAAATGTGGCAGAGATCTACTCTACGTGCCGCCATGGGTCCGCAGTCTCTGTGTTTACGTCTCTCCGCCAGTTCCAGGTGAGAATCTTGAAGTTGTTGGTTACATTTAGCAGCGCACCAGCGTTGTTGTCACTACAGCTACGACACGTTACAACAGCAGAGCGTCTTGTCAGTTGCGCCAAGTAGAGCAATGTTCGGTAACTGGGCAGACCTCTGAAAGAAGCCGATAAGCGCTGATTATCCATGTCGATATAGCGTAACTCAGCTTTATTTTAAGTGTCTCGTTTCCTAATATAATTTCTTCAGCTCCGTACGATTTGATTTGACTACATTCCATTAACTATCCTTTGCTTTTGTTAATGTTCATGTAATATCCTTTCAAGATACTGTCCTTTCCGTTCAGCTGGTCTTCATTCATGAGACTGGTTTGATGCAGCTCTCCATGCTACTCTATCCTGTGCAAGCTTCTTCATCTTCCAGTACGTACTGCAGCCTACATCCTTCTGAATCTGCTTAGTGTATTCATCTCTTGGTCTCCCTCTACGATTTTTGCCCTCCACGCTGCCCTCCAATACTAAATTGGTGATCCCTTGATGCCTCAGAACATGTCCTACCAACCGACCCCTTCTTCTAGTCAAGTTGTGCCACAAACTCCTCCCCAATCCTATTCAGTACCTCCTCATTAGTTATATGATCTACCCATCTAATCTTCAGCATTCTTCTGTAGCACCACATTTCGAAAGCTTCTATTCTCTTCTTGTCTAAACTATTTATCGTCCATGTTTCACTTCCATATATGGCTACACTCCATACAAATACTTTCAGAAACGGCTTCCTGACACTTAATTCTATACTCGATGTTAACAAATTTCTCTTCTTCAGAAACGCTTGCCTTGCTATTGTCAGTCTACGTTTTACAACATCTCTACTTCGACCATCATCAGTTATTTTCCTCCCCAAACAGCAAAACTCCTTTACTACTTTAAGTGTCTCATTTCCTAATCTAATTCCCTCAGCATCACCCGACTTAATTCGACTGCATTCCATTATCCTCGTTTTGCTTTTGTTGATGTTCATCTTATATCCTCCTTTCAGGACACTGTCCATTCCGTTCAACTGCTCTTCCAAGTCCTTTGCCGTCTCTGACAGAATTACAACGTCATCAGCGAACCTTAAAGTTTTTATTTCTTCTCCATGGATTTTAATACATACTCCATATTTTTCTTTAGTTTCCTTTACTGCTTGCTCAATATACAGACTGAACAACATCGGGGAGAGACTACAACGCTGTCTCACTCCCTTCCCAACCACTGCTTTTCTTTCATGTCCCTCGACTCTTATAACTGCCGTCTGGTTTCTGTACAAATTGTAAATAGCCTTTCGATCCCTGTATTTTACCCCTGCCACCTTCAGAATTTGAAAGAGAGTATTCCAGTCAACATTGTCAAAAGCTTTCTCTAAGTCTACAAATGCTAGAAACGTAGGTTTGCCTTTTCTTAATCTAGCTTCTGAAATAAGTCGTAGGGTCAGTATTGCCTCACGTGTTCCAACATTTCTACGGAATACAAACTGATCTTCATAGAGGTCGGCTTCTACAAGTTTTTCCATTCGTCTGTAAAGAATTCGCGTTAGTATTTTGCAGCCTTGACTTATTAAACTGATAGTTCGGTAATTTTCACATCTGTCAACACCTGCTTTCTTTGGGATTGGAATTATTATATTCTTCTTGAAGTCTGAGGGTATTTCGCCTGTCTCATACATTTTGCTCACCAGATGGTAGAGTTTTGTCAGGACTGACTCTCCCAAGGCTGTCAGTAGTTCTAATGGAATGTTGTCTACTCCCGGGGCCTTGTTTCGACTTAGGTCTTTCAGTGCTCCATCAAACTCTTCACGCAGTATGATATCCCCCAATTCATCTTCATCTACATCCTCTTCCATTTCTATAACTTTGCCCTCAAGTACATTGCCCTTGTATAGGCCCTCTATATACTCTTTCCACCTTTCTGATTATCCATATTGATATTTAAATCATTTGATTTGTTGACAATGTTCAGCCACCAGTTATAAAGCTGCCTTCTGATGACAGGGTTATTGTTTATTGCGTTAGTCATTCAGTGTAAACAAGTGGATAAGAACACACAATTTGACTTTCAGTAAATTTTGCCGTTGTGAAAAGCTAAAGTTTGGTATGACGCTTAATGCTGCATCTGTGTTCTTGTCGAGAGTCGTAAGAAAAAAAAATGGCTCTGAGCACTATGGGACTTAACATCTGAGGTCATCAGTCCCCTAGAACTTAGAACTACTTAAACCTAACTAACCTAAGGACATCACACACATCCATGCCCGAGGCAGGATTCGAACCTGCGACCGTAGCAGTCGCGCGGTTCCGGACTGAGCGCCTAGAACCGCGAGACCACCGCGGCCGGCGAGAGTCGTAAGAAGTTGACCGAGCCTAGTATCTCTTACTATTAATGGAATTGTCTGTTTAAAACCGGTAGTGCGGGTCTTGCAACCAAAAAAATATCTGCTTCTTGTAAATGAAGAAAATTTATACTAACTTATTGTAGCTCTGTCATATCACCTGAAATGTCTTTTTATACATCCTTTCTTATATTGTAAAACAGAGTGATGTGAAGGAAGGGGTACTGCCAGTCCCTAAATCTAATCCCCAGAGTGTGTGATTCAGCTATTTTTTGACACTTTATAGTACGCATGTTAATGTTATTGTGTTTTTTGTAATAATAGTCTTGTGTATGATTTGGCAACGATTGATTTTGGCTGCTGGGCAGCGCTCTTGTGGAGTGTTACGGGTTCTACCACTCAGTGCGAAACGCTTGCAATACCGAATATTTTGTAAAGATTGCACCTTCAGATTTGTCATTATAGTCGTAGTATACGCACAAGTTTAATTTTCTAATTTATTATTACAATTGTTGCATACGTCTTTTCTTAAAACACTCTTTAAACTGATGTAATTGTCACAACATACGCCCAGTTAAGATTCAGCTCGGTGTTACTGTGAGTTTGTGAACATTATTTCACGCTCTGCTAAAAGCTTTTAAGATTTGATTGATTTTATTTAATTCCTATACCATAAAGATTGTGTAATTTTACTCTCCACTGCTCACTGTAGTAAAGAATATTTAGTAAATTTCGTCATACCTAAGTCTTTGCCCCGCAGTGCTCTTAATTTGGAAACTGGTGACTATACTTTTTTTTAGGGGCAATCGTTTTAAGTTTGGTGATTTATATGGAATTTTATAATCTTACTAAACTGTAATTCAAACGTGCATTAACGAATGATGTTCGATCTCCATTTCTCCAGGCCTTTCTTGTAGAGACGTACTGAGGCGTCTCATTATCCCTGCAGCGCTTTTACTTTGTTTATATATTGGTCGTCCTTTTGATTTAGCTCCTTCACCACTGATCTGTGATCATACTATCACCTCGAAATGTTTACCAGCATTATTTCTGGTCTCTCAAACAAATAACAGCGAATATCTTACCTTCCTACTACCACACTGTTCAATCGCTCGGAAAGTATTTCCACAGTGTTTTTGGAAACTGAAAACGAAGTATATTTCATTGATCCTGAAATTTAGTGGAAAGATATGTCCATCGTTTTGGACGATTGGATGTGGCACATGATCGCAGTTGTAGCTCATCAAAAAATTAATAAATAGCTGCTCACGTCGGGTCTACGAACAGCCCTGTCTATCGATGCCACCAAATTGTCTGCCAATACGCATTTACTTCATAGACAGGAGCATTGGCAGGCACATAGAGGAAACGTGTGATTCCAGAACTATGCCGCATTGTAGGAACAATGCTTGCTATTGCTTAAAACGCTTCATAAAGAGCCACGTTATTTTTGCCGTCGATAAAAGCTAATGATACGACCAGAAGAGGAAAAACAGCTCCAAAGTACATCCAACGTACACTAAATTTCTCGGCTGCTTCAGGAGAATGGGACAAATATCATTCAGCAGTCACACGTTATGTTCACAGAAGGCCGTCTGCATCCTACGTCATTTACCCTAACCACTCCATGAAACATTCTTTCATTGATAAATGAAGAGTTGACACGTATTTGATTTTGTGGTAAGTATCTTCCGCTGCGGTACAACGATCAGCACTGAGTCTTCCAGGTGATCTCTGAACTTCAGCTGCAGTGGAAGTCCTCTGCAACAGTTCACAACCGTGTATGATGATTGGCGGAAGAGTCCGATCGTTAATATTTGGCCTTGCCTGATGTTTTCATTTGTTATTTTGCATTCTGCCACGGTTGCTTCATTAAGTCAGAATGAAGTCTGAAAAATTACGAAGCCTCACACTAAATAAAATCAATAATTTCAATATACTACCGCTAACCATGAAAGACAAAGGTGCGACGTAACCAGTAACAGATCAGTTACAAATGGCCCAAGAAGAGTCCCAGTCGAAAGAATGCCCGGGAAATGGTAGTCGTATCAGAAGGTCTTAGGGAGCGCATAGAACAGGACGAAGTAAGGGCAATCCAGGCTTGTATATCGTTAAATGAATTAGGCTAAAATCAGCACAACCTTATCAGGTTGTATACAGTTCTACATGCGAGTGAATTAGGTAAATCCTTGTCCATAAGTTACCTCAGATTCCTTGAACTGTGTATTTATTCCTCGTGCTTGGAAACGAGCAAATGCCACACTTGTCTACAAAAACGGGAGTGGAATGCACTTGCAGTATTTCATGTATAAATCACATCTGTTTGTAGAAGAGTCCTATAACATATAATCAGTTCAAGCACTACGACTCTTCTACTTTTTTGGAGGGGGGATCATTAATCCTCTGACTGGTGTGATGCAACTAGTCACGACTTCTTCTTACCGGGGATTAAATTTCCCTAGGGAGCACACTAGGTGGTCTGGGAAAAGCGACCATGTGAAACTTAACTCGCCCTCATTAAATCCTCACGGTGCTGGATAAAGGAAACTAGGTTATCTCGAACTTCCCAGCCCTCCGAAAAGCTTTTTATTCAGTACCTAATCGACGTCTTCAAAGAACAAGTTAAGAAATATTTTCCTATGGGATGTCTGACCAAGTTTACAGCTGGCTCTAAAATTTTCTAACAGGAAAGGCTCATAAATAGAACGTCATTTAGAGACGTTGAAGTAATAACTGTGGTCTCAAACGGACTATACTGTTGTTGTAAATGCTATATATTAATGACTTAGTGAAGAAAATTGGTCTCAGTCTCAAACGTTTCGTAGATACTGCAGGTAATTGCGAGGAAATTATATCCGGTAGAAATTGCATTGATATCCAGTTCTTCTGTCTGGACAAAATATCAGCCTGGTGCAAAGCCTGGCAACTGTCTCTCAGTGTAGAGAAATGCTACCTTTTTTGTCTCACTGAGCGTAAAAATGCCGTGTACTTTGACTACAGAAGTAATCAAACTAAAGTCAGTCGTGTCACACAAATACTTTGGAGCAACAAAGTGTGAAAATACGGAAGTTTCATGCACATCGGTGTGAGTCAAGCTAGTGGCAGGCTGTCACGGGGCGAACATTGGGAAACTATTGTTTCTCTTCTTTCCTGACAATCAGGTTCGAGATAGTGATATATAAATGTTAAAACTTACACCTTACAAATAATCCTTATTAGTCAAGATAGCAAGACGTATTTATAATCATATTAGCTAGTTTCGCCTTAAACAGGTAATCATCCTCAGGTCAGATAAGACACTGCTGTGTCTAATCATCAGCCGGCAGGCGACTCATTTTCATCAATAAATTACATACGACGTGGTTGTAACTAAAATGCAGCTACCCAGGAAGACCCGTTGTGGCTTGTAATTGTCGTGTGGCAGCGAAACTTCGTAGATATTCTAATGCGTTAATGCGAAACGGATTTATGCTGGAAAAAATTAGTTCCAGTTCTGGTGAGCAGGTGCAAATCTGGCGCTGCGAATGCAAGAAACACTTGCAGAAATGTTTCCATATGTAATGGATTAGGAACTGGACGCGGAAAGCAAAGGTCAGACAAATGATGAAGGCATAATGTTAATTTTATTATTAAATGCTGCTCACACAGTTTGTTCAATATGATCACTGGAGGTGTCGACGAGATGCTGCATCTGTAAAACGACGTGATTAATAGTTGCTCGCAGCAGCTGCGGTGGAATCTGAGCAATATTTTCCTGTATACTGACCTTCAGACCAGGTAGAGACCGAATATGTCCCTGGTAAACGCGTTCTTTTAGATATCCAGATATTCCCAGAGGCAAAAGTCACATCTATTAGGTCCGGTTATCGTGCAAGCCATGCAGCTAGAAAACCTCTGGAGACATGTTCGTGCAAGGCTGAATTAAGCAGATATTTCACTGGGCGAACGACATAAGGTGTTCCCTCATCTTGAAAGAAAACAGTGGTTTCCTCACAACTGCGCTATTCCAAAGCAGGAATCACATGCTGTACAAGGTCTTGGTAGCGCGCAGGCGTCTCGGTACACCTGACAGGCCCTCTGATTTACTCTCTTCAAAGAAGAACGGACCGAGAATAAAGTCACATTCGGCGAGCGCAACTGCTCATCGTGTAGAACACGCATTTTAACAGTTCCCCAAATTCAGCAGCTTTGTGTATTCACTGCATTCTGTAGTATAAAATGAGCCTCGTCACTCCGTAGAAACCAAACCGCAAATACAGAACGTTGCTGCGGAGCATGAGGTTTTAGTTGCATCACCGTTTTGATCTTGTAGGGTGCCAGTGTAATACAGATCGGAAAACTTCCAGTTCTGTGCACTGTGGGATGGACAATTCTCTTGACACTGTATGCGCACTACAACTACCCAGGACACGTGCTGCATGGTCAGTTACAGCAACAGAAACCTAATCAATAACTTCTACCGGGATAATGCGCTTTCTCTTCCAAACCCCACACCAAGCTCACCCGTGTTTTCGAATTTCTTTACTGTCTTCTTCAGACCATTTATAGACATCGGCCTCTACTCATACCTTTCAGTGTCCAGAAATAGATTTGCACACCTGGTGACCAAAACTGTAACTAATTTTTTTCAGCTTAAGTGCTTAAAAACTCTGGCTTTGAATGCTGTTAATCACATTTATGTAATTTACTGATGACAATGTCTCTTACCGGCCCAATGATTATCCACAGCAGTGTCTGCCGTATTTGATCTGAAGACGGCTAGCTGTTTTAGTCGAAACTAGTTATCATTTTCATAAATTATTTTTCGATCTCGACTAATAAAGAATTACTAATAAGAATCCATAACGTTTAAAACTGTTTGTTTCCTAATGAGACTCCATGCAAGACATTTATACGGCCTGTAGACAATACCTCTGTGATGCAACCGTTCTACTGGTACATTACGTCGGACTGATAGAAGACAACGAGCTGATACATACAAAGACGAGCGGTACAAAAGTCAACAGGCCAGTCTGACTCGTGGGACAGTGTAACAGAAATGCTGAAAAATCTTAACTGTTAGGCACTCGATGAAATACACCGACCACCTAAAGTGAATCTTCTCACAGAATTTCAAGAGTCCTGAAGAACAAAAATTACGGGTGTTTTTATTAGACCCTAGCTCATAACGTTTTCTTCGATGAAGTTCAAAGCAAGAGACAACTGTGTACCCAATAACAAATGCTCTCTCTGATTACGATGCACAGAGAGGATAAGTAAGATAACGCTTTACAATATAGATATTCCTCGGTGAATACTTACTGACTCCGGGGAAACGTATTTAAGAATACTTTAAAAAAGATATCCTGGGATGAAATGTATAATGAACCAAATGCTGACATAAGAGTCAATATGTTCCGCGCTAAATTCATGTCATTACTTGAAAACAGCTTATCGTACAAGATAATCAAGGACACTAAACAGCTATATGAGAAACCATGGATCGCTAGAAGGATTACAGTATCTCGTGAAAGGAAAGGTATCTGTTGGCATGAACAAGTAAAAAGCCGTCAGTAGTTGTACACTACAAAAACTACTAAATATTAATAAGAAAAGTTATTAAAAATCAAGGAACATACGCATTACGTCAGACATCAGTAACTCTGAAAGCAGACTTAAGTCTGAGTAGAATATAGTGTAATGATAGACAGGACAACAGACCACTGAACAAGATAATATCACTAGTGACCTGAATGGTAGCGCTACGAATAATCGTTCGAAGGTAGCAGATAAGTTTAATAATTATTTCTTAAACCTACTAGAAAATACAGGAACAAACAGTTCAAGAGAAAAATCACTGTAATATGTTGTAAACAACTCTGTCGATTCCATTCACCTGTTCTTCGAAGACTTTTGTTGTCTCTGACACAATTACGATGTCATCGACTAACCTCAATGTTTTTATTTCATCTCCCGCAATTAAAGTTGAGAGAGAAGCAATAAAGACTTTCAGGTTAGCCGATGACGTTCTAATTGTATCAGAGACAGCAAAGGACTTGCAAGATCAACTGAACGGAATGGACAGTATCTCGAAAGGATGTAACATGAACATTAACAAAAGCAAAGGACGGTTAAAGGAATGTAGTCAAATTAAATCGTACGGAACTGAAGAAATTATATTAGGAAATGAGACACTTAAAATAAAGCTGAGTTATGCTATTTCGACACCAAAATAATTGACGATGGCCAAAGCAGAGATGATATAACATGTAGACTGGCAGTGGCAAGAAATGAGTTTCTGGAGAAGAGAAATTTGTTACCATCAGATGTATATTTAAGTGTTAGGAAGTCTTTTCTGAAGTATGGAATTGAAACGTGGAAGATAAACAGTTCGGAGAAGAAGAAAATTGAAGCATTTAAAATTTGTTGCTACAGGAAAATGCTGAAGATTAAATGGATAGACCGTGTAACCAATGAGGAGGTACTGTTAGAAGGTACTTAATGTAACTGGGGAGCAAAGAAATTTGTGTCATAGCTTCACAAAAAGAAGGCATCGGTTGACACTACACATTCTGAGACGTCAAGGGATCACCATTTTAGTATAGGGGGAAGTATGCGGAGTAAAAATTGTGGATGGAGGCTAAGAGATGAACACAGTAAGCAGGTTCAAAAGGGTGAGGACTGTAGTAGTTATTCTAAGATGAAGAGGCTTGAACAGGACAGAGTAGCGTGGTAAACTGCATCAAACCCGTCTCCGAACTGAAGACCACAACAACAATAACAATTCTGAAAAATCACTTGACATGAAATTGTCACGTGAATATCTCACGAAATTCTCCAGAATTTAGGAGAACTATGTATTTTCTCACGAATAAAAGATCATCTGGATTTGATGGTCTTACCAGCAGAGCACTAAAGACTTGGTTGAATTCCTGTGTTTCTGAAATATGTAATTAATCACTAACTCAGGACTTTTTCTCATAGAGTTTGAAATATGCCATTGTTAACCCCCTCTACAAGAAAGGTAACAGGAGAGATGTAAGTAACTACCGATTCGTTTCACTATTGACATTATTTTACAAAACTTTTGAGAACCTGGTGTATTCTCTAATAGCATGTAATCACAGCAACAGTATTTGTCTGTTTTTAGTAAATCAAAGTTTAGATTTCAGAAGAGATGCACAACCGAGAATGCCATTTACATGTGTACTCACCAAATTTCGCAAGATTAAACAACAAAATTGCACTGGTTGGTGTTTTCTGTGTCCTGCCTAAGGAATTCAGCTGTGTGAATCACAATATTAGTCCAGACTAGCTGATGTTATACTTCATCTACATCTACGTGATTACTCCGCTATTCAGAATAAAGTGCCTGGCAGAGGGTTCAATGGACCACCTTCAAGCTGTCTCTACCTCTCCTCTCTCGAACGGCGGGCGGAAAAAACGAGAACTTAAATTTTTCTGTGCGAGCCCTGATTTCTTTTATTTTATCGTGATGATCATTTCTCCCTACGTAGGTAGGTGCCAACAGAATGTTTTCGCAATCGGAGAAGAAAACTGGTGATTGAAATTTCATGAGAAGACCCCGTCGCAACAATAAACGCCTTTGTTTTAATGATTGCCATTGCAATTCATGTATCATGTCTGTGGCATTATCTCCCATATTTCGCGGTAATACAAAACGAGCTGCCCTTCTTTGAACTTTTTCGATGTCATCCGTCAGTCCCACCTGATGCGGACAAGCGTGGTATAAGCAGTCTCTTTAGTAGACCCGTTGCACCTTCTAAATGTTCTGCCAATGAATCGCAGTCTTTTGTTTGCTCTACCCACATTATCTATGTGATCGTTCAAAAATGGTTCAAATGGCTCTGAGCACTGTGGGACTTAACTTCTGAGGTCATCAGTCCCCTAGAACCTAGAACTACTTAAACCTAACTAACCTAAGGAGATCACACACATCCATGCCTGAGGCAGGATTCGAACCTGCGACCGTAGCGGTCGCGCGGTTCCAGACTGTGGCGCCTAGAACCGCTCGGCCATCCTGGCCGGCTGTGATCATTCCAATCAAAGTATTTACTTGAATTTACAGCCTTCAGATTTGTGTGACTTATTGCGTAATCGAAATTTAGCGGATTTCTTTTAGTACTCGCGTGAATAACTTCACACTTTTTTTATTCATGGTCAGTTGCCACTTTTAGCACCAGACAAATATCTTATCTAAATCATTTTACAATTCGTTTTGGTCATCTGATGCTTTACAAGACGGTAAATGACAGCATCATCTGCAAACAATCTAAGACGGCTACTCAGATTGTCTGCTATGCCGTTAGTATAGATCAGGGACATTAGAGGGCCTATAACACTTCCTTGGGGAACGCCAGATATTACTTCTGTTTTACTCGACTACTTTACGTCTATTACTACTAACTGTGACCTTTCTGACAGGAAATAACGAATCGTCGCACAACTGAGGCGATATTCCATAGGCACGCTGTTTGGTTAGAGGACGCTTGTAAGGAATGGTGTCGAAATCCTTCTGGAAATCTAAAAATATGGAATCATTTTTACATCCCCTTTCGATAGCACTCATTGCTTCATGAGTATAAAGAGCTAGTTGTGTTTCGGAAGACGATATTTTCTGAATTCATGCTGACTATGTGTCAATAAATCGTTTCCTTCGAGGTACTTCATATGTTCCAAAACCCTAACGCAAATCGACGTTAGTAATGTGGGGCTGTAATTCAGCGGATTACTCCTGCTTCGCTTTTTGGATATTGGTGTGACTTGAGCAATTTTCCAGTCTTTAGGTACGGATCTTTCTTTGAGTGAGCGGTTGTATATAATGGCTAAATATGGAGCTATCGTATCATCATATTCTGAGAGGAACCTGACTGGTATACAATCTGCACCGGAGGCATTGGCTTTATTAAGTGACTTAAGCTACTTTGTTAGAGGGATGATATCTACTTCTATATTTCTCTTCTTGGCGGTTGTTCTTGATTGGAATTCAGGAATTTCGGAAAAACGTGTTTAATAACTCTGCTTTAGTCGCACTGTCATCAGTGACTTCATCGTTTTTATCGCGCAGTGCAAGTATTGACTGCGTCTTGCCACTGGTGTGTTTTAAGTATGACCAGAATCTCTTTGGGTTTTATGCCGCATTTCGAGACATAATTTCACTGTGGAAATTATTAAAAGCATCTCGCATTGAAATACGCGCTATATTTCGAACTTCTGCAAAACTTTGCCGGTCTTGGGTATTTTGCGTTGTTTTAAATTTGGCATGGAATTTGGTTTTTAACTGATGGTATAGCTCTCCATGGATAACGGCAAATGTAACTAGTAGAATGCATAAAGCTGTACTATGTAATTTAGCCAAAGTAATCAGGGAATATACTTCTGACGGGGGGAAATCACTTTTGTCGCTGCACAAGGCACAGTCTTAGGTCCACTATTGTTCCTCACCTATGTAAACGATCTTTCGTCTAACGTAAAACCAGCAGTATTAGTTCTTTTGCAGATGACAAGTGTTGTAATCGTTCTAAGCTTACATAGAGCAAGGGAAGGAACGGTAAATACAGATATTAAAAGTGTTACTGAGTAATTTTCTGCGAATGATCTCACTCTGTGTCAGAAAGGTACAACATACTCAGATCTGCACTTGCAAATGTTCTACACGAATTATAAGTCGACATACCTTGCGTACTTTCATTCAGTAAAGTCACACGGAATAATGTACTGCAGTAATTCATCTTTAAGAAAATATTAAATAACAATGAAATCCAGACCTGTGGCTTCTCACAGGCGTTGAGAAACACCAACGAGGAGAATTGAAAATGTGCGCCCCGACCGGGGCTAGAACACGGGATCTCCCGCTTACATGGCAGACGCCCTATCCTCTGAGCCACCGAGGACACAGACAACAGTGCGACTGCAGGGACTTATCTCTGGCACTATCCCCGTGAGACCCACATTCCCAACTTACTGTCCACACACTACGTTTGTAGTGCCCCTGTCCACTATACCATTACTCGCGGCAATCACTCTAACGAATCCCGTAAGAGTTCGGGCAATGTGAGTGCATCCGCACTGAAGGTCATTGGCTGGTATGCCATATCTATTTGAAGATGGTATCTGTTCTTTTGCACATGATGCATTTTTTTTTAAATAATCCATTGCAGTTCAAAAGGAAATCTGATGCAGATAATTACAAATACAGGAGAGAAAGATATTCATTACTCCACATTAAGATGGCCTTTAACACAAACCGTGATACACAGCTCTGCATACAATTTTTTTCGTTACTACACGATATAAAATGTCTGACTGACCGCAAAGAAGAATTCTTTTCGAAATGGAAAGTGTGGGTAGGACTTCCTAAATCACAAATCACATACGAATATAATTAAAAAACTTATATGAAACACGAAATGACTCGTTCCACATCATTACTGTATATCGTACGAATGAACGATTACTGAGTAGCACTACCGTTTCACGTGCCAGAACAGCCAAGTGGACGGCAAATGAATTATTACAATCTCTTTAGAAATCTTCTCACTTGTCAGCAGTCAACAGCACTTTTAGCTACTTGCTTTGAAGCTTCCTGTTCATAGTTTCACCGCTTTACATCAGCAGACAGTTTCTTTTTCCAAGAATATTGACTGTAGAAGGTCAAACCGCAGAGCTTCATGTGTGTTTGTACCAAGGAAGATCAGTTTTTTACTACTTTTTAAACTCAAATCACTATTCGTTCCTGGAATAACAGAAAATATAGCTCGTACCCTTCACTACAGTTATGTGAGAACACTGAAATGTCCATTCCTGGAATTTAAGTGCACGCACCGTTGCTAGGAAGCGGTAAATGTAACACATTATCCAGCCCTTAGTACTTTGTGTAAAACGGATGTATAGTGTTAACATCTTGATACTCTGTGGTACAACAGACGTTATCACTTCGTTCCAGGAATTAGCATGTAGGAAGAAAATACATCGATGGAATTTCTTAGCCTTGTAGTCTTGCATACCCTTTAATTTCCTCTATAATAGCTTTTGTTCTGTCGTATTAAGAAAGGTGTGAGTTTTGTAAGGAAAAGACATACGAAGGACAGCTGCACTGCTCCTTTAATTACATAATTGTTAAAGGTGTCAAGGCATAACAAGGTGGCATTTTGATACGTAGTCCAGTAGCGCTATCTAAAGTAACTTTGTTTTTTGTTCACGACAGACTCCACGATTCCAACTCCTAATAATAGCTATTTACTCCGTCTCGAGCTCCACAGCAGTTGCCTTGACGATTGAGTGTAATTATAAACACATTAGCCTAGAGTACGACTTGTCACATTGAGTTCGTGGAGTAGTTCTGAAAACAGGGCGTTACCGTGTATAGTACCAAAGACCTTTCTGACCAAAATTTTATACACTATTTTTATTTGTATTCTTTTTAATACAGGAAGAAGAAGCAATCAGCAGAATATTTTCTGTGGCGTTTACTAAACTTGCAAGTTAGGGAACTCAAAGTAGTAGCATCTGATCCTTATCGGCGTTTCATTGGCAGAACATGGACATCCAAAAAAATCTTCGCTTCTCAGTAGCAATACTAATGCTACCGACGAAAGTGCCACTAAAGCGGGTTACTAAACAGGATATATTTTCAGGAGGGGGGAGGGGGGTACCCCACAGCTCTTACATGTTTTAAAATGTCACATTACAACGTCGACCTGAAGGTAAAATACTTTATCTGTACAACCAGGTTCAAACGTCTCATCATCAGGTTAAGAAAAACATTCACAGCTTCATGTTACGTGATATATAAAATCGTTATCATCAGTGATAAAACTGTGAATAATACATTGTTATCACATCATAACATAAATTACGTCGGCAATATATATACGAAAGTGATGACGGTCAGACTAATGAAACTAGTTTTGTGAACAAGGTATTTGACCAGCAGCCCCAGGCGGTAATATATTTTCCAGTTACAAATCACGGTTGGCCGAAATTACTGCACGCGGGAAGATATAATGAATATTCCCGAATACCAATCAAGAACAGCTACCAACATGGATAATGTGGAAAAGATACCCTCATATAGTACAGCAATTTAGTTAGTCATCTGGTCCAGATCGAATACCATTTAGGTCTGTATTAGTAAATTATACTCATGAGAAGCTCCATTTCTAGCAGCCACACACAACTGCTTCCTCGGCGAGAGATCAGTGTCTAAAGACTGGAAAGTTGCGAAAGTCACGCCGATACACAATAAAGGTAACATGATCAATCAGCTGAATTATAGATCCATACAACCGACATCGATTTCCAGTAGGATTTGAAACTTATACTTTTCCAAACATTATGAAATACCCTGAAGAAAGCTGTGAACACTTGAAATGAAAAGATCGTATGACACTGACGGCCGGGAGTCCCCACCTGGAGAAGTTAGGCCGGCGAGTTGCAAGTGTTTTAGTGGACGCCATATTGAGCGATGTGCTTAGCGATAATGATGAAATGATGATGACACCACAACACCCGATCCCCGAGTGGAGAAAGTCTCCGACCCAGCTGGGTATCGAACCCATGTGTGCTGCACAACAATCGAACGTGCCGACCACTCAGCTAACGGGGTGGACTATTGACACATAATGTGAGTTTACGGCTGAGTATTCGACATACCAGCATGGATGTCAGGATCGTAAGCATTGTTTGGAGTGGCCGCTTGTCAAATTGCTCCCCATGGGATCACAGGCGTTTCATGAAAGAGGTGACACGAAGTAGATATCTAACAGGAGACCAATGGCCTTAGCAAACGTGAGACAGATAACAAACAGGGTGTTCATCTAACTATGACATGAAACGTGGTCGACATTGAAAACCTGTTTATTACAAAGTTCTCTACACATATGAATAACGAACTATCAGTTCGATCGCAAGCAAAGCAGTTAATAACAAAACTATCAGTTGTTGAAATGGGTCAACAGAAATGTAATACATGAATACCTCAGCAAAAATTGGATAATTCTGAAGGATGGGATAAGACTGTAATCTACAAATGGGTTATGGACAACAATAATTTTATCTTGGAACTCTTCCATTTGCTCCGCGTTTGCATAGAAGAATAGTAATATCAGAAATTGAGTCCGCCTTGATGCAAAACACCTTGTTATTCGTTTATTAATTTATTCCCCCAAACTAGTTTCGGCGACAAATATCACCATCATCAGCGTATTTTAGATTAAAAAATCCCACTGATGATGGTAATATTTGTCGCCGAAACTAGTTTGAGAGAATAGAGAAATAAACGAATAACAAGGTGTTTTGCATCAAGGCGGACTCAATTTCTGACATTACTTGTTATGGAGAAATAAATCTGTAGTGATGGTGCAGTGATTACCTACGTCCACCATAAAAAATAAAGAACTACACATTTCTGATCGATTTGCGAAAGCCTTGGATTCCTAAATGAGGCCAGCCCTAGCTGTGTCCTAATCAATGAACTACTCAATGAACTCTCGTACCCTTGCTAGTGCTGGGACCTCTCACCGTATTCAGCACTAAGATGCATGAAACATGATGCGCACTGTGAAATCCCACAGGCTACAACAAATCATCTGAAGTCTCCAAGTCAAGCGTTGTCTTTCACCTCTCGAATCTACGTTTGGCTCGACTATAAGTGCCTCCTCTCGTGCTTGAATCAGAAGTGTTTACTCTATCGAAACTGAGTTTGTTCTTCGTACTGACCATCTTTTCATTTATCGTGTGCAAATTAGAATGGCAGTCCAAAGTGTTGGTCAGTGCTATAACTGTTAGCATGTCAACGATCACCCCTCCATCTGAAAGTTTTGCAACAATGCGTAAAAGTTACACAACCAAGCATGCACCTCTTAAGCAGTTCAGAGTTTCCCTTCCACTCTTCAGCCACTTTGATGTTCTAGCCAATGCAGTAACCTCCAAATAACCACTTACCGAAAACTGGCCCCTTCATTTCCCTGACTCCGCTCTTTGTTTTGATTAGCCAATGAAGAGCCCTGTTACAATATTCCTTAGACCAGACGTCATCCACCTCACTTAAAGTGGTGCCAGGAGTCTTGCAATTGCCAGCCCTGACAACAGTGCGTACTGAGCGATTTAGATACCTGCGGTATGCGAAAAGTGACAGTATATTTTACAACAGAAGGTGTAAGTTGTTCCAAATGACTACTAAAAGAGTTCCGCTAAATTTTGGTTACACGTTAAATCATACATACTTAAAGGTTTCCATTTCAGCTAAATACCTCGTGACTTAAGTTGAAAATAATGCAAATTGGGATCGTCAAATACGACATATGGGGGAGGGAAGGGAATACTGCGTTTCATTGGAAGAACACAAAGATACAACAAATCTACTAAAGAGACTGTCTACACGACGCTTATCCGCCCTCTTCTGGAATACTGCTGTGCAGTAAGGGATCCGTACCAGATGGAACTGATGTAGAATCAATTAATAAAGTAAACAGTCAATCAGGTACCGACAACTGATCGGATATTTATTAACTAAAGCCTATCCACAGTTGCTCTCAATAACCGTGACCAAGATTGACGGATGACATGTAAGGGGAGCCGGTATCGTGTTGTTGTAAAATAGGGGAGAGGGTTTCACGAATATGATACGCTGGTTGAAGTAACAATCATGAAGGCAAAGGAGTTTCATGTTTATCTTTTCATTAAATTTAAGTTACCTACTTTCTACCCCCGATGCGAAAATCTTTCGTTGATTCCCACCTACAAAGGGAGAAATACCAGGGTAACAAAATACATTACATCTCGCACAGAAAGATTTGGGTGTTCGTTTTCAACATGTGCTGCTTGGTTGAGGCAGTCAAGAACAGTCTGAGCGTGGTTCTATGAACATTGACCAAGGAGTTTAGTGTGAATCGCCGCGCGGAGTGGCCACGCGGTTAGAGGCGCCATATCTACATCTACATCTACATCTATACTCCGCGAGCCACCTTACGGTGTGTGGCGGAGGGTACTTATTGTACCACTATCTGATCCCCCCTTCCCTGTTCCATTCACGAATTGTGCGTGGGAAGAACGACTGCTTGTAAGTCTCCGTATTTGCTCTAATTTCGTTGTGATCATTACGCGAGATATATGTGGGCGGTAGTAATATGTTGCCCATCTCTTCCCGGAATGTGCTCTCTCGTAATTTCGATAATAAACGTCTCCGTATTGCGTAACGCCTTTCTTGAAGTGTCCGCCACTGGAGCTTGTTCAGCATCTCCGTAACGCTCTCGCGCTGACTAGATGTCCCCATGACGAATCGCGCTGCTTTTCGCTGGATCATGTCTATCTCTTCTATTAATCCAACCTGGTAAGGGTCCCATACTGATGAGCAATACTCAAAAATCGGACGAACAAGCGTTTTGTAAGCTACTTCTTTGGTCGATGAGTCACATTTTCTTAGAATTCTTCCTATGAATCTCAACCTGGCGCCTGCTTTTCCCACTATTTGTTTTATGTGATCATTCCACTTCAGATCGCTCCGGATAGTAACTCCTAAGTATTTTACGGTCGTTACCGCTTCCAATGATTTACCACCTATGGCATAATCGTACTGGAATGGATTTCTGCCCCTATGTATGCGCATTATATTACATTTATCTACGTTTAGGGAAAGCTGCCAGCTGTCGCACCATGCATTAATCCTCTGCAGGTCTTCCTGGAGTACGTACGAGTCTTCTGATGTTGCTACTTTCTTGTAGACAACCGTGTCATCTGCAAATAGCCTCACGGAGCTACCGATGTTGTCAACTAAGTCATTTATGTATATTGTAAACAATAAAGGTCCTATCACGCTTCCTTGCGGTACTCCCGAAATTACCTCTACATCTGCAGATTTTGAACCGTTAAGAATGACATGTTGTGTTCTTTCTTCTAGGAAATCCTGAATCCAATCACAAACCTGGTCCGACATTCCGTAAGCTCGTATTTTTTTCACTAAACGTAAGTGCGGAACCGTATCAAATGCCTTCCTGAAGTCCAGGAATACGGCATCAATCTGCTCGCCAGTGTCTACGGCACTGTGAATTTCTTGGGCAAATAGGGCGAGCTGAGTTTCACATGATCTCTGTTTGCGGAATCCATGTTGGTTATGATGAAGGAGATTTGCATTATCTAAGAACGTCATAATACGAGAACACAAAACATGTTCCATTATTCTACAACAGATTGACGTAAGCGAAATAGGCCTATAATTATTCGCATCTGATTTATGACCCTTCTTGAAAATGGGAACGACCTGCGCTTTCTTCCAGTCGCTAGGTACTTTACGTTCTTCCAGCGATCTACGATAAATTGCTGATAGAAAGGGGGCAAGTTCTTTAGCATAATCACTGTATAATCTTAAGGGTATCTCGTCTGCTTTTCCGCTGCTAAGTGATAGCAGTTGTTTTTCAATTCCGATATCGTTTATTTCAATATTTTCCATTTTGGCGTCCGTGCGACGGCTGAAGTCAGGGACCGTGTTACGATTTTCCGCAGTGAAACAGTTTCGGAACACTGAATTCAGTATTTCTGCCTTTCTTCGGTCGTCCTCTGTTTCGGTGCCATCGTGGTCAACGAGTGACTGAATAGGGGATTTAGATCCGCTTACCGATCCGATATCACGGATTGCGCGGCCCCTCCCGCCGAAGGTTCGAGTCCTCCATCGGGCATGGGTATGTGTGTTGTTCTTAGCATAAGTTAGTTTAATTTAGTTTAAGTAGTGCGTAAGACTAGGTACCGATGACCTCAGCAGTTTGATCCCTTAGGAATTCGCAGACATTTGAACATTTTTTTAATGTGAATCCCAGAGTAGTCTTGTAGATGTAGCTGTAGGCCCCGGTAAGTGTTTTCTGCAAAATTATCGTGTACCCAGTCAAATTTTATTGCTAAGAAAGAGAACGACACAACGCCATTAAATACACTGTGGAAGTTTCTCCTCTGCGTAACGTTTTGGTCACTGTGAACTGTAATCACATGGAAAGTACATCACACCCGTTTGAGAGCAGATTAAAGTAAGAGAGAAACAAAGGAGAACCTCATGTGAACCTCATGTGATTTTCCGTTTAATGAGTCTGACAGATGAATGAAACATCAAGACTCTATGGGTATCGTCACCACAGTTTGATCTCTAATGGGTTATGTAATTTATACTCTCATATATCAATGAAATGATATTATCGGCATGTGAATAACCTTTGTTACTCTCCTGCCAGCTACATTTATTTCTACTGATGATCACCGATTCTACAGAGCATTGTAGTGCCAATAATAGGGCGGCTGATATCAGGACAGTCACAACTACAGCAGGTAAAATGGCCAATCCTTGGGTACAAAAGGACACTTCTTCAGAAATACATACTTCTTAACCAGCCTCTATCTCTTTGTGTTGCCACTGTCCGTTCTCCACAGTAAAGTGTATTAATAGGATGTTCTTCCCCTCATTCTTCATCCTTCTGCGTTCTTTGGAATTAGGCAAGAAAATGAAACACAACTTAAGAAAGCGTCCGCATCTATTTCATTTAGTTGAGAGCATGTTAATGAGAACTCTCGCGTCAGCTGACTTCTTTCAGTTCGTGCTTCCAATACCTTGTTGATTACTCTATGGAGCTTTTGCAATAGTCCGCAAGATTACCCTATGCATCTCAAAGACAGTAAAAAAAAAATTTTAATAATTGTTATATATTTTAACAATTAACCAAAGAAACGAGTGAATACTATGCTTATTTGAAACTGATATAATACACCAGACATTTGTTACGGTACAAGCTGCAAAATGGTCAGTGACGAGGGACGGGCATTCATATGTTGCTGTTGTTTTTCTTGTGGTCATTAATCCGAAGACTAATTCGATGTTGGTCACGACGATATTCTATCCTCTGAGCAGATAATGCAGTATAGATTCAAGTGAAACTTTTTGGTGTAATCAGGCCTTGGTTGTCTTCTACAACTTTCATCCCACATACTTTGCTCCCTTACCAAACTGACGATGCCCTTATCCCCTAGGAAGTGTGCTGTCCACTTAGCGCATATTTTACTCAAGCTGACAGAAATTCGTTTTTGCCAACTTCGTTTAGCACTTTCTCGTTAGTTCTCCAATCGAAACATTTAATATACAGCATTCTCCTGTAGCATCACGTTTTAGGAGTCTATTCCATTTTTGTCTGAACCGTGTACTGTCCGCCTTTCACTTTCGTAGAAGGCCACAGTCTAAATATCTTCACAACAGATTTCCTAAAATTTAAAATAATATTCTGTGTTAACAAATATCTTTTTTCATAAACGGTTGTGTTGCTATTATAAGTTTATGAGTACATCATATATCATCTCTGAAATTCTGTAGCTAACGAGGGGTTCGTAGTGGTAGGGTGCTAGGTTCCCAAAAAAACTACGTACGAAGCAGAAAAATTTACTTATTTAAAAATGGTACTGCGAGTATTTATACATTTCTGTTGCATCTTCTTAGTAATTCTGAGAAACTTCAATTAATACAGACAAACGCACAGTACAGTTTTAGAATTTGACATTGAACGACATAACTGAAGACAGTGAAATATTTATTTCACGTCATTCTGGTGGCTCTGTTTCAACACATATTAGCAACCAAAATACTAATTAAAACAGAGAAAAACGTTTACGTTAGCAGATGTTGAAAACCAGTAACCTAACCAGAATGGGTAACGATAAAAGAATTGTCAGTAAGTTCAAGACACAACGTCAAGCTGGTTCAACTAACAGTAATAAAGTTAACCCTGAGTATACAAGCCTGCCCAATTATATTCCTAAATCTCAAACCCAATAAAAAGGAGGCCTAAGCAATGCATACAGTTTGCCTTTTTCAAATTCATATAAAAGTTTGGTTCAGATGGCTCTGAGCACTACGGGACTTAACTTCTGAGGTCATGAGTCCCCTAGAACTAAGAATTACTTAAACTTAACCAACCTAAAAACATCACACAGACATAAATGCCCGAGGCAGGATTCGAACCTGCGACTGTAGCGGTCGCGCGGTTCCAGACTGTAGTGCCGAGAACCGCTCGGCAACCCCTATAAAAGTTTATGAATATAATCTGAATCAGAACCTTCATATGACTTCAGCTAACACCGGAAAATTCCTTGTGCCTTATTTATGAGTGCATGTTACAGGTGCAACTAATAACACTGATGAATTCTTCACAGACACAAAGGCAAAAGACAGAAATAAACATGAAGCAAAACAGAATTCGCGAACTAAACTACAGGTAAACAAACGCCTCTTGGCACCACCGGGGTCACCTGAAGCATAGAGTACGCAGAATAATATCCCCATGACACGGCGAATCATTGCAACTAACTTCTCATACTCTCAACATATTATAAGGTTCATCCAAATGAAACCTGGTCCGTGCGTCTACCTTTGCCTTACACGTAAAAGAGGCACCACGTAACTTCGGTTATGGTGGCGCCATCTATTGGTAGAAAGACTGACGCGTGCACACCGTTTGATGTTGCATAGCGCCAATGTGGTTTGGCCCCGAAGAGAAGGTGGTAACACTAGTTATCGTCCACTACCAAACACACATGCGAGTAAGCGGGAAGGAGGAGTGATTCGATTTTTGGCGGCGGAGGGAGGTGGAGGCCGTGAAATGTATCGACGGATGAAGGCTGTGTACGCTGAGTACAGTCTGAGTCGTTCAGATGCTGTGGAATGGCGCGAACAATTCCTTGAGGGACTCGAGTCACTGGAAGACGATGCTCGTTCTGTACAGGCTCGTCGTGTCATCACACCGGAAATGGTTGCGGAAGTGAATGCTTCAGTCTTGGACAACCGCAGAATCACCATGGACGAGATCCATCAGTTACTGGGTATTAGCATGGGCACCGTTCACCCCATTATGCGCCGTCACTTGAACTTTCTAAAAATCTGTGAGCAGTGGGTTCCCCGCCTGGCCGCCTTCTTTTTTTTTTTTGTCATCAGTCTACTGACTGGTTTGATGCGGCCCGCCACGAATTCCTTTCCTGTGCTAACCTCTTCATCTCAGAGTAGCACTTGCAACCTACGTCCTCAATTATTTGCTTGACGTATTCCAATATCTGTCTTCCTCTCCAGTTTTTGCCCTCTACAGCTTCCTCTAGTACCATGAAAGTCATTCCCTCATGTCTTAGTAGGTGTCCTATCATCCTGTCCCTTCTCCTTATCAGTGTTTTCCACATATTCCTTTCCTCTCCGATTCTGCGTAGAACCTCCTCATTCCATACCTTATCAGTCCACCTAATTTTCAACATTCGTCTATAGCACCACATCTCAAATGCTTCGATTCTCTTCTGTTCCGGTTTTCCCACAGTCCATGTTTCACTACCACACAATGCTGTACTCCAGACGTACATCCTCAGAAATTTCTTCCTCAAATTAAGGCCGGTATTTGATATTAGTAGACTTCTCTTGGCCAGAAATGCCGTTTTTGCCATAGCGAGTGTGCTTTTGATGTCCTCCTTGCTCCGTCCGTCATTGGTTATTTTACTGCCTAGGTAGCAGAATTCCTTAACTTCATTGACTTCGTGACCATCAATCCTGATGTTAAGTTTCTCGCTGTTCTCATTTCTACTACTTCTCATTACCTTCGTCTTTCTCCGATTTACTCTCAAACCATACTGTGTATTCATTAGACTGTTCATTCCGTTCAGCAGATCATTTAATTCTTCTTCACTTTCACTCAGGATAGCAATGTCATCAGCGAATCGTATCATTGATATCCTTTCACCTTGTATTTTAATTCCACTCCTGAACCTTTCTTTTATTTCCATCATTGCTTCCTCGATGTACAGATTGAAGAGTAGGGGCGAAAGGCTACAGCCTTGTCTTACACCCTTCTTAATACGAGCACTTCGATCTTGATCGTCCACTCTTATTATTCCCTCTTGGTTGTTGTACATATTGTATATGACCCGTCTCTCCCTATAGCTTACCCCTACTTTTTTCAGAATCTCGAACAGCTTGCACCATTTTATATTGTCGAAAGCTTTTTCCAGGCCGACAAATCCTATGAAAGTGTCTTGATTTTTCTTCAGCCTTGCTTCCATTATTAGCCGTAACGTCAGAATTGCCTCTCCCGTCCCTTTACTTTTCCTAAAGACATACTGATCGTCACCTAGCGCATTACTCGAATGGCGCTATCTTTGACTCATGTGTGATATTACCATGAGGAGGAATACGGCTTTCTGTCGCGTATCGTCACAGGTGACGGAACATGGTATCACCATTTTGAACTGGAAAGCCTGGATCCGACAGAAGCCTACTAACTTCTTCAAGGATGGAATCGACCGGCCAGTGTCACAATGGGACAAACGTGCCAACAGTTTTGGCGACCATTTTTGAGTATGTGTACTGTTAATAACTACATTTTTGAGTTAATAAAATCGTTACCGTTACTTTACTTTAGTGACCGGGTTTCATTTGAGTGCCCCCTGTACGATACTCTCCAAGCAAGTCTGTATGCCTCAGTCATTCTACTTAGTTTACAGTTTCCTTAGATAGGCAACAGCAGGCGTAATAGCAATGCCGTCTTATCAGTAGATTCGAATGTCATGTTTGACAGGCACGTACATTGACAGACTGGCATTGTAGACTTTCGCTGAAAGTGACTCATAGAGCTCACGTCCCACACAACCAGCAGCAGCTGCCATTGGATGGCTCTTCTCATGCTATCGGTCGGCAACAACTGAGGCAGAGCTGATCCAGGGCAGCGGGAGTCAACGCGGCGGACCGCGGACGTTCTCCCAAGCGGGGCTCGAAGCAGGCCGTTGCTTACCAACTGGCACAGATGCTAACTCAAGTTTTCGATTACATATCTAAAGTGCAGACGGTTTAATCGCTAATTCGCTATTCGTCTTTTCTTCTGCGCAAAAATTAAAAATATATAGCTTTTAGTATCTTGTTTCCTGATTTAATTCCCTCAGCATCGAATGATTTAAATCGAGTACTTTCCACTACTCTTGTTTTACTTCTATTGCTGTTGATCTCTTTTCAAGGCACTATCCATTCCTATCCATTCCGCTAAACTTCTTGTCAAGTAATTTTACACCTTTTCAAAATTACAATGTTCTCAGCAAACAAAATACACTGAAGAGCCAAAGACACTGGTGCACCTGCCTAATATCGTGTAGGGTCCCGGCGAGCACGCAGAAATGCCGCAGCACGACGTGGCATGGACGCGAGTAAAGTCTGTAGTAGTGCTGCAGTGAACTGACACAATGAATCCTGCAGGGCTTTTCATAAATCTGTTTGATTACAAAGGGGTGGAGATTTCTTCTGAACAGCACGCTGCAAGGAATCGCAGATGTGCTGAACATTGTTCATATCTGGTGAGTTTGGTGGCCAGTGGAAGTGTTTAAACTCATAAGAGTGTTCCTGGAGACACACTGTAGCAATCAAGGACGTGTGGGATGTCGCATTGTCCTGCTGGAGTTGCCCAAGTCCGTCGCAATGCACAATGGACATGAATGCATGCAGGTGTTCAAACAGGATGCATACGTACGTGTCACCTGTCAGAGACGTATCGACATGTATCAAGGGTTGCATATCACTCCAACTGCACACACTATTACAGAGCCTCCATCAGCTTGAGCAGTCCCCTGCTGACTTGCAGGGTCCCTGGATTCATGAGGTAGTTTCCATACCCGTACACGTCCATCCGCTTCATAAAATCTGACACGAGACTCGTCCGAACAGGCAACGTGTTTCCAGTCTTCAGTAGTCCAACGCCGGTGTTGCTGGGCCCAGGCGAGGAGTAAAGCCTTGTCGTGCAGTCATCAAAGGATACAAGAATGGGCTTTCGGGTCCGAAAGCCCTTATCGATGACGTTTCGTTGAATGGTTCGCACGCTGGCACTTGTTGAAGACTCAGCATTGAAATCTGCAGCAGTTTGCGGAAGGGTTGCACTTCTGTCACGTTGAACGATTCTATGCACTTGTCGTCGCTCCCGTTCTTGCAGGACCTTTTTCCGGCCTTAGCGATGTCGGAGATCTGATGTTTTACCTGGTTCCTGATATTCACGGTACACTCGTGAAATGGTCGTACGGGAAAATCCTCATTTGACCCCTACCTCGGAGATGTCGTGTCCAGTCGCTCGTGCACCGACTATAACACCACGTTCAAACTCACTCAAATCTTGATAACCAGCCATGGTAGCAGCAGCAACCGATCTAACAACTGCGACGGACACTTGTCTTACACAGGCGTTGCAATGTTTTAAGGAGTGAAGATACAAGTTTAGCAACAAAGATACGTATTGTAATGACTATGGTCTTTCCGGTTGTGATGTATGGATGTGAAACTGGACCACTGGAAAGGCGGTACGACGAAGAATAGACTCCTTTGAATTGTAATTTTGGCGGAAACTTCTTAGAGTCCCATGGTCTGCAAAAAGTACGAATAGGTCAAAATTACAGTAAATAAAACCAGAGTGCTCCAGGCAAGGTCTGACATTAAAACAACAGCTGACCTTCTTTGGACACATCATGAGAAGACATGTTTCATTGGAAAAAACACTAATTCTAGGGAAGATCGAAGGCATTAGAAGATGACGTCAGAGGATGAGATGGATCGATGACGTAACTGAAATACGTTCCAACCTGGAAAGTCTTCGGAAGAAAGTGCAGGACACAAGAAATTGGCGTTCTTAGTTCATGGGGTTCAGGAGAGTTGGAACCGATTAAACGAATAGAAGGAGAGAGTCCACTGGTACGGGATGCAAGCTTCATGTTTTATGTTGTTACTCTTTTAGTGAGTTGTGCTCTTAAGAGATTTGTTTTAAAACTTTCTTACTAGTTTTCATTTTATGTCCATGTTTATAATATGAAGTTGATTTGCGCCTGTGTCTGAGTTAGTAGGAACTTTAAAATAAAATTTTATATGTTGTAGTGGAGCATATAATTATTATTATTATTGTTATTTTTATTATGCTTGTTATTATTAGTATTACTATGTAGATACATAGTAAAGAAGCCTGGAAGGGGGTCTCGCTGCATAGTCCTACGAACCGGCTATCAGGTGCCTCTGTTGACAACTAATTCAAAACAAAGAGCCATCATGCCGTACCGAGCGAGATTCGCACACTGGACTCGCATTCGGGAGGAGGACAGTTCAATCCCACGTCCGGCCATCCTGATTGAGGTTTTCCGTGATTTCCCTAAATCACTTAAGGCAAATGCCGGGATGGTTCATTTGAAAGGGCACGGCCGACTTGCTTCCCCATCCTTCCCTAATCCGATGATCCGATGACCTCGCAGTCTGGTGATCACCCAAATAAACCGAACCCATGTTGACGTACTACAGGGTGAGGCAGTGAAACGGCACGATTTCGATAGTGGTTGTCGGGCGCGGAGGGGTGTTGCGAGAGTGGGGGAAGTGACCTTGGGCGTCTAGAGTGGTGGAAGTTTCAGTAGCCATGGAGCGTTGGTCGAGTGCGCAACGTGCATATGCCGTAAAGGCATATTACAAAAACGCGGATAGTGTGGTTGGTGCTCAACGCGCCTATCGTCGTGAATTCAACCTGCCGCCACGGGCTCCCGTGCCATCAAGGAAAGCCATTCTCCTTTGGGTTAAAACCTTTGAAGCTACTGCTAGCACAACAAAGAAAAGAGGCGGCAGCACAAAAACAATCCAGACACCCGAGAACATTAATCGTGTGCGCGAAGCGTTGGGACGAAGTCCGCGAAAATCCGCGAGACGGCACAGCGCAGAACTTGGTCTCAGCAATCGATCAGTAAGACGGATTTTGAAGAATGACCTTCACTATCATCCATACAAAATTCAGGTAGTGCAAGCCCTTAAACGTAATGACTACAATAACCGTATACGCTTTTGCCAGTCAATGCTTAACGTTATTGAACGAAATGAAGAAAGAGTGCATAACTTATGGATGAGTGATGAAGCCCACTTTAATCTTAGTGGGTACGTAAATAAGCAAAACTTCAGATATTGGTCCTCAGATAACCCGCACGAACTTCATGAAAAACCTCTCCATTCTGAAAAAGTAACAGTCTGGTGCGCAATGTCATCTCGTGGAATCGTGGGGCCCTATTTTTTTGAAGATGAAGATGGGAACACAGTGACGGTAAACTCTGGACGTTATGCTGACATGTTGACCATTTTTGGTCTGCCTGGAATTGATCGACATGATCCAGATGCTGAAACACTCTTCCAGCAAGATGGTGCAACAAGCCATACTGCTAATGTCTCAATGGAATTGCTCAGACTTGCATTTCCACGACGTCTAATCAGCAGGAATGGCGATTTCCCCTGGCCTGCCCGTTCACCAGATCTGACGGCACCAGACTTTTTTCTTTGGGGCTACCTCAAGTGCAAAGTCTTCCAGGAAAATCCACCAAGAACAAAAGAAGACCTGAAGGAGCGAATTCGACAGGAAATTAACAACATTCCAGTACAGATGCTACGAAACGTCATGGGACAATTTCATCTCAGGCTTAGACAATGTGTGCAAAACCAAGGACGACACCTCACTGACACCATATTTAAAAAATGATTGTTTTTAAGTTAAATCTTTAATTTCCACTCTTGTACTTGAGATCCATGTTCAACTATTATGATTTTACTTGTAAATAAATCTTTGGTGGTTTTACAAAATCGTGCCGTTTCACTGCCTCACCCTGTATTTAATTTCTGAATTCAGTGAAGGTATCTTTTTCCTTTTCTTATAGCAGCTAACCAGCTAGTTAAATTTGATTGCTTATACCGTAATTTTGGGACGTTTGAGCGACGTCTTGGGTGGGCCCGACCCTTAGTGGCATTGCCCCCATTTTCTATTGTTACCTATTGTTGTGCCTTCCTCTGCTGCACTGTTCGACGATAGTTAGTTTAAAGATTTTGTATTTACTGTAGGTGGCCATTCAACGGCATTGAATGTTAATGGATTTTTAAACTGATTGTCAAGAGTATCCTTTAATTTTTAAAAATATTAGTTTGCTTGTTACTGCAAGCTGTTTTATCTGATTTATTAATTTGGCGCAAGAAAGGGTAGTACTTAAATATCTAGGTTGTAAAGTCCCCTTAGTGGTATGTATTTTCTACTCTAATTCTGCTTATTATTGGTTTAAGCCGGTTGCTGTAACGCTAATTGCACGTGGCTGTTGATGGCGGTTCCTTTTGATTAAAGAAGGCAAAATAAATATTTGCTGAAACTGCCTCGAGGCGAATTTCAGACTGTAACATTTAACTAGCCTTTGTCAGCGAATTCTCACTTAAAATTATTTTTATCGAAAATGGTTCAAATGGCTCTGAGCACTATGGGACTTAACATCTGAGGTCATCAGTCCGCTAGAACTTAGAACTACTTAAACCTAACTAACCTAAGGACATCACACACATCCATGCCCGAGGCAGGATTCGAAACTGTGACCGCAGCGGCCGCGCGGTTCCAGACTGTAGCG
Organism: Schistocerca cancellata; assembly: GCF_023864275.1. NCBI lineage: Eukaryota > Metazoa > Arthropoda > Insecta > Orthoptera > Acrididae > Schistocerca > Schistocerca cancellata. Next base: position 303,292,145 of record NC_064628.1, read on the forward strand.
CCTAGAACCGCTCGGCCACTCCGGACGGCAGTTTTTCTCATCCTGAGTGGATATTATCTGTATCTCAGTCTGGTATTCTGTGTATGTTTAGTACAATTTTCAAGCATCCTACTTAATGTGAACTTATATTTGCTTGTTAATGGTAAATATTATTTAAAATATTATACACGAATTTGCCATAAGCCATTGATTTTTCTGTATTTTTTATTTTATTGTTTTTAAATATTGTCATAAGGCTTTATTAAGCTTGTATTTGTCTGTGGTGGTACAAGAACAGGAAACAACTACCTTTCCTCGGTGGAGAATTGTAACAGTTACTTATTCTGCCATGCAAGGCGCATTCTCGATAACAATAAGACCTTCCACGTCGTTTACTATTTATGTGGCGACTCTTAACGTGAAAAAACTGGTGCTTTTATTGGCCCAGCGCCTCACCAGTCACCTAGCCAGCTCCCTACCTCTTCATAAATCCTAACCGTACTATAACTCTCTCCTTTGCATATATACGCAGATAGAATGAGAAGTATCCCCTGTTATGAGGACAGAAGTTGAACGTCGCTACTCTTGCGGCATTTGAGTTTGCTTTGTCATCTCAATAGCAGTAGAAATTTATGTTCAACGAGAACGATGTGAATTACTGGTAGTACCGAGCTTTCCGAAACGCAAAGGCGCGCGTAGGAAGACAATTGCTCGACACAGCCAATTTGTTGAGAAGATATACCGGAGAACTGCACAGTGGTCGGTCAGGGTGACAATAAAGAGACCGTAGGCAGGCAGCGTGGGCCAGACGCTGCCAGAAGCCTGTCTGTAGGGGGGGGGGGGGGGGCGGCAGTCATAAACAGACGAGTCGCGGGTTAGGAGGTGCGGGTTTCGCGTCCAGCCAAGTCGAGGCGAGCTGCGACTCCGGTCAACCCGGAACGAAGGCTGCCGTGACCCGGCTTCAGGAACGCTATGCGTGGCCCTTTGACGTCTTTATAGGAACCACACACATTTTTACATTACTAAGGGCAGTCGCCTTGGATGGGGGTTGGGAGGGAAGAGGACAAATGTCTCTACTCCAAAATGTCTTACCAATACCATTATCACTGTACAAGTTCTCTTGGGACTACTACGAACATCTCTATCACGAGAGAAGGTGGCGAAGTGATTAAGGTATTTGGAATCGAGAAAGGGAAGAGGGGTTGGTATCTCCTTCGGTGGTCCCGATTAATTGTTTGTAAGACTTCTCGAGATGGTTGCGAGTTAATGGAAAGACGTCACGATTAGATGAGATACTATAAGATTCTACAGAGATTATGCTAAGGACCTTGCTCTCTTTCCAACAGCAGTTTATCGTAGATCGCTGGAGTAACGAAAGGTACCTAGAGGTTGGAAAAAAACCCTGGTCTCTCCAGTTTTCAAGAAGTGCCTTATAGGCCCATGTCGTTGATGTCAAACTGTTGTAGAATTATGGAACATGTTTCATGCTCTCGAATGATGACGTTTTTGGAGAACGGAAATCTCCTCTATAAAAATTAACACCCATACCACAAACAGAGACCCTGCGAAACTCAGCTCTCTCTGTTACGGCATGAGATCCATAATGCTGTACACAACGGCTCTGAGGTAAAGCTTGTGTTGCTTGATATCAGGAAGACATTTGATACCGTCCCACACTACATTTAGTGAAAAAATACGAGCTTGTCGTGTATAGGAGCAGATGTGCGACTGGATTCAACACTTCCTTAACGGAACAAATTAGACAGACGTAAATGTAGTTCCCGGAGTAACTCAAGGAACGGTGATAGGAACGTTACTGTTTAGACTGTATGTAAATGATACAGTACAAGGCTTCGGAAGCTCTTTAGGACTATATGAATGCATGGTGTCTGTTCTTTCGGACAAGCCCGAATTCATATAACTGATACCACTAGCTGGACTATGGGTCCACCTACTTCAGTGCGGATGCACATATACGTCCGACCTTGTGTGGGAATCCCCGAGTAGGGAACGGGAGTGAAATGGACAGGGATGGTGGATTGGTGACGCTCGGAGGGAATGTGGATCGGCCGTGAGGCGTGCCGAGGTAGTCCGCGGAGGTGCGATAACCCTGTGTCCCGGATGGCGCAGTGATTAACGCCCCTGCCTAGTAAGTAGGAGATCCCGGGTTCGAGTCCCGTTCTGGTGCCCAATTCACTCGTCGCCGCTGACTCCGCCTAATGTCCCACTGCTGCTGACAACAGTGATCCCCTTCAATTTACATCTACTCTTCAAGAAAGTTCGCAGATTGTGCGGTTGTGTATAAGAAAACAGCAATGCCAGAAGACAGCATAGATTCGCAGAATGACCGACAGAGGATTGAAGAACGGTGCAGGCTTCAGCAGTTTAACCTGAACGTAAATAAACGCAACCTATTGCGTATACGCAGAACAAGAATTAAACTACTGTACACTGTCGATAACAAACAGCTGGAAACAATATCTACCGTAAGATATCTAGGAGTAGCTATTCAGAACGATCTTGAGATGAATGACAACATAAAAAAGCAGTAGATGCCAGACAGATTTATTGGAATAATCTTTAAAAAAATCTTTAACTCATCCACAAAGAAAGTGGCACACGAGGCGCTTGTTCGACCAGTTCTTTATTATTGTTTTATCGGGATCGTTGCCAGATATGGCTAGAGGTAGAGAAGATCCAACGAAGAGCGAGATTCCTTAGTTGCCGTCAGAGCGTTGCATAAATGTTCACCGAACTCTAGTGGCCGACGTTACAACATAGGAGACGTGCGTGCCGCAGAAGTTTATTATTTGAAGTTTCCAGAGAGCACGTTCCGGGAAGAGTCGGACAACATATTACTTCCTCCCACACACATCTCGGGAAACGAACACGTTGAAGAAACGCTAGAAATCAGAGCTAGTACAGAGGCTTAGAGACAGTCATTCTTCCCACGGACCCTTCGCGAATGAAGCAGGGAAGGGGGATCAGTTAGCAGTACCAGAAGTACCCTCCGCTACACACCGTAAGGTGGCTTGCGGACTACGATGTATATGTAAATGTAGGTGAATTGTTGCGACTTACCTTCGTGGTCCCTCCTAAAGGTACACAACCACTATATCTGTATGCTGTACTGGCGTCATTGGAGAAATGCTTTGAGGAGAACAATTCGGTTACATATGCATGTACTTACACTGAACCCCGATTTGGGGGCGCTCTTCTCTCCACGAGATTCGTACCAATCAGTTCCACTCTTCCTCCCTTGCAGGTGTAGCGAGTGTGGGTTGAAACTAGCGTCCCTTTCACGGGTGTGACTTTCAGTGATGAGCTATAATGGAAACGTCACCAATAAAAAAAGGATTCCATTTATTTTACACGGACAGATGTACGGTCCTTTTGAAGTTCTAACCTTGTGCTAGACTCTCGTTTCTTTGCATACACTAATCATCATTACAGCTGCATGTGACACAAAAATCACTCGCGGTGTGTCATAATTCCAAATTTGGTGCTCTGTAATTCCATGATGTCCAGTTCATAACGTGTTCTACAACAAATTGGCGAGACCGACTGACTCGTTACTATGCTGAACAACCTTTGAGCCATTTTGGGGTGTTTATGTCTCGATAGCATGCCGGGAAATGTTTTATAAAAATTTGCTTTTAAGGCGAGTAACACAATTAATAAAGGAAATTTGTAAGGAGATTTATGCCATTATCGATAGTTGCGGTTGTTGCTTATTTCCGTTTGGCGTTCAAACCGCAATCGAATACTGCAGCCTCGGTATGTCTCCAAACAGTTCTTCCCATGAGGGCGATCGGTCCTCACCTGACCATCTTCCACAAGAGATGACGCGTGTAAAGTTATGATGACGAGTCGTAAGTCGTGCTTCGGTAACTCAGTTGATTACTCCGGAGTTTCTGCTTTTGCTCCAGACATTACGCTCCCCTCTTGCAAAACACCACGCACTCATCTAGTTTCGAGGACAGAGTTTAGAGTACCTCTTTCACAACGGTCCTCGACATCTGGAATGGGTTTTGAGCCCACAGTACCTTCGCAGGATATCTCCACAGCGTCTTTATTAACCGCCTGCCCTCCCCTCCTGTCCCCAAAAAAAAAGACGGTAGAGCACTGGCCTACGAAAGGCAAAGGTCCCGAGTTGGAATCTCGGTGTACAGTTTTAATCTGCCACCAGCAAGTTCCATACCAGCGCGCACTCCGCTGCAGATAGAAAATGTCGTTCCAGATGACGCCTGTGTTCACCTAATTGTGGGAATGACCAAACGCTCCCTCCTTAACCGCAGCCCTGTTCATCTCCCTTAATAATAATACTTCCTATACACCTTCAAATTTAATAACACTACCAAAGAAATGTTCAAAAAATAAAAAAAGCCACATCATCGTGAAGGAAACCATCACAAACTCAAAGTACTACCTCCAGCAGCTAAATTAGCGCTCCACCTCCAGTTACGTTAACATCGACAAGACGCTCATCCTGTTTTCCTCTGAACTGCACCCAGTAGCTTCGGTACTACATTTTATTAAGCGTAGTTCGTAGAAGACGGTGGTTACCATAATAGTTAATATAATTTTTATTTGTAGATTAAACCTTATTTGTTTTTGGGTTAAGATTTCGAATGGCCATATTGTGGTCGTAGTACTGCGCAAACAGACCTTGTACTGCCACTATTATTTTATTCCTTCTGCGAAAAAACATGAAACGGGCGAAACGGGTAATCTAGAACCGAATGTGATCCTGTGGAAGTTTTTTAACACATAACCCAGTTGCTGCGTTATGAGGTAACAGAAAAATTCGTCGCTCTTTTATTAAAGATTTGAGTAATACAGAGAACATTTAACTGCTATTTCGGGACCCAACATTAATGGCTGGTAAGAACGTTTCTATTGGCCAGAACTCACGTAGGCAGATGAAGTAGCTTTCGGTCACCGTCGTGCGTCCTGAGGAGCTTTTGCGTAGCACCCATTAAATAGAGAAGAGGGGCTATTTTTTACTTAGACGTCTGGAAATGATATATTTTAGCGGAAAGATAAAAAGACGGTTACGTAGACCAGAAATGATTTGAGAACTGGCAGATAAACAAGAAAAGACGCGAAAACAAAAAGACAAAAAGCAAAAAGAACAGGTTTATAACTGTAAAGTTAAAGGTATCACATACGGTATATCATGACTGAGTTTATAAGTCTCTCGAATAGTCAGGAAAAAATCAACTTCCGAATACGTTTTGTACACATTGTGCGTACTAGACAAGTCCATGAAGACCACTGAATCTACAAAGAATAGCCCGCCGGAGTGGCCGTGCTGTTCTGGGCGCTACAGTCTGGAATCGAGGGTCGCAGGTTCGAATCCTGCCTCGGGCATGCATGTATGTGATGTCCTTAGGCTAGTTAGGTTTAATTAGTTCTAAGTCCTAGGCGACTGATGACCTCAGAAGTTAAGTCGCATAGTGCTCAGAGCCATTTGAGCCATCTACAAAGAATAAAAGGGAGATGACAATACGATCAACACAAAACAGCTTTTTTCCGTCTACACGTTCCATTAACAAATGACATAAACGTTTCGTTTTACTACTTATTTCATTTAAGTGAGCTTAAATTGAGTAGAGGGGTAGAGAACATGAAGTTCAGTACGATATTTCTGAACTATAAAATTTACAAATATAACTTTGAATCATAGGCTTTGAAGACAAACGAAGGTGCAACATTTATTTATTTTTTTCTTGACTATGACATCTAACTCAAATTTCAGTTAAATATACTCATGAGATGGGCACGAGTGGCTACGAACGAAATTTAAAAAGTACTAAAGCAGTAATGAACGCACAATGGAAATACAGCTGCTAGCCACTTGATGAGTTTCCCTCGTCTGGCCCTTTAGCCACTTCTACTAGTCTAGTATTTATTATTTTTTAATTTTAATAGTAATTTACCGGGTGATCAAAAAGTCAGTATAAATTTGAAAACTTAATATACCACAGAGTAATGTAGATAGAGAGGTAAAAATTGATACACATGCTTGGAATGACATGGGGTTTTATTAGAACAAAAAAAAAGAAGAAGTATTGCTAGACGTGTGAAAGATCTCTTGCGCGCGTCGTTTGGTGATGATCGTGTGCTCAGCCGCCACCTTCGTCACGCTTGGCCTCCCAGGTCCCCAGACCTCAGTCTGTGCGATTATTGGCTTTGGGGTTACCTAAAGTCGCAAGTGTATCGTGATCGACCGACATCTCTAGGGATGCTGAAAGACAACATCCGACGCCAATGCCTCACCATAACTCCGGACATGCTTTACTGAGCTGTTCACAACATTATTCCTCGACTACAGCTATTGTTGAGGAATGATGGTGGACATATTGAGCATTTCCTGTAAAGAACATCATCTTTGCTTTGTCTTACTTTGTTATGCTAATTATTGCTATTCTGATCAGATGAAGCGCCATCTGTCGGTCATTGTTTGAACTTTTGAATTTTTTTGGTTCTAATAAAACCCCATGTCATTCCAAGCATGTGTGTCAATTTGTATCTCTCTATCTACATTATTCCGTGATTTATTCAGTTTTCAAGTTTTTACTGTCTTTTTGGTCACCCAGTATATTTAATGGATCTCACTAGTCTATCATCTGGTTCAGACCGCACTAGCGATTATACCTCTCTAAGGCTCTCGAGTACCTGAAATGTATGACGAATTTTATTCATAATCAATCTAACGTCAATTAATGCGGCGTTAAATGTGCTCCCTTTTTCTTGTAGCCCTTCTGCTTCGCTCTTCGGAGCTCTATATCCTTGCAATAGAAAACAGCAGCTTGTGACACTTATTTCTTACCGTAACGAATACTTTATCCACCCGAAACACTTTGTAAATTGTTTTAATATTGGATGTATGAATACAACGAAACCAGTCAGTTTGTGTTTTTATTTAGTGTTCAGTTACTCGTACCTGTCTCGCGTCACTTCGGCTCATATTCATATGGGTTGCCTTTAACAAGAATTGTATTTCGTTTTCTTGTGCTGCGTGTCTATTAAAGAACGCTTTTTTATTATCAAAACGAGAAATAAAAATGTGTTTTTACTTTTCGCCGTAGTCAAAGAAAGCTGATTCACTATGTGTGAGGTCCATAAGTGATGAATACTTTCTTAGTTACACTATTACTGTATGACATTATCGAGCATTTACAAACACTCGTTGATTTTTCCTTGATTGATGACCACAGTCAGTATATACTTTTTAAATGAAATCATTGCATCAGTTTGACTGTTTTTACTATCTTTTTATTTAACTCTCACTATTTAGGCTTGAAAGGTCTCTGTTGGATTCCTTTCATGTTTGATCTCTTAAATCTGTTGTCATTTACGGCATAAATTCCTCGTCTAAATTTATTGTGGCGTTTCTGACTATCTGGGAGGAGACTGAGTAGTGGAACGTGTTACTTTTACACATAAACAAGAACGATCTGTCACACTACTACACTTTAAAACACAGTTTATATGTAATTCATGTCACACAGTCTCATACGGAACCTAAATCCGCTTTCTCTTATACACTGTATATGATAAGATACTGTCATCCCCCTTCCCTTCTGTGTGAGAGAATGAATGAGCAAATGTATTTCTAGTTGCATGCTTGAGGGTAGCAGACAAGCCTGTCTGCTAGAGAACAGTAGGACCAACGTCGGAACAGGTAGCTACGCTTTCTAAAAGCAAAGAGGTTTCTATCCTTATTATGGTCCTGTCCGTCCTTTGTCGTGTTGGTATAGGAAGCTGACCCTCTGGCTAATTTCCGTTTGTATTTGTGAGCCACAGTCAGAAAGGGACCAGGTCAGTGTGTCCGTGGCGAGCGTCTGAAGTGGTAAGATCTCCGGCTAAGCGCGTGTCTGCTAAGTCCGTAGGACAATGGATCTCTTAAGTTCAGCCTAACTGAAAATTTAATCACCTTTATTTCAGGTTTAGCTCTAAAATATCTAATGTTATCTTAAATTGCAGCGCAGTGTAATTCTCGTGTCAAGTTCAGAATATCTTCCGGTAGTTGCTTTGTGAGTAAAGTGGAACCACGTGTTGATCAGTAACTCTAACTAAGTTCATCAATCTTAAATGCGAATGTGCGTGAGATTATAACATCTCATCTTGACAATATTTTTCAATATAGCAACTTTTCCTTTATGTTCAACCCACGTGGGGTGTACTTTGTGAAACCAGTACCACGTGCTTATACAATTGTTTGACCCATCAGGTTAATAGTAAGACGATAGTAACCAGTTCGAGGTTTTTCTTTTGTAAATTGCTTTTCGATCTAATTTATTTTAACTATCAAAATTATTGTGGAGTTACACTCTTTGTGTAAACCAAGTTGACCACGTGAAGCATGTGGTGTAATCATCAAAGTAGCCCTCAGCTATTCTTTTCGGGAAGATTTCACAGAGTGTTAATATGAATTTAGTATACCAGTGTGTGGTAATTACATGACGGACAGGATTGTGCTACGAACGTAACTTCTTTGGGTGAAAATTGAATCGTTTGGTTGTGGTTAATTTCCTCTTGCATATGTTCCAACGTTCTTTGTGTGTTATTTTATGAATGCAGTGTTGTATGCAGTCTCCCAATCTTGGCTCCTTATTTGATGTGTTCCGCAAGATTACAATCTCACAGTTTCACAATCCTAAATAAGGCACCAGTTTAGTTAGGAATCAAGTTTAATATGCTGAAATTTCAATGATCAATGTTAAAATAAATTTCCAAATATAAACTGATTTATTTCCTTTTATTTAAATTCTCTTTTATATATATATATATATCACCGATTGTCGTACGACTATTAAAAGATTATAATTAATGTTAGTCTGGTTGGGAATTTGGTAAGCTAGACTGGATACCTGGTGAAACAGTTGCTCAATAATGCAAGGTTAACTTCCCCAGACAGCTCACAGCTTTTAACCCGCTTTTATTGTCGATCAGCACCGCTTTCAAATCAAATCAAAGCAACAACGTTACAGGCTGTAGAACCCTCTTCTAGTGAAAGGTAAAACATGTCGGTGAGTATCAGACAAGTCTGAATGACGTATGTGGTGGAAATATGTACCAGTCGTCTCGTCACAGTCGCCCTGAAGAATAACTTCGCAAAGACTGTCGAAATATTACTTTTGCTTCATTTAATGTCTCATAATGTTGGCAGAAAAATGTAACAGGACGATGGAGACGAGGTTAGTGAAGTTGCAGGGAGGAAATGATACCATTACAGGGAATAATTCGTCATATAGATAGACGTGTCTACAATCAGAGGGTCTAGCTATGCCACCAGACTTATACCAATTATTGGGAACTTAGATACCGAATAAATTCAGATTTGATGGGGATGATTTTTACATAACAGGGGAGAGAGAGAGAGACAGAAATACAGACATAAAGATAGACATATATAGACATAGAAATATGGACACACAGAGAGGGGGTGGGGAGGGGGACGGAAGGACGGTTAAAGCAGGTCACAGAGAAATAAAGAAAGGCAAAAAAGCGTGAATGATTAGACGTAAATTTCACATGGGTTTCTAGTTTTGGAACAATATAAAACTCGTATTTAGGTAAAAGAAAATTTGAAATTTATCATTGTCTTTCCAATTAGTGGAAATGATAAACTTCAAGAGGTCATTGAAGTAACTAAATATTTGTGAGTTGAGGATATTTAAAAATTGTATGAATGATGTAGTATCTGAATATCGATGGTGTGTGTATGAATAGTGAATATTCTTTACTTGATTTCTAGTTTTATTAGTTGAAACTTTTTGCTATATTTGGTACATTTTGTAAAAAATATTTGTGTATGGAGTGGAGGGTGATGATTATTTGGGTATGTTATAGTGTCGTAAAATACATGCTAATTAATGGGTATGATGTTGCTATACGGCCACTGAAGGAAGAAACAGAAAGATCGGACTTTTGTTGAGATATCAAGGAATAATTTCCATGAAACTGGAAGATGATGTAGAACAAAAATTATACTGGATGACACAGATTTGAGCATATCCAACAAATGATTGAGGACGGTGAGTACAAAGTGCTACTGTGAGCTGAAGAGAGTGTCACGGTAGAGAAAGTCGGGGCGGGCTGCATGAAACCAGTCAGAAGATTGATGCCCAAAAACAATCATTTACGACATCTGTCCAAGCTGTAAGAATGCGAGGAGTAGTTATAAAGATTTAATTAAAAGTTGATTAACTAAATTTTGCTCTGGAACTTCCTGAGAGATTAAAACTGTGCCGGGCTGAGATGCGAACTCGGGATCTTTGCTTTTCTTTTTTTTTTCCCCTCATTGTTCTCGGCATTTGGTCTGGGCGGTCGTTACGTGACATCCCTTCAAGTTCATATTCGAATACTTCGTTCAATCAGCTGAGATACTCAAGCACGACTCACAAGTCGTCCTCATACCTTTACTTCCACCAGTACTTCATTTCCTATTTTACAGATTAGACAGAAGTTCTCCAGCGATCTTAGCGGAAGTAGCACTCACGGAAGGAAGCATGCTACGTAGACATGGCTTAGCCACATCCTGGGGGCTGTTACCATAGTTAATTTTTCACTTCAAAGGGGACTGCGCGTTCGTATGAAACTTCGTTATTACGGAGACCGCTCATGACAAACGGGAAATTGAGGTTCGAATCTCGGTCCGGCAGAAATTTTCGTTTGTCACAAGCAGCTGTCGCTATAAAATATTCATTGGTGAGAGTACGTTTCAAGATTGTGTGAAATTTGGAAGGTACGGTATAACGTTGTTGCTTTATTTTGTGGTGTTAGCGGTACTGATATACAATAAAAGCGGTTTAAAAGCTGTGAGCTGTCTGGGGAAGTTAATCTTGCATTACTGAGAAACTGTTTCACCAGGTATCCAGTTTAGGTTACCAAATTCCCAACCACACTAACATGAATTATAATCTTTTAATAGGCATACGATAACCGGTGATTTATATAAAAGATAATTTAAATAAAAAGGAATAAATCAGTTTATCTTTGGAAATTTATTTTAACATTGACTATTAAAATTTCAGCATATTAAACGTGAGTCATAACTAAGCTGGTGCCTTATTTAGGACTGTGAAAATGTGAGTTGGTAATCTTACGGAACACATCAAATATGGAGCCAAGATTGGGAGACTGCATACAACACTGCATTCATAAAATAACACACGAATATCGTTGAAACATATGCAAGAGGAAATTAACCACAACCAACCGATTCAATTTTCACCCAAAGAAATTACGTTCGTAGCACAATCCTGTCCGTCAGGTAATTACCACACACTGGTATACTAAATTCATACTAACTCTCTGTGAAATCTTCCCAAAAAGAATAGCTGAGGGCTACTTTGATGATTACACCACATGCTTCACGTGGTCAACTTGGCTTACACAAAGCGTGTAACTCCACAATAATTTTGATAATTAAAATAAATTAGATCGAAAAGCAATTTACAAAAGAAAAACCTCGAACTGGTTACTAACGTCTTACTATTAACCTGATGAGTCAAACAATTATATAAGCACGTGGTAGTGGTCTCACAAAGTACACCCCATGTGGGTTGAACATAAAGAAAAGTTGCTATATTGAAAAATATTGTCAAGAAGAGATGTTATAATCTCACGAACACTCGCATTTAAGATTGATGATCTTAGTTAGAGTTACTGATCAACACGTGGTTCCATTTTACTCACAAAGTAGTGACAAAACAAATACCGGAAGATATTCTGAATTTCACACGCGAATTACACTGCGTTGCAATTTAAGATAACATTAGATATTTTAGAGCTAAACCTGAAATAAAGGTGATTAAATTTTCAGTTAGGCTGAACTTAAGAAATCCATTGTCCTACGGACTTAGCAGACACGCGCTTAGCCGGAGATCTTACCACTTCAGACGCTCGCCATGGACACACTGACCTGGTCCCTTCCTGAGGGGTAGCTCACAAATACAAACGGAAGTGGCCAGAGAGGCAGCTTCCTATACCAACATGACAAGGTACGGACAGGACCATACTAAGGATAGAAACCTCTTTGCTTTTAGAAAGCGTAGCTACCTGTTCCGACGTTGGTCCTACTGTTCTCTAGCAGACAGGCTTGTCTGCTACCCTCAAGCATGCAACTAGAAATACATTTGCTCATTCATCCTCTCACACAGAAGGGAAGGGGGATGACAGTATCTTATCATATACAGTATATAAAAGAAAGCGGATGTAGGTTCCGTATGAGACTGTGTGACATGAATTACATATAAACTGTGTTTTAAAGTGTAGTTGTGTGACAGATAGTTCTTGTTTATGTGTAAAAGTAACACGTTCCACTACTCAGTCTCCTCCCAGATAGTCAGAAACACCAAAGTAAATTTAGAATAGGAATTTATGCCGTAAATGACAACAGATTTAAGAAATTAACATGAAAGTAATCCAACAGAGACCTTTCAACGTTTACCTTACAACCTTTCAACGGTATGAGGTACTGGCGGAAGTAAAGCTGTGAGGACGGCTCATCGGTCGTGTTTGGGTAGCTCAGATGGTAGAGTAGTTGCTAGTGAAAGGTAAAGGTCCCGAGTCTCGTTCTGGGACATGGTTGTAATCTGTCAGGAAGTTTCATACCAGCGCACACTCCGCTGTAGAGTGAATAATTAATTCTGCAAATTTTTGCTTTGTTTCCCAGAAGATGTCTGCAGTCTTGTCACCCACTGAAAGCTCGCGCTACAGTAGAGTGCCAGTAGAGGAACCAGTACAAAATGATGAGGCCATTCGTAACATAAATTACTGCGCAGTGATTGGTTTTTTTGCGTTTGAAGGGGAATATCGATGCAGCAGTCTGCACTAACGTACGATGAAGTGGGTGGGTGATGGAGATGCTTCCAGTGGTGAAAGAATTCTTAGCGACAATGGACGGCCCCTTCCACCGGTGGTTCGAGTCCTCTCTCGGGCATGGGTGTGTGTGTTGTCCTTAGCGTAAGTTAGTTTAAGTAGTGTGTAAGTCTAGAGACCGATGACCTCAGCCGTTTGGTCCTCTAGGAATTCACACACATTTGAATATTTTTGTGACAAAGGAAAAGAGGTAGTTCATCTCTCTGTGAAGAACCAGGAATTTCAAGACAAGGCCCTGGCCCTTGATGACCAGTGCATCGCAATCGAGACGATAGTGGAAAAGGCATCTACTTTCAACATCTTGAGCAACGTTTTGAGCATGACGAATTTCACCGCCCACTGGGCTTCCTCGTTTTCCACGTCTGTTCAAAACGGTCGCTGGACCGAAGCAGCTGCTGAAGTGTGGTAACTCTGCCAGGCCATTCAGATGCTGTCTTTATCCGCTGCCTAACCTCCGTAGGCTGATGGTGTTTCTTTGTGACACCTATGTGAAAGATCTAATCAAACAGTGCAATCACGCGGATTCTCCGCGACTACCAACCAGTCATTGGGAGTGAGATTTTCACGACATTGCCAAGGTGTGGTACTAAGGTGATCAAAAATTTTCTGAGGGCGTTGTTGCAGCGTATATGCGACGCAGCGCGACCCCGATGTCAGTGATAAGCACGGACTTTATGTGGCATTTGTATCTTTCCTACAAGAGTTCGGTAAATGCGGAAACGTGAGCTACGCCGACGTTATTACCAAATGTTTTCACATGGTAAAATGTGCTTTTATTCTTTCCTTGTTTGCCGAAGGTTACGCACTGGTAGACACTAATAGCAGAATGAATAATATGCACGGGGAAGCATTACTGTGGAAAGCCACCCTTGTGGATTGGTGCGCCAAGTTCCGTGCTGGTCGCGATTCGACAAATGACACCAGTCACGCGGAAACTACGCCAATTCAAGTGAGAAACATTTGAAGCCCGCCCTATAGTTTTGATATCTCACCAAGTGATTATCACACCTTCGGTCCCTTAAAACAGGCCTTGAACAGTCGACGATTCCTGTCGGACGAGGAAGGGCAGCAGGCAGTCACAGACTTCTTCACACACTGGGACATGGTGTTTAACCAAAGGCATATTTTCAAACTGGTGCGTCAGTGGGGTGATTGCTTCAATGCTCACGACGATTTTACCCGAGTGGCATAGCGATTCTGGAGTCAATGGCCTTCGAACGGAAATGTTCCGATCACCCCTCTGCATTACTCATATGGGGACAACTGTCACAGGAGCTGTCTACCGAAATAACTTGACGAGCTTACAGAGAGCTGCGAAGACGACGCATCCAAGTTTTCTGCTCCACTGCATCGACCTAGCTCATTTTGCAACGGACGATGGAAACATGCCAGTTCCTTAGGTTGTCAAAGTTTGCCACACTTTCCGTGATCTCCTGGTCCCATTGTCTTCATCTTTACTTCACTGAAAACAGCCAATGTGTGATAGACATCTCCACCAGTACCCGAAAGCTACGTTTGGAAAAATTGTGTCGCACTGAAGGGTGAATATTCAGAGAGAGACTCGCACCAACTTTCACGGTAATCGCTTAATTTTTTCGATGTACGAGGTCTGTCCAGAAAGTACCAGACATTTTTGTCTATCGTGGCGGTGGACGGGGCTACAGCCGCCATCTTGGTGCCATGACATTCCTACGCTCAGTACGCGTCCAGCTGTGGTAGCGTGTGGTCGGTGTCTCTGGTGCTTTGCCTTATGTGACGCGTCAAAATATGCCGTGCAACAGAAAATATCGATATTTGTGTGGTGTGATTTGTGATTAGGTTTTTCTCGGAAAAAATCTGCAAAACAAATGAAAGTTAAGGCGACCGAAAAAAAAAATAGCAAGCTGGGCTGGCAACTTAGGACTAAAGTTTAGTTTTTCACAACACACGTCCACACACAGCCAATCGTATCCGTGAGCTCCTGCTGGGCTGTGGATGGGAGATGTTTGATTATCCAAAATACAGCCCGGATTTGGCGACGAGAGACTACTACCTCGCCCCAGCAGTAAAGACATGACTCGCTACACAACGATTCGATACTGACACCGAAATGCATGTCAGTACAAACAAGTGGTTGTAAGCGCAGACGGCTAATTTCTACGGAGAAGGTATTCAAAAACTTGTGCCATGGTACCACAAGTGTAATTTGAATAGCGATTATGTGGAAAGATAGCTTAGGAGTGTACCTTTAAAATGCATATAAAATGTGTTTTTTCCATATTAATTGATTTATTTCGAAACATCTGTTACTTTCTGGATAGCTCTCGTAATAAATATACTTAATGAACATTCCTAGCAGTTTACACATATCCCCTAGGTAGAAAGTGCGGCAAAAAGAATTGCACGACTTCGAAACCGCGCATCATGGCTAGGGAATGGTGCAGAGTAGTCAGAGTAGTGCCAATCAACTACTGCGCATGTGCCCTGTCATTGTCAGGTATGGCTTGGTCCGGTGAGCATCATGCGTACGTAGTCGAGGAGTTTATTAAAAATGGCGGATCACCATAGCGATACAAAAGTGTTTCTGCGTCCACTTTTTGGTTGGTCGATGTGACTCTGGTCTGGATAGAAACAATTTCTGTTTCGAAAACAGGATCGGTAAACGTGGCTTTAGTAAGGCATTCAACTCAGTAGTTTCCACTGCACTCAGCACGAAAACACTTATCGGATCGAAGTGTTCAAAAAATCCTTCATTCACATTTGAAGATACATCTTGTATCCTTACAACGTTGTGATTACTTTAGAACCGAGTGACAGAGACATTGAAACCCATACGAGACTGTGGATCATGGGGTCCCGGTTCGATTCCCGGCCGGGTTGGGGATTTCCTCTGCCCGTGGTGTGGGCGTTTGTGTTGTCCTTATCATTTCATCATCATCATCATTATTTGTTACAGCGTCTAGATTGGATGGTGAAAAAAGTGGAGTATGTACGAATTGCGACTTTGTGCGGGCGCTGATTACCCCGCAGTTGAGCGCCTCACAAACGAAACATCACTACCATACGAGACTGTGCCAAGACATTCTTCTTAACAGACGAAGGCAATGTTCATCTTCCGGGTTTAGGAAATAGTCAAAACTGCAGATAATGTTCTGAAAACAACCCCCGAGGACTAAACCAACGTCCACTTCACATCCGCAAAGCAACAGTGTAGCGTGCAGTGTTTCATTTCAGTGTGTTGAGTTACTACTGTTTTTGAAGAAGACGGTGTGACAGTTGCAGTGGTTTTCATTTCGGTGTGTTGGGTTCCTACTTTTTTGAAGAAGATTTTGAGTCAGTTACAGTAAACAGTGATAGTTACTGCGTAATATTGGAATAAAATCTCCCCAGCCAAAAGCGGACGATATTGTTCATCAACACGAAGCGGAAAGCGTTTGGTGTCAGCAAGACTTGCAACATTCCACACATAGCGTCGTTCACTTTAAATCTTGAAAGATACATTTCCTGGGCGTATGGTTTCAAATGGCTCTGAGCACTATGGGACTTAACATCTATGGTCATCAGTCGTATGGTTTCCTTATTAGGTTGTAACATGTTTTCTGAAGTTCACCCGACTTGACACCCTCTGACTAATGCCTGTGGGGATACCTAAAGACCAAGGTTTCTCAGTATCGCTACAGCTCTTAAGAAAGCGCTAACAACCGAAGATACTGCCGTTCAGTCAGTACATCAGCAATGGAGGCCGTCTTTTTAGTGATGTAATGCTGAAAGCCCGTTAATGTGAATTGTTACTGTAAATGGCATTTCTTGTATTTTTTTTTCCTTCTTAACTTTCGCTTTGGCCAGGGAGACCGTATGAGTTCTCTACATTCCTCCACCAATAAAATATATTCCTGACTTTCGTGGTCCA
Source organism: Schistocerca cancellata (assembly GCF_023864275.1). NCBI lineage: Eukaryota > Metazoa > Arthropoda > Insecta > Orthoptera > Acrididae > Schistocerca > Schistocerca cancellata. The sequence continues at coordinate 303,308,907 of NC_064628.1, forward strand.
TTTCCCTTTTTCTTCAGGCTCGTCGCCTCCCTCTCCCTGCTGATGTCACCCTTCCATCCTGTCTGTGGCCTTCCATGGCCCCAACTACCTTGCACGGATCCTCAAAATGCTACTAGTCTTTCCTCTTCCATTCTAATTAGGTGTCCTGCCCACATCAATCTTCCTTTCATTATCCTTTGCCCAATAAGTGTGCCAGTTACTGAATTTTTAATATCTTCCATCGCCTGCATCTCGTGGTCGTGCGGTAGCGTTCTCGCTTCCCACGCCCGGGTTCCCGGGTTCGATTCCCGGCGGGGTCAGGGATTTTCTCTGCCTCGTGATGGCTGGGTGTTGTGTGCTGTCCTTATGTTAGTTAGGTTTAAGTAGTTCTAAGTTCTAGGGGACTTATGACCACAGCAGTTGAGTCCCTTAGTGCTCAGAGCCAATATCTTCCATCCATGTGACTGGATGTCAGTCTTGTGTCCAGATATTTTCCTTAATATCTTTCTCTCGGCGACTAGCAGTTTTTGTTCTTCGCTTCTTCTTAATGTAAATGTTTCAGAACTGTAAGGGCCAACTGAGATAAATTATTTTAAAAATTCTCTTCACTACTCTAATGCACAGCAACTCCCATGCTCTATTTGCCGCTGCGATCCTCCCCTTAGCCTCAGTTTCCATTCTATTCTGCTCGTCAAAATGCTTCTCAGGTATTTAAATGTGCATATTCTTTCAAAAATTACTCAATCAGCTGCCAGTGGAGTACCATCATTGTATATTTTTCTCGCGACTATTCTACTACTTCTTCTTCTTGTTCTTCTTCTCCTCCTCCTCCTCCTCCTGACAATCCTGGCTTGTTATCGCATCACCATCTCTTCCTCGTCCTTCTCACACTCCTTCTTGCAATTGGATTGCATTCCATTGCTTGCCGAAGGATTCTTTGCGATAACATACACAATACATGCTCTTTCCAATTCTTCGGTCTTTGGATTACTTTTTCAGTTGATGGCTGTACCCATAGTTTTTTCCTTATTTCTTCTGATATTATTCTTTCTTCACTTGTGCAGTTTTTCACTGATCTAAGGAGCTTCATATCTGAGGTTGAGGTTCCTTAGGTCTTTTGAAATTAATATCACTCTTTCTGTTCCATATAGTACTGTCAGTAGTGTCATGACTTCGCAAAATTTTATTTGGGTTTCTCTTCTTCATCATGACATTATGTTTTGATAGGTTTCACATTCTTCAACCATTGTCACATCGTACGTACAGGAAACGAGACACCTATGCTGTTGTGTTACCAGTTTAGCGTCCACTGCTTCGCTCGCTTAGACTGTATGGCCTGCAGAGATGTTTTTGCTTTTATTTAATCGAAATTTTCTGTTGCTCACAAATTGCAACTCCTTATAAGCTTTCCACTCTAATTAATACCATAGAAGCATAGTCTTTTCCGAATATACTTCTGACCAATAAGCGATTCTGCTAGCTGGAGTCCAAAGTTTTTGTTAATCATGCCTTTTGATTTCTTGTGGAGATATTTCCATAGCAACTTTCATCCCCTACCAAATATTTCTCTGTATCTAAGCAAGAAGTGAAATACCAATTTTCATAGAATCACCTTTACAATTTTTTAATGCAACGAAATATTTTCCTAAAAATTTTCATCCCCTATTCCACTCCTTTAGGGGTTTAATTTAAAAAAAACATTGAAACACGTATTTTTTTCATTTTTAACCGAGAAGTGAAATACTAATTTTCATAAATGTAGCTTTAGAAATGCTAAACTAGTTATTTAGTAATGATTTACTTCCAAAAAAGTTTCATCCACTGTTTTACGCCCTCAGTGGTTGAATTTCGGAAACTCTGAAACACGTATTTTTAATTTCTGACTGAGAAACCAGATACCAGTGTTCGTAGTTTTAGCTTCAATATTGCCTTAATGACAACATACTTTCAAAAAGCATTTCACCCCTATTTCACCCCATTAGGAGTGAAATTTCGAACAATCCCTTCTTAAACGAAGCCTACAGTATAAGATCCACACCATCTCCAAATTACAGATTTCTATACTTCGGGGATTCGGTGACTCCCTATTCTGCGCTCATAGGCAGCACATCGTGCTTGGTACACGCGGCGCTCGGGGACCACAGCGCAGCTACGACACCTGAGCATGGGCTTATAACCTACTATAATGCTCAGTTGCGAATGTTCTGCCAACAGGATTGCTTGACTTATTTCAGCTTGGTTTAATTTTTGGAGCTCTGTCTACTTTTTCCTAAAATTAAATTAAAAAGTATAAGAGATAAAGCGTCTTGGGCCTAAGACCAGTTCTGACTTCAAAATGCTCTGACACTTCCATGGTGATCCTTATGTTCTGTTATGTTATGTTAACCGGCGACCTAGAAACGACGGAGAGGCTCCGTCCCGGCCGCAGCCGCAGTGGTCCGCAACCCCACGATGAGTACCACAGTCCGCTTCACCCCTCCGCGACCCCACACTGAACCCATTGTTATTGTGCGGTTAGGCCCCCAGTGGGTCCCCCAGGGAACGTCTCACACCAGATGAGTGTAACCCCTATCATTGCGTGGTAAAGTAATGGTGGTGTACGCGTATGTGGAGAACTTGTTTGCGCAGCAATCGCCGACATAGTGTAGCTGAGGCGAAATAATGGGAACCAGCCCGCATTTGCCGAGGCAGGTGGAAAACCGCCTAAAAACCATCCACAGACTGGCTGGCTCAGCGCACCTCGAGACAAATCCGCCGGACGAATTCGTGCCGGGGACCGGCGGTCCTTCGCGCACGGAAAACCGAGCGGGCTATGGTGATCCTTACTCTGTAATAGTTGTCTGCTTAGCCCGTCTGTACAGATCTATTAACTCTTGTGTAAACAAATTCATTCAAGACATGGATGACCGTGCGCACACGTAGGCTGTTGTAGGCTTTTTTGTGTATTTTATTTTAATAAAAATATTTGCTGGTGTCTCATAAGATTTTTTTTATTCATTCCCAAAATAGGGGTGTCCTATTTGTCGCAAACAGGTCTTAGTGAAATAAAAATAAACTGAGTCTGTCTTTTCGGTGATATGCGTTCCCTACGGCCTTGGTAGACGAAACGAACATCACTGAAGTCGAGAAGAGTTTGCCAATCAGATTGCTGGTAGCGCGCCTCAGGAATTCCATTAGCTCTCGCCGCCGGCAATTACGTCCTGACGCACGCCGCCGCCGCCGCCGCCTCCGCGCGCCGCGCGCGCGATCCCTCCCCGGCCTGCCGTGTTGCAAGCGCAAAGGCGGCGCCCTGTGTTCTCCGCGGATTTAAAAGATATTCGCTTCGGCTCCGGCGGCGGCATTCGCGATTTCGCAGCGCTCCGCCGTGCATACGTAAGAAGCCGACACAGAAGGCGCGTTTCCTGTACGTACCGTTCCCTGTCGCTCGGCATGCTCGACGGGCTCCGCTAACGGTTTAGAGCTTACTCCAGGAGAGTGATCGGTATACCGTCAATGTGGGGACTGTTTGACGGCCGAATTCCTGCGATAGTTTATACTGCGTCATGCCACATATCTTCTTCCCATCCATTCGAGCACATCTGGACACAAGGGAGTGTTATTTGAAGGAAGGACGAGGCAACACGAAGGTAATGATTAATTTCGCCTCAAAAATGTGCTATAGTAGCTTACCTACTAAGATTACATTAGTCACAAACGATAAGTGTTCACTAAATAATGCGAAAATATTTTTGTCTTGGAAAATTTCCATTGAAAAAATGCTAAGTTTGTTGTGGGACATCGAGGAATATTCCTGCTTCAGCTTCTCTAGTTTCATGAAGTTCTAATACTCTACTGACGGTTAAAATTGCTACACCACGAAGATGACGTGCTACAGACGCGAAATTTAACCGACAAGAAAAAGATGTTGTGGTACGCAATTGATTAGCTTTACAGAGCTTCACACAAGTTTGGCGCCGGTGGCGAGATAAGTTTCCAACCGATTTTTCATATTATAACAGCAGTTGACCGGCGTCGCCTGGTGAAACGTTGTTGTGATGCCCCGTGTAAGAAGGAGAAATGCGTACCATCACGCTTCCGACTTTGATAAAGGTCGGATTGTAGCCTATCGCGATAGCGGTTTATCGTATCGCGACGTCGCTGCTCGCGTTGGTCTACTGTTAGCAGAATATGGAATAGGTGGGTTCAGGAGGGTAACCCAGAACGCTGTGCTGGATCCCAACGGTCTCGTATCACTAGCAGTCGAGATAACAGGCATCTTATCCGCCTCGCTGTAAGGGATCGAGCAGCCACATCTCGATCCCTGAGTCAACAGAGGGGACGTTTGCAAGGCAATAACCATCTGCACGAACAGTTCGACGACGTTGGCAGCAGCATGGACTATCAGCTCAGAGACCATGGCTGCGGTTACCCTTGATGCTGCATCACTGCATCACAGACAGGAGCGCCTGCGATGGTGTACTCAACGACGAACCTGGGTGCACGAAAGACAAGACGTCTTTTTTTCGGATGAATCCACGTTCTGTTTACAGCATCATGATGGTCGCATCCGTGAACGCACATTGGAAGCGTGTATTCGTCTTCGCCATTTCGCCATACTAGCGTATCAGCCGGCGTGATGGTATGGGGTGGCATTGGTTACGCGTCTCGGTCACCTCTTGGTCGCATTGATGGCACTTCGAACAGTGGACGTTACATTACAGATGAGTTACGACCCGTGGCTCTACCCTTCATTAGATCTCTGCGAAACCCTAAATTTCAGCAGGTTAATGCACGACTGCATGTTGCAGGTCCTGTACGGGCCTTTCTGGATGCACAAAATGTTCGACTGCTGCCCTGTCCAGCACATTCTCCAGATCTCTCACCAATTGAAAACGTCTGGTCAATGGTGGCCGAGCAACTGGCTCATCACAATAGTACAGTCACTACTCTTGATGATCTGTGATATCGTGTTGAAGTTGCGGGGCAACTGTACCTGTACACGCAATCCAAGCTCTTTTTGACTCAATGCTCAGGCGTATCAAGGGCGTTATTACGGCCGGGGGTGGCTGTTCTGGGTACTGATTTCTCAGGATCTATGCACCCAAACTGCGTGACAATGTAATCACATGTCAGTTCTAGTATAATATATTTGTCCAATGAATACCCGTTTATCATGTGTATTTTAATGGCCAGTAGTGCAGGTGCCGGCAAAATGACGTCTGTAGCACCACAGTCTGGAACCGAGCGACCGCTACGGTCGCAGGTTCGAATCCTGTCTCCGGCATGGATGTGTGTGATGTCCTTAGGTTAGTTAGGTTTAATTAGTTCTAAGTTCTAGGCGACTGATGACCTCAGAAGTTAAGTCGCATAGTACTCAGAGCCATTTGAACCATTATTTTTTTTTTTTTTTTGACGTCTGTAACGGAGGTGTGTTCCAAACAGAGAACTGTAATTGAGTTTCTTTTGGCGGAAAAACAGACCATCGCAATATTCGTAGGCACTTGTAGAATATCTACGGAGATCTCGCAGTGAACAAAAGCATGGTGAGTCGTTGGGCGGTGCGCTGTCCTTATCACAAGGCCGCACGAACCTCTCCGATCTCTCGCGTGCCGACCGCTGCTATGCTGGGACGTGCGGACACTCCCACTTGAGGCGGTCAACGGATCACAAACACACACACATCGCTGCACAAGTGGACGTCTCTGTTGGTAGTGCTGACACACTCGTCCGTGAGCCCGCCGGGTTCCTCGTGGCCTAGAGGAAGACCACAAAGCGCAACGAAGGATCATCTGTGCTGAATTTCTTTCTTTACAAATCCGATCGTAACTAGTTTTTGTCGAATGTCGTCACACGTGATGAAACATGGATGCATAACTTCGAACACGAAACACAAGGCAAGCCATGCAGTTGTACCTTATCATCCCTTCTCCAAATAAAAAAAATTCCGACGCATGCGCAGCTGCGGTCTTTCGGGCCTCTGAACTGGTTATTCTGTCTGATATCCTCCCTCATAGTGCAATGATCAACTCTGAAGTCTGTTGTGCTACCCACAGAAAACTGAAGAAACGGCTTGAGTGTATTCGTCGCCACAAAAATGCAAATGAGCTGCTTCGCCATGACAACGCAAGTTCCCATACAAGTCTGCGCACCCAAGAGGAGCTGATAAAACCTTCGTTTGACTGTTCTTCCACATCAGGCCTACAGCCTGTATCCCGCACCCTCTAACTTTCGTCAGTCTGGCCCAGTGAAGGATGCACTCAGTGGTAAGCAGTTCTTTTATGATGGGAGGTTACTGGTACAGCAAGACATTAGGTCAAATGTCGCTCAGTGGAATGGTACCACGAGGACATACAGGTCGTGCCAGTAAGGCGGCGTAAGCCGGCTGTGTGGTCGAGCCGTTCTAGGCGCTTCAGTCCGGAATAGCGCTGCTGCTATGGTCGCAGATTCGAATCCTGCCTCGGGCATGGATGAATGTGATGTCCTTACGTTAGTTAGGTTTAAGTTGTTCTAAGTTCTAAGGGACTGATGACCTCAGACGTTAAGTCCCATAGTACTCAGTGCCATCTTTTGAAGGCGGCGTAAGGCCGACGCAATGAACGGGGATTACGTTGATAAACAACGTTTTGTAGCAAAAGGAATCAGAAATAGTCTGTCGTATTGGAAACCTGAACAAAATCAACCTGCTTTCAGAAAAAAATCGGTTGCTTTACCAATAGAACACCCCTTCTACACAGTGAGTGCTTTTACCGCATCCAGTCACCGCCAACACTATTTCTTTCGGTATTGGACCATGTGATGAAGAGAGTGATGGGGGGATGCAAGAGCGGTGTACAATAGGGGATGCGGAATAGGCTCGAAGATCTAGATTTTTGCACACGACATTTGCTTAATGGCACATCGATATCGAGACATCGAAGAGAAACTGGCTAGGTTACAGAGAGAGGCGGAAGTTACAGGCCTCAAGATAAATGTTCGCAATACTAAACAAATGCGGGTAAATTCGACCATCACGAATAGTCTGGCCATTATTGGAGAGGACGTAGAACAGGTCCAATCTTTCCTCTATCTCGGAAGTATAGTCACGACTACAGGAGGCGCTGAGGAGGGCGTCCGTAATCGCATCCGCAAAGCAAATGGTGCATTTGTAGAACTGTACCCTGTCTGAAGAAATAGGAACATCTCAAAGAAGACCAAACTCCGGCTTTTCAATAGAAATGTGAAGGCTCTTCTGTTGTATGGTTGCGACACTTGGAAGGTGTCCAACCGCATCAAAAACCAGCTCCAAGTTTTTATCAACCTCTGTCTCCGGCGTATTTTAAATGTGAGATGGCCAGATATAATGACAAATGAAGATCTTTGGAGGGAGACAAATCAGCAACCAATCAATATACAAATCAAAGAAAAAAATGGAACTGGACTGGGCGTACATTGAGGAAACCAAGGATTGGAACCCTCAAGCAGTTAGAAAACGTGGTCGTCCCAAACAGATGTGGAAAAGGACAATCGAGAGAGAAGCTGTAGAGGCTGGGAAAACCTGGAGTGTAGAGACTTGCTAGAAATCGTACCAGGTGGAGGAATTTCGTCACGGCCCTATGTTCCAGAGGGAACAACAGGAACTAAGCAAGCAAGCCAAGTCATTGGTACAGTGACGGAAATCTGAAGTGTTACACGTTGTAGCACCATTTATCAAAATTTGTGGAGACGTTCAAAACTTACCAGGCATCTAATAAACACGTAAACTTTCTTTCCGCTCAGAAGTGACGTCCATCAACTTCGGCATGATGTGCGATCCTATGACGTAGAATACTTCTTTTAGCCGTTATAGCTAGTAAAACATCGCTCTTTGAATGTGTACTCGTATATATCGCAGGTAGAAAATTAAATGTGACATTCTGAGCAACGTCTAAAAACAGTAGAAAATGTAGGTTTTTCATGGAATTTATTGATTTGTGTCCACATGTAACCTCCCCCTCACTTATCGACCTTAATGACAGTGATAAATTAAAGCGTGTGTACCTAATGGAAATTTGGGAAAAGCAATCGACACCGAAGTTAATTTGTCGGTAAAGAGGGAGGAAAGGGTTACATCTAAAGGAAAGGAAAAATGCTAATGAAACTGGTGGAAACTAATTTTGAAAAGGGGTAAAGTTAATAAAGAAAGTAAATGTGCGGCCTTTACGTTAACAATTAACTAGTGGTAATTAGATATTTGAGATTTGGGGGAAATTACGGTCGCCAGTCCTAAGGACAATTACTATAGTAACTGAAAAAGAAAGGTTATTACACATATAATTAGCACTAGAAGCGTGGCAGCTGAAGGTTGACACGTGTAGTGTGAAAACTGAAAGTTTGTCAGAAGTAATAAATTTCGCTACACACTGACTTAATTTAGTAAAAGAATTAATAAAACCGGAAATTCGAAAGTTAATTTAGTGACTGAAGTTAATAGTGAGCTTTCTTTCTGAAGCACATCGAAATTCAGTAAAATACGGTTAGTCTTGGACTACCTCAACACTCATTTCAAAAGCTACTTGAATCTACGCAATTTAGAAATAAGAGATTTAACTTTGAACTTGAATTAAATGATTATGAACAATTAACAATAGTAAAATTTAGTACGTACCAAGCTGAGCTGCAGTCACAGGTAAGCTAAACTACGGTAACAAAACTCGCACTCTTAATTTGTGCTTGTGTAATCTAAATATTGTAGCCAGCTATGAATACCTTAATTGAACATTGAAATTAAAGCAGTGAAATCGAATGATGCTGGCGTTTGAATTTCAACGACACTCGGGTTCATCTCGGAAAAGGAAGGGACCCCGCTTGACATTGCAATTGGGACAATGAGCAACAAACGTTCATGCTAAGTTGCTGTAATTTTGTGATGCAACAATTTTAAAAGTTTGAAAAGCTGAGGTCTGCCATACAGTTCTAAAACTTTACGTGCTTCCAGTTTTCCTTGTTGGTTGATTGAAGGTTTGAAACCGTCGATCGAGGAGGTGGCGACAGTCACTCATTGTCGGCCGTCGCTGTTGCAGAAGCTGGATGTTGGCGCGCCTTCTTCTCGACACGGTCACCAGACGAAACGGGCTCTTGATGTGCGCCAGCTAATGCTTCCCGTCCGCGACACCATGTCAGAAACTACCATCGCAAGTCGAGCGCAATTACATGCTGCCAAACCCCGAAAGCGTGGCAACTCGCGGGAGCTTCACACAACACACCTGCTCCACTGCACCACCCCAGCCAGACTCTCCCTCTGCCCGCGCTCCACGCGACAGAGTTAACACTACCAAAGATCCCTAACACTTTGGTTCTCCACACGACCTATCGATGTATTCGTTCGATAGCATAGTTTTCCCTAGGCCTGACCCAGCGTATAAATACAAATAATATTCACAAAACAAACCAATTATAAATCGACATAAATGCATATATATACAAATAGTAAAACAATTACAATATACAAAGATACAGAAATATTATATCTTCAGGTAACAAGGAAAAAATTTTGCAGTGCAATAGATGGAAATAGGAGGATATGCATTTCCGGCGTTACACACAGACGGAGAACCAGCCATGCTGCGAATAAATCAGGGTTTGTAGCGCAGCTGAATGGGAAAATGGAAAACCCTCAGTCATGCAGTGCGTGTTGATATGCAGAGCGACAGGGAATGTTAAGACATTCTAGATTTCTGCAAGAATTTCCCTCAGGGCCGATTTCTCGTTTTCACGTGTCTCCATAGGGCTTCCCACCCTAATTCCTTAGACTGTGGAGGAGATACAGTGCTCGCTGTTCACAGGCATGCGCTGATCACGCTAGCTGTGAAGCGCTGATTTAAGCTACACTGAAGAGCCATAGGGTCCTATGAAGTTTCGTATGAAGCATTTGTATAGCGATTGGAATTCAAGATATCCAGTGTTTTATGGCGCTACACAAGTTCGTTTATTTGGATTAAAGCGTAATGGCCCTGAACATGGCAAAATGAATTGCCGAAACTGGTTGTTCTCAGAATAAAATAAAATATCTTAAAGTATACGGCTGTTGGTGAAGAGTATACATTGAAAATGAATGGATGCAGGTAATCAGACAGGATGTTATGTACCTGTCACCTGTCAGTCGTATATAGACGTATCAATGGCCCCATATCACTCCAACTGCACACGCCCCACACCATTACAGAGCCTCCACCAGCTTGAACACTCCCCCTGACATGCAGGTTCCATGGATTCATGAGGTTGTCTCCATACCCGTACACGTCCATCCGCTCGATACAATTTGAAACGAGACTATCCGTCCAAGCAACATGTTTCCAGCCATGAACAATAGAATATCAGTGTTGACTGCCCCAGGCGAGGCGTAAAGCTTTGCGTCGTGCAGTCATCAAGGGTACACGAGTGGGCCTTCCGCTTCGAAAGCCCGTATCGATGATATTTCGTTCAATGGTTCGCACGCTGACACTTGTTGATGGCCCACGACTGGAATCTGCAGAAAGGCTGCATTTCTATCATGGTGAACGATTCTCTTCAGTCGTCGTTGGTTCAGTCCTGCAGGATATTTTTTCGGCCGTGGTGAAGTCGGATATTAGATTTTTTACCGTATTCCTGTTAATCACGGTACACTTTTGAAATGGCCGTACGAGAAAATCCCCACTTCATCGCCGCCTCTGAAACGTTGTGTCCTATCGTTAGTGTGCCGACTATAGCACCACGTTCAAACTCCCTTAAATCTTGATAACCTGCCATTGTTGCAGAAGTAATCGAGTTAACTGATCCAGACACTTATATAGGCGTTGCCGGCCGCAGCGCCGTATTCTGCCTGTTTACATACCTCTGTATTGGAATACACATTCCTGTACCAGTTTCTTTGGTGGTTCAGCGTATAAGGTTTCATAATCCTGACAAGGTAAGCAAAATGGAGGATTACTGTTTTAGTTTTACTGTATTCTTTGCTGAAATTTCCCGATCGGGTAAGCCAGTCGTAAGGCTCCATTAGATCTTAAGGATCACCTCCGTATCTGAGTGGCCGGAGCGAATGTCGGCCGTGCGTGGGACAGGGGTTCGATTAACAGTACTGCCAGGGCTTTTTGCTTGGTGGCAGGACTGGAACAGGCTGCTCTCATCTTGGTGATGCTAACTGCGGAGCTATCTGACCGAGCAGTTACGGCTGGGGTTCTATTGACCCCACTCCCCGCCATACCGGATCCAACGATGCCGTTCTCGGAGGATGATATGGCGGTCAGTCAGTGCCGATGAGCTCGCTAGGGTCTGTGGATGGAGTTATCAATAGATTTTATAAGTGTGATAAAACTAATCTCGAGAGATTATGCCAGCGGAAAAGTTATGATATTGAAAGTGTACAACTTGCATCTGACAACATGTAACTGGATATCTCCTTATAGGAATGACCATTACAATGCACATGTGAGTTCAGGCTGTACAACGTGGAAACTTAAATATGTTTAAAAACGGCAAAAAGGGGATAACTCGTTGACTGCATATTTTAAGCACGTTAGTTCAGCTTGTGAAGAGAGACAGCTTAATTCTGATTCAGAGAATGCACTGCATGTGAGTTGTGGACACTTGTGAGAAGAGACGCTTGTGAGAAACTCGAATGTGGTGACACTTGTGAGAAATCCGGGATACTCAGGGACCGGCACAAGGTGTGTCGAAAATGCTGCTCCACTACCTGCTCGGCCACTGCCTGCTGCCGCTTGTTGTGACTGAGCGCTCGGCTTGTGCCGGCCCGGGCAACTGCCGAGGGACATTCACACTCCTCCAGTGCAGCCAGCCTACATTATTTCAGAATTTTTTTGCGCAAGGAAGAGTGGCCTTAGTCAGATTAGAAATCGGAGCTGATTTTGCCCACACGATATCATGTCAACCGTTAGTTGCAGCACAGTTATGCGTAAGACCTTTTTCATTGGAATTTTTGTTCTGATTAATCTTACAAAGGACATAATTTTCGCTCAACCTCATACTTAACGATTGTTTTCCATCTTTCAACCCCTCACGCCAAATTTGGTATGATAGGAGTGGCAACCTTTTACCATATATTAAGAGGAGCCAACTGAAGAATTTGGTTCTCGATAGAAACTTTTTTCTTTAATTATTTCGAAATAAACCTCAATTTTCCCGTAGCTCGCAGGGAAGTGTACTGAGGTCTAATGTGAGTCCTGCTAGCAATTACCGTTAAGGAATGAAATTCATGTATTGAAACAAGCTGTATTCATCGTCTACTCAAAGAGACATTGTTTCTAAAATTCTCTATACAAAAATGCTGATTGTGACTGTTAGAAAAGCTGACTTTTCATACTTCATTAGTGAATCTTTTACAAATTGCAAAAATAATTAGACGACTTTGTGTCGTGTCCAGGGAACACCACGAGGAGGTAGTCTTTCTTCGTCCCCCATTATATTTATTTACAATATTTACAGGATGATTATTTATTTACAATTTTTACAATAGGGTGATCGGCGTGAACTGAACCTCTTTTCAATATTTACAAGTATTTCTGTAGCTTCAGCCATTTCCTTTTCATTGTAATTTCTATGCATAGGCCACGCAAGTAAGAAATGATTTTACATTGCCGCCAACTTGAAGTCTTGTAAGGGCCTTAGAAACTATCTCATCTGTCTTAATTGCGGGCTTCTTTCTTCTTTTCCCAACTAGATTTAAAACTAGTCGGTCAAATTGGTGCCCATGATAGTCTATTCTGTGTCCTCTCTGAGAATTTTTACTAAGGAGTAAAAATTTGGATAAACAATTAATGTATTTATCCTCCGATTCCATCCTGAAACATTGTTGGTGCGGTGACGCCTTCCTGCGCAGTTCCGTATATCCCTTGGCATGTCGTCATCATCGAGCCATTGTTCAACAAAATAGTCGTAAAAATCCTGCAGTTTTTCATTACCTGGCGTGCTCTCCTGAATCCATAGCCATCCATCATCTAACGTGTCCAGTGGAATGTGAGCCAGAGCGGAACACAGTCTTATGTGAAAACGAAATTATTCGTATTCCTTGTAGGCAGCAACAAGGCCGCAATTCTGCACTTGCCTCCACAAGCACTGGCTGAAATGGTAGTTGCAGTCATTAATACTTGCATCAGGAAACAAATGTGTTACTGACTGGATGACTGCAGCTTCAAAATCCATCATGATAGTTATATGATTCCATCCAGGTACGTTGCTCTTAACAGCTGTGAAAAAGCGATCGTGCGTTTCTCGCTTTTTATTGGGCAGCAAATCGTACGCGGTTGGGACTGTGTTTGTTTCCTCCTCAGAACTAGAAATATCGGCATGAACAATAAATAACTGTCCAAACTGCTTGCTGGAGCTTTTCAACGTTCCATCGACAAAGAACGAATTGCAGTCTGTTAAACAGAATTTTCCCCTTCCGTTGGCGAACACCAATATCCTATCATTTGGTACTCTGTTGTCATCTGCAAGTAAAAATTTGCTCCCATCATTCATTAGCAAATGATGTTCTTGCAGAAATATTGCTGCAGCATCGATCGGATCTTGTGTAGATCCCATGTTTTTTTTTTTTTTTTTTTTTTTTTTTTTTTTGCCTGATGCGTTGCAGCGATCGTTTTGCACTCCTGTGTGACGGCGGTGATGTGACGATGTCGTATCCTTGATTGAACAGCGACCCTACTTCTTCGGCGTAAACAGAAGAAACTGAAGTGTCCGTTTCTTTTGCACGCCTTTTGGCGTTTGCCACGTGTTTTCGCACTTCATTAACCGGGACGTCCGGAACACATGTATGGCTGCCTTCACCTAAAACTAAGTTGTTTCTGGTAGTTAGTTTTCCTTTACACTTCTTGCTTACGCACCGCCAATAACTTACACCTTCATTGTTGGTATATTCCGCTAAATCCACAGCAGTACTGAACTGCAGCGCGCAACCTGTTTGGCGCCTCTGTAGACCGCCCGCTACCTGTTCGGCCGGGTCTCCTCACAACTGTCGCTCCTCACAACTGTCGCTCCTCACAAGTGTCCCAACCCCCTGCATGTAGTTACTGTACGTACCGCTCACTGACTCACCGCCGCCACTGTATCCACACATTGTGTATAAGATTAGTCAATCACACTTTCTCTGGTTTTTCCGCAGATATTTGCAATAACATCTTTATGTATTTCATCTTCTCTTTTTACCCCCACAAACAGAAGGGATTTCTATTAGGTAAAGCATCGTGGCTTTAGCTTTACGTAACAGCAAATTTTTCTCTATCCCCTTTTCCCTTTCAGCCATACGATTTTGGAACAAACTTCCAAACTACTTGTAGTCTGCATTTTATCCAAAACTACTCTGCATTCAGGAGGAGATTACATCTTTATCTATTACCATTGGCATAACGTCTGTCTATGCGTATCCCAGTTGAAAGCCCGACGGAGAATCAGTGTATCTGTCACATTGCAAATTCTCTATACTTACTTCTTCCCTTTCTATTTCTGTTTGCTTCTTTGCATCTCATCAGTTAATCGAGCCCTATTATTTCTCGCACTTCCTCGGGACAGTCAAATTTCTTGTCACATATTTATGTGAAACTTCAAAACCCTCAGTCGACGAGAAGATAAAGAGGAAAATTCTCAGGATGCAAAATCCCACATGTATGAGAGAGTGAATTTAACTGAATCAAAACTAACTGTGATGCAGACACAGCCATAAGACCCAATGCTGGAGTAAATGAATGCAACAGGATGATTAACACTATGAAAAGATAGTGACCATAGCAATGAAACTTAACTTTGGGAACATACGTTTTACCATTGAAAAATATTAAATATAATCAAGGAAGCAACATGTACTCGAATCAGACATGATCTAAGCGATCTCTTTAGCTTATTACGACCGGCATGAAAATGAAAAAGTATTAAAGGAGTCACGAAATCGCGAGAGTTGAAAACATTGAATATTAGCTATGAGAAGTAGATGTGTGGTCTACCAGTTGGTATAGTTCCTCGTTCGGGATGAGAATTACCTCATAATCAGATACCTGAAATTGTGAAATTTAACTCGATCAGCCTACACATCAGTTACAGTGGTTGTGTGTCTGTGCAGATGAATGAAGAATCTCATGCAACTTAGAACGCGCTGGCGATCTTAGCTAAATGAATTCTAAATCGTTTCTCGACTATTTCACGACCGTTCTAACATGCTGAAGGTGCAAGTTATGCTCACAATTATCGCCATGCGATACTGCGGCTGGCTGCCATCAAGTACATTAATAGAACCGTTCTGTCGAGGACTCGAACACTGGACTCTTTTTGCTAAAGGAGAATGTTGTACTAGTTGCGTGCGAAGCCTGCAACGTACCGATACGTTGAGCGACAAGCTCAGAGAGGAAGTCCTAATTTATAGGCAGTAAACAGTTGACAGCATCCTTATTCCCCGTAGAGAATCTCGGCAGCGAATCCTCTTACAGAATAAGATTTTCAGTCTGCAGCGGAGTGTGCGCTGATATGAAACTTCCTGGCAGATTAAAACTGTGTGCCGGCCCGAGACTCGAACTCGGGACCTTTGCCTTTCGCGGGAAAGTGCTCTACCAACTGAGCTACCCAAGCACGACTCACGCCCCGTCCTCACAGCTTTACTTCTGCCAGTACCTCGTCTCCTACCTTCCAAACTTAACAGAAGCCCTCCTGCGAACCTTGCAGAACTAGCACTCCTGAAAGAAAGGTAGAGCACTTGCCCGCGAAAGGCAAAGGTCCCGAGTCCGAGTCTCCGTCAGGCACACAGTTTTAATCTGCTAGGAAGTTTCATATCAGCGCACACTCCGCTGCAGAGTGAAAATCTCTTTCTGGAAACATCCCCAAGGCTGTGGCTAAGCCATGTCTCCGCATATCCTTTCTTTCAGGAGTGCTAGTTCTGCAAGGTTCGCAGGAGAGCTTCTGTAAAGTTTGGAAGGTAGGAGACGAGGTAATGGCAGAAGTAAAGCTGTGAGGGCGGGGCGTGAGTCGTGCTTGGGTAGCTCAGTTGGTAAAGCACTTGCCCGCGAAAGGCAAAAGTCCCGAGTTCGAGTCTCGGTCCGGCACACAGTTTTAATCTGCCAGGAAGTTTCAATCTTCTTACAGAGATATCGTGCCACGAATGGTATAGTTCAAAATTGTTAAGGCCTTCATGGCCACTTGGTGACAAATTTCCTGTTCACTTCTGTCTCGGTTCTTCGGCCGAAGTTTGTTTGATAATTATTCTAACGTTTCACCATTGTCAAAGCCTTACCCTCCTTGGTGGTGGTGGGCTAGAGTCGACCTCGAGACCGCAGACTGTATGCAGCTGGCGCGCCAACGTCCAAGGGCTTTTCCGTGGTCATTTCCATTGCGGTTCTCCCCTTGCCACCTGCAACGGTTTTTCGCTGCTGCACTGTAATCCGGAATCTGTTCGCCTTGAGGCTTTCTGATTTCGTGTTGAAGCTGCTGTTATGTTTCTATATGTGTATAGCTTCAATGAACAAGCGGGTTTATTAGCTTCTCTTTACAAAAAGAACTTCCATGTCGGCGAATTTTACTAAGTGGTCAGTCTACACAGCGAGAACTCCGCTACGGCCAATTTCTCTACTTGCTCCAAGTTGCAATGCGGCTTATGTTCCGTGATCCTGGTGTTGACTGATCGTTAAGTCATTCCAACATATACTTTTCCCATGTACGTGGTATACCGCGTATTTCCGACATTGCAAGTGAGCCCTTTTCGTCCTTTGCTGATCTGAGACACACTTCGATCTTCTTTGCCTGTTTATAAATAGCCTTTACACTGTATTTGCCCAATATATGGCCATGTCTCACTTCGCCGAGTGCTTGATTCTGCGACACTCTTTCTGATGTAACTGGTGGAGTACCCATTGCTCCTCAGAACGCCGGACGTTGTGACCAAGCGGTTCTAGGCGCTACAGTCTGGAACCTCGCGACCCCTACGGTCCCAGGTTCGAATCCTGCCTCGAGCATGGATGTGCGTGATGTCCTTAGGTTAGTTAGGTTTAAGTAGTTCTAAGTTCTACGGGACTGATGACCCCAGAAGTTTAGTCCCATAGTGCTCAGAGCCATTTGAACCAGCTCTTTAGAACGCTTTCCAGGTGTTGCACCTGGCTTCTGAAGTGCTGAGTCTCAGGCATTTCTCTTGCTCGTTACGAGAGTGTTACTCACGCCTCGTTTCCGGCTCTGGTGGTCGTATGATAGTTTGTGCAGGTATTGATCTGTGTGTGTCGGATTTCATTGCACACTGTGCCCCATGTTTTCTCCACCCCTCGTGACCAGCACAACTAGACAGGGTAGCTGTGGTCTGACGCAGATCCGACGCAGCTGATTACACGGAATACGAATAGGTGAATCAAGACGTCTTTTCTCCCTACGGCCATAAGATCTGCGGCCGCGAGTTCATCTCCCGTCCACTACCAGCAATGGCGGGAGAAGCTTTGAGAGTGCCAGCCACTCGTCGTGGCGAAACTTCACAAAAACTATGAAACGAAAGTCGGTCAAAGAAGCCAAGGCAATAGACAAGAGGCAATTTGTAAATGTTGTAATTGTTCCTTAGTGACAACATCGCCTTCGAGCAGAGGAGAGACGCTATAAATCAATAATCTCGATACCCTACCCACTTTTCTAAAAACAATCCGCACTACATATTAAGCACTGCTGACGCGAACCGCGCGGGGAAGCCGCGTGATTTTGGGCGCCTTGCCACGGTTCACGTGACACTCCCCCGTCGGAGGTTCGAGTCCTCCTTCGGACATGAGTGTGTGTTTTGTCCTTAGTACAAGCCGGCCGAAGTGGCCGTGCGGTTAAAGGCGCTGCAGTCTGGAACCGCAAGACCGCTACGGTCGCAGGTTCGAATCCTGCCTCGGGCATGGATGTTTGTGATGTCCTTAGGTTAGTTAGGTTTAACTAGTTCTAAGTTCTAGGGGACTAATGACCTTAGCAGTTGAGTCCCATAGTGCTCAGAGCCATTTCCTTAATACAAGTTAATTTAACTTAATTTAAGTAAGATTAAGTAGTATGTAAGCCTAGGGACCGATGACCTCAGCAGTTTGATCCCATCTGAACTTACCATAAATTTGCAAATTTGCTGACGCGACAGCCATGTCGCAAATCGGTGCCCTCTCAAGCAGCAGCTAGAATGCCCTCGAAAGCCATGGAAAAATGTTAAAAAAACAGAGCTCAAGTCTGTCCATCAACTTCCTGGTTTCTTCCGAACCTGTAACAAGTCAGAGCTCCTTTCGCCGTGTTTTTGGACCGCTGGGAGATGTTGATCAACTGAATGCACTTTTATTAACTTACCCTTATGCCCACCTCCTGCAGCCAAAGTTCTATTGTGCAGAACAAATGCTTCCAGCTCGGGTTACTATAAGCGGGTACGCGCAATAAACTTTACAGCGGCACAAGAACGGCAAGTAAATGGTGCGTAATGGAGGCCTCGACACTGCGCTTTTGTTTGCGCATCGTGGTGCGAGCTAACATCCCAAAGATGTTCGGGCTCACAATCGGTTCCTCTTCGTCGAAATGTCTTGCCTCAAACTCGTCTAGGGGCAGAACCGCACGTGTCGCATTGCACGCTCTAAATTTGACACTTGTGCCCCTTTAGTTACATTGTCTGGCGGATGTCAAGTTTGCGAAATACGAAGTTAATATAAGATACAATAATAGTAATAATGATATCGGGAACTAAATTACCGACCCATAAATGATGTAGGGCTCACAGTTGCGATTTGGTTAGAATACTGTTTATTCAGAAAGCAGACTAGTAGCGGAAGTGGTCGTATTTAGAGTTACTATTACACTCGAGCGCATGTCCATTTGACACAGTTCGATCATGCAGTCTCATCGCGAAATACAAGTCTAATATTTTACCTCGTTATCTTGACGACAAGTTAAGAGTTCACACCAGGCGCGCGGCTGCTCTACGCTCAGAGACTAAGTCCCGCGATACCACACAACGTGAAATTTTCTAAGTCGTTTCACTTCATAGCTGCCTAAAGACCGACTGTTCACTTTAGCGTCTCAATCCGAACTGAACCCTTTGGTGTCTCCAGCCGAACTGTCCGCTTTCGCGTCTACATCAGCACTCCGTTCCCGGCCGCGTTTCCCGCGCGCCGAATATCCTCGCTCAACTGACTAGGGCGGTTCCCTTTCCTGAAGCCGTCCATCTCATTGGCTACAGCTTATTCTACATTATTTTACATTTGAACATATTTAAATACTCAAAGCTTGACCACTTTCATGTTCTAAATAAAGTAACAATAATATCCATTACATAATAAACGTTAAATTCTTTTACATAAAACCGATACCATTTCCTTCTTAACTTTGAATGTCACAGGAAAATAGTCTTGCACCAATGTGCTTTCAGATAAATAAATAAAGAACAAAAGTAACTATTGTACACTAAATTTTACAACAAATATTCTATTACCTAATGATTCAATAAGGTGTCATGCTATCATCGTTCAGTGTGTTTCGTGTGGAGAAAATGATGATCTGATGCTTAAATGAAAAAATGATAATTTGAATTTACTAATCTTTTAAACAAATGAAGCTACAGCATTGATATTTACGATATTTGTCATTTTAATGATGCGCTTCTATACGAAATGTCGATCGTTAAAATCGACTAAGGCACTCAGATTTTAGCATTCAGGTCTTTTTTACAAAACTTGTGAATTTCATTTTAACAGTAAATTCTAAACTATTGTAGATACGCTCAATATTCAAGTTTTATTGGGATCACCATGAAAATTTATCAAAGATGGTAGACCGAAATTACTGTGGCTTGATTCCCAGCACTACTGCAGAATTAAATAGTTTTCATAAATGTTTCCCTAAATGGCCGATCTCAGGTCCTCCATATTTAACACTGCTACGTCTCCTTGGCCACAAAAGCTTCTGCTGGGTTTTCCTATGACGTATGTTCTCGTCTGTGTCACTCGCATACGACAGCG
Source organism: Schistocerca cancellata (assembly GCF_023864275.1). Lineage (NCBI taxonomy): Eukaryota > Metazoa > Arthropoda > Insecta > Orthoptera > Acrididae > Schistocerca > Schistocerca cancellata. The sequence goes on from NC_064628.1 coordinate 303,328,793, forward strand.
CTTAGGCCTCAATAGACAATAGAAGCCTGTGAGTTTCCCCATCTCGTGGTGAGTCTGCGCCATTTGTAGCATGCGGTCCTGGACGACAGGGCTCGTTTCACAGTTCTTGTAGGCTGACTGTTTCGGCCATATATTTAAATGAGAGCGCAGTGCTCGTTAACTCACAGTGGCCACGTAAAGTGTTGTCGCACGGTTGCAGACGTTTGTGAGACCAAGACCTCCTGCACTCGGGGGGCGAGTGTGTCACAGCGTACTTTGAAGATCGATCCAGCCGTCCGAAAATATCTGAAAGGTGTTTGAGTACAACGTCCTTTCGTAATCGGCAGCGGTAGAATCTACGCAATATGAACACTTTTGGAAGCTACTTAGGCATTCAGGTAGCGAACACGCTGCAGAGGATCGAAGCGGCGTAGGGAGCTGTGACCGATCATCATGCGGGTAATTTTCAAAACTTGACGAAAGTTGACCGCCGATGTACAGCGCGTTGATGACGTAAAAGCGATTCCAAGATAGCGGAGATGTTGGGCACATGGCAGAGGCGCCAGAGCTTCCGGGGATGGGCCGCGCCGTGGATTTGCGCACATTCATCTCATTACCTCCTGCTCTTCCATGAGGCGTGATGGTGTCGAGATCCTTGCGACCTCCGCCCGAGAACGAACCATCAGCAGGAGGTCACCTGCATATGCGCGACATCGAAATGTGTAACCGCGTAAGGAGAGTCCGGAGAATGGCGTCGTCAGCAGTCTTATGAGCGGCTCCAGCGCCACTGCATAAAGGACCGACCGTTAATCGGTATCGAGCCCGCCACATGCCCACTGACCTGGCCCAACGAAGGCGTGCTGCTAAAGAGCCGCCGAAGGACAGTGATGAACCGGGCAGGGAAGCCCAGCCGTTGTAATACAGAGCAGTGGAAGACATGGAGCACTCTGTCAAACGCGCTGTTAAAATCTACGCTGTGGAGAGGACACGTGGTAAGAGGAAACTGCAGCGCGCCACCAGTAACCGAGCATAAAACTTGTAATCAGTATTTAATAAGGATATAGCACGGCAGTGGTCCGTAGTAATTCCAGGCGCAGGTTTATGAACGGGAACAATAAAGTCCACGACAATAGCTGGCGGAATCGCAGCTGCAGACGCGATCAGTTCATTATACATCTCCGTCCATAATGTAGACATGAGACCATAAAACATGCGATATAATTCAATAGTGAGTCTGTCGGTACCTGGTGATTTGCACAGTGCACCCCCGAAGATAGCGATATTGACTTCCTCGGTATTGAAAGGTTCCATTAACGTAACCCCCTCCTCAAATGTGAGAGTCCGCGGAACGTCCACAGCGGTAGTATCGTAGTCCAGGATGGCTCCTTCATTGGCACAGTAGACCCTGCGAAAATGTTCGAGAAAGCTATCGTCTACGCCACTTAGCAGGTGACCCGCTGCGCGTGATGATCTAGGAGTTCGATGACTAAATTTTGTCTGCGGTGTCTGCGATCATACATGATGCATGGAGGGATTCTCCCACCACACCAAATCTGGTCTGCGGGCGCGAACCACAGCCCCCTGACGTTTCTGGCGAGTAATCATTAGCAGCTTCGTCTTAATCATGCTGCATTCTGTTCGTATCTCGCTGGCCATCAAGGTCACAGAGAGCGCTGAAGTAGAAGTCTGTAGTGTGCTGTGCCAAGTGGCCACGTCCCTGCTGTAAATGATGAATGTGCACCGAGGCATTGGTTTGGCATGTTCCAGCCACCACTCCAACACGGATGCGTAGGATCGGAAACACTGTTCGCATCTTGTCCACGTTTCACGGTAGCGAAATCATGATCCTGCAGATGCCGAGTGTGGAGTTTCCATGATGCTCGACTCCTCCAAACCTGGTGTGGAAGGAACAATGCACACACAGTGGTCACAGAACACCAAAGGCCTGCGCTCTACATCGAGCAACGCATCAACCGGCCTATGGGAGACATAAATGTGGTCTAACTGACGAGCCGAATGGCTCATGTGAAAAGTGAAGCCTGGGTCGTCTCCGCGCTGTACCTTCCAGGAATCCTGTAGGGCTAGATCACTAAGAATAAGACGCAACTCCTGGCATGGTTCTAGAATTCGGGTATTAACCTTTCCGGCCGAGTATGCAGTTAAATTACACTCCAAAGAGAAGATGTTCATGTAGACACAAGAACAATGAGGCAATCTCCTCAGCAACAAAATCGTGCTCTTTAACTCCGACGTCCAGCACTAGAAGGCGCATAGACATTAATTATCAGTTCATTGGAGATAAATTCTGCCGAACTTTTTACAGAGGAGCAAGCTGTGTTCAGAAAGGATAGATTAAATAAAGTAGGTGGTGGTGTGTTTGTGTCTGTTGGTAGTAGTTTATCTAGTAGTGAAGTTGAAATAGATAGTTCCTGCGAATTACTATGGTTAGAAGCTGTACTCAACAGCCGTACCAAAATAATAATTGGCTCCTTCTACCGACCCCCCGAATCAGAAGATATAATAGCTTAACGGTTCAAAGAAAACTTAAATCTCATTACAAATAAGTACCCCACTCATACAGCTATAACTGTTGGAGATTTCAGTCTACCCTCGACTTGTTGGCGAAAAGACATGTTCAAAGCCCGTGGAAGACAGAAAACATCTTCCGAAATTGTACTAAATGCTTTCTCTGGGAATTACTATAAACAATTAGTTCATGAGCCCATACGAATTGTAAATGGTTGCGAAAACTCACTTGACCTGTTAGCTACAAATAATCCCGATCTAATAGAGCGTCATGAAGGATACCGGCATTATTGAATACAAGGACATTGTAGCGAGGCTCAAAACCATATCAACCAAAACCAGTAAAAATAAACACAAAATATATCTATTTAAAACAGCAGATAAAAATTCGCTTGATGCCTTCGTAAGAGAGAGTCTCCATTCCTTCCAAGCTAACTATGTAAGTGTAGACCAGATATAGCTCAAATTCAAAGATACAGTGTCGAGACAGATTCATATTGCATAAGTTAATAAGATACGGGACTGATCCACTATGGTACACAAAACACGTCAGAACACTGTTGCAGAAGCAACGAGAAAAGCATGCCAGATTCAGAAAAAACGCAAAATCCCCAAGACTGGCTAAGTTTCACGGAAGTTCGAAATTTAGTGCGGACGTCAATGCGAGATGCTTTTAATAGTTTCCACAATGAAACATTGTCTCAAAATGTGGTAGAAAACCCAAAGAGGTTCTGGTCGTACGTAAAGTACACCAGTGGCAAGAAACAGTCAATACCGTAACTGCGCGATAGTGATGGAAATGTTACCGATGATGGTGCTACTAAAGCGGAGTTACTAAACAGAGTTTTCCGTAATTCCTTCACGAAAGAAGACGAAGTTAATACCCCAGAATTCTAAACCAGAACAGCTGTTAGCATGAGTGACATAAATGTAGATATCTTAAGTGTTGCGAAACAACTCAAATCATTTAAGAAAGGCAAGTCTTCCGGTCCAGATGGTATACCAATTAGATTCCTTTCTGAGTATGCAGACACAATAGCGCCTTTCTTAGCAATCATATACAACAGCTCACTTGACGAAAGGTCTGTTGCTAAAGATTGGAAAGTAGCACAGGTCACACCAATATTCAAGAAAGGAAATAGGAATAACCCATTTAATTACAGACCCATATCACTGACCTCAGTTTGCAGTAGGACTTTGGAGCATATATTGTACTCGAACATCATGAATCACCTTGAAGAAAATTTCTTATTGATACATAACCAACACGGATTCAGGAAATATCATTCTTGTGCAAGGCACTTACCTTTTTATTCCCAAGAAATAATGAGTGCTCTCGACAAGGGATCTCAGATCGATTCCATATTCCTAGATTCCCAGAAGGTTTCTGATACCGTTCCTCACAAAACCGTATTAATCAAATTGCGTGCTTATGGTGTATCGTCTCATTTGTGTCGTAAGTAGGCTGTTTAGGTTTTTATATTGGTAACGCCACGTAGCGCTCTGTATGAAAATCACTGGCTGTGCTGTGTGCAGTCTGTGGCTGGGTGGCATTGTTGTAATATTCGCTATTGTAGTGTTGGGCTGTTGGCTTTTAAAAGCGCGTAGCGTTGCGCAGTTGGAGGTGAGCCGCAAGCAGTGGTGGATGTGGGGAAGTGAGATGGCGGATTTTTGAGAGCGGATGATCTGGACGTGTGTCCATCAGAAACAGTACATTTGTAAGAATGGATGTCATGAACTGCTATATATATTATGACTTTTGAACACTATTAAGGTAAATACATTGTTATGTATCAAAATCTTTCATTTGCTAACTATGCCTATCAGTAGTTCGTGCCTTCAGTAGTTTGAATCTTTTATTATGCTGGCAGTAGTGGCGCTCGCTGTATTGCAGTAGTTCGAGTAACGAAGATTTTTGTGAGGTAAGTGATTTGTGAAAAGTATAGGTTAATGTTAGTCAGGGCCATTCTTTTGTAGGGATGATTGAAAGTCAGATTGCGTTGCGCTAAAAAATTGTGTGTCAGTTTAGTGTTGATCAGAATAGGTAAAGAGCGAAATGTCTGAGTACGTTCAGTTTTGGTCAGCTGTTTGAAAATCAAATAATGTAAGATATTTATCAGCACAGTAATTCAATAATTTGTCTATGGGGACGTTTCAGTGTGACTGGATTCGTGATTTCCTCTCAGAGAGGTCACAGTTCGTAATGATAGAAGGTAAATCATCGAGTAGAACAGAAGTGATATCTGACGTTCCGCTAGGTAGTGTCATAGGCCCTCTGTTGTTCCTGATTTACATAAATGATCTAGGTTATAATCTGAGCAGCCCCCTTAGATTGTTTGCAGATGACGGTGTAATTTACCGTCTAGTAAAATCATCGGACGATCAATTCCAATTACCAAATGATCTAGAGAGAACGTCTGTATGGTGTGAAATGTGGCAATTGGCACTAAACAAAGAAAAGTGAGAGGTCATCCACATGGGTACTAAAAGAAATCCGATAAATTTTGGGTATACGATGAATCGCACAAATGTAAGGGCTGTGAATTCCACTATATACCTATGAATTACAATAACGAGCATCTTAAATTGGAAACACCACATAGATAATATTGTGCGGAAGGCGATACAAAGAATCCACTTTGTAGGCAGAACGCTTAGAAGATGCGGCAAACCCACTAAAGAGACAGCCTACATTACACTTGTCCATCCTCTGCTGGAATATTGCTGCGCGGTTTGGGATCCTTACCAGGTAGGGTTGACGGAGGACATCGAAAAAGTGCAAAGAAGGGCAGCTCGTTTCTTGTTATCGTGCAATAGGGGTGAGTCACTGATATGATATGCGAGTTAGGGTGGCAGTCACTGAAACAAAGGCGGTCTTCTTTGCGGCTAGATCTATGTATTTACGAAATCTCTTTCACCAACTTCCTCTGCTGAATGCGAAAATATTTTGTTGACACCCGCCAACGTAGGGAGAAATGATCATCATAATAAAATAAGAGATATCAGCGCTCGAACGGAAAGATTTAAATGTTCCTTTCTTCCATGCGCCATTCGAGAGTGGAATGGTAGAGAAGTAATATGAAAATGGTTCGATGAACCCTCTGCCATGCACTTAAATGTGCATTGCAGAATAACTATGTAGATGTAGATGTAGAATGACATGCATGGAGGGAATCGTAAAACACGATGTTGTCAATCAGGGTGCCTCCACGTACGTATACCGCTACTCCACGGTCAAGGTGATCCGCATGAGAGGCAAAGAAGTCGTATACTGCCATCTGGGGTAGCGCTGCTGAAAGCACCTCATGTAATACTGCAATATCTAGCTTCAATGCCCATGTCATTTCTTTCAGAAGATGGATGTTGACCAGCACTTGGATGCAGTTGACATTCATGTCGTGGTGAGCAAGATGTATGAAACAGGCGAAATACCCTCAGACTTCAAGAAGAATATAATAATTCCAATCCCAAAGAAAGCAGATGTTGACAGATGTGAAAATTACCGAACAATCAGTTTAATAAGCTACAGCTGCAAAACACTAACACGAATTCTTTACAGGCGAATGGAAAAACTAGTAGAAGCCGACCTAGGGGAAGATCAGTTTGGATTCCGTAGAAATACTGGAACACGTGAGGCAATACTGACCTTACGACTTATATTAGAAGAAAGATTAAGGAAAGGCAAACCTACGTTTCTAGCATTTGTAGACTTAGAGAAAGCTTTTGACAATGTTGACTGGAATACTCTCTTTCAAATTCTAAAGGTGGCAGGGGTATAATACAGGGAGCAAAAGGCTATTTACAATTTGTACAGAAACCAGATTGCAGTGATAAGAGTCGAGGGACGTGAAAAGGAAGCAGTGGTTGGGAAGGGAGTAAGACAGGGTTGTAGCCTCTCACCGATGTTATTCAATCTGTATATTGAGCAAGCAGTAAAGGGAACAAAAGAAAAATTCGGGGTAGGTATTAAAATCCATGGAGAAGAAATAAAAACTTTGATGTTCGCCGATGACATTGTAATTCTGTCAGAGACAGCAAAGGCCTTGGAAGAGCAGTTGAACGGAATGGATGGTGTCTTGAAGGGAGGATATAAGATGAACATCAACAAAAGCAAAACGAGGATAATGGAATGTAGTCGAATTAAGTCGGGTGATGTTGTGGGTATTAGATTAGGAAATGAGACACTTAAAGTAGTAAAGGAGTTTTGCTATTTGGGGAGCAAAATAACTGATGATGGTCGAAGTAGAGAGGATATAAAATGTAGACTGGCAATGGCAAGAAAAGCGTTTCCGAAGAAAAGAAATTTGTTAACATCGAGTATAGATTTAAGTGTCAGGAAGTCATTTCTGAAAGTATTTGTATGGAGTGTAGCCACGTACGGAAGTGAAACATGGACGGTAAATAGTTTGGACAAGAAGAGAATAGAAGCTTTCGAAACGTGGTGCTACAGAAGAATGCTGAAGATTAAATGGGTAGATCACATAACTAATGAGGAGGTATTGAATAGGATTGGGGAGAAGAGAAGTTTGTGGCACAACTTGACCAGAAGAAGGGATCGGTTGGTAGGACATGTTCTGAGGCATCAAGAGATCACCAATTTAGTATTGGAGGGCAGCGTGGAGGGTAAAAATCGTAGGGGGAGACCAAGAGATGAATACACTAAGCAGATTCAGAAGGATGTAGGTTGCAGTAGGTACTGGGAGATGAAGAAGCTTGCACAGGATAGAGTAGCATGGAGAGCTTCATCAAACCAGTCTCAGGACTGAAGACCACAACAACAACAACAACAACAACATACGATAAGCGTGAAGCTGTGACCTACCACGGTTGGTATGGGATGCGCTGCTTCTTCAAAATCCTCGCTCCACCCCTGCGATGACTCCGTCGCCGTGGTTTGCATATGTTCAACGGCTGACGACATTGCCAAATCGGCTGGTATTGTTCCTTCTTTGGCAGTGACTTCAGAAGCAGGAAAATTCCGTTCTGTCGATGCGACAGCCACTGAGGGCCGACGTTGCACAGACGCACTGACGACGCCGTCGTCCACGGTCTCAGACGCTGAAACTGAAATTTCTTCAACAGGTAGTGTATGATTTGGACAGGGCTACGAATCCCGTTCCGACACCGTACGGCTCGTCCTTTTGCGTCGTTGAGGGGAGCGTTGTTTACGCAATCGTCCTTCCGTGTCCGAAGACGGGAGGGAGTCACGCCGGTCAGGCAGAAAGGCCGCCGTTGAGACAGCCAGAGAGTCGACCAAGGAGTTAAGACCTGGTAGTCAGGGGAAGATAGGATTCGGTTACGATTGTGGACGGGGCCGTAGCCAGTTACTATGGGTTGCCTTCTATAGTTATATACATCTATTTCAAAACAGTAATTCCAGACTCGACAATAAATGAAAGAACCACACGTTAGTAATGAAGAAATGAACAACTGTGTACAATAACAGTGTTTTCAGAGCGTTACAATTCAGCAATCACTGTAAAATACAGATACAAGAGATAATGTTTTAAAAACAAGCCACTGTGATCACGGCTGAAGGCCTTACACGCGAAGATTGGGAATAAATTAAGAATGTTTAAGAACGCGCTGCAATTTAGAACTTACAAATATTAAAATGTTACAGGTAAGTAGCCACAAACACAGCAGAAGGCATCAGATGCCAGACATGGCAGTAAATAAGGTTTTAAGGCTTACTGCTAAAATTACCGATACCAAATTAAAATTTTAAGGCAAATAGCCACAATTACTGCTGAAAGCCTTACATGCCAGGAACGGCAATCACATTAAAAAAATTTTGAAACCTGCCGTAAAACATCAAATACAATAGCAAAGATTAATTTAAAAAAAACGAGCAACTGATCACCAAACGGGTGAAATAAAATGATGGTAAATCTTGTAAGACAACCCTTACACTTAAAATACAGATACAACAGATAATGTTTTAAAAACAAACCACTGTTATCACGGCTGAAGGCCTTATACACCAAGAATGGTAGTAAATTAAGAATGTTTAAAAACTCGCTGCAATTTACAACTTACAAATATTACAATATTACAGGTAAGTAGCCACAAACACAGCAGAAGACATCTTAACCTTTAATGTAGGCATTACAAGGTTTTATAATAAATAATACAATAATAAAACACAAGGACCAGTCACAGACGGTGCTCCAGGAATCTACCTCTGAGAACAGACACTTTTGCGAGCGATGAGATAGGCTGCCAAAAGTTGCATCACTTCACAGGATGGTAACTCAGACTAGTGGGAGTCCAACGAGTGACTAATGATAATTTGCTGAAGCTACCTGAAGTCCGACTAACCAAATACAACGATGGAACAATACTCCAAAGCCAGAAACGGCGGTCTGCACTACGTCCCCAGAATACAGTGTTTAGAGCGCCCGGAAAGAGAAAAATCACCAACCAGCCTATTATCAAGATAGCTGTTCGCCGGCAGCTGTGGTCGAGCGGTTCCAGGCGCTTCAGTCCGGAACCGCGCTGTTGCTACGGCCGCATGTTAGAATCCTGCCTCGGGTATGGATGCGTGTGATGTCCTTAGGTTAGTTAGGTTTACGTAGTTCTAAGTTTAGGGGACTGATGACCTCAGATGTTAAGTCACATAGTGCTTAGAGCCATTCTGAAAGAAAGCTGATCAAACTACACGCCTTACCGCCTTACCGGACAGCAGCGGCAGGAAAAGTACATTGCCGCTACATACACCAACCACCAGGGCAGCTAACTGGTGCGTTAACGGCCACTAGGCAGGAAAAATACCGCTGGCTGAACTTAAGAAATTGTAACAAGCTGAAATCAGTAAATAGTAATAACACGTCGAGGAAAGCTAATCAGATCCACCTTCCTTAAGCACTCCACTCGCTGCTCTGCAGCAACACGACCCAAGTCACTGGAAAATCGCGAGATACCACAATGGTGGACGTTTCTCTACTTGAATTCAAGTGCACTCATCTTAAAGCTTGCAGGACCCAGTTTACGACGAGGTCGTGCACCCTCGTGACCACAGCCCTTCCATCCGGCAGTCCATGCGTGCCGCTACCGGTCCCGTCGTGTTCTCCACTGCGCGGACCTGACTCCTCCTGAGTCCCCAACCAAACTCCCGACTCACACGACCCGGAAGAATCACGACGTCGCCCCAAAGGGCAGCAGTTACTACATATCGATAATCGCCGCTGCTGCCACTAGCGGAGAAGCAACGGTTGCGAAATGGAGTGGCGCCAGTCAACACGAGAAGAAGAGAAACAACCGCAACCATGCCAACTAAACGATACGGCCTGGCCTCCAACAGAGGCAGGTAGCAACGCGAGCCGCAGCTCTGCTCAGGAGTCACGGTCGACATCAGGGTCGGCCCAGGCGCAGTCGGAGCAGTCACCGGAGCTGAGGGCATGGCTGAGGTCACATCATCTGTCACCTCATCTGCAACCGTTTCCGGAAGGAGCGGGCCACAATCCATCAGCTGTTCACGTGATTCCGAGAGCCGCCGGCGGCCGGTGGCACCGTAAGTGGCGTCGCATATGTGATCGGAAGTACCGTAGACGACGAGGGAAGTACCACTCCTCCAGTTGATAGCTGCGTCATCCGTCGCTGCAGACATTCAGGTCTGTTGTGTCCCTCTTTTCCACGCGCAGGAAAAGTACGGCGCTGACCGTTGTACATGATTAGGGCTCGACATCCGCTAATGGTCAGATAAGACGGAATATGGCTGTGCAGATCAATCGTGATCTGACACACCCCGTTAAGGACAGGGTGCGTGCGGAAGTGGGACCAGCGTTCTGCAGTATGGTCATGAACAGCGCCGTATGGTCGGAAAGCCACTATGACGTGCTCTGCAGGTAACTCGAACGCCAGTTCAAACACGCGAATAGTTCTAACGCCTAATCCCGCATGTTCGACTTTGACCACGCCGCCTGACGGAAATTTGAGTCCCTGTTTGGTCGCGTTCAAAAAGCGATCGCACGCAGCGTCATTGAACATTTTAACGTAAACGACGTTGCCGAGAATCGAGGAGTGGATAACCAGATATTGTGATGGCGGGGTCTTCGCCTCTTGACAGAAGGAACATTCCACATCTGAGTCTCTCGGCCGTGCAAATTCCGGGCAAATACTGAAACTTAAGAGTCGATTTCCTGAACTCATTTGGAATGATCGCAGTGAGTGAAGCCCGCGTGCAGGCCAAGTCGGAATGTAAACAAACAAGAGCTCACACGCTCTGCAGACGGAAGTACCGCACGTCCACTCCGGGCGGCCACTTAAGCCAGACTGTCACTTAACCTCTTAAACTCTAACATCCAGCACGTAAGCACAGATACATTCCGTACCTAATAGACGCGTGAAATTTGTCTTGCTATTTTTTTCGAACTGCCATAGCTGTGCACTTTACTACTTGCACATTATGTTTGAATGGCTTTCTAAAGATGTACAAAGTTTGAAGTAAATCTGTGACTCCCAACGTCGTGGCCCCGCCTTCTGTGTATGTTAAGACTTAAAAAGGAAGAGTGGCACACAAAGACATCTCGACCGAAAAAACATCGAATGAGCAAATTAGAGTTCAAAACAGCGTCGACCTGCTTTCTTGAATGTGGGCGTATCATGCATAAAGAATTTGTTTCTGTAGAACAAACTGTCAACCAAGTGTTTTCCAAAACTGTCGATGAAAGGCTCAAGGGAATGGTTAAACGACTTAGACCAGTCATTCACCAAACCTGAGTCCTTGTGACTTCTTTCTTTATCCGAAACTGAAAGACAAGACTTAAAAGGACGTTCTTTTGGGACTCTGGAGGACGTAGAAAAGAATGTGACCGACATGTTAACGGTCCTACCAGCCGAAGCCTTTTAGCGCTGCTAACAGGACGGGGAACAACGACTCTGCCGGTGTATGCCTGCCGAAAGGAACTACTTTGAAGGCCGGCCGCTGTGACCGAGCGGTTCTACGCGCTTCAGTCCTGAACCACGAGGCTGCTACGGTCGCAGGTTCGAATCCTGCCTCGAGCATGGATGTGTGTGGTGTCCTTAGGTTGGTTACGTTTACGTAGTTCTAATTCTAGGGGACTGACGACCTCAGATGTTAAGTCCCATAGTGCCTAGAGCCATCTGAACCATTCTGAGCTACTTTGAAGGGGACAGTGTTGTTTTTTTTTTAATAAAATCTTGGTGGGTGAAGTATCAGTTTCATTACTTTTGTCACATACCTAGTATTTGGCCTGACACGACCTTAAAAAGCTAGACACGTCCGGCCAAAGCCGGACGCTGTGCATCCCTTCATCTGTTGACGTAGATGGAGTGGCAACTATGAAATAGATTTCAAACCAATTGGTGGTTGACTTTAAAATACAGAGAGATTGAGGAGGAATGTCACGTGATTTGTTAGGTGATCCCACGTGTGAAAATAAACCGAAAAAAATCTTATCAACATGTGTCCGATTTTCGATCTTTATAGAACAGGAGCAGGTAAAATAAAATGCAGGTAAAATAAATGCATAAATAAATAAATAAATAAATAAATAAACAAGTTGAAGACTACACACGTCCATGAATGAATATAAAGAAAAGTGTATTTCTTGCAAAAATGCTGTGTAGGCGCTGTGGTAGAAAAAACATCGGTGGGGCAGCTGACGGGTCCATCCTGCATCCTACATAAGTCGTGCATTGCACATCGATCATCATCTCGGTAGTGTTTATGACACCAGCATCTAAATACAGTGTACTGAACGATGTCTCTGTTAACAGTCAGTCCCAATCATTCACAAAATTGTCACTGCTTACAGAGTCTCCTGGATGCAGATGTTACACCGGCTGAATATGGAATGGGTACAGGCCCTCGTAATGTAAAGTACGCTGTACTCGTGTTTGTGCAATACTGAGGTGACTACTGATGTACCGTGTATTGGTGGTAGGACTCCGTTGTACCATTGCAATAATGTCTGCCCTTTCCTAAACCGACTGGACAGCCTCTCGTTCTGATTCTAAATGTGCACTGAGTTGTGTTCCGGATTGACCTAATGTTTAAAAAACCCTGGGAAGTACACCAGCACAGGGGGTTCGTCGATCAGGGAACAGTCTCTGGTATACAGTCACAGCAGCAGGGTCGTTACAATTACAGTACTCGTACACGAACAATATGTCTCCGCAACCTTATTGTGTGAACGTATGCGGCATGTTGGTAATCACAGACATAATGGTCTTGCTCTATTGAACAACGCTCAAGCACGACAAACACACGGCCTCACGACTGCTCACTGGTCCTGAGAGGTGGCATGAGCCCCCTCTCATATTTCTATCTTACGATTTTCCTCTCTAATTGCATGCAGTGAAAAGTCGCTATTCCTTCACACGCGGACTTCCCACGCAGCGTCTCTCGTCACCCGGGTGGTCCGGTGACAGGCGGGTTCTGTTGATCTGGAAAGCGTTAAGCCGACGGGTGTGAGGAAGTCGAGTGAATGCTTTGCAGACGCCGACGTTGTCAAAAGACACGCCCGGAGGGGTCTGAAGTAGCGGCTGGGCTAGAGGTTCCGTTACTTCGCAGAAACTTAGCGAAAACACTTTCTGGCGGGCTACCAGCGAGGCGTGGGAATGACTTGTGTACCAGGCAGCTGTGGCGGGAAAATTCCCGCGCTTTCTGCAAAATAGTAACTGTGTTTGGCTTGCTCAGGGCATAGCTCCGTGACGTAGCAAAATCAGCGCAGAAATTGGCGCCAAGAATCTCCATTGGTGGAATGGTAGTGCTCCGGCAATAGAGGGGAATTTTCCGCCGGTTTTCGAGTTGCTGATTGGAACGTTTAACCACGGCCACTGTCGTGGGGGCGGGAATGTTGTGTGTTCGGCCTGTACGGGTGATCTAGGTAGTCGGCTCTCGCCTTTCGGTCGAGGACGTCGAAGCAACCAGCCATCGCCGCCGGTGCGCCAGATCGTGTTCTGGCAGTTAAGAAGACAGTTTGGTAAGGTATGTCCGCAGCACCGGCAGACAGGGATTTTCCTAGGTGATAATCAGAGCTCAGCAGAGCGTGCCTGTTCGTCTTTTTCTAACTTTGTTCTGTCTTGGGTAGCAGCAATTAATGTTGGGTTGGCTATGTGTTTTCTCTAAGATTTGAGTTGCAAGGAATTGGCTGCACATACCACTTCGTCATAATCCTCACAATCTAGTTTAGGGACAACTTCACATTCACAGCGTTTGTTTGAGTATCCAATTTGAGCCAATTTGATGTATTGTAAAAGAATTCATGTGTTTTTGTTTATTATTTTGTGTTTATTCTTAATAAATCATATTGTTATTTTGGACAGAACTTTCATTCTCTTAATCGGTAAAGCAACCCTATCATTCCTCACTATGTTAATGAAACCTTCGTTTATTTAACTTAACTATCAAATTAAATTATTGCAGGTGCCGAACTCTCTTCTACTCCACTGGCAGGGTTGATTAGAGTCAGTTTGCGTATTTTTTTTTTTATCCTTGTGCAACAGCAAAAGTCGGAGTTAGAATAGGGGGGGCTTAGAGCATCAATTACATATGTAGATTCTAGAAGAATTTAATGTTAAATAAACTGCTGGCCCCGGCACCTTGCAGTCCAACCCGCGACTGCCCACTGGGTATGCTTGGAGCTGCCGCCTCGGCGCGACGTCACAGTGGTGCCACCAGTTGGATAACCCCCGTACCTCTTGTAGGATGGATCGGTGAGCTGTCCCTAAAAACTTTAACTCCGTCCGAACACGCCTTGGAAGGCCCAACGGTACCGACCGGCCGCTATGTCATCCTCAGCTCACACGCGTCACTGGAGGCGGATATGGAGGGGTACGTGGTCAGCACACCGCTCTCGCGGCCGTATGTCAGTTTACGAGACCGGAGCCGCTACTGCTCAATCAAGTAGCTCCTCAGTTTGCCTCACAAGGGCTGAGTGCACCCCGCTTGCCAACAGCGCTCGGCAGACCGGATGGTCACCCATCCGAGTGCTAGCCCAGCCCGACAGCGCTTAACTTCGGTGATCTGACGGGATCCGGTGTTACCACTGCGGCAAGGCCGTTGGCAGTCATCTGCCCCACCATTATTTTTTCTAGCATAGCATCTACACAATATTTTGGTAAGTAATATTCACACTTGTCTATGTACCCATTCGTGGCAACGGCCTTGCCGCAGTGGATACACCGGTTCTCGTGCGATCACCGAAGTTAAGCGCTGTTGGGCGTGGCCGGCGCTTAGATGTGTGACCATCCAGCCGACATGCGCTGTTGCCATTTTTCGGGGTGCACACAGCCTCGTGATGCTAATTGAGGTGCTACTCGACCGAACAGTAGCGGCTTCGGTCAAGAATACCATCATAACGACCGGCAGAGCGGTGTGTTGACCCCACGCCCCTCCTATCCGCATCCTCCTCTGGAGATGACGCGGCGGTCGGGTGGTCCCGGTAGGCCACTCGTGGCCTGAAGACGGAGTGCTATATATTCATTCATGGATGAGTGTAGTCTTCAACCCGTTCCAGTTCCGTAACGATAGAAAACCGAACATTTATTGATACGACCTCCTACATTAATTTTCACATGTAGAATCGCCTCATAAATAATGTGACGTTTCTCCTGCACCATCCTGTATATTGTCATCTACAGATATTCTCCAACAGCAGTTTGTGTAGGTTGAAGGTGGTCGCAGGTGTGTAGCCGGCCGGCTATTGCGCGAGCACGCAGCCACTTCCGGCTCTCCCAAGGTGGCGGCGCGGCGTGGCGCGGCGCGGCGCGGGGCGCTGCGGTTTGCGCGCTGGCGGCCGGCGGCCCGGCCCGGCCGATGCGCGAGTGCAGCCGCCGCCACCGCAGCAGCAGCCGCCGCCGCCGCCGCCGCAAGTCGGTCAAGGTCGCCCCAGAGCGGCACCCAAGGCCGCGCCGCACGGCGCATGCGCGCGCGGCTGCCCCGGGCCTGTGCCGTTTTCCCGTTGCATAACCGCGGCGGCGTCTCGCGGGCGCTACCGCCCGTGGCGAGCGAAAGTGCGCGAATGATGCACCTGCACAGGCAGCGCGCCATGTTCCCACGCTTAACGAGAACACAACAGTGCAAAGTTGTTTCTCACTCTCGCGTATACTCTGAATGCAGAGCGGCTTTACTTAGCATTTCAAGTAGTCGTCTCCGGATTGCCTCTCAGCAACTTAATCCAGTCGAGTCTTGTTTCGCTCACAATGCTGTTTCTGCAATCAGTTCTGAAATCTGTTACTGAACATCATACACATCAATGAATTTCGTTTATGAAACTACATATTGTTGTTGTTGTGGTCTTCAGTCCTGAGACTGGTTTGTTGCAGCTCTCCATGCTACCCTATCCTGTGCAAGCTTCTTCATCTCCCAGTACCTACTGCAACCTACATCCTTCTGAATCTGCTTAGTGTATACATCTCTTAGTCTCCCTCTACGATTTTTACCATCCACTCTGCCCTCCAATACCAAATTGGTGATCCCTTGATGCCTCAGAACATGTCCTACCAACCGATCCCTTCTTCTAGACAAAGTTGTGCCACAAACTCCTCTTTTCCCAAATCCTAATCAATACCTCCTCATTAGTTATATGGTCTACCCATCTAATCTTCAGCATTCTTCTGTAGCACCACATTTCGAAAGCTTCTATTCTCTTCTTGTCCAAACTATTTACCGTCCATGTTTCACTTCCATACATGGCTACACTCCATACAAATACTTTCGGAAATGACTTCCTGACACTTAAATCTATACTCGAAGTTAACAAATTTCTCTTCTTCAGAAACGCTTTTCTTGCCATTGCCAGTCTACATTTTATATCCTCTCTACTTCGACCATTATCAGTTATATTGCTCCCCAAATAGCAAAACTCCTTTACTACTTTAAGTGTCTCATTTCCTAATCTAATATCCTCAACATCACCCGACTTAATTCGACTACATTCCATTATCCTCGTTTTGCTTTTGTTGATGTTCATCTTATATCCTCCCTTCAAGACACCATCCATTCCGTTCAACTGCTCTTCCAAGTTCTTTGCTGTCTCTGACAGAATTACAATGTCATCGGCGAACCTCAAAGTTTTTATTTCTTCTCCATGGATTTTAATACCTACTCCGAATTTTTCTTTTGTTTCCTTCACTGCTTGCTCAATATACAGATTGAATAACATCGGAGAGTGGCTACAGCCCTGCCTCACTCCCTTCGCAACCACTGCTTCCCTTTCATGTCCCTCGACTCTTATAACTGCCATTTGCTTTCTGTACAAATTGTAAATAGCCTTTCGCTCCCTGTATTTTACCCCAGCCACCTTCAGAATTTGAAAGAGAGTATTTCAGTCAACAGTGTCAAAAGCTTTCTCTAAGTCTACAAATGCTAGAAACTAGCTTCTAAGATAAGTCGTAGGGTTAGTATTGCCTCACGTGTTCCAATATTTCTACGGAATCCAAACTGATCTTCCCCGTCGTTGGCTTCTACACGTTATCCAAATATAAAACATGTTTTTCGTGGTAGACATAGTGTCTATTTTTGGCACACCGAGGCACTGAAATAGGTGGAAAACATAGTAATAAAATCTGTACACCTAGCTTGTTGATATTGTCAGTTAGGATATGCGCGATCTTCTTGTTGGGACTGAAAACCCATGATGTCAAGGTCGCACATGAAATCTTCATTTCGACTGATAACTAGTTGTAACGTTGTTGCTTTATTTTGTGGTGTAAGCGAAACTGATAGACAATAAAAGCGGGTTAAAAGCTGTGAGCTGTCTGGGGAAGTTAACCTTTCATTACTGCGCAACTGTTTCACCAGGTATCCAGTCTAGCTTACCAAATTCCCAACCAGACTAACATTAATTATAATCTTTTAATAGTCATACGACAACCGGTGATATATATATATATATAAAGAGAATTTAAATAAAAAGAAATAAATCAGTTTATATTTGGAAATTTATTTTAACATTGATCATTGAAATTTCAGCATATTAAATTTGATTCATAAATAAATTGGTGCCTTATTTAGGATTGTGGAAAATGTGAGTTGGTAATCTTACGGAACACATCAAATATGGAGCCAAGATTGGGAGACTGCATACAACACTGCATTCATAAAATAACACACGAATAACGTTGAAACATATGCAAGAGGAAATTAACCACAACCAACCGATTCAATTTTCACCCAAAGAAATTACGTTCGTAGCACAATCCTGTCCGTCATGTAATTACCACACACTGGTATACTAAATTCATACTAACTCTCTGTGAAATCTTCCCGAAAAGAATAGCTGAGGGCTACTTTGATGATTACACCTCATGCTTCACGTGGTCAACTTGGTTTACACAAAGCGTGTAACTCCACAATAATTTTGATAATTAAAATAAATTAGATCGAAAAGCAATTTACAAAAGAAAAACCTCGAACTGGTTACTATCGTCTTACTATTAACCTGATGGGTCAAACAATTGTATAAGCACGTGGTACTGGTTTCACAAAGTACACCCCACGTGGTTTGAACATAAAGAAAAGTTGCTATATTGAAAAATATTGTCAAGACGAGACGTTATAATCTCACGCACATTAGCATTTAAGAATGATGAACTTAGTTAGAGTTACTGATCAACACGTGGTTCCACTTTACTCACAAAGTAGTGACAAAGCAACTACCGGAATATATTCTGAACTTCACACTCGAATTACACTGCGCTGCAATTTAAGATAACATTAGATATTTTAGAGCTAAACCTGAAATAAAGGTGATTAAATTTTCATTTAGGCTGAACTTAAGAAACCCATTGTCCTACGGACTTAGCAGACACGCGCTTAGCCGGAGATCTTACCACTTCAGACGCTCGCCATGGACAGACTGACCTGGTCCCTTCGTGAGGGTGGTTCACAAATACAAACGGAAGTGGCCAGAGGGGCAGCTTCCTATACCAACATGACAAGGGGCGGACAGGACCATACTAAGGATAGAAACCTCTTTGCTTTTAGGAAGCGTAGCTACCTGTTCCGACGTTGGTCCTACTGTTCTCTAGCAGACAGGCTTGTCTGCTACCCTCAAGCATGCAACTAGAAATACATTTGCTCGTTCATCCTCTGACACAGAAGGGAAGGGGGATGGTAGTATCTTATCATATACAGTATATAAAAGTAAGCGGATGTAGGTTCCGTATGAGACTGTGTGACATGAATTACATATAAACTGTGTTTTAAAGTGTAGTAGTGTGACAGATCGTTCTTGTTTATGTGTAAAAGTAACAAGTTCCACTACTCAGTCTCCTCCCAGATAGTCAGAAACGCCACAGTAAATTTAGAAGAGGAATTTATGCCGTAAGTGACATAACATGAAAGGAATCCAACAGAGACCTTTCATAGTTTATGATATAATGATATAAGAACGTAAGCTTCCGCGGCCGGTGTCATAGTGATTAAAATTCTTCTAGGTATTACGCCGCGTCATTGCTAAATACTAACAACAATAATAAACTAAAACCGACGTTTCGGCCGAATTGCAACGGAGTCGTGCTCTGAGGAAGGCAGTTGCAATTCGGCCGAAACGTCGGTTTCAGTTTATTATTGTTGTTAGTTTTCAGCAATGACGCGGCGTAATACCCAGAAGAATTTTAATAACTTGTTTATGGTCTGAAGATAGCTAGATTGTTAGCCGAAACGAATAATGAGTCCAAATGAAGAGTATTTCATGTGCGATTCTAACGTCGTGGTTTTCAACCCCAACACAGAAAATTCCGTATAGGCTTACTGTTCTATAGCGTTTTTGCTATGTCAATGTACAGATCGGAGTTCAAATGGTCTGAGCACTATGGGACTTAACTTCTGAGGTCATCAGTCCCCTAGAACTTAGAGCTACTCAAATCTAATTAAACTAAGGACATCACACACATCCATGCCGGAGGCAGGATTCGAACCTCCGACCGTAGCGGTCGCGCGGTTCCAGTCTGAAGCGCCTAGAACCGCTCGGCCAAGTTCGGAGTCACACCTTAATTATCTGGGCTTTAATTGTCATATAAACCTGCACTCTGATGTGAAAGCGCCATAATCACATTGTATGTCCTTTTTTGTGTATCGCGTCAGAATAAAATATCTCTCACATATTCAACATAAACAGTTTTCAGAATTCTTCACCCTTGTGTGTTCTGCAGTCCTTACACGGTTGCACACCATCCCTTGACTTCAACTGTTCTCATTATTTCCACTCAGCTGCCACTTCCTTTAATGTCATCCACAATCTTGTCTCTTTTCGTTGAAGCGTATCGTATAGAGATGTGTTATTTAGTTTTTATTACTTTTACGAAGAAAGCATCAACCAGTAGGAAACTCTTATATTACCAAATGTATACAGGATCTTCGGAAATGCCCCTTATAAGCCTCTAGGGCTTGTAGAGGCGAGTGAGTACATAATATTCTAAATAGGAACCCATCTGGCGTTTGAAAATGTGTTCCCCAGGTAGGTATGTAACAGATTTTTCATTCTGGGGGTTGGTTACGTTGGATCGGTTGATTTCATTTGACGTCTGTCCTGCCTCTCTGATCTGGTTCGAGACTCTTTCACGTGTTTATAAGAGTTAGGGCAGTATGGTTGATTACACGTTTGCGGACTACACCGGCGTGATCCTTCTTAATGGTTAAGCTCGCGGTAATGGAAGAGCTCCTTGTCGCCTTTATTAAGATTGTTCTCCACTACGTCCGACTCTATCGCATACCCTTTTCGCCACCACTACAGAACGGCTTCGAGAAAGAGTACCTTCACCTTCAGAAGGCGTGATTATGGGGCTCCAAGGAGACGCCATACTCCGGAATTGGAAGAGGCCGTACTGCAATACACTGAAGAGAACCCGTCAACGAGCGCACGAACAGTTTCTTTGGCTATTAACTAGTGGAACCGTAAAACAAGTGATGTACTGGGTTACGCTTCATCAGTTACTTGTAAAAGTGGTTGCATCAACAGCAAGTTTTTTTTTAAACGTTGATGATGCTCAATAGCCACCAGGGCCTGATACATCAGAAGTCATGACGTTCAATGGCTTAAGAATTCAAACGACGGTGTTTCAAAACGGTAGAATGTTTGATTGTATCTGGATATCTATAATATTACTAACTACGTCGTGCCATCGCATTTGCATCGTGTCTTTCCCGAGGCAAACCTTCATTCATGGATTACATATTTTTATCAAAACTTAAATATTTCTTCCCTTTATCGGCCAGAAAGGAAAGATACGTTACGTTCTTCTCATTTGTCCCCCACACACTAATTCTACCAATGCATTCCCCGTCAAACAATTCCATCGTGATATATGACCAAGCCAATTCTTGTTTCTTTTTCTTAAAATTTCCAAAAGTCTTAAATCCCCTATTTTTGCAGCATCCCTTCATTAGTCACTCTCTGTTCCCCTCCACACCAACATCTCAAACGCTTCCAACCTCCTTGCGTCCTTTTTTCTCACAACATGATTCAGTTCCACAGAGCGCCACGATTCAGACAAAATACTTTTTTCGTCTTTTTCTTGCCCGTTTATTTTGATTTCCATGTAATAAGATCCTCTTTCTTTTGAATTCTTGGTTAGCTGATACAATTCTAGTTTGGACCTCCAGAGGATACGTTAGATTTTCCGTTATTATGCGTGTTACGTGGTTGAAAGCTATCACTTGGCTACCTGTAATCTGTCCTATCTTAATATTAGCTTAATATATGTTTTTATTTGATTTTGATACAAGATTCTTCACAAGACTCTTAAGTAACTATAGCATTTTGATTGCGGTATTTTCACTTCCTGCTAATCTCACTCTATCATCCGCAAATATTACAATTGCTATTATTTTTCCTACAACACTAACTCACATTTCCAGCTGAGCATTTTCAATCATGTCCTATACGTAGAGTAAGTTCACGTTGTACGAATATCATTTACTTTTGAAGTTGTATCTTCTAACTGAATTCATCCTTAGCTCTAAAACACATTTTATCTTGTTCAGCTGACAAAAAGTATTTGTAGTTTTTAGTAAAACTGAAGACTTATCCGCGAAAATATATTTTAAGAAATTGCACTTTGAAGTTAACATGGAATGTTAGGATACTATGCAATGAAGTGATACAAATAAAGATAACCAAGTAAATTTGGATGAAGACATAATTAGTGTAGCCTGAAACTGTCAGGGAGGAAACGTTGGCCTTAATGTAATTTATTAAATAAAATTTTTTAAAGTAAAAAAACTTTTAATGCCCAGAGAGCAGTTTTCAGTATACAATTAAAGAACGACGACAAATTTCGTTTGTTTTCTACAGCCATCATCAGATAGTTCAAATCGTAAAAAGGCGGTAAACACTGACTGAAGAACATCAGCATCATCATCATTAGCTGTAGTCCAGCAATGACATGCGTTCGTATTGTGGGCCAACAAGACTGTGATAGTATGTGGTCAATAACTTCATCGTGAACAACCCAGGATGTAAACCATAACTTGCAAGATTTCGGTAATGAAGAATGAAAATGGCCATCTGCATTATTAAAAATTAGTAATAATCATGGGCATGTGATGCAGTTTTTGCTAATTCAACTGACCATTTTAGCGTCAATTTTCGAGATTGCTTGACTACAGCTAATGATGTTTTCAATTCATGCCTTTTGAACGATCTGAATTTGTTACTAGAAAACAACTGTAAGTAGTCATCGTGCTTTAGTTGTCCTCGTGTGTGGTGAAAATAGAGGTCTAGGCGTTAAATGTTAATTATATTAATTTTTAATTAATAAAAATCATAATTAATGTACACAAAATAAAATTCTGAGACTGCTCTTAATTTAAACTCTTATAAGAATTACTTACAAGTTGCAGAAAAATGTAACTTGACTTCAGAAAAATCCATTAAACAGTAGACACAGATTGAAGAACATCATCATTAGCTGTAGTCCTGCAATGACATGAGTTTGGTTTATGTGCTAACAAGACTATAACACTATTTTGTCAATAGCTTCATCTTGAGCGAGGCGGTTTCTAAACAACAGTTTTGCAGGATTTGGTTCAAATGAGTCTGAGCACTATAGGACTTAACTCTTGAGGCCATCAGTCCCCTAGAACTTAGAACTACTTAAACCTAAGTAACCGAAGGACATCACACACAACCATGCCCGAGGCAGATTCGAACTTGCGACCGTAGCGGTCGCGCGGTTCCAGACTGTAACGCCTAGAATCGCTCGGCCACCCCGGCCGGCTTTGCAAGATTTCGGTAGTAAAGAAGGAAAATGTAAAGTTCTCAAGCAATTACTTGCTTATATAGAAGGGGTGATTCATTTTACTTTCATCAATTTACAGAAGTCACAAATGTAATATTCGTTCTCAGCACAGAAATTACAAGTATTCCATATTCCGCGACCATACCATATCACCCGAAGTTCATCTGTATGTTGAATATGTGTACTTGCAAATTTTGTTGACTTGTTTTGTATATACTATCACAATGAAGCAACTCCTGCGTATTAAATACACACACATTTCAAAGATGACACCTGGAGAGAGGAAAAAGAATCTAGTGTGGACGACGTGTTAATGAAAGTAATGAATATGAACTGGAGGAGCGCACAATCTGTAGACAGGTGGTAGTTGGACCAAGAAAAATCTTTGTTACATTCTAGGACGGAGGTTCCCTGCCTGGCGGTAACAACCACTCAACCCCACCCCACACCCTCTGCCTACGAAGTGTAAAATGAAATTTTCTGGTGTGTAATAACAAATGGATTTGATTTTGTTTCGATTACGAAACCAAATTAATTTTAAAACCTCGTGAGTATTATCGCTATTTTGTAAAAATGTAGTATTGTTTGTGTAAGTTACCAATAAAACGAAAGTATAAATAATATTTTCCTAGTTCCTCACATAATCCATCCTCTACACACTTATTTGCACTTTATACCATGCATCTACGGCAGTAAAATTGAGACATATACGCTTAAACGTCTCATGGAAATGTTTATTCCAAGGCCGGCCGGTGTGGCATTGCGGTTCTAGGCGCTTCAGTCTGGAACCGCGCGACCGCTAATGTCGCAGGTTTGAATTCTGCCTCGGGCATGGATGTGTGTGATGTCCTTAGGTTAGTTAGGTTTAAGTAGTTTTAAGTTCTAGGGGACTGATGACCTCAGAAGTTAAGTCCCATAGTGCTCAGAGCCATTTGAATCATTTTTTTGTTTTTTTCTAAGTTGTAGGTAGTTTGTGTAATGGATCACAAATTGTTTCATTCCACACTTCGCAACAGATAAACTACGTAATTGACAGTAACTATGTAACGGCTGTTAAACTGCTTTAGGGACTACGTAGTATAATCATCATTATCATCATCATCAGTGGCAATCGTCAGAAAAAAAAGCATTGACAGCCTGAAGTCTTCCAATTCAGTGGAAAAGAGTCCAGCAATGAAGTGATTTACAAACAGCAAGTGCAGTGCGTACATTTTAACTTGGTTCATTTTAAATGGGGATACATATTCTGGTTGAAGTAAATGGCGCTAGGGAGAAGACTGGTGCAGGCGAACCATGTTTTTTTTTGGAAGTGTCTATCCTTATTACGGATAGTTAGCTTTCTTTTCTGGAAGATGTTATAGATAGCCCTTTCGATGCAGCGACAATTCCTTCATCATTCCATAAAAATGTGGTCGTTAGAATTGGTACCAATTACCTCATTGACTCAATAATCTACAGAAACTAAATATCAGTTATGTTTGGTATTTTTTAAAAAAGGGAGTGTTAAAAGAACATGACGGGGAAAGGAAGAGCTAACTAGGCACCTGTGTTCTAGGGGATAAGAAATGACAGCCTGAAGGGATGTGGTAGGTCATTTTAGAAGGCATGCTGGGACAATGTGCATATGTATGGCTAAAAACCACAGAAAAGTCTAGAGGAGGCATTTGTTTCCTAGTGGGTGTCGAATGGCTGGAGATGAAACAATGATGATGATTATGATCACGTAGGTTCATGTAGAACCTGTGTCCGGCTTCGAGACCTTTTCCTAATACTTGGAAATTTCGTCTCTTTTACCAAAAAGATTACGAAGTATTCTCATGATGTACTGAAGTACGTTGGATCAATATTATATCTGATTAACAACGGATATGGAATATATAATAAGTAAGGTGTGCGAGTGGTTATTTGTATGATTCCCTGGAAACTCTTAATGTGATGTGACAGAAAAGCTGACTTCCAGTTCCTGCAGAAAATAATTTTGATTCTTCTTAATAAATCAGCTATTAGGGTAGAATGTCTAAATATTGTTTGGCGTTATTCATATCGTTCCCGCAAGCACTATGAAGACGGAACTGAAGTAATACTTGTGGACGAGCAAACATTAGTTCCATGCTTCCACCGCAAATAGAACGAGAAGACAGCTTAAAGTATGACACAATAAGAATTCCCCTATGCCACGTAATTTGCTGAGTATAGATTTGATGTTGATAATATTAAGTAAATTAAGGAAAATGATACCTCTTGCGTGGCCAAAGTTTCCACTACGTGTAGCCGAGACCCCTGTTAGCACGGCTACCACAGAGGGCTGCAGAAGGCGGCTGCAGCGTTATTGCAGCGAATAGCAGCGAAAAGCCAAGGGCGAGCGGCGAAGCAGTATTTTTAAACGGCCGCGTCACGAGCCGGCATTCTAACAAACTGTGAGGACTCGCAGTTCCCATCCCAGCATAATCCATAAAGCGCTATTGCAGTTGTTCTTCTTGTAGTCGTCTCCTCGCTGTTTCACTGTCTTCGGTCTTCGATGCCATGATCAATTTTCCTGCTTTCTGTCTCACTTTCGGAGTAGTTTTGCAAAATATTCCGCAATTTTTTTTTTTTTTTTTATAAAACTGGTGTGACAAGAGACGGCGCGAAGTGCTGGAAGTGAAGCACGGGAAATTCTTCTTTCTGCCTAATTCCAGTTCGTTAACATTAGAGATATAAAATGGATAAATAGAATTATTTTCTGCGTGGTTCAAAAATTGGTTCTGCACGCTCTCTCGGATGTCTTTCTTGTGATTATTTCCTTAGAATATCCCTGAAAATCGTAGTAGTTACTTCAGACAAATGATTCCAGTTCTAGAAACACGCCTCTGTTCGCAAGTTTTAAAGACATACTTTGTTACAATTTGACGTTCCTCTTTCCGCAGATGGAATTCTATACGCTGACGCTTGCGCTTACTAGTAAACTAACATGGTTGGTATACAAAATTGCTTGTATTCTACATCAGGATCGCTGATGAAATCTCGTTCATTTTCAAGAGACAGAACCCAAACGTGATGACGAGTAATCTAACACTGGAGTCTAAAATAAAGTCATAAGAAAAAGTCACACCACAAATACGCATAATGTTGCACGTTACTGTTTTTGTTCATGTTGCAGAGATCTTCATTCAAAAAGATATGTTGATGTAGCTTCTCAAGCAAGGGTCTTCATTTGTGTGTGACTATTTCAGCCTAAGTGCTTTTGATTACTATAATCTATTACCTGCTATTTATTATTACTATTGTCACTATTTGTGGCAGCAGCTGCAATAGTACAAGTGCTGCCAGTATTAATTTCATTAGTTCATAGTTATTATTATTTACTTACATTGCCACTTCAGAAACTCATATCATTTTAATGCTATTTGTTACACTACAATAGTTATTTCTTAGTTAACTATGACGTAAGAAAAGGCACAGTATGTGTGAAATCCTGGTCCGACGTAAGAGAGGGTCTGATGGTCATAGTCAGATCGGGTTAGGTAAATAAATAAATAACAAGGTCTTGGTCTCCCTTTGCAGTTTTTACCACTTGCAAGTCCCTCCATTACCAGACTAATGATTCCTTGATGCCTCTGGATGTATCCTAGCACTAGACCCCTTCCTTTAGTCAAGTTAAAAGTTGAAAAAACAGTGTCGCTCAGATGTACAAATAGGCATACTTCAGTAGTGTAGCACGATTTTCAGGCCATAAAGCTAGTCAATTGGCAGAAAACCTTGGATCTGAAGTATTAAATACATCTGAAATAGAACAAAAATTAAAATGGAATAAGCGAAAGCCAACCAGAACGCGAAGTAAGGACAAGATACGTCACTCTGTCCCACCATTACGTAGTATATGTGACACATAACATGGACGTCAGTAAGATTATAATGCCGAAAATGTGTCGGTCATTGTAAACAAGAGTGAGCTAACAGCATGTTAGCAGATATTACATGGCAGAGGAAGCAATGATCAGAGAACAGACATTACCCCCCTATCAATGCATCGTATACTGAAGATAATACAGGATTACAAAAAAAGAAAATTGTACTTCATGTATGTCAAACAAGAGTGTGAATTAATAAAATCTTCTCTTGCTTCCAGTTGTGTCAGTTGGTTAAAATGCGAGTGACGGGCCTGGAAGGCCGACAAGATTTTATTAATCATACCGCCGTGAAACCATGCTTTGATACAAGAGTACGTATTATGTGTGGAAATATGGGAGTGTATACATTAAGATAGTGTACCACAGACCTAGTGTCGTGAATACGTAACATCGACGAAATCGAGAAATATATGGTAGAACCTGATACGACATATAAGGATACTCAGAGCTTACAAAAACAACATCTAGTTAATAGTATAGAATTAAGAAGAAAATGAAATCAGATACTATAGGAAAACTGGCAACAAAACCAATACATCATTATAAGAGGTCTTGAGAGTACTATACAACAATGACTCGACTAAACATAATAGTGGAACGATTAGTACTATGATAAACAGGTTTCTGATCACATGACGTGAAATTAAGCACTGAATACGTGTAAAGAGTAAAGAAGAAACACTAAAAATACTTTGCAAATAAGGTCAATCAGTATAAGGAAAGAGTAATTGTTTTTGTAGTAACAAGATTGGTCCACTACTTTATATTTGATTTGTACGCCTATATATATATATATATATATATATATATATATATATATAAATGTAATATGATATGTTTGTGACGTTCGAAAAGTTTTCCCCTTATGTGCTTCTATACGTGCTATCAACGTATAGAAGCACATAAGGGGAAAACTTTTCTATTCGAACGTCACAAACATATCATATTACATTAATATGTAACGTTGTGTTGACACCTTTAATGCGAAAGAGAGACGACTGAGTATCCAAGCCGGGGGAATGATCCCTTCACTAGACATTGAAGGCTAAGGGTTCTTTAAATCAAAAACTGAACAAACTGCCATGAGCTCATCAAGTTTCGACTTACTCGGAGTAGTTACAAATAAGGAAAGAAAGGTATATACTGAAGCTCCAAAGAAACTGTTATAGGCATGCGTATTCAATTACAGAGATAAAATAACAAATGTCTGGCGCAGTTGTTACATCGGTTGCGGCTGCTACAATGGCAGGTTATCAATATTTCAGTGAGCGATGGGACAAAGCATCTCCGAGGTAGTGATGAACTGGGGATTTTCCCGTACGACCTTTTCACCAGTGTACCGTGAATATCAAGAACAAGTTAAAGCATATCACCAACATCGCTGCGGCCGGAAAAAGGTCCTGCAAGAACGGGACCAAAGACGACTGAAGAGAATCGTTCAACGAGACAGGAGTGTAACCCTTCAGGAAATTGCTGCAGATTTCAATGCTGGGCCATCAACAAGTGTCAGCGTACGAACCATTCAACGAAACGTCATCGGTATGGGCTTCGGAGCAGACGGCCCACACGTGTACCCTTGATGACTGCACGACACAAGGCTTTACACCTCGCCTGGGCCCTTCAACACCGACATTGGACTGTTGATGACTGGAAACATGTTGCCTAGTCGGACGAGTCTGGTTTCAAATTGAATCGAGCGGATTGACGTGTACGGGTATGGAGATAACGTTATAAATCCATGGGCCTTGCGTGTTAGCAGGGGACTGTTCAAGCAGGTGGAGGCTCTGTAATGGTGTGGGGCGTGTGCAGCTGGAGTGATGTGGGACCCCTGATACGTCTAGATACTACTCTGACAGGTGACACGAACGTAAGCATTCTGTCTGGCCACCTGCATCCATTCATGTTCATTGTGCATTCCTACGGACTTGGGCAATTTCAGCATGACAATACGATACCCCACACGTCCAGAATTGCTACAGAGTGGCTCCAGTATTTACATTCTTCCGAGTGTAAACATTTCCGCTGGTCACCAATCTCTCCAGACACGAACAAGCATATCTGGCACTCCTTGCAACGTGCTACTCAGAAGAGATCTCTACCCCCTCGTACTATTACGGATTTATGGACAGCCCAGCAGGAGTCAAGGAGTCAATTCCCTCCAGCACTACTTCAGACATTCGTAGAGTCTATGTCACGGCGTGTTGCGATGCTTCTGCGTGCTTGCGGGGGCCGTACACGACATTAGGTAAGTGTACCAGTTTCTTTGGCTCTTCAGTGTAATACGGTTGACTGATACGCATCTGGTTATATTGATGCTAGAGGTTCTGTATTTACAAATCTTCCTGCATGAAGTCAATTAAGATTTTGATGCTCCAGTACTTTATACGATTAGAAGTGTTATCTTGATGACAGTACATCGATCGTAATCTATAAGTATTGTCTAATTCCCTTTGAAGTTTAGAGGATTGATTTTCGCATAAAGTAAATTCTGCTCATTCAAGAGAGTGTTACCTTTTCATTCCACTTCGTCAAAATATCGCCCAGCCTGAAACCCGACTGCTGTGCGTTGCCAACAAAGTTTCATTCGCATAGTAATTGGGTACCCGCACGCGATTTTGTGGAACAGCCACACAAAAGGGGCCAAAGAGCCGCAACTGCCTCTCGAGCCGCGGTTTGCCGACCGCTACCGCAGACGGCTTAGGGCAAATGCGGGAATGGTTCATTTGAAAACGACGTGGCCGATTGCCTTCCCCATTCTTCCTCAATCCGACCTTGTGTTCCATCTCGAACGACCTCGTCATCCACAGGACATGAACCCTTGTGATCTTCTTCTGATGTGGCAATGACACTTAAGGCAGACGGAGCAGAGCAGGGAGAGAGGAGAGAGTGAGAAGATGCGTCGAGAAGCACACGGGCAGAGGCTGCGCCGCTGGTGAGGCCATCACCAGGATTAGACGGCCGAAGGACGAGCCAGCGCAGCGCCGCGCGTTGCGTCTGGTGCCGTGCGGTCGGTAGCTCCAGGGGCCACGTAGAGGCGCGACGCCTGCGTGCTCACGTGGTGCAGTCCTCAGTGGCAGCGACCCACTGCTGCACTTGCAGGTATTTGTGAGGGGCGATTAAAGAGTTTTCGTTCGAAGGTCGTACAGTCCACACTTGATATGCCAATCAGGCAAATTCGCCATGAGCATCGAGACAAGCATCCCACCTACGCTCCAGGTTGAAGATACCCATTTCGTAAGACACCGTGTGCTGCTGCGTGAAGAACTCCTTAGCTCCGTGCTTCACGTCCACGCCCGACAGGAATTTTAGACCCTTCAAAACCATTTTTAAGGGACCGAAGGTGTGATAATCGCATGGGGAGAGATCACGAATATTGGACGGATCCTTGAGTGTTTCACACATGTCCGTAGAGGAGGAGGCTGGCCTTTCAGATAGACCAGCGTCTTGCGTCGCTACACGGGACTTGGCCGACCATTCCACAGCGGTGGTCTTCGACAAATATGCTGCCCCATACACTTCCTTCATTCTCCGACGAATGTCCGCGACTCCTCATAAAAGCCAGCTCAATGCGATCAGAAAAATGTTCATTGATTCGTTTAATACTAACTCAAAAACAACTCTTAGCGTTACCCCTGAGCAGCGAAGTTGCCGTGGTAGTTTTCTGTTCACTTCAGGGTGCTTCATAAATGTGTGTCCCCTTGCCTCTCACATATCGAAGTGTTTTTTCCCATTACAGTAACTGTTCAAACGTCTGACCTTCAATTTAATTACACTTATTAATACTTTGTTCAAACGACTGTGCTCAGGACAGAAGCACAAGCGTTTCTTACGCTTTCTACTACGTTTTTACTGTTTGTTGTCGCTTTTCGATAAATCTTATCTTTTAGATAATCACACAGAAAAAAATTAAGAGCAGTCAAATCATGAGACCTAAGAGGCCACGCAGTGGGGGCACACCTACACATCCACCGACCATTGCAAAAAAAAAAAAAAAATGGCGCAAATGGCTCTGAGCACTAAAGGACTTAACATCTGAGGTCATCAGTCCCCTAGAACTTAGAACTACTTAAACCTAACTAACCTAAGGACATCACACACATCCATGCCGCAGGCAGGATTCGAACCTGTGACCGTAGTGGTCAGGCGGTTCCAAACTGAAGCACCTAGAACCGTTCGGTCACAGCGGCCGGTTCCGACCGTTGCAAACACGGTCTAGTACATCCCGTGCTTCAGTTGAGTAATGTACTGGGCAATCGTCATACTGTAATCACATACATTGTCGAACGTCCAAGACAACATCCTCAAGTGTTACTGATAGTTGCTGGACTAAAAAATTTCCATATTTGATCCCATTCAAAGTGCCGCCAATAAAACAACAACAACCAACGAGTTTGTTCGCTATGAGCCCACACCAAACGTTCCCTGGCCAATGACGTTGAAATTCAACTTGACGTAACCTGTGGGGATTTTCTGCACTCCAGTAAAACATGGTATGCCGATTAGCGCTGCAGTGGTTTGTGAATGTAAACTCATCGTAAAATACACTCCTGGAAATGGAAAAAAGAACACATTGACACCGGTGTGTCAGACCCACCATACTTGCTCCGGACACTGCGAGAGGGCTGTACAAGCAATGATCACACGCACGGCACAGCGGACACACCAGGAACCGCGGTGTTGGCCGTCGAATGGCGCTAGCTGCGCAGCATTTGTGCACCGCCGCCGTCAGTGTCAGCCAGTTTGCCGTGGCATACGGAGCTCCATCGCAGTCTTTAACACTGGTAGCATGCCGCGACAGCGTGGACGTGAACCATATGTGCAGTTGACGGACTTTGAGCGAGGGCGTATAGTGGGCATGCGGGAAGCCGGGTGGACGTACCGCCGAATTGCTCAACACGTGGGGCGTGAGGTCTCCACAGTACATCGATGTTGTCGCCAGTGGTCGGCGGAAGGTGCACGTGCCCGTCGACCTGGGACCGGACC
The DNA here is from genome assembly GCF_023864275.1 of Schistocerca cancellata. NCBI lineage: Eukaryota > Metazoa > Arthropoda > Insecta > Orthoptera > Acrididae > Schistocerca > Schistocerca cancellata. The sequence continues at coordinate 303,360,382 of NC_064628.1, forward strand.
GCAGCGACGCACGGATGCACGCCAAGACCGTAGCATCCTACGCAGTGCCGTAGGGGACCGCACCGCCACTTCCCAGCAAATTAGGGACACTGTTGCTCCTGGGGTATCGGCGAGGACCATTCGCAACCGTCTCCATGAAGCTGGGCTACGGTCCCGCACACCGTTAGGCCGTCTTCCGCTCACGCCCGAACATCGTGCAGCCCGCCTCCAGTGGTGTCGTGACAGGCGTGAATGGAGGGACGAATGGTGACGTGTCGTCTTCAGCGATGAGAGTCGCTTCTGCCTTGGTGCCAATGATGGTCGTATGCATGTTTGGCGCCGTGCAGGTGAGCGCCACAATCAGGACTGCATACGACCGAGGCACACAGGGCCAACACCCGGCATCATGGTGTGGGGAGCGATCTCCTACACTGCCGTACACCACTGGTGATCGTCGAGGGGACACTGAATAGTGCACGGTACATCCAAACCGTCATCGAACCCATCGTTCTACCATTCCTAGACCGGCAAGGGAACTTGCTGTTCCAACAGGACAATGCACGTCCGCATGTATCCCGTGCCACCCAACATGCTCTAGAAGGTGTAAGTCAACTACCCTGGCCAGCAAGATCTCCGGATCTGTCCCCCATTGAGCATGTTTGGGACTGGATGAAGCGTCGTCTCACGCGGTCTGCATGTCCAGCACGAACGCTGGTCCAACTGAGGCGCCAGGTGGAAATGGCATGGCAAGCCGTTCCACAGGACTACATCCAGCATCTCTACGATCGTCTCCATGGGAGAATAGTAGCCTGCATTGCTGCGAAAGGTGGATATACACTGTACTAGTGCCGACATTGTGCATGCTCTGTTGCCTGTGTCTATGTGCCTGTGGTTCTGTCAGTGTGATCATGTGATGTATCTGACCCCAGGAATGTGTCAATAAAGTTTCCCCTTTCTGGGACAATGAATTCACGGTGTTCTTATTTCAATTTCCAGGAGTGTAGTACTTAGGCAAAGAAATCAGGGTTAATCTAAATTTGTTAAAGTGCCGATTCACAAAATGCTATTCGATTGTGGAAAGCATCGCCATGATGTTCTTGATGCAGTGAAATGTGATATGCATGATACTTACAACGATGCAATATGCAGACAATACTACCTACAGAAATTCATCAGTGGGGTGCTGGTACAGTTATTTCATTGCCTTCTCCTGTAACGGTTTTTCTTCGTTTCCTTTTTGCGGTGTTTAAGCTGACACCACACATGAACAAAACTGAGATCTGAGCTCATTGCACTGCCTTTTATCACAGGTAATAGTTCGCTACAAAGCCACAGTATCTCGTCGAGCAGTCCCCTTTCCGTTTAATCAAAAGAATACTATTGAGAGCGGGGTTTCCCATTGAAACTTATGAATTAATTGCCCATCCTGTCGCTGCAGAATGCGGGTAGTGGGGGGTTAACTCAAATGTGATCGGATAGCAGTTTGAAACATACGATTTTCTACCCATTCTGATTTTTCCGATTAAAGCGCCATTTGTCGTGGAACGAAAAAAAAATGTTTTAGAGAGAACTTTCGTATTTATTCCGTAGAACCTGAATCTCAATAAAAACTGTGGTTCCCATTTAAGACTTCAAAGCTGCCCCCACCTCAGACACGGGGTAAGGTAGGGGGATCGAGTTTGGCATCATTGGATGTCCCCCACCGACACGAATTAGAAACTGCTAGGATCTGATATATAGTTTTCGGGATATTTCATTGTCTTCAGGTAAATTGAAGACTTTGCAAATGCTGCAGCAGCGCCCTGAAAAGGAAATCCCGCTGTGGCCCCTCTTAAAAAGCTTTTAGTACTTCATCGACAATACTCCGTACAGTAGCACAAAGATAAATTTATACAAAATTTACGAATTTTTGTGTGGCACAATGAAGGACGTAGTCCCAGAAATAAAGTAAACCAGTTCCAATACGCCAGTTCTGACCAAGGTTTTCGGGAGGTTTCCTTGCTTCACAGGCACATATCAGAACTGATTGGCCCTTCTCATTTATGCCAGAATGGGAAGCCCTTCTATCTCATTTGTGAGGGATGATATTGGCCGAAGAGAATCACGACTCTGTAATCTAAAACAGCCCACTCTACGTCTTGGTGCGAAGGAAGGAAAGTGAAAAAGATAATCTTCAGCATCATCACCTCTTACTGCTTATATATTCTGCACATGATGCGAAAGTGTTCACGTAAACGTATGCAATGCACCTACATGTGCATTAGGCTTTCATAACTTTTCTTCTGTGACACACTTTCCCAGAAGTAAATTAAAAATAGTCCCCCTCTCTCCCCAGTCTGAGTACGGTTTTCGGGAGGTTCCCCTTGATTGTGATGCACATGCTGGGTCAGGAAGTACCCTCGCAATTGTTCCCAGTTGTGACTCCCTTTGCCTGACTACCAGCGTGTCTACAAAATTTAAATGTTTGTGTAGGGTAGTGGTACCCAACGTCTCTCTCACCGTTACCGCCGGCCGGGGTGGCCGAGCGGTTCTAGGCGATACAGTCTGGAACCTCGCGACCGCTACGGTCGCAGGTTCGAATTCTGCCTCGGGCAAGGATGTGTGTGATGTCCTTAGGTTAGTTAGGTTTAGGTACTTCTATGTTATAGGGGACTGATGACCTCAGAAGTTAAGTCCCATAGTGCTCAGAGCCATTTGACCGTTACCCCTTACAGCAATCAGATGCCAGCCGATGTAGCCGAACGGTTCTAGGCGCTTCAGTCCGGAACCACTCAGCTGCTACGGTCGCAGGTTGGAATCCTGCCACGGGCATGGATGTGTGTGATGTCCTTAGGTTAGTTAGGTTTAAGTAGCTCTAAGTTCTAGGGGACTGATGACCTCAGAAGTTAAGTCCCACAGTGCTCAGAGCCATTTGAACCATTTGAGCAATCAGATATAAGGCTGTTATCTGCTGGCCCTCTCCCCGCCCCTTCCCCCGTCGCCACACCATCACCACAGACATGAGTCGTGCTTCAATTCCATTTAGCTCCTTGTCCTTGTCCTGTTTCTTTCACATCTATAAATCTTGAATGCCATGATCTTTTCCCATGTGCAGTGTTCGGGTTGTGTGTGTGAGTTTGAATGAATGATGTAGCAATTCTTTGTATACTTCGAGTGCTACTTACAGCTTCTTCTCGTAAGTGAAAGCTAACTATCCACAGGGAGGGTAGCCATTGTTGCAAAACATGCTTCCTTTGCACTAGTCCTGTCTCTAGCGACAATCGTTTCACACACACCCTGCGCCTCAAGTTTAAAATCAACCAAAATAGTTACTTCTGGTAAATCACTTGATTGCTGGGCACCTTATCACTGAACTAAGGTGTTTTGTTTGAGACCTCTTCCAATAATAGATAAAAATAATTATTAATAATACTGTGGGCAGCACTACGATAACGATTATGTTATTACTATTGTGTTGTACTGTTAATTAATTCATTTGTCTGTTTAAAAATTAGTAATGAAGCAGTTCTGGTTCATTGCAGGAACTACCTACAAGTTGAGAAGAAATTGTCGTGAGATATTTAACATTTGGTAGGCTTGTAACGCCAGAAATGCATATCCTTCTATTTCCATCTATTGTACTATAGATTTTTCCTTATTTTGTCACCTGAAGATATGACATTTCTGTCTCTTTATACATTGTAATTGTTTTACTGTGTGTATATATATATTTATGCATTTATGTTGGTTTGTTTTGGGAATATTATTTGTATTTATACGCTGAGTCTGGCCTAGGGAAAACTATGCTATCGAACGAATACATCGATAGGTCGTGTGGAGAACCAAAGTGTTTAGGATCTTTGGTAGTGTTAACTCTGTCGCGTGGAGCGCGGGCAGAGGGAGAGTCTGGCTGGGGTGGTGCAGTGGAGCAGGTGTGTTGTGTGAAGCTCCCGCGAGTTGCCGCGCTTTCGGGGTTTGGCAGCATGTAATTGCGCTCGACTTGCGATGATAGTTTCTGACATGGTGTCGCGGACGGGAAGCATTAGCTGGCGCACATCAAGAGCCCGTTTCGTCTGGTGACCGTGTCGAGAAGAAGGCGCGCCAACATCCAGCTTCTGCAACAGCGACGGCCGACAATGAGTGACTGTCGCCACCTCCTCGATCGACGGCTTCAAACCTTCAATCAACTAACAAGGAAGACTGGAAGCACGTAAAGTTTTAGAACTGTATGGCAGACCTCAGCTTTTCAAACTTTTAAAATTGTTGCATCACAAAATTACAGCAACTGAGCATGAACGTTTGTTGCTCATTGTCCCAATTGCATTGCCAAGCAGGGTCCCTTCCTTTTCCGAAATGAACCCGAGTGTCGTTGAAATTCAAACGCCAGCATTAAAGTAATATAATTCGATTTCACTGCTTTAATTTCAAAGTTCAGTTAAGGCATTCATAGCTGGCTACAATATTTAGATTACACATGCACAAATTAAGAGTGCGAGTTCTGTTACCGTATTTTAGCTTACCTGTGACTGCAGCTCAGCTTGGTACGTACTAAATTTTACTATTGTTAATTGTTCAGAATCATTTAATTCAAGTTCAAAGTTAAATCTCTTATTTCTAAATTGCGTAGATTCAAGTAGCTTTTGAAATGATTGTTGAGGTAGTCCAAGACTAACCGTATTTTACTGAATTTCGATGTGCTTCAGAAAGAAAGCTCACTATTAACTTCAGTCACTAAATTAACTTTCGATTTTCCGGTTTTATTAATTCTTTTGCTAAATTAAGTCAGAGTATAGCGAAATTTATTACTTCTGATGACAAACTTTCAGTTTTCGCACTACACGTGTCAACTTTCAGTTGCCACGCTTCTAGTGCTAATTATATGTGTAATAACCTTTCTTTTTAAGTTACTATAGTAATTGTCCTTAGGACTGGCGACCATAATTTCCCCCAAATCTGAAATATCTAATTACCGCTAGTTAATTGTTAACGTAACGGCCGCACATTTACTTTCTTTATTAACTTTACCCTTTTTCAAAATTAATTTCCACCAGTTTCATTTGCATTTTTCCTTTCATTTAGATGTAACCCTTTCCTCCCTCTTTACCGACAAATTGACTTCGGGGACGATTGCTTTTCCCAAATTTCAATTAGGTACACGTGGTTTAATTTTTCACTGTCATTAAGGTCGATAAGTGAGGGGGAGGATACAGGCTTCTTAGTGTTATTGTCACAGATCCGCTTCTGCCCATTATGTTAGCCCTGTCATTCTGTGTCGGAATTAACTGATGTTTGCCCTAGGTTTAAAGTGGCCATTTATTCCTCTGAACACTGAGGTGTGCACGGAGAGCAGATCTGAGTGGTGCAGTTGGCCTGTTCTTGCTCAGTGAGTGCGTCTGATTATAAGATTTTTATTACGTGAGTTTTATAACCTGCATATGAAATGTATTCGCAGTTGCAAATACGAACAAAAATAATTATGCATTAGGGAATAGTTCCCTCTTGACCCGAGCGGTCCCCTTAACCGCTTTAGCTATTCGTGCACGAATCACTGCCAGCCCAAACTGACATGTGTCGTCGTTCCTTAGTCACAACCTGTACTCCTACACACATGATGCAATTCCCGGTCAGGGGAGGACGTTTTAATTGAAAGCCGCTGCGTGGTATCGACGGATAAATACGATACTGCGGTGCCTGTGTTGTCAAGAAGAACGATGTAGTGTTCTTTCGGACATGCATGCAGGGCACACAGGTCCTGCAGTATGGCAATTTATCCTCCGATGCCAGACAGGTATTTTCAATTAAAATGTCCTCCCCTGTAGAGGAATTATATAATTCGTGTGCGAGTACAGGTTGTGACGCAGGAACGACGACATATGTCTGTTTGGGTCTTCTCGTAAGTCGTACACGGATAGCCAAAGAGGTTAAGGCGACCGCTAGTGTAAACCGAGCACAAATTTTTTCTGTTGTTATTCCCTTATACAGCTGACAGTAGTTCGTATTCGAAACTGCGAATACATTTCATGTATTTCATAACGGCTGTAATCGCCGTAGTGGCTGTTCCTTCGCAAATGGATGCATTTCCGACAGAACATTGCAGTGTTCTTCTTAACGACATAGGCACTACAATATCGTATTATATTCTGTTCGAGTAAACTTCCGTCTTCAGCATTGTTTTTTACAAGTTTCGCCCTACCTGTATTTGTCTTGTACCAGATTTTCCAGGACTCGCTGCTTTATTATTCAAAAATTGCTAGCTGTTGCTGTGAGATATATGCACTGTTGTTTTAACTTCTTCTTCTTCTTATCTACTGGGCTTAAATTATTTATCAGTGTTGCGAAAGTATGTTTTTAATATATTTCTGTGCACGTGCAACGTAGTGCGTAATCCTGTGAAATTTCGAAGACACGCCCATTTTTGTAGAAAAGTAGTTGTCTGCTGTTATATGTGTTCTGTTTATATGTTTTAGAAGCACCAGAGACCTAACTGATTGGCCAGCGTCCTGTAGAATGACTCGTCAGGTACTGTGAATTAGTATCCGGTTTAATTCCTATGAACACTAGGTTGATTGCAATATGAAGCTAAAAGGATACCTACTTGCATTTATAACTGCATTGTAAACTTTTGGACAACCATCTGTATTTTAACGTCGCATCTCCTGAACAATATTTCTTGCAATGATACAATTTCTTTGGCTTATTCAGCGGCATATGTGGATACTGTTTGGGAAATGTGTTACGAATAGAGTTAGTAGCAAAGAAATAAGAAGTTTAAACGTCGTGCGTGATTCGGCAGTTTTTTACACATCCCAGTGTTTATGACGTCATATCTACTGAACTATGTGTCGTACAGTGATATTGTTTTTCAGGTACATTTAGTGATAAACGTGAATGCTGCCTGAAAAATGTTTCGTGAATATTGTATGCACAATGTGTCACGAATATTGTTAGTATCGAAGAAGTAACAAATTAATACGTCATGCCTGATGCGGCAGTTTTGTGACATGAACATGGAAACTGTAGTAAACGATAAAATTTCTCCTTGGAACATTTTGAAGGAGATTTCAGCGAGAAAAATTTCCTAAGTGTTTGAAATTATTTGTAAAGATTTTGCATGTCACTAGGTGCCCTCTTTGAGAGGTAGGTGGTTCTTTCCCCACAGCGATTCTTTCCAGACCGTGAGTCACATGTGTCCCAAATTTGGTAGAAATTGGTTCAGTGGTTTAGGAGTGGCTGGGGATCATTTACATACATTTTTATAATATGTGTGGATGGATGGGCTCTTTTGCAATGTTTCTGCATTTATTTAAATTTTCACAAACTATCTAGCAAACCATCGAGACCTGTTAAATTTGTAAGCCAAAACGACGTCACCTAATGTGAGCACGCATCCATTTTTGTGGGTGTGGCACCATTTCTAACCAAATACTGCATAAAGGCTTAACTAACCGTGGAACAAAGAAGCAGTTTACATAAGTGCACACTTAGTAGAAAAATAATTCATTTATTTAGCATTAAACCACACTAGAGGAAAAAAATGGTAACAACAAAAAATAAACAATGTAGGGTAATGAAATTTGGGGAATACGTTTGACTAGGTAATATACACTCCTGGAAATTGAAATAAGAACACCGTGAATTCATTGTCCCAGGAAGGGGAAACTTTATTGACACATTCCTGGGGTCAGATACATCACATGATCACACTGACACAACCACAGGCACATAGACAGAGGCAACAGAGCATGCACAATGTAGGCACTAGTACAGTGTATATCCACCTTTCGCAGCAATGCAGGCTGCTATTCTCCCATGGAGACGATCGTAGAGATGCTGGATGTAGTCCTGTGGAACGGCTTGCCATGCCATTTCCACCTGGCGCCTCAGTTGGACCAGCGTTCGTGCTGGACATGCAGACCGCGTGAGACGACGCTTCATCCAGTCCCAAACATGCTCAATGGGGGACAGATCCGGAGATCTTGCTGGCCAGGGTAGTTGACTTACACCTTCTAGAGCACGTTGGGTGGCACGGGATACATGCGGACGTGCATTGTCCTGTTGGAACAGCAAGTTCCCTTGCCGGTCTAGGAATGGTAGAACGATGGGTTCGATGACGGTTTGGATGTACCGTGCACTATTCAGTGTCCCCTCGACGATCACCAGTGGTGTACGGCCAGTGTAGGAGATCGCTCCCAACACTATGATGCCGGGTGTTGGCCCTGTGTGCCTCGGTCGTATGCAGTCCTGATTGTGGCGCTCACCTGCACGGCGCCAAACACGCATACGACCATCATTGGCACCAAGGCAGAAGCGACTCTCATCGCTGAAGACGACACGTCACCATTCGTCCCTCCATTCACGCCTGTCGCGACACCACTGGAGGCGGGCTGCACGATGTTGGGGCGTGAGCGGAAGACGGCCTAACGGTGTGCGGGACCGTAGCCCAGATTCATGGAGACGGTTGCGAATGGTCCTCGCCGATACCCCAGGAGCAACAGTGTCCCTAATTTGCTGGGAAGTGGCGGTGCGGTCCCCTACGGCACTGTGTAGGATGCTACGGTCTTGGCGTGCATCCGTGCGTCGCTGCGGTCCGGTCCCAGGTCGACGGGCACGTGCACCTTCCGCCGACCACTGGCGACAACATCGATGTACTGTGGAGACCTCACGCCCCACGTGTTGAGCAATTCGGCAGTACGCCCACCCGGCCTCCCGCATGCCCACTATACGCCCTCGCTCAAAGTCCGTCAACTGCACATACGGTTCACGTCCACGCTGTCGCGGCATGCTACCAGTGTTAAAGACTGCGATGGAGCTCCGTATGCCACGGCAAACTGGCTGACACTGACGGCGGCGGTGCACAAATGCTGCGCAGCTAGCGCCATTCGACGGCCAACACCGCGGTTCCTGGTGTGTCGGCTGTGCCGTGCGTGTGATCATTGCTTGTACAGCCCTCTCGCAGTGTCCGGAGCAAGTATGGTGGGTCTGACACACCGATGTCAATGTGTTCTTTTTTCCATTTCCAGGAGTGTATGTAAGTGATTAGCATTACAAAATCACAGATTAACGTAAGCGTGAGATAAGCTACTGCAAATGTGAAATGATGGTACATTAATAACCATTGTAACGGCCAGAATGTTGCATATAACCATACGAACGTGCATGCATTGTGTTGCACAGGCGCCGCATGTCGGTTTGTAGGATGGAGTTCCATGCCAGTTGCACTCGGTCGGTCTAAACAGGGACAGTCAATGCTGTTAGTGGATGAGGCTGTAGTTGTTCTATAATAATGTCGCATATGTGCTCGATTGGAGACAGATCTGGTGGTCAGTCAGGCTAGGGCGACAAATAGACACTCTGTAGAGCATGTTGGGTTACAACAGCGGTTTGTGGAATAGCGTAATCCTGTTGGAAAACACCCCCTGGAATGCTGTTCATGATAGACAGCATAACAGATTGAAACATCAAACTGACGTACAATTTTGCAGACAGGCTGCGTGGGATACTACGAAAGTGTCCCCGCTGTCATAGTAAATGGCACCGCACACTATAACCCAGGAGTAGGGGTCCAGTGTGTCTAGCATGCACACAGGTTGGTTACAGGCCCACAACCAGCCTCCTCCTAACCACGACACGGTTGTCACCGGCACCGAGGCAGAACCACCACTCATCAGAAAACACAAAAGACCTGCACCCTGTCCTCCAACGAGCTCTCGCTCAAGTCGCAAATGGCGGTGGTTTGGGGTCATTGGAATGCATGCTACCGCGTTTCTTGTCGCAGCTGCCTTTGAAGTAACCGATAATTAATAGTTTGTTGTGTCACTGTGGTGTCAACTGCTTCTTAGATTGGTTTTGCAGGTGCAGTACGATGCGCCAGAGTCATACGCCAAACGCGACGGTCTTCCCTCTCGTTAGTGTCACGTGGCCATCCTGAGCGTGATATTTTTGAGACCGTACATTCTCGTGACCACCGCTGCCAGCAATGATCTACAAAGGTTACATTTTTGCCAAGACTTTTTGCACTATCGTAGGAGGAACATCCAGCTTCTCGTAACCCTATTACACGCCCTCATACAAAGTAAGTGAGGTGATGATAATGGCGTCATTGTCGCCTTAAAGGCACTGTTGACGGACATCAACTCACCACGTCCAGTCTCAAAGATAACTAACTCTCATGACCGTTACAGCATGTATTAAAAGCAAACCTGATTTGCATCCTCATAGTGGCGCTACCAGCGTCACTTCTATGCGACTGGCGCGAAATTTGTATGGACATCATCTTTCAGTTGTAGAAGCACTGCTACCAACATTTGTTTACGTCGTACAACACCTTCTTTGTGTAGCGCTGTTTTCTGCCAGTGTATGCACTGCATATCCGATCCTCAGTCTAACTGAGAAACATGATGACAATTAGTTATGTAGAATGTGTCGTAACGGAGGTTGTAAGACGTCCACTTTAGCGGAAACGTCTTTTCAATCGCGTACGTGTGCACTATATATAGAGTAGAGATGGGCGAACTCGTTCATCCTTGGGAACTAGTTCACTGCTGATCCTTCGTTTTTGGGAACCGTTCATTTGTGCTTGGTATATGGTTGTTATGAAAAACTGAAAACTAGTAGTGTAGGTGACTGAAGGATGGAGGGCACTTTCCTACCCCCTGGAGTATAGAGTTTTTATTCATAACAGAATTCTTATACACTTTTAGAAGTAATTTCTGTGATTCTGCAGAACCTCTCGTTTAGCCAACCGTAGCCTTGTGTGGCTGATTGCGGGGAAATAATATAGGGTGGCGCACGGAAAACCGGCCCCGAGTACAGACTGTTCGCCAATTACGGACGATGTGTTGCCTGTTACGAGCAGATACAACAAACAGACAAACATGTAATACTTAGACAGTGAAGAAATAACAAGCTAATGCTAGCAACAATTGCGAAACAATCGATGACGATGTGTAGAGAGCTGGAGAAGAGAACATGACAATCTCACGCGACGCGCATGGGCTATAGCTCATGTAGTCTTGTAAACCTGTTGGTGGCTGTTTCCCAACTTAATAGACCACAAGTGTCTTGTATAAAATTCTTCGTTTCGACTTCCACTACATAGCTATGCTACGCTGTAAACAATAATCGTTTATACCCTATATATACTTCACGCTGTCTCTGAGTTCGTATGAGAAGTAGAGACTTCATGGAAGCATAAAATAAAATGTGGTTTTCTCATACTTGCGTCACACGCTTAGTAAAAATTAGGTTTTTACGTTGCATTATTAAATTTAATGCAGCAATAATAATAATAATTAAATTCGCAGTAGTAAAGTTTTTGGTTTGAAAGCTCCTTCTGAACAAATGTTTTTGAGATAATAAGTAAATGCGATATTATGGCAATCTATGTCTTTTCAAATGAAGAGGCACTGCTTTTCCTACTGAGCCAAAATGACTCACAACCCACTTTTTTTTTTCGAATAAACCTAACTAGCAGGTAATGCAAATTAAAAATAATTAGAGCCTTCCTAAATGTAATGTTTTGTATATGAAAGATACACGAAAATCGTTTTATATGAGTTTTCGTACACTAAAAATTAAGCAAATTATTGAAAGTTAGTAGCTAAATCAAGTCGATGAAACCAAAAAATATATGAATAACAAAAAAACTTTTCTTGTTATAAGTATGTCTTCTGCTGTTCATAGATATAATGAAGTGAGCTGATATGCCCTTTTGTTACCTGAAAAGACGTACCTATTACATACAACGTAATTTTTATGTAATTTACGTAACTATAAAATACTTTCTGATTACCGGTCGTGGACGCTGAATAGCCAGAACCAAGTGCAAGAACAGTTTGGAACACATTTAAAATAGGCGAGCGCAGTGAACGAAACGAGCAACTGGGTACTGAACTAACTAGGAGGAGTCGGCAGTGGAACTGAGACAGGTGGTCATGCGAAGAACGACGAGTGCGGCCGAGGAAGACCGAGACTGAAACGAGCACGCGATCGAGGCTGAACGAGAACTGCCGAAGTGACCGCAGCGACCGAAGTGAACTAGTGAACTATGAACCGGTCGTTCCTCGTTCCCGGGAACTATAAGTAGACCGCCGCGACCGAAGTGAACTATGAACCGATCGTTCGTCGTTCCCGGGAACTATAAGTAGACCGCCGCGACCGAAGTGAACCATGAACCGATCGTTCCTCGTTCTCGGGAACTATAAGTAGACCGCCGCGACCAAAGTGAACGAAGAACCGATAGTTCCTTGGAATTCGCTCCTCGATCCTTTCGTTCATCTTGATGAACCGTTCCTTTGCACCCGTTCGTTCGCGAACTATCTATCTCTAATATAGAGTGTTTCCGTAAGAGTGTGCAAAAATTTAACAGTTCTCAGAGGAGGCTCCACTGGACAATTTGAGGTAGGGATGGGGTCGGAGAAGCCAGTTTAATGAGATAATAGGAATAAAATCACATTACTGTGTACTTTTGTATTTATATTGTCTTACTGCAAATACTGTCACTGACGTACCATTTGTATTGGATCTGACAAAATATGCTGAAACTGACTGCCATCAACCTGAACGCAAGGATGACATCGGCGAACGAGATTCTGAAGCATCCTGAGAAATAGAATATCCCTGGTGTGTTCGAATATATCACAGGCAGCTACAATTCTGGCAACTAATTCTATCTCCGTATCCATTGGGGTCCCATACACAAATGACTTTAGATATCCACTTAGGAAATAATCAGGGCCATTCTCGTCAGGTGACTTCGCACGCCATGGAACAGAGCCTCCCCTTCCAATCCAGCGATCAGGAAATACTGTACCGGTACTGCTTCGTCGCACTGTACTGTACGTCTCAAAATATCACTGAGTAATGAATGGGTCTGCCGTTGATTCATAACATGTTCTGTCATGAGACGATGTAAATACCATACAGCAGAACCACCTTATGTACAAAGCCTGCATAATGACTTTCTGGTAATCGGGGTCATCCTCTTTGTTTCCTTGCAGGAAATAAAAATTATACAAATAAATAAACAGCACAGCACGTGTAAACTTGTACGCATGTTAGTTGTAAATAAGCTGGAAAACAGTCGTGCTAGACAAAGCGGTAGACAAGTTTACTACCATATTCCGTAAGCTGGCTTGTCCGATCCCCGGTTACCTATCTCAAATTGTCCAGTGTTCTCTATGTCCAGTTACGTTTTTGCACTCTGTTACGGAAACACTCTGTATAAGTCTTTCGTCAACTCAAAGATCATTCGTCCCCAGCCGAACCTGCCTGTTAGAGCGATATGTCTTTGCAAAAGAATCGACAGCTATCTCTGAGGGACATGAACAAGCTTCTACCAGAGGTGGCAAATCAGAGTGCCGCAAGCGTAGTTTTCGCTTTCGTCGCCTAGTGGAACTCCGCAAAAGCGCTCTCGTCTTTGCCAAGACATCGAACGGACGTGATTAAGACCCTTGCCTTCTGTCTTGGAGATGGGAGCGTTCAACTAACAACTTTCAGCACTAAAGTGAGTTCGCAAGAAACGACGTGTTTCTCGGTCGCATTTACGTCTTTGGAATTTCCGCTTGCTTTAAGGTTATGCAAAATTTTGTTCCTTTTGGCATTGGGTTTCGAATTCGAACTTGTCGTGAGCAAAGTTACGTTTTAGTTCTCTCTTGTGATCTCAACTGAACACCTGGTGTTTGGCATCTATTTCTAATTTAGCTGTCCGTGAATTCAAGCGACTCACAGTTTCTCTTACTCGCAGTATCAGATTTCGGAAGCTTGTAATCTTCGTTTGAATTTTCTTTATGCTGCCATGTCCACTGCGAATATTAAACGGCTATATCTGACACTTGGGTTGGTGTATAGTGAATAGGCCTAGCCTTATGAATGTGGTCTTTTTCAAATACTATACTGCAAGGTTTATAGTTTAAAGTAGCAACCAGTCACAATTATGGTTTAAAAATTATTGAAATCAAGTTATAACAGTCATTTCTTTTTTATTAGAAATCCACCTTAAGATGGCTGTTACAGGTTTCCTTGCTTTTGTAGTTTTTATGGGTTTCGTGCTCTAAAACAAACGAAAAGTTTTTAGTTCAAAATTCAGTACATTTATGACAGATGCTCTTATGCCAGTTCTGTCTTTCACAGATATATCCACGAAATGTTTTTAAAGTTAGTAAATCTTGAAAACTTGCGTAATGTATATTTCTGTGCTATATTAGTCGTTTATTTGTGTTACGTGTTTGAAGTTAAGAGATTTTTATGTGCAATACGTGAGTGCTGTTGAATTCACTGGAAACTCGTAGAACACACATCATTCTATATTTTATTGCAGCACACAGAGAATTTACAAAATGTGCCTAGCTTCAAACAAATAACAAGAACAGTAGGTTCAGCCATGTTAGAGAAGTAAAAGTAAAGCTTTGAAGTTACCGTGATAAAAAAATCGTGTTTTAATCCTCCAATTAATCTTATCCATTCGTATATCAACCTTTTTCTGTTTGATTTCACCATATGATCGTAGTATTCAATTGTTGACTCCCTAGGTGGATTGATCTCACGGCAATCTACATATTTCAAGCCAGAGATGACAGTTCCAAGTTCACTACATTTTGACGCCCTACGTGGGGCTGTGATTTGATTTTATTTTCATCTTTGTCCTAGTGTGGGGACTACTAAATTTTCAGACACGTCTCAGGAAGAATTAAATTCCGGTAGCTTGATTGGATTACGCTAATCTCATTGTGTCTGATGTCAGGTGCACGGATGGAGCGTTTTTGAGTGCTGAAAGCGCTTTAAGTGAGCAATATGAGGCAGACAAGCAGGTTTAGAACGTTTAGTCTGTTGTAGTCAACAGCCTCAACAGCCTGTTTCTCGTTTACATTGTTCTGTTCATTGCTACGATCGTAAACATCAACGTTGTACTGCCTGTCTCAACATGTTCTGTGGAGTATTTTTGGTTTTCAGTTACATTTTACGCATGGAAACCGACACTCCAAATGAAAAGAATTAGGGAAGGCAGTGATGAAACGCATGACATGTCTGTGGGTACTAGTCAAAATCAGAGGATACAGGACACGAGCAGGCCGACTGAGGAAAGTTTGGGAGAGAGTGATAAAACATCAGGCACGTCCATCGGGAGAGTCCGCTAAAACTACGACAGGCCAGCCGAGGAATGTTCGGGGTTGAGAGAGCAAACACAAGTCACGTCTGTGAGGAATACATAAAGTTCACTGGATCGATTGTCGCGATATTAGAAAACAGCATACTTCACTTAACCAGCATGAGGGAGAGGAATAAAATATAATTCGAAAGATTAGATGCCGAGATAAGCTTTGAAGTCAGAAGATTGAGGGCAAATCGGTGAAAGAGGCACGAATTGGGGACCAAACCAACGAGACACGGACGAAGGCCAGCAGCCTGGACGACGTGAGAAAAGCGTGTGAGGTGAAGGCTGACAACCGAGAAACGCGGGTACAAGAAGATAACTGACATCTCTGTGAGGATGGATGAAGAAAGTAAATCGTCCAAGGAGACAAAAACAAGACTGTCAGTTCTCGAGCAACAAGTGTCTGCAATACAACGAGATATCCTGGTAACAGAGGTCACGCCAATGAATTTGCAGGCTGTATTCCAGATGCACGTGGTGGACATACCACTCCCGAAGTTCGGTCAAAAGTGCAGTATCCACGCGAGGGTACGCCTAAAGAATTTAGATGCGTATCTGCGTGAGAAAGGAATGGTGGTACGCAACGCTTTACTTGTGCAGCAACGCTCGATCAGGAGAAGGCTGCGTTGTGTGACCTAACAGTTTGCGAGAACAGTAGTTACAAGAATTACGGCTCCAAATTTCTGGCAACGTACGGGAACCTGCCCCCAAAAGCAAGTGCAAAGATGATCATAAATCGGTGACAGTATGCGCCATAGTCACGTCAATCCATGGCAACATACGCTGGTCACCTGACGTAGAAGTTTCCAGACTGCGGTAACGCTTCATGTAAAAACTGGAGAAAAGAACGTTTCGGCCACGGTTGCAATGGCCTTCCCCTGTGCCTACTGGTGAGTTTTATCTGTGCAAAGTTACTTACGTTTTGTCACTACTTCTCACTGAGCGTGACACTGCGATACTATTTTTAAAAAGTGTGGAGTCACCGCCAGACACCACACTTGCTAGGTGGTAGCCTTTAAATCGGCCGCGGTCCGTTAGTATACGTCGGACCCGCGTGTCACCACTATCAGTGATTGCAGACCGAGCGCCGCCACACGGCAGGTCTAGTATAGAGAGACTCCCTAGCACTCGCCCAGTCGTACAGCCGACTTTGCTAGCGATGGTTCACTGTCTACATACGCTCTCATTTGCCGAGACGACAGTTTAGCATAGCCTTCAGCTACGTCATTTGCTAGGACCTAGCAAGGCGCCAAATTCAGTTACTAGACGTCATATCTCAAGAATGTATTCTGAACATAATATTGTGAATCATGTACCGTCAAGAGCGACGTTCATCATTGATGGACTAAAGTTAAGTTTCAAACTAATTACGTCCACTTTCTGAATTCTCATTCCTTGTCATGTTCCAGACCTCACGTCGGTATAGTCCTTCCCCCCTAACGCCAGCCTGCTGAGCTAAAACGCGTGCATTTCGGCCTCGACTCGTAACACGGTGATGCTCTTCTGCCAACACAACCAAAAGATCATTGTTATAATTGGCCCCTTAAGCAGGAAACTTAGTGTAATTGGTTACTACAGTGGAGGGAATGGGACCCTGCTCTTATCTATGTAAGTAGGCTGTTTATGTTTTCTTATTGGCAACGTTATGTAGCGCTCTGTATGAAAATCACTGGCTGTGCTGTGTGCAGTCTGTGGCTAGTTAGCATTGTTGTCTGCCATTGTAGTGTTGGGCAGCTGGACGTGAACAGCGCGTAGCGTTGCGCAGTTGGAGGTGAGCCGCTAGCAGTGGTGGATGTGGGGAGAGAGATGGCGGAGTTTTGAAATTTGTCATGAACTGCTATACATATTATGACTATTAAGGTAAATACATTGTTTGTTCTCTATTACAATCTTTCATTTGCTAACTATGCCTATCAGTAGTTAGTGCCTTCCGTAGTTTGAATCTTTTATTTAGCAGGCAGTAGTGGCGCTCGCTGTATTGCAGTAGTTCGAGTAACGAAGATTTTTATGAGGTAAGTGATTTGTGAAAGGTATAGGTTAATGTTAGTCAGGGCCATTGTTTTGTACGGATTATTGAAAGTCAGATTGCGTTGCGCTAAAAATATTGTGTGTCAGTTTAAGCTCAGTCATGTATAATTTTTCTGAGGGGACGTTTCATATGTCGACCCTTAGCCGAGGGTCCCTCACTGGAATCTTCTGATTTTTTTCTTGTAGTTTGTGTAATTAGTGTAGGTTTTGTTTATTGCTAGCGCGTAATTATAGAGAGAATTTCCTTTGTAGTTGTGGTTTTTCATTGTTGCACAGTAAAACAGTTGTGGCATGCATGTAGATTTGCACCAAGTATTTCGCAGCTGCGCTTGCAATTAACTAGATATTATTTTCAGTGCTATGTTAATGTGTTCTCTTATTTTTGCTCTTCAAATTGTGCTTTTCTGTGTTGTCGTGTGAAATATTGTGACAATAATGGCGTGTGAAAAACGTAACACTAGGCTCCAAAGTAAACTGAGAAATAATAGTGACGACGAGTGTAGCTTATCAGCATCACTGTGTAATGAATTAACAAATATTCAAAGTAGTAATTTGGTAACTGTGCATAGGGAAATGGAGCGGGCGTCAAATAATGGTGTAGGCAGTGAAACAATTAGTAAACAGGGAAGCATTATCGATCGATCGGTCGGCAACAGCTTGCCTCAGGAATTGGGAATGACAGAACACAATATTGCAAATACTGTAGACTCAGGTTTTGGGTTCTCACCATTTTCTCAAATGAGTCAAGACACATTTTCCGCTTGTCAAAATGTGAATGTTGCCGGTGCAAATTCACTGCCGAAAAGCACTGAGGAACATGTTTCAGACACCAGTGCATTGTTATTACAATTAATGCAACAAATGGGACAAAAGCTTCAAAAGCTAGACACAATGGAACAAAATCTTCCAAAGTTAGACACAATGGAACAAAATCTTCAAAAGTTAGACTCAATGGAACAACACCAGAGGCAAACACAGCAACAGTTAGACACAATGGAACAAAAGCTTCAAAAGTTAGACTCAGTGGAACATAAGCTTGAACAAACACGTGAAGATTTAACTACTGAGTTACATAACATTGAATCGAAATGTCAAAAAGTCTGTAATGACGTAAAAACACAAATTTGTGATTTTTTCACTTTTAATATTAAGCTACATTCACTATGATGAGGAATACTGTTATCCTCAAATATAATTGGCATTAATAATATGTTATTTACCTTTTAAATATGCTTAGACATTATTTATTCTGTTTTGTTTTACTGCTCATGTGTAAAGTTGATGTTTCGAAACTTATTCTGATCTTTTATGAATGTACTTATGTCATAATTCCTGTAACACTAATGTATATGTTTATTTCTATTGTTTTGTAAAGCCTGTATTACTACAAATATTATCTGTATTGTTATGTTTTTAATGATGTATTTTGTACCTTTGTAATTGTATTCTCATGTTATAATATTGTAATTGACACCAGTTAATCAAATTAAGTAACTTGTAAGCATTCATTTCACTGCACACATTTCTGTTGGTCACAGTAATGCACAAAATGTGAGAAGTTGGGACTGTTAGTGTTTGCACGTGTGTTAATAATTCAGCAAGGGAGTGGATAACAGCAATGCTGGTTCTAAGGACAATTCAAAAAAAAACTTTGTGAGTGCACAAGTGGTGGTTATGGACTTGCTATATTCTCCGCAAGACTCTTCAATTGTGATTGTGCACCTGCACAGTCGCAACAGATGGCTGCTGGCTATCTCTACAAGGACTACAGTGGGTCTGCATCTTTGATGGCCCACCAATACCATTATTTCTACAAGGACTGCAGTGGGTCTGCACCTCTGGTGGCCCACCAATACCACAGTCTCTACCAGGACTACAGTGGGTCTGCTCTGTGATGACCTACGTACCAATATTCTTCAAAAGTTCGAATGACTCTGCTGTGGGTTTGCTCTGTTGTGGCCCATTACCTGTCTGCATGTCAAGAGTCAGCACTGTCTTTCCGTTGGAAGGGCAACACTACTTCTTCAAGACTGCATGGAAATCCACTACTTCTGTGTGCAATTTCTTTTACTAATGAGACTTTGTGAAAAAAAAAAACTGTAATTCCTATTATGATGAATGATCAGGACTAGCTTTATGGAATGTGAGAAAATTTTAGCTTTTGACCAACATTGTATCAATAAGTGTGTGCATTTGATTTCTTTGTTATTGTAATTATGAAAAATGTTATCAAATCATTATTGGCCACTGCCCAAAACAATTTGTAAATTTTTTGTGGGGAGCATGGGGGCTATGTAAGTAGGCTGTTTATGTTTTCTTATTGGCAACGTTATGTAGCGCTCTGTATGAAAATCACTGGCTGCGCTGTGTGCAGTCTGTGGCTAGTTAGCATTGTTGTCTTCCATTGTAGTGTTGGGCAGCTGGACGTGAACAGCGCGTAGCGTTGCGCAGTTGGAGGTGAGCCGCTAGCAGTGGTGGATGTGGGGAGAGGGATGGCGGAGTTTTGAAATTTGTGATGAACTGCTATATATATTATGACTATTAAAGTAAATACATTGTTTGTTCTCTATTAAAATCTTTCATTTGCTAACTATGCCTATCAGTAGTTAGTGCCTTCCGTAGTTTGAATCTTGTATTTAGCTGGCAGTAGTGGCGCTCGCTGTATTGCAGTAGTTCGAGTAACGAAGATTTTTATGAGGTAAGTGATTTGTGAAAGGTATAGGTTAATGTTAGTCAGGGCCATTGTTTTGTACGGATTATTGAAAGTCAGATTGCGTTGCGCTAAAAATATTGTGTGTCAGTTTCAGCTCAGTCCTATATAAATGTTCAAAGGGGACGTTTCTGCTTCTTGCAACATTTATCATGACTGGTGGTCATCAGCAGGTCACCTCGAGGCACGGGCTCGTGTTTTCCTCCTGGCAGACGCAGGCCGCTCCGCGACAGTTACTCTCCGGTAGCGCTTGCGTTGCGTGTTGTCGGGCCGGCAGCCAGGTTGGCCACGCCACCCACACTATTCAAGTTGTTGGGACGTTTTAATATCTAGATGGCTTCTCTGATCTTTCGTTTTACCAAACCCGGCTCTTTGGCAAGTACGCACATATCATATCTCATTTCCTTCTCGCAGTCTTGCTAGTGTTCAGCCACTGCGCGTTTGCTGTGTTGCTCTAGCGTCTAGACGAATGTTTAGCGCTCGTGTTCCCGTATGCGAGTCTCATGGGCCTGCCGATCTCACCGATGTATACTTCTCCACACTGACACTCCACATTGTACGCATCTGCAATGTGTATGGAATCTACCATGTCCTACGTGGAGCCCAGCACATCGTGGATCTTGCGGCTACTGTAGAAGACAGCTGAACACCAAACCGTAGACGGCGTTTACCAGTCCGGTCAGTGGCGGTTTTCACTTAAGGTAATGACGCTGTTGATGTCTAACATATCTTGCTTTCTTTTTTTTCGTTACCATGCTTCTCAGTTCATGTGCTACGTTTTGAGCGTAAGTTAGACGAAGCGCATGGATAGCCAAAGAACGGATAACAGAGATCTTCTGCGCTGGGTGGTAGTTAGATTTGGCATGCAAATACATGCCGTATATAGAGACTTCCGACACTGTCGTGTCTTAGTGTTGCCTCCGTTTGTAGTTCCGGTGGGAGACTTCAACGACAAAATGACAGATGAGGAATGGTGTAGTGCCATGTCTTTGAACGACATTGAAGAGCACAAGAAACAAATGACGGCACACGTTAGCGCAAGAGTGAAAGGTAGAATGGGTCCAATAACGAACTAAGGAGTGAGGAAGGGAACATGCGAGAGCAGGACAGACGACGCGGTCCACGCCAGGGAGAGCAAAGTGGGATCGAAGTGCCGGACCACAGATCCCGCTTGAAGTGCGTGCAAGCATCACATAATGAAAGCGGGCGAAAGAGTAATGGAGTAATAGAGGTTCACCATCACTGGCCCACCTCAGGCAGAGGTGCGTGAGATCGCACAAGTGAATGACGAAAGACGATGAGATAGAGCATGGGACGCCTCATCAGAGAAGGGACATAGCAACGCAACGTGAGGTACTGGCAGTCGCAAGTGCAACACGACATTGGCCAGTACTGTGAGTAACCAGACTTGCCTGAAAACCACCACTGAGATAACCACGGAAGGAACAAATATGAGAGAATGTCTGGATTCCGGGTCGAAAATGACGGCACTTTCGACGCCTTTTTACCCGAAACTACTGGAAAGTGGTAGTAAATTATCTGAGATATCCTTAAAGGATTCTCGCTTTTGTGGGGAAAAGGAGGTAGGAAACCAGTCTTGGTGTCACTAAGTGAGTGGGAAAATGGCTTCCAGGTGAATACAATTCTCTTAGGTAGGTTTTCACTTACTTTTATAATCGGTAATTACTTATTTTCGAGCAGAGCACTAGAACTGTGGTTAACTTGTTCAAAGATCCGGTTGCATAGGATGTAGAGGATACTTTGGGCACAATTCATTTAGTAAAATGTAAGGAGGACAAGGGAATGTTCATATATGGGCCACGCGAGCTAAAAGGTGATTTATTAGAGGTAACAGGGGTTCCAGATCAAGTTATTTCGATGTCTACAGGTCGCTATGACAATACCACGTACATAGCCGACGAAAGGGAATCTGCCGGACATGATACGGCTGCTCGTGGGTTAGAGACCCTTGCGCATGTACTTTTAGGATACAGAAGACCAGAGACCGTTAATGAGTACGCTCCCGTCACACCCCACGCTACCCATCCGAGTACGGAAGACAGGCTCCACAAGGAACATAATAGTAAGCAGCGAAATACCATATTCAAAAGCAGTGACGACAAGCAAAATGGTTCAAATGGCTCTGAGCACTATGCGACTTAACTTCTGAGGTCATCAGTCGCCTAGAACTTAGAACTAATTAAACCTAAGTAACCTAAGCACATCACACACATCCGTGCCCGAGGCAGGATTCGAACCTGCGACCGTAGCGGTCGCTCGGTTCCAGACTGTAGCGCCTAGAACCGCACGGCCACTCAGACCGGCGACGACAAGCAAGCCGAGACAGCAATAATGGTTGAAGAAGAAGCCCCACAACGACTGAGAAGTTAATGTGCCGCGGAAAATACGAAAGAGATTGCGAATTGGTTGAGAAGTACTGTAAAGTGCCCCAAGAAAGTGTAGTATACGTCCTTTAGCCAGTATTGCAGGATAATGTTAATCCGTCCACGGTTGAAAAATCTGCAAAGCCAGATGGTGGTCAGAGGACCGGTGGTGTTTCCATGTTTCAAAATGGCGGGAAAAGCCGATGACGTCTCACTTGGAACCAGGGGACTCTGCAGACAGCACCTAAAGTTTATACTGCTTACAACATGCGCGACGTTGGGATATATAACTCCCACAGCCTGGGTACGACAGCAACATGTTTTTTTTTAATTATTGTGCTTAGATGGTCATTTGTGTGTGTGTGTGTGTGTGTGTGTGTGTGTGTGTGTGTGTGTCTATACTGTGGGACACTAGGTGTGCATGTGGAGAGGTGAAATGACGGTCGCATGTCTGTGAGCTTTGGTTCCGTGCGTCGATGTATCGCTTGGTGCGAGGCTGAGAGGACTACCTGCATTCGACAGCATGAAACTTACAGTTTCGAGGGGCTACAACGCAACTCACACGAGTGCAGTGCCATTTAGATGTACTTGTAAAAGTTTCATCATACTGATGTACACTGTGCCAAATTGTAAGACGGCTAGTGTGTGTGGTGAGAACCGCACAGGCACCGAAATTTGATTCAGATTTCTGTTGCTGTTGTAGAGTACAGAGATGCAACACAAGTACGTCGCAGACAGAGGAGAAGACACTTTAATTGCTCGATTACAGGAAGTGCAAACGCTTCCTTTTTTTTTTTAAGAAAAACGGAGACCTTTTTAAGATTCTATGGGTATTGTATTTGGTTCAAATGGTTCAAATGGCTCTGAGCACTATGGGACTTAACACCTTAGGTCATCAGTCCCCTAGAACTTAGAACTACTTAAACTTAACTAACCTAAGGACATCACACACATCCATGCCCGAGGCAGGATTCCAACCTGCGACCGTAGCAGTCCCGCGGTTCCGGACTGAAGCGCCTAGAACCGCACGGCCACCGCGGCCGGCTATTGTATTTGTATAGTATTCTTCTGTGTGACAGATGTCTCCGTGATGAACAGCATTACTGTGCATGATTTAATTTTTGTTATCGCACGTCTTAGTTCCGTACCAATTTTGTATGCCTTATGTATATCTTTGACGTTATCACTAACTTGAATATGATTTGTTTCTCTCATGTACAGCCCACTTGTTTTGGCCTTCGTTTATTTGTGCATATCTTGGATCGATTTATCAAGGGCAAACATTTGAGTAAGGAGTCGAATGAGATTAACACTTCATAGCACAATTAAAAATGTGACATCTCAACAAAATCTCACATTAGTGAGTAAAGTTTTCTTATTGTTATTAGGGAGTAAATCTTTTTTTAATGCTTGCATAATGGCCCAGGTGAATATAGATGAATCACTTTGTCATGACTCTCAAACTTCTGTATCAAAAGCTTAGGGGCCATGCCAAAACGCTGTCAAATAGCTCTGCCGGTAGATACTTTCCCTGCTTGCCAGTGTCAGCAATCCAGTAGGAGGGGACCTCATACAGCGACAATTGAGATGCGGTCATGGAGACATTCTGCATCCACAAGGGTGTAGGCTTGGGGGTGCCCTAGGTTCTTTTAAAGGTAGACATCCTGCGAAGGTCCTGGCGGACAGTGAGAAATGTGCCGATGATTAGTGGGCCCCTGCAGGCACTGAGACATAATGCATACATAAATTGAGCAAGAATTCACGCGTAGACATGTGTGAAACTCCTGGCATATTGCAGCAGTTTCTGCCTTCCTTAAAAAGTGAGATAAGTGCAGATAATTCATGGATGCCTACAGGCACTAAGATAGAACCTAGACACAAAAGCTCCAGGACGGCATACAGGAGGCACGTGAAACTGTGGAACTGCAGAAGAAGAACCAGCCAGCTTTAAAAAATATTTGCTGCACAGTAAGAAGGTTGCATATAAATCATGAACACCAGAAGATTCTTAGACGAAGCACAAATATAACACTAGCCAGACCTCATGCAGAGACGGCCGCTATAGAGAAGCCTTGTGTGGTTGATTTCACAGCAACAAAGAACTACGAAAAAATATAGAAATAATGTGCTGGATTGATTGCTACCAACACTGGAAATACCGTCGACAGTGAAAACGGGAGAAAAACAGTTCCCGAGTCACACACCAGCCCATGCAAGGTAGAAAATTTCTGCCCTGAATTACGAGATGTGGTCAGGAACCAGCGATCAGTCACTGGGTGGCATTGCATTAGTGTCCACCAATGACGATGCCGAGACGAATCCATGAGCTGTGGGGGGTTCAGAGAAGTCAAGAGACAGTTGGGGAGACAGTGCGAAAGCAAGAAGACATGGAAGCTCTTCCACCCATCGTCTACTTAGTTTTCTGACTTTGTGATCTTTTCTCCCATCCAAAAGTTGACCGTCACGTTGTGACTGATTCGATCCCTATTCCATGTTAAATAGACGAATCGTTATGGTCCAGTGCTTGGGATGGGAGCACTTGCCGGCCGTAGAGGCCGAGCGGTCCTAGGGGCTTCAGTCCGGAACCGCACTGCTGCTACGGTCGCACGTTCGAATCCTGCCTCGAGCGTGAATGCGTGTGATGTCCTTAGGTCAGTTAGGCATAAGTAGTTCTAAGTCTAGAGGAATGATCACCTCAGATGTTAAGTCCTATAGTGCTCAGAGCCATTTGAACCATTTTTTGAATGAAGTACTTGACTGAACCTTACGATTACCTTCCTAACACACTGCTTCGGCTACATTCCCCATGGCGAGCAGTGAACCTGGAGACCAGTCTAGAGCCTCGCATGGAACACCAATGAGAGCTACCAACTCGCCAGCGCACAGGTACGAGGCGATGGACTATACCGACCCATCGTCTGCTGCCGTCATCATCACATGACAAATGACTACGAAAAATGGTGAAATGATTCTTTCCCCAATAACTGAGTCGTATCCACCCATAGTCAAATCAGCGCTGAGTTTTGTAATTTGTGTAAATGGTATTGTAATAAAATCAAACGTTTCATATTTCAATCCCCTAATTAATATCTTCCACTTGCATAGCAATGCCTTATTCTCGTAATCTTCGGCTGTTTGATTTCACTGTATGATCATAGTAGTATTTAATTATTGACTCCCAAAGTGGGGTGATTTCATTAGTAAACTGCTTGTCATCTCATGCCATAGATGAGAGTAGTGAGCTCATTGTATTTTGATTTGCAGTATGAGTGTTTGATCTGATTTCATTCTCAAGTTTTTACTGGTGGCACGACTTCAACTTCCTGTTTATTCTTTTACTGAGTTTCCTAATGGTCATATGAGCTGCTTTCTTTGTGGATCTTAGACTGTGAAAAATGTGTCAGTGGAGTGGGATTCATTGTTACGCAGTTCTGTGATTCATATTTATTTAAAAGGGATTAACGTTTGTTAAGTGACTTACAAAGTTTTGCTTAGAATCTTGCTGTGGGGTCTGTTTCCAGTTCTGTAAAATTATTGGTCTGAAAAAATTCTGTCGTTTTGTCAGTGTATTCTGTAGTTGTTTCAGTGAGTACAGAATTCCCTCTATCAGCCTTCATCATGAGATCTTTGGCGCCAATTAATTATCCTTGATACGTTTGAGAGTTTTGTTTTCTTTGTATTATTTTCTAAAAGTATATGTTTACTTTTGTGAGTTTGTTAGCTCTGTATGACAAGGTTGTTTCCTCATTACACTCTTGTTTCACAGTGTCACGTAGAAGTCTTTTAGTAGCTTTAGGTCTTTCGTGCTCTTGCTGCTGGGCTTGAGAGCAGTATTATGATTGAAGCCCTTTTTTAACAGGAAAAGTTCGTTAGAACTGGAAGAGATATGTTGTGTTTTACAGAATATTTGCTGCTGCTGCTGTTCTCCATTTATTTGGGGTTCATTTACTATGCGTTTAACGAGTGATCCACAGTTTTTCCTATGCCTAGATATGAGGGTATTTTTTGTGGTTATTTACCAAGAGCACAATCCATGTGGTGGGCTACTTATATAGGGTGTTACAAAAAGGTATGGCCAAACTTTCAGGAAACATTCCTCACACACAAAGAAAGAAAATAGGTTATGTGGACATGTGTCAGGAGACGCTTACTTTCCATGTTAGAGCTCATTTTATTACTTCTCTTCAAATCACATTAATCATGGAATGGAAACGCACAGAACAGAACGTACCGGCGTGACTTCAAACACTCTGTTACAGGAAATGTTCAAGACTCCTCCGTTAGCGAAGATACATGCATCCACCCTCCGTCGCATGGAATCCCTGATGCGCTGATGCAGCCTTGGAGAATGGCGTATTGTATCACAGCCGTCCACAATACGGGCACGAAGAGTCTCTACATTTGGTACCGGGGTTGCGTAGACAAGAGCTTTCAAATGCCCCCATAAATGAAAGTCAAGAGGGTTGAGGTCAGGAGAGCGTGGAGGCCATGGAATTGGTCCGCCTCTACCAATCCATTTGTCACCGAATCTGTTGTTGAGAAGCGTACGAACACTTTGACTGAAATGTGCAGGAGCTCCATCGAGCATAACCCGTATGGTGTGTCGTACTTGTAAAGGCACATGTTCTAGCAGCACAGGTAGAGTATCCCGTATGAAATCATGATAACGTGCTCCATTGAGCGTAGGTGGAAGAACATGGGGCCCAATCAAGACATCACCAAAAATGCCTGCCCAAACGTTCGCAGAAAATCTGTGTTGATGACGTGATTGCACAACTGTGTGCGGATTCTCGTCAGCCCACACATGTTGATTGCGAAAATTTACAATTCGATCACGATGGAATGAAGCCTCATCCGTAAAGAGAACATTTGCACTGAAATGAGGATTGGCACATTGTTGGATGAACCATTCGTAGAGGTGTACCCGTGGAGGCCAATCAGCTGCTGATAGTACCTGCACACGCTGTACATGGTACGGAAACAACTGGTTCTCCCGTAGCACTCTCCATACAGTGACATGGTTAACGTTACCTTGTACGGCAGCAACTTCTCTGACACTGACATTAGGGTTATCGTCAACTGCGCGAAGAATTGCCTCGTCCATTGCAGGTGTCCTTGTCGTTCTAGGTCTTCCCCAGTCGCGAGTCATAGGCTAGAATGTTCCGTGCTCCCTAAGACGCCCATCAATTGCTTCAAACGTCTTCCTGTCGGGACACCTTCGTTCTGGAAATCTGTCTCGATACAAACGTACCGCGCCACGGCTATTGCCCCGTGCTAATCCATACATCAAATGGGCATCTGCCAACTCCGCATTTGTAAACATTGCACTGACTGCAAAACCACGTTCGTGATGAACACTAACCTGTTGATGCTACGTACTGATGTGCTTGATGCTAGTACTGTAGAGCAATGAGTCGCGTGTCAACACAAGCACCGAAGTCAACATTACCTTCCTTCAATTGGTCCAACTGGCGGTGAATCGAGGAAGTACAGTACATACTGACTAAACTAAAATGAGCTCTAACATGGAAATTAAGCGTTTCCGGACACATGTCCACATAACATCTTTTCTTTATTTGTGTGTGAGGAAGGTTTCCTGAAAGTTTGGCCGTACCTTTTTGTAACACCCTGTATAGGCTGTACAGATGAGAGGCGGTATCCTAATTGTAAATGCAATTTGTACATTGATTTCTTTAGTTTTTCTTTCTTATTATATTCTAAATTGACTTCAGTTTTTAACCAAATAGCTTGACGTTTAGCTTTGGTAACTTAGATGTTTTTGTCCGGGAGCTGACTTTAACATAATTTGCGATCACTTTCTCTGACAGAAATCTTTTGTTGGTTTTTATGTTTAGAATTGCATTCGTTACTTCATTCTTACTAGATACAAGATACTAGAAGGTTTCAGATGGATTATACAATGGTAAGACAGAGATTTAGGAACCAGGTTTTAAATTGCAAGACATTTCCAGGGGCAGATGTGGACTCTGACCACAATCTGTTGGTTATGAACTGTAGATTAAAAATGAAGAATTTGAGGAGATGGGACCTGGATAAACTGAAAGAACCAGAGGTTGTACAGAGTTTCAGGGAGAGCATAAGGGAACAATTGACAGGAATGGGGGAAAGAAATACAGTAGAAGAAGAATGGGTAGCTTTGAGGACTGAAATAGTGAAGGCAGCAGAGGATCAAGTAGATAAAAAGACGAGGGCTAATAGAAATACTTGGATAACAGAAGAAATACTGCATTCAATTGTTGAAAGGGGGAAATAAAAAATGCATTAAGTGAAGCAGGCAAAAAGGAATACAATCGTCTCAAAAATGAGAGCGACAGGAAGTGCAAAATGGCTAAGCAGGTTTGGCTAGAGGACAAATGATGTAGAGGATGTAGAGGCTTATCTCACGAGGGGTAAGATAGATACTGCCTACAGGAAAATTAAAGAGACCTTTGGAGAAAAGAGAACCACTTGCATGAATATCAAGAGCTCAAATGGAAACCCAGTACTACGCAAAGAAGGGAAAGCAGAAAGGTGGAATGAGTATATAGAGGATCTATACACGGGCGATGTTCTTGAGGACAATATTATGAAAATGGAAGAGGATGTAGATGAAGATGAAATGGGAGATATGATACTGCGTGAAGAGTTTGACAGAGCACTGAAAGACCTAAGTCGAAACAAGGCCCCGGAAGTAGACAACATTCCGTTAGAACTAGTGACAGCCTTGGGAGAGCCAGTCCTGACAAAACTCTACCATCTGGTGAGAAAGATTTATGAGACAGGCGAAATTCCCTCAGACTTCAAGAAGAATATAATAATTCCAATCCCAAAGAAAGCAGGTGTTGACAGATGTGAAAATTACCGAATTATCAGTTTAATAAGTCACAGTTGCAAAATACTAACGCTAATTCTTTACAGACGAATGGAAAAACTGATAGAAGCCGACCTCGGGGAAGATCAGTTAGGATTCCGTAGAAATGTTGGAACACGTGAGGCAATACTGACGCTACGCCTTATCTTAGAAGAAAGATTAAGGAAAGCAAACCTACGTTTCTAGCATTTGTAGACTTAGAGAAAGCTTTTGACAATGTTGTCTGGAATACTGTCTTTCAAATTATGAATGTGGCAAGTGTAAAATACAGGGATCGAAAGGCTATTTACAATTTGTACAGAAACCAGATGGCAGTTATAAGAGTCGAGGGGCATGAAAGGGAAGTAGTGGTTGGGAAGGGAGTGAGACAGGGTTGTATCCTCTCCCCGATGCTATTCAATCTGTATATTGAGCAAGCAGTAAAAGAAACAGAAGAAAAGTTCTGAGTAGGTATTAAAATCCATGGAGAAGAAATAAAAACGTTGAGGTTCGCCGATGACATTGTAATTCTGTCAGAGACCACAAAGGACTTGGAAGAGCAGTTGAACGGAATGGACAGTGTCTTGAAAGGAGGGTATAAGATGAACATCAACAAAAGCAAAACGAGGATAATGGAATATAGTCGAATTAAATCTGGTGATGTTGAGGGTATTAGATTAGGAAATGAGGCACTTAAAGTAGTAAAGGAGTTTTGCTATTTGGGGAGCAAAATAACTAATGATGGTCGAAGTAGAGAGGATATAAAATTTAGACTGGCAATGGCATGGGAAGCGTTTCTGAAGAAGAGAAATTGGTTAACATCGAGTATAGATTTAAGTGTCAGGAGGTCGTTTCTGAAAGTATTTGTAATGAGTGTAGCCATGTATGGAAGTGAAACGTGGACGATAAATGGTTTGGACAAGAAGAGAATGTGGTGCTACAGAAGAATGCTGAACATTAGATGGGTAGATCACATAACTAATGAGGAGGTATTGAATAGAATTGGGGAGTAGAGGAGTTTGTGGCACAACTTGAAGAAGGGATCGGTTGGTAGGACATGTTCTGAGGCATCAAGGGATCACCAATTAAGTACTGGAGGGCAGCGTGGAGGATAAAAATCGTAGAGGGAGACCAAGAGATGAATACACTAAGCAGATTCAGAAGGATGTAGGTTGCAGTAGGTACTGGGAGATGAAGAAGCTTGCATAGGATAGAGTAGCATGGAGAGCTGCATCAAACCAGTCTCAGGACTGAAGACCACAACAACAACAACAACAACAACTTTATTCTTAGAATGTTTGAAAACAGTTAACATTCTCAGTAGCTGGCTAGGGAACTCAACGGACCTTGTGGAAAGCAGACATTCTGAGAATTGTGACTGTTGAACAATTATAAGGTTAATGATTTAAAACAGAAATCAATTATTTTTTCATATGTTTCGTCCTCACGAATTTATTATCTTACAATTTTTCCTTTGCTTACGAATTTCAGTACGTGCTCAATATCTGTATATGTGAATGCTGAAGATCTGTTTTTATGAAAAAACCCGAGGATAATAGAGCATAAATGTGTAGCCTTTGCAGTTAGCTTCCGCAAGAATTTTATAGCACCAAAGGTTAAAGTCCTCGCTGCAGCTGTGGCGCCGTCATCGTAAATCACGGTGGGCGTTTAATAAGTAATGCTGTAACAGTTGTGGTACTAAATGTAGCACTTCTGCTACTAAATGTAACTGGGTTTTCTCTTTTGATGCTGTCAATTGTGAGGATGAGCATTCTCAAGCGTTCTGTCAGGGTGAAAATATTAAATAAATAAACTTTTCTCTCTTAAAAAACGTGGGCAGGGTGGGTTCTACCTTGGCTCGGGTATGAGGTAGAATGAGACAGCATTTTTACATAAGATAACTTTTATTGGAAGTTTCGTACAATTGTATCTTACGGGATGTTCTGGTTCGGAGAGCGGCAGCCGTGTCGTTTGCGTGGCCTTCTGCTGCGGCAGCGGCGGCGGCGGCGGCGGCGGCGGCGTCTGATTACGCGTAGCGGTGTGTACCTCGTGTCGCCGTCTCGCCCAGCTGACCGGAGACGCGCAGCGCGAGGTGGCCCGTTTAATTATTGCGAGCGACGTCGTGCATCGGATGGTGATACCTTGAATGTGGCGTCCCAGTGTTTCTCTTCTCTAAGCGGCCGCGTGTGTTGTGCGTCGGCCAGCAGAGCGGCGCGGCGGGGGAAGGCCAGTGTCCCGGACTCGAACCACGGACACCCGCTTGCCAGTCTTCGGCTGTCAGGTCTTCATCCCAGCTCACAGGTGACTGCTGAAGTGAGGCCGTCTCCTTCCCGTCCTCACGAGTCACCCGGGTACGTAAAGATCAGACTTCAAATACCTTTTAACTTCTGTCTTCTGGCGCCGAGGCTGCTGCTTGCTATTCCATTACAGCGGCGGACTTGGTGCGTCTGTGCATGATGTAGTCTCTTCTTGCATGACGGTCTTCAGCACCGAAACTAACTTAAAACAACTACTACGCTTTTTCACTTCTTCGTCTTCTTTGTCGCTCGTCTCCGTCTTCGTCTCCGTCTTCGCCTTCGTCTTCCTCTCGTCTTCATCTGTCGGGCCCACTGCGTCTCGCGTATTTATTCACTTCAGTTTACTGGAGGTGAACGACTTCACGGCCATTGCCTCTTCTGTCACGTTGAAAAGATTCTCGAAGATTCTTCTTAACGTCGGTCATTGGCTCTTGGAATGTAGGCGAGGGCCTTTGCTCACATGCGACAACTGAGAAACACGTGAGCCGGTCATTGCCTCTTCTGTCACGTTGAAAAGCTTCTCGAAGAATCTTCTTAACGTCGGTCATTGGCTCTTGGGATGTAGGCGAGGGCCTTTGCTCACATGCGACAACTGAGAAACACGTGAGCCGGTCGGGCGATGCCCTGACGGCTGAATCGACAGCGCCCGCTTATGTGGAACTTGCTGACTTCACGGTCATTGTCTCTTCTGTTCTGCTGTTTTGCCCGCTGAATGCCAGTATGTAACTCTCTAAACTAAACCAAGTTTTTCATTTATATTCTAATTTCTACTTCACTTTGATTTCACTAATTTATTTACTTAAGTACCACTCAACATTCCTCCATTCTTCGGAGAAATTCGCCCTCGAATTTACCACTCAACATTCCTCCACTCTTCACACGGCAAAAGCACTAACACAAGTAACGAAAACTCTCGACTTAGAAGATCACACATGCTTCACATTAAGTATGCTGAAAATACTTTATCACTTTACCAAAGCACTGTGCGCTCATGAATCACATAGTTCACACATAAATGGTTATAATAAGTGTAACAAATCTTGATGAGAATGAATAAACAGAAATAGATTTTTCACTTAGAAAATTACATAGCAACAGCTGTTTAATCTGCCCTATATTAATGCAAGAATATCTATTCTACAGTATTGTTTACTTCAACATAAGACTGTTTAGTAAAGAGTGAAGTACAATAAACAAAATTAATACACTAATGCTGAAAAGTAAACATTGAAGTACACCAGTTAAGAGTGTGGTATCCAGTTAACAGGGATTTGATGAAGTGGTATATTATGATTTGGCTTATTTTTTCGTCTTAAATAAAAGAAAACTGTACAAAGCAGAAACACCAACACAAAGGTTCCAGATATACCCGTTCCTAGCATTATAGAGTAATTTTAGTTTTGTGTTCACCTTTTAATTTTAAGACATGTTGCATCATAACATTGGCATCAATTTTGCCTTTCTGTGAGTTTATGAACGTATCTAATGACTTCAGAAGGGAACTGTCAAGGGAGTCATTGAGGTAGGACAGGTTTTGTGTAGGAAATGCTTTGCATGGCGTTTTCTGAAAAAAGCAAACAACATGGTTATGGGCCTACCAACCTAGTAAAAACAAAAACAAGAAAAAGAAGGAATACATTGTTTACTACAAGATCTACGTGTTTCTACGTTCAACTTTTTTTTTAAATAAAGCATTATCATTTATTAATTATCTACATTTGTATACTATCCACAGTCTACTGAGATTCCACTAGGACATTCGCACTCTTGGTCGAAGATTGTATGGTGCCATGTCTGTATGTTGTGCTGGCGTGGCTACTCTTTTTCCTTTTCGGTAACTTCCTCCACCCTTCGGAAAAGCAGACACTATTGTTGAAGGAATTACATCTGGAGCGCCCTTAAAAGGTTTTAAACGACTTGCATGGACAATGGTAGTTCGGGTGGGCAGTTGCAATTTAACGTTGACTGGTGACGTGATCTCAATAATTTGATAAGGACCTCTGTAGTTTGTTACAAATTTCTTCGTTTTTCCTTTCGCTATGTAAGGAGTTGAAAGCATAACCCACTGACCGATTTTGTAATTTGGATATTTAGCTTGGGTATTACCTAACCTTTCCTGTCGTTCCAAAGCCTTTGTATTAGATTTTTGAACCTTTTTCCATACATCTTTCATCATTCGACTGAAATCTCTTACTGTTTCTCCGACTTTTCCGTTTTTCTGCCTGATGACATCAAACGGGGACGTCATTTTCCTCCCATAGACTACTTCATAAGGTGACATGCCAGTTGCTTCATGCGTTTTGGCGTTGTATACCGACACAATTATTGGTAAATACGTATCCCAATTAGAATGTTGTTCGTTAATATAATAACTAAGCATCTTGCCAATTGTCCGATGAACTCTTTCTGTGCGTCCGTTGCACTGAGGGTGTAACGGAGTTGTGCGTAATTTACGCATTTTTAGTAAGTGGCATAGCTGTTTCATTAATTCAGACATAAAATTAGATCCCTGATCTGTGATAATAGCTTCAGGTACGCCAAATTTAAGTACCCAGTTGTTAACTAAAGCTTGGGCAACTGTGTTTGCTTGCTGATCTGGGAGACTCACTATAGCTAGATAGCGTGAAAAGTAATCTATAATAGTAAGAACATATTTATTACCAGCAGGTGTTTTATGAAATGGCCCGTAGAGATCCAGTCCACAGATTTGAAATGGACATGAAGCCTCGGGGAGCCTCTGTAAGGGTATTTTTGAACGAGAAAGTTCAGCGCATTGTGCGCACGCAATGCAATTGCGAACGTACTGCGCAACATCCTGCTTTCTAGTTTGCCACCAAAATCGCTCTGCTACACGTCTTTCGGTTGTCCGCTGTCCACCGTGTCCTGCAAGGTTATGATCGTGGGCCTCTGCCATTATTTCTTGTCTAAGGTGTTGGGGAACAACAATTCGCGGTCCAAGTTTTGTTTTACGGCATAATACACCATCTTCAAAGCAAAATTGTTTTTGAGATGCGTATTTTTTGCATTCTGTATCCTCATCTTGTGCCTTTCTCCAGTCCTCAGTATCTCGGCCTGTTGCTTCCAAAAGTGCTATTTTCCGACTTAGACAATCTGCATTCGTGTGTTTTTTGCCTGGTTTATGAATAACTTCGAAATCCATTTCGGAAAGACATAGGGACCAACGGGTAAGACGACTAGATGGATCCTTTAACCCAAGCAACCATTTTAAAGCTGCGTGGTCGGTAATAACCTTGAATTTCCTACCACACAAGTAGCATTTAAAGTATTTGATGCCATAAATAACACTTAACAATTCTTTCTCTGTTGTGGAATAATTTCTTTCTGCTGTTGTTAGTTGTCTCGAAGCGTAGGCTATGGGGTGTTCCGCGCCATTAATATTCTGACTCAAAACAACTCCTACTGAATGACCACTTGCGTCACAGGATAAAATAAATTCTTTATTATAATCTGGGTAGGCTAATACTGGACTGTGTGTTAACTTGTCTTTAAGGGTTTGAAATGCTGATTCACAATCTTCATACCAATGAAATTTTGCACCCTTTTTCAATAATTGGGTTAAGGGTCGGGCAATTTCAGCAAAATTTTGAACATATTTTCGGTAATACGATGCGAGACTAATGAAACTTTGTACTTCCTTAACGCGTTGTGCTGTTGGGAAGTCCTTAACTGCCGAAATTAATTGAGGATCTGTTCTAATTCCTTTTTCACTAATTACATGCCCTAGGTATGTAACCTCTGTCAATGCAAAACTACATTTTTCCATATTTAATGTTAATTTAGCTTTTCTAAGTCTCTGAAAAACATTACGCAGACGCACAGCATGTTCATTAATGTCTTTGGAGAATACAATAATATCGTCTAGATATACACAACATTGCTGAGTTTTTAGTCCTCGCAATACTCCATCGAGTAGTCTTTGAAAAGTTGCTGGTGCATTTTTCAAACCGAAAGGCATTCTTTTAAATTGCCAGTGGCCTCCAGGGGTAGAAAATGCTGTTCTATGCCTATCTTCAGGTGCAACTTCCAATTGATGATATCCGCTACGTAAATCGATTGTTGAAAAGTATTTACTGTTACCTAAACTGTCAATGATATCTGTAATGTTTGGAAGAGGATATACATCTGAGATAGTTTGTTTGTTAAGGTGTCTGTAGTCACAACAAAATCTATATCGTTTCGTACCGTCGGGAGACTTCTTTCGAATAATTACAATATTTGAATTATAAGGCGAATCAGAATATTCTATGATTCCATCTTTTAGATGCTGTTCTAAAAATTCATCCAGTACTGGCTGTAAGTGATGCGCAACTCTATAAGGCTTTCTATAAACTGGGGGGCTATTTCCTGTTGGGATCCTATGCTGTGTGATATCTGTTGCTGGCAGTGGACCTTCTGCATTAAATAAATCTTGGAACTCAACTAAAACTGCTTCTATCGTGTCTCTATCCTTTCCTTTCAAATGCTCAATCTTCTGGCGCAATGCGGTTTTATAGGCGTCTGGTTTCTGACCATCATTAATATCTGACCAAATAAAATCTTCTTCTTCAAAAGTACTGACTGTAGCTACTAATATTCCCTTATGCAACTCTTTGTCCTCCACTCCGAAATTGTCAATATGTACCGGTACTTTTCTTTCTCCCTCAACGTCTTGAACCCG
Organism: Schistocerca cancellata; assembly: GCF_023864275.1. Classification (NCBI taxonomy): domain Eukaryota; kingdom Metazoa; phylum Arthropoda; class Insecta; order Orthoptera; family Acrididae; genus Schistocerca; species Schistocerca cancellata. Next base: position 303,396,438 of record NC_064628.1, read on the forward strand.
TACAACACTTCTACGTACAAAACAATGTGATACATCTAATTCCTCATTTTCCTCTAATGGCTCTATTAGACCCACTGTATCTGTAGGTACCTCGGGGTCAACGGTCATCCAGAGAAGTTTTCCTGAGCCAGATGGTATCTGATCCCGCGAATCAACCTTCAAGGACGTTGCACGCAGTGTAGTTGATTTCGCCTTCCGGTTAGGGATATCTTGCGGCAGAGGGCCCTTTGCAGCTGTGTCACCTAGCTGAAATACTATTCCGCTAAGTTCTACAGTTTGCTGTCTGAGGTCAATTTTAGCGTGATGTTTATTCAGGAAATCCAACCCTAGGATCGCGTCGTACCCGTCAGTTATCTTTGTTACCACTTCTACATCTTCTTGAAATTGTACACCGTGAATATAGAAAATCAATGATGTATATCCTAATGACTTCACTGTACCTCCTCCTACTCCACTCAATCTATACCTTGGAGGGTCATATTTCTTTTCTCCAATACATTCATTACTCACTATTGATACGTTTGCGCCTGTATCCACCAGTATCCTTGCCTCTTTACCCCGTATGGTAGCAGATAACCAGCATTCCGCCTTCACATTCGCCTTAATGGCATGAAATTTTATTGGGAACGCCTGGCGGCGGTTCCGACATTCCCGTTTGAGTTTAACTGATTTCTATTTCCAAAAACTTTCTTAGACCTGCATTCCTTGAATGTGTGACCTATTCCTTGACAATTAGTGCATTGAGGTTGTCTGCAGTTTTTTGCTATATGGCCTTGTCGATCGCACCTAAAACATCGTACTCCTGCTGAAAATACATTTCGCTTCTCCTTGTATCTGGTGGCAATGTCAATTTCTTCAAAAGCCGTCACCACAGATACAGCATCCGCTAAATTTTTAGGAAACTCTGCCCTGACACGACGGGACGTTTCAGGAGGTAACCCACGTAAAAATGTATCTAGAGCTCTACCTTCTGCCTCTTGTAAAATAACTTTATTTGCTTCAACACTAGTTGTCAACTGATAGGTGTTAATATTAACTTTTCTAATCCTATCTACAAAGCTTTCTAATGACTCGTTTTGCCTCTGAGTGATAGTGTGTAATTTTTCTCTATAAAATCTACAGCTGTTCTGTTTTTGAAAACGTTTAAGTAATCCTTTCTTCAATTCCTCAAATGTTGGAGCATTCCGTAATTCTTCATGGTATAATACGTGTGCTTTAGCCTCTCCTAGCAATCTTAACTTTGTCATTTGTAAGAGCTGTTCATCTGACCATGATCCTAACTTTGCAGCTGCTACTAAATCATCAAAAAAGGCTGTTATGTCTTCGCCAGGTTTACCTGAAAAAGGAGTTACCAAGGCTGCTGCTGAGGAATCTAGGGTGGGAGGGACTGAACTGGTTTGCCTAACCTCACAAAACTGTTTAAATAATGCATTATTATCATTTTTAAGCTGTGCTATTTGATTAACTAAGCTCTGAATAGCTTCCGCAGTAGAAACCGCTTGTGGTGCTGACTCTGACTTTGTACGATTTCGTGTCATCATTTTACAAACTGTTAGTTACACAATCTTACCACACTGAATGAAAAGGATGTTTAAATATTTTCGACAAACTCTTAAAATTATGAGAGAGAATACACTTCTAAATAAAGAAAATATTACGACTGCTATGCAAACCTCTATCCTTTCACACATTAAACAATACTGTGGATCTTTAGTGACTGTCATTCACACCTCATATTGAGCCAAGGGTTTTTTCTCTGACACCAAATGTAACAGTTGTGGTATTAAATGTAGCACTTCTGCTACTAAATGTAACTGGGTTTTCTCCTTTGATGCTGTCAATTGTCAGGATGAGCATTCTCAAGCGTTCTGTCAGGGTGAAAATATTAAATAAATAAACTTTTCTCTCTTACAAAATGTGGGCAGGGTGGGTTCTACCTTGGCTCGGGTATGAGGTAGAATGAGACAGCATTTTTACATAAGATAACTTTTATTGGAAGTTTCGTACAATTGTATCTTACGGGATGTTTGGTTCGGAGAGCGGCAGCCGTGTCGTTTGCGTGGCCTTCTGCTGCGGCAGCGGCAGCGGCGGCGGCGGCGTCTGATTACGCGTAGCGGTGTGTACCTCGTGTCGCCGTCTCGCCCAGCTGACCGGAGACGCGCAGCGCGAGGTGGCCCGTTTAATTATTGCGAGCGACGTCGTGCATCGGATGGTGATACCTTGAATGTGGCGTCCCAGTGTTTCTCTTCTCTAAGCGGCCGCGTGTGTTGTGCGTCGGCCAGCAGAGCGGCGCGGCGGGGGAAGGCCAGTGTCCCGGACTCGAACCACGGACTCCCGCTTGCCAGTCTTCGGCTGTCAGGTCTTCATCCCAGCTCACAGGTGACTGCTGAAGTGAGGCCGTCTCCTTCCCGTCCTCACGAGTCACCCGGGTACGTAAAGATCAGACTTCAAATACCTTTAAACTTCTGTCTTCTGGCGCCGAGGCTGCTGCTTGCTATTCCATTACAGCGGCGGACTTGGTGCGTCTGTGCATGATGTAGTCTCTTCTTGCATGACGGTCTTCAGCACCGAAACTAACTTAAAACAACTGCTACGCTTCTTCACTTCTTCGTCTTCTTCGTCGCTCGTCTCCGTCTTCGTCTCCGTCTTCGCCTTCGTCTTCCTCTCGTCTTCATCTGTCGGGCCCACTGCGTCTCGCGTATTTATTCACTTCAGTTTACTGGAGGTGAACGACTTCACGGCCATTGCCTCTTCTGTCACGTTGAAAAGATTCTCGAAGATTCTTCTTAACGTCGGTCATTGGCTCTTGGAATGTAGGCGAGGGCCTTTGCTCACATGCGACAACTGAGAAACACGTGAGCCGGTCATTGCCTCTTCTGTCACGTTGAAAAGCTTCTCGAAGAATCTTCTTAACGTCGGTCATTGGCTCTTGGGATGTAGGCGAGGGCTTTTGCTCACATGCGACAACTGAGAAACACGTGAGCCGGTCGGGCGATGCCCTGACGGCTGAATCGACAGCGCCCGCTTATGTGGAACTTGCTGACTTCACGGTCATTGTCTCTTCTGTTCTGCTGTTTTGCCCGCTGAATGCCAGTATGTAACTCTCTAAACTAAACCAGGTTTTTCATTTATATTCTAATTTCTACTTCACTTTGATTTCACTAATTTATTTACTTAAGTACCACTCAACAATGCAACACATTTTTGCTGAAAGCAGGTTGGTTGCATGTTGGGTTCCAATACGCTACATTATTACCCACTTTTTAGGCTACAAAACCGTATTTTTCAACAAATAATCCAGTGAGTGCGACGGCCCTACTGGGAGGTCCTGAACGCCCTCATGGTGCCACTCTACTGATCGACGTCGCTGCCAGCGTCTTGCTGCCTCATTAACCTCCCCATCACTCACGTGCTGCTTCCCACTTGGCCAGACAGACGGAAGTCGGAAGGTACAAGACAGGACTGGAGATTGGATACGGAAGTTCTGTGGGTTCCTCTCGTGTGCGAAGACTTGTGTGAGGCCTTTAGTTGTCATGGGAAAGGAAAACTTAGTTAATATTTTAGTGGCGACGAACCCGCTGAAGTCGTTTCTACAAATTTCTGAAGGCAGCACAACACACTTCAGTTGACCGTTGCACCATGAGGGAGGACATCAGACTAACGCCTCCAGAGTCCCGCGAAACCGTCGTAAAGGCTTTATCAGATGAGTCTGCGGCTCGGAACTTTTTCTTCGGTGGAAAGGTGGTATGGTGCCAGGCCATGAATTACCGTCTTGTTTCCGGTTCCAAGTGAAGAACCCATGTATCGTGCAAGCAATTCCACACATGTCGCCCTTCGTTGCCCTCTATGGTCTGATGTTAGGCGGCGAGGAAGGGAAGGACACACATCTTAGATTGCCTCAGCTGGTGGACGATTGTGTCGGCACTAGCAATAGAGACGTCCAGTTGAACTTCGGAGCGGCTGACTGTGATCCTTCGATCACATCGAATGTCATTGTTGCTTGTTGCAACACTGCAGGAGTCATAACTGCGTGCGGCCGGCCGGCACGCTTGAGACAGGACAGGTTTACGCGACCTTGTTGCGATGAGGGAAGACACCTCGCCCAACGACTCATCCTGCTTTTGCTCAGTGCCAGGTCTCCGTAGACATTCTGCAAGTGCCAATGAATGTATTCAATTGCCTGGTCTTCCGCCAAAGAAACTCAATGACAGCTCTCTGCCCAGAACGCACTTTCGTCACACACGCTATTTTGAAGGCGACGTATAGCGTGGCCACCTGTCGAAACTTCGTGAAACTATAGAAGCTGAACCAGGAATACTCCACGATGTCCCACATAAAACTCTACATTTTTTAAAGCGAAATTGGTTGATAAAAAATGTGTTGCATAATTACTGTACTCCCTTGGTATATTCAATTTTTCATACGATAAATTCCCTGACAAAGTTTATGCATATGTTTTCGACAAGCCTTGCAAATTCATCTGGATCAGCAAAAGAGCGCCCCGGAGTAAAGGCCAGTTGTATGTAATTTCTTTTGTTAATTTTTGGAACAAGTGTTGCTGTTATATCTGAAATTCCTTAAATATCTCTAATATTGCTTTCAAAGTTCTTGTGTACTAAAAGATATTCACCTGAATTTTCTTCCCACTCCGTTCCTCAGTAATAAAACATATATTGTGAATTAAAGTATATTTTATTTAATTTATTTTATTAACGTTCCGATAATATTGCTGAACCTAGTTACAGGATCTTTAAGTTGTGAAATTGAAGGTCCCTAAATGACATGTGCCGGAAACAATGGGTTTTTAAGGTCCTTTTATTAGGAGTAGTGAAGTGTCATTCTATGCGTATGTTTTACTGATCGTGAGCAGATGAAATTTGATCATAGCGGAAAAACTTAGTAGACAATCCCACCCACACAATTGTGACACACTGTGCGCATAGCTTACGGAACGTGTGTCCACAATGTGGCCATCATATCACGTACAAAGTCACCAAATACGCTGATCGCATCGATAATCCACTTTTTGGCACCCTTTATGCTTATCCCAAATGTTAGTCGTTTCCATCGTTGACAGCAATCTCGAAACGATACTACTACTGAATCCCAACGCTCTGGATAATCCCTTCCTCTTTTCTGCAGAACAATATGCGAAAGATTTTATTCTCACCAAGGGGAGGATGCAGAGCAGTTGATATATGATAGCTTGCTTTTTAGTTACTTTTAGAATTGTAGGAAGCAGACACGAAAAGAATATTTATCGACAGCTTTTATCCCCCAGTGTCTGACGTCTCATTAGTCATAAAATGAGCGGCATACATAGATAGAAATATGCATTCATAGTAAACGGCCTGTTTAAGTTCCGAATCGTAAAGCTGTAGTCATACTTACTTAACGAAGGTGACGCTTTAGAGAGTGTTTCTCCATAACCATTTACCTACTCCACAGTCCACCTAGGAAGTACGAATTTAACTACTCTTCACTCACAGCCAACTCTGTAAATATTTAAGAAGTAGTCAACAATAAACTCTACATATTGTCCAGACTGTCAGTTTTCTATAAAACTCTTCTGCAGAAGTCATCACCTATCGTGTCAAATATTTTGTTTCTGTTGCACGTAATCTTCATCTGGGTGACGATGTACACCTACCAGACTCCGAGCTTTATGAACACATTTCTAGTTCCCGGCGTGAATGGGGACTTTATTCTTTGCTGTAATGACTCTTGCGTTACCACGAAGTGACCCTGGAAGAAGTAACCTCTTGTTTAAATGTATCAAATATTATCATTGTTTTTCGCCAAGTATATATTTTAAGAGATAAAGTATTTCGCCTTCTGCCTAGCATTACAAGTAAGGCATGACGACTTCCTACGGCCGTTGGCGGATCACGTATTGGCATGGACTGGTATGGGTTGAAAATTATGTTTATTTCAAGCAGGCTTCGGTATCTGTGATGTGACACTGATTGTATGTCACCTTTTAATCTCACTCTTAAGAATCGTAAAATTAATCGAAGGAATCGGAATGTCTTCAATGGCGGGAGTTCATAAATTTTATACCGTTATGGACTGTATTCCTTTTGGGAAAGTCTGGTTTGCGCCCTGCCAGAAATAAGTGAGACTGTCCTTCCATAATGGACATGGTCGGCTCTGACACAACTGCCGCCATATCGGGTGCCGCAAAGAGAACTGTGGAAGAAAGCCGAAAACGAGCTCATAATACTAAATGAAGCAAGGAAAAGGTAGCACAGTTTTCCGAAATTTCCTCTTTCACGGTAACTTAGCCAAAAAAATTTAACCTGAAAAAATTGGAAATTTGTGGTAAGGTCTTATGGGACCAAACCGGTGAGGTCATCGGTCCGTAAGCTTACACACTACTTAATCTAACTTAAACTAACTTGCGCTAAGAACAACACACACACCTATGCCGGAGGGATGACTCGAGCCTCCGACGGGGGGAGCCGCACGAACCGTGACAAGGCGCCTAAGAGAGCGGGACTACCCCGCGCGGCGTAGGGTCTGAGGTAGAAGATGTTTGATGACATTCTTTTCCAGTGATAACTGCTTAACAAGCTCCGACATCTTCCTTATTTTTTTGGATTTTGGGGAAACAAGTTAGTTTATAAACTACAAAATATTTCAGAAATTAAAAATTTAGCCTGCGATAGTATTATTGTAACAAAGCAAATAAATTCTCTGTAAGAATGAACGTCTCGATAAATATTTTAGGCAGTTTCGCAGGAATATTAGATCAAAAATAACACTCGAAAAATAATTAAATATCCCAAATATGTCTGCTTGAGTAAGATTATTTATTCGTCCTTCCTAATTAGTACCGCTGGAACTTACAGTTACAACATATCATTCCTCTCAGTGAATTTATTTTATTTTATTTTTTTAACTGTATGACCATAGTGACGTCTACGAAAGTGAAACGTGGATTTCCGGAGTGGTCTGCTCCAACAAATAAAGCAAGACTGACGAAGGAAATCCTTTTCTGACAGTCTTGTGGCGAGAATCGACTTACACGGTGGTATACGTTTGATAGGTAGGGGAAACTGCGACACCCAATAAGCATTCTTCAGTCGGTCACTGAACTTTCATCAGCGTATTAAATAATAACATCCTGTAGCTCACTGGCTGGGTAGAAGTCTTTGACTTGGACGCCACTTTGACGAAGCACAAGTCCCTAATCTCGCCCAGTTATCCAAACCTGGAAAGGGGACCTACAGTTTAACCTGTAACCCTAACCACATGTAGTTCTCGGCGACTCCTCACACAGATCAGAGGTGAAGGCAAGATTAAAATTTCCGATATCCGATCTGAATTCGATCGCGCGACCACCCGCTTTCCAGTCACACGCTTTACAACTAGACCAGCACGCCCAGCAAGGTAAAATCGATCTACACTCCTCGAAATTGAAATAAGAACACCGTGAATTCATTGTCCCAGGAAGGGGAAACTTTATTGACACATTCCTGGGGTCAGATACATCACATGATCACACTGACAGAACCACAGGCACATAGACACAGGCAACAGAGCATGCACAATGTCGGCACTAGTACAGTGTATATCCACCTTTCGCAGCAATGCAGGCTGCTATTCTCCCATGGAGACGATCGTAGAGATGCTGGATGTAGTCCTGTGGAACGGCTTGCCATGCCATTTCCACCTGGCGCCTCAGTTGGACCAGCGTTCGTGCTGGACGTGCAGACCGCGTGAGACGACGCTTCCTCCAGTCCCAAACATGCTCAATGGGGGACAGATCCGGAGATCTTGTTGGCCAGGGTAGTTGACTTACACCTTCTAGAGCACGTTGGGTGGCACGGGATACATGCGGACGTGCATTGTCCTGTTGGAACAGCAAGTTCCCTTGCCGGTCTAGGAATGGTAGAACGATGGGTTCGATGACGGTTTGGATGTACCGTGCACTATTCAGTGTCCCCTCGACGATCACCAGTGGTGTACGGCCAGTGTAGGAGATCGCTCCCCACACCATGATGCCGGGTGTTGGCCCTGTGTGCCTCGGTCGTATGCAGTCCTGATTGTGGCGCTCACCTGCACGGCGCCAAACACGCATACGATCATCATTGGCACCAAGGCAGAAGCGACTCTCATCGCTGAAGACGACACGTCTCCATTCGTCCCTCCATTCACGCCTGTCGCGACACCACTGGAGGCGGGCTGCACGATGTTGGGGCGTGAGCGGAAGACGGCCTAACGGTGTGCGGGACCGTAGCCCAGCTTCATGGAGACGGTTACGAATGGTCCTCGCCGATACCCCAGGAGCAACAGTGTCCCTAATTTGCTGGGAAGTGGCGGTGCGGTCCCCTACGGCACTGCGTAGGATCCTACGGTCTTGGCGTGCATCCGTGCGTCGCTGCGGTCCGGTCACAGGTCGACGGGCACGTGCACCTGCCGCCGACCACTGGCGACAACATCGATGTACTGTGGAGACCTCACGCCCCACGTGTTGAGCAATTCGGCGGTACGTCCACCCGGCCTCCCGCATGCCCACTATACGCCCTCGCTCAAAGTCCGTCAACTGCACATACGGTTCACGTCCACGCTGTCGCGGCATGCTACCAGTGTTAAAGACTGCGATGGAGCTCCGTATGCCACGGCAAACTGGCTGACACTGACGGCGGCGGTGCACAAATGCTGCGCAGCTAGCGCCATTCGACGGCCAACACCGCGGTTCCTGGTGTGTCCACTGTGTCGTGCGTGTGATCATTGCTTGTACAGCCCTCTCGCAGTGTCCGGAGCAAGTATGGTGGGTCTGACACACCGGTGTCAATGTGTTCTTTTTTCCATTTCCAGGAGTGTATGTTTCACGTCTGGCAGTAGCTACAGCTCTAAGCTGGCTGGGCTTTCAGTGGAAATGAGCTATGGGTATATTATTTCGTGCTGCTTCAACTCTGTCAGAATTCATCAATGTTACTGGCAGCTCGTGACTAGATGGTTTTAGAGGATGAGAGAACTGGGCAAGGCAAAAATAGAACACCCTCTGTATCGAGGTAGGTCAGCGCCGCACAGGCTACATTTGGTCCTGTGTTATATTTTTGAAAGAAAACGTCTCGGAGACCTTGAAGATAGGACACGACCACCAGCCCAAACACATCTGAAATAGAGCACATATGTCCAAATGACCAGCAATGGAAAAAGAGGTGGTCTGGTTGTGTACCTGGCCGAGAGGTTCTGGGCGCTTCAGTCTGGAACTGCGCTGCTGCTGCGGTCGTAGGTTCGAATCCTGCCTCGGACGTGGATTGGTTAGGTTTAGGTAGTTCTAAGTGATGTCCTTAGATTGGTTAGGTTTAGGTAGTTCTAAGTCTAGGGGACTGATGACCGTAGATGTTAAGTCCCATAGTGCTTAGAGCCAATAGATTTGATTTTTGGTTGTGTACCTAGTGGCTCTCAATAGCGTCACGCCAGGTGCTGGGTCCGTATGATGATGAAAAAAATACACACCCCGATTCTGTCGTAATGCGGTAACAGAGTGATTTATTTGATGTCCAAAAGGTTACGATCATTGGATTTCGTGCCATGGGTGGATGCATTTGCGAAACGGCTAAGTTTGTAAACAGTTCGCGTGCTACCGCGGTTAAAGTATGCCATGCATGACAAAATGCGGTATCCATAAACGGCTCCGAGGCAACTGTGGTGCACCACGGACCGTAGATGAGAGTGGTGAACGACGGCTGAGGTGACGTGCTTGGGCGTACAGGTTTTCAACTGTTGAGTAACTGACCGCTCACATGAACCAAGCGGCTACCAATAGGGTCTCCTCAGTGACCGGTCAGCGCTCGTTGCTGGGTTTTTTGCCTCCGTAGCAGGCACCTGTTTCTTGCACCCATGTTGACTGTTGTTCATTGGCGGCCGAGGCTGGATTTGCACTCCAGTACCACAGCAGAACGTGCGAGTGGCGACAGGTGACCTTTCGAGACGAATCACATTTTATGCTTCATCAGGCAAATGTCTGTCTCAACGCAAACAGCATGTAACTATCGCTGGAAGTGTTCAGAGAGCTTTATGGTCTGGAGAATGTTTTCGTGCCATTCCCTGGTGATTTCGCCATTGTGGAAGACCCAACGGATCAATACAACGGATCTATCCTTGGGGACCATGTCCACCCCTACATGCAGTTTGTTTTAACTCGGCGCAGTGGCATCTGCCACGATGACAATGCCATATGCCACACAGCTCGCATTGTACGTCCGCGGTTCGAAGAGTACCTGGATGAGTTTACCGTGCTTCCAGGATTTGAACCCAACTCGCAATCTTTACAGTGGACCCACAACGAGTAGTCGGTTTTGACCAGAAAATTGTTCGTGCGAAACGGGTTCTGAATGATGTCGCGCCGCTGTGCGGACGGGCAGCACGGAGCCAGCCTACGCACGTCGTTAGGGGCCGTGTGGGAAAGCCGACCGGTGGCCGCGGCGTTATCATGCGGCGCGGTTCGCGCGCATGCGCGCCCACTGCCAACTGCGCGTGGCGCCCCTGCCCGCCCCGCGGCACGTCGCGTCCCGTCGCGGCACGCATCGCCGCCTCTGCTCGCTATGAAGGGTCACGGGGCAGTTCATTGTTTGTATGCCCGGGACCGAGCGCCGTGGACAGCGAGGTACCAACCGTGTCCGTCCTGCAGTGGCGCGACTTTCGAACTCGCATCTCCACTCGGAGAATGCTCAGGAAGCAAAGACAATTGCACTCGAGGTACAAGAAAGATCGGGAGAATGAGGACAGGCAAAAGTTACTAGAGATCCGTGCTGCTGTAAAAAGAGCGATGCGCGAGGCATACAACCACTACCACCGTCATACCTTAGCAAAAGATCTTGCTGAAAACCCAAGTAAATTCTGGTCTTATGTAAAATCGGTAAGTGGGTCGAAGGCTTCCATCCAGTCACTCACTGATCAGTCTGGCCTGGCAACGGAAGACAGCAAAACGAAAGCTGAAATTTTAAATTTAGCATTTGAGAAATCTTTCACGCAGGAGGATCGTACAAACATACCGCCGTTTGACTCTCGTAGAGATTCCCGTATGGAGGACATAGTGATAGACATCCGAGGTTGTGAAGATGCTGAATGGTTTGAAAATAAACAAATCGCCAGGTCCTGATGAGATTCCAATTCGGTTTTACAGAGAGTACTCTACTGTATTGGCTCCTTACTTTACTTGCATTTATCGCGAATCTCTTGCCCGACGTAAAGTCCTGAGCGACTGGAAAAAAGCGCAGGTGACGCCTGTATATAAGAAGGGTAGAAGGACGGATACTCAAAATTACAGACCAATATCCTTAACATCGGTTTGTTGTAGGATTCTCGAACATATTCTCAGTTCGAATATAATGAATTTCCTTGATACAGAGATGTTGCTGTCCATGCATCAGCACGGCTTTGGAAAGCATCGCTCCTGCGAAACGCAACTCCCCCTTTTTTCACATGATATCTTGCGAACCATGGATGAAGGGTATCAGACAGATGCCACATTCCTCGACTTCCGGAAAACGTTTGACTCGGCGCCCCACTGCAGACTCCTAACTAAGGTACGAGCATATGGAATTGGTTCCCAAATATATGAGTGGTTCGAAGACTTCTTAAGTAATAGAACCCAGTACGTTGCCCTCGATGGTGAGTGTTCGTCGGAGGTGAGGGTATTATCTGGAGTGCCCCAGGGAAGTGTGGTAGATCCGCTGTTGTTTTCTATCTACATATATGATCTTTTGGATAGGGTGGATAGCAATGTCCGGCTGTTTGCTGATGACGCTGTGGTGTACAGGAAGGTGTCGTCGTTGAGCGACTGTAGGAGGATACATGATGACTTGGACAGAATTTGTGATAGGTGTAAAGAACGGCAGCTAACTCTAAATATAGATAAATCTAAATTAATGCGGATGGATAGGAAAAAGAATCACGTAATGTTTGAATACTCCTTTAGTAGTGTAGCGCTTGACACAGTCACGTCGATTAAATATTTGAGCGTAACATTGCAGACCGATATGAAGTGGGACAAGCATGTAATGGCAGTTGTGGGGAAGGCGGATAGTCGTCTTCGGTTCATTGCTAGAATTTTGGGAAGATGGGTTCATCTGTAAAGGAGACCGCTTATAAAACACTAATACGACCTATTCTGGAGTACTGCTCGAGCGTTTGGGATCCCTATCAGGTCGGATTGAGGGAGGACATAGAAGCAATTCAGAGGCGGGCTGCCAGATTTGTTACTGGTAGGTTTGATCATCACGCGAGTGTTACGGAAATCCTTAGGAACTCTGGTGGGAGTCTCTGGAGGAAAGGAGGCGTTCTTTTCGTGAATCGCTACTGAGAAAATTTAGAGAACTAGCATTTGAGGCTGACTACAGTACAGTTTGACTGCCGCCAACTTATATTTCGCGGAAAAACCACAAAGATAAGATAAGAGAGATTAGGGCTCGTACAGATGCATATAGGCAGTCTTTTTCCCTCGTTCTGTTTGGGAGTGGAACAGGGAGAGAAGATGCTAGTTGTGGTACGAGGTACTCTCCGCCACGCACCGTATGGTGGATTGCGGAGTATGTATGTAGATGAAGACGTAGAACAACACTGTGCTCTGGCACTGAGAGACTGATTTTCCCCAATTCGACTCAGAATAAAGATAATTCCCTACTACTGTCGGACAATATTAAGGAATGGATAGTGGAAGTAGATGATGAGATGCAAGATAAGATACTGCGAGAAGAATTTAGGAAAGTACTGAAAGATCAGACTCGGAACAAAGCACCTGGAGCAGTCGACGCTCCCTCAGAAACACTGAGATCGACAAGAAAAGACACCATGGCAAAATATTCCTCTGAGCATGCAAGATAGATGGAACAAGCGAAATACACACAGATTTCAGGGTAAATGTAATAATTATAGTTCCAAAGAAAGCAGGTGCTGACAGGTGTGAACAGTATAAAAAAATCATTTTAATGCAGCCCACTATTTACTGACAATGTACAAATTTGAAACATTCCCTGACATATGAAACATCCCCTTACAAAAAATATGAATGACTGTGCTATAAACCTCTTACATTATTTGATTTTCAAACAGCTGAGCAAAACTGAACTTACTCAGACATTTCTCTCTTTACTTATTCTGATCATCACTAAACTGACACACAATACTTTTAGCGAAACGCAGTCTCATTTTCAGTATTCCCTACAAAAGAATGGCAGTGACTAACAATAACCTATACCTTTCATGAATCACTTACCTCACAAAAATCTTCGTTACTCGAACTACTGCAATACAGCGATCGCCAATACTGCCAACTAAATAAAAGACTATAACTACTGAAGGACTAATTACTGGTAGGCACAGTTAGCAATTGAAAGATTTTGATAGAGAACAAACAATGTATTTACCTTAATAATGTTCAATAGTCATCGTATATATCTATCAATTAATGACAACCATCTTGACAAATTTCCTTTTTGTGGCGGACACACGTCCGGATCGTACGCTTATAGTAACCTCTCATAACTCTGGCATCTCTATCTCCACATCCACCATTGCTGGCGGCTCACCTCCAACTGCGCACTGCTATGCGCTGTTCCCATCCAACTGCCCAAAAATACAGAAGCGAATATTACAACAATGAGTCCAACCAACCACAGACTGCACACAGCACAGTCAGATATTTTCATACAGAGCTCTACGTGGCATTACCAACATAAAAACCTAAACAGCCTACTTATAAAGACGTGTTAATTCTTTGGTGGGACGAACTTCCGCCGGCCGGCCGGAGTGGCCGAGCGGTTAAAGGCGCTACAGTCTGGAACCGCACGACCGCTACGGTCGCAGGTTCGAATGCTGTCTCGGGCATGGATGTGTGTGATGTCCTTAGGTTAGTTAGGTTTAAGTAGTTCTAAGTTCTAGGGGACTTATGACCACAGCAGTTGAGTCCCATAGTGCTCAGAGCCATTTGAACCATTTTTTTTTGAACTTCCGCCTTATAGTACGGACTTCCCATAGCCACGCGCTACCTATTGTTCAGACAGAATTTAACATTGTCTATTTGCCCCTGAGTACCAAATCCTCTGAAGTTGCATAAATATGAAGTGAGTCCTAGCCTTAGTTTCCATCCCCAGGATAAAAGGGCATGGAGGTCTAACTACTGACCTTCCGATCGGCTGATCAGGTTTACTCTATACTAAATTGTGCTGTACAGTGGATCCACTCATACCTTACATACCGCCAACAGTGCGTAACGATTGGAACCAAAAGGTCACAATGGAGGCGAAACCCTGCGCCCTCTTGGCAGCGGCACAATCGGCTGCTGAATGTGAGGACTGGACCCCAAGGCGTAAAGAGAGATTTTCTCGAACTTCGCCCACAGCACTTTATTATAATATCAGTTTAAAATAAACAGTGAATGATTAAATTCGACAATTACATAAGTCAGTCACGGCAGCCATTAAACGGTATTCATTAAGTTACAGTAAGTGAATATATTTTTGCTTACAAGTTAATTTAAAAATATACTGAGGCAGCAATGAAAGCCAGTCAAGGAAAACTTAAAATTAATGAATTACTCAGAGCAAGCACTATTCAGATGTAAAACTGCCACTCTCTGTAGCTACAAGAAGTTCTTTGGTTTACAAATAAATTTAGTAAGGTTGAATCATAGCCAATTAAATAACATTTTGAAATTAGTAATCTAATGTCTCAGAAAGCTATAAAAGTTAAAGACTATACCAGATATAAAAATCATCATGGCGATCTTGTAGGCCGATATTAGCAATTCAAAATTTAATCAATAGCAAAAACAATTAACTAGAAAACAAATGCAGGATAACAAGAACATAGATGAGCTCAACGGCTCGGATTAATTACGCAAATCCAATGATAATAAATAAAAGTAGAGACTGCAGAAATCAATTAACTCATTAAAGCATCCCTCGAAAATTTTGTTAATTCTGGCTTAATAAGCTATGGGCTACAAATCCGTTACGAAAGGAATATGCACTTACAATGACACCACAATTGGTGCTGTGTTCAATGGATTACATAGAAGAATTTATTCCTCGGTTTACAGCTTAATCCATTAGGGCTCATACTCCTCGAAGGGGTCATAACAATCACGGGCCACTGGAACATACACGATACCACGATACCCGGAACCCCGTTCTAGAACCAGTAAGATGTCGGATGAGAACCCAAATGGCACTGGCGTAACACAAGGAAGTAGGGAATACAATAAAATTTAACGAACGGAATACTGCAGTTACGTAAACAACCTAGTATCGCACAACGAACAGTCAGAAATACGCCACAGCTTGACTGAGCTTTGAGATAAAGGCGAGCGCCCGTACTCGAATCCAAGCTACTTAAAGGTTTGTTTAGAATGGTAAACTCCACTGCACGTATGTGGTAAGAACGTTCGCTAAATGTCGCCCCAGACGACGGTTGAACAATTATAAACTGCATAGCAGTACCTACATGAAATGGATAAGCTGAAACAGTCTGCCGTTCGAAGACAGCCGTTAGCGAACCAAAACAAATTTTTAGTGTGCTTAGCGCATTCCTGGAATGGTATTACATCCCACTCGACACAGCCATAGCATACAGCTGACAATAGACAAAATATTATCTTTACTCGAAATTATTTCAGAATTTACCATCAAAATTTTTTTAAAAGAATTTACGACTGCAAAAATTTTATCGTCCCTTTAAACAAAACAGTACTTCACTTACAGCACTGGATACCTTGACAAACAATCCAGTAATTACTGCAGCACAACCCTGAATAAGGCACAAGGTTTATCACGCTATTATCACTTAACCTAGCGCACTAATGGCCAGCTATTAATACCAGGATAGCCAGCCTGCCAGATCCTTAAGCGAATCATGAAGGTTACTTAATGTTTCTCACAATAAACATTAATTATATATTTATTTATTTTATTTATTTCATTAACAGTACAGAGTAACCCACCGCTTTGAAATGTAAGGTGGGTCGGATGCCTCTAAATCTAACAGCAAAGACTTCTCATTGTTACATTCTTATTGGTATACAGTTGTGCTAGATGGCAAGAACTATGCCCCTTACATGAAGTCATTGAAGATCACCTAACTCACGTTGAGTGAACAGTAGGGCTGAACAAAATGACTGACAAGGCACAATGCATCTTGGTATCGTATGGACGTATTGGAATAATTAATGTCGGGTGATGGTTTTAAAGTAATTCACACAACATGAAAACTTTGTGGAAACGAGTCGATTTACTGGACACTAGTTTACCCCAGGGAAGTATTTAGAGTTGACCGTGGCTGGCTGGGAAACGGCGAAGGGAAGCGACAATAGGCAGCTTAGGGCGGCTCAAGCTCTGAGAAAGCAGTAACGCGGCGCGGCCTCCAGCCACCTTAAGATGAGTGACAGTGAGTGGGTGGCTGAACCCGACTCCATGAAGGTGTACCTGGAAACAAACGGAGAACTTGTATGCCTGTTGATAAAAGTCCGTCATCCCTTTTTCCCAGAAACATGCAAGAAACACGTGCAAAGCTATGGTGGTACGGTCAACAGAGGTCAAAATATGCGTATTTGTGACTGTAGAAACTTCACACTGAATTTATGGTCCGCAGAGTCTAAAGCAAATCAGGTGAAGAGCGACAGAATGAAATACACCGGCCTCTGATGGGAACGTAGGAACAAGGAATTTGAAGTACTCTCCTGGGAGTCAGAATTCCGGAAAACTTGGTGTTGTGCAGACGCTAACATTGATGGGTGGCTTGGGAGGAGCTAAAAATAGAAGAAGTTGAGAGGAAGGGAAATTTTGTGGGAATTTTTCACTTCCAGAGCAGGCATTGGTCAGTGCTGGGAAGCGACGCATAATTAATGCAACTTGCGCTGCAATTGGCGTAAGTGATTTTGCTGGAGGGGAAACCGAGGTGAACAGCGAACTGGGAGAAGTCCCTGTAGAGGTCTTCCATTCCCAGCTCGCCTAGAGTGCGGACGTGGCGTTCTTGACTCAGCTTGCCTGAGAAAGAGTGAGGATCTCTGCAGTTTAGGACTTAGCAAAGGGAATGATTGAGCTTGGAGATAGGAAGTTTAATTCAGCTATGTAGTGAGCAACATAGCTAGGAGTGAATAGACGAGTGCAGCCTTGCAGCACCACGAGGTCAGCCGACGTCCACACAATGACGCTGCTCCGCCACGCTGTATTCGGTGATATTCCGTCCGCTCTGGCCACTGATTAATTTGTTGGATCACATCGGCAAAGTTTCCATGAGGGTTTCATGGGCCATGTATTGTAGAATTCTTCTCGCACTTCACATTACGCCTGGGTCAGTCGATAGAAATTACTTTTAAGTTATCGTGCTTTCTCCACACAAACGCAATTTATTACCACTGCCTGATAGGAGAGTCCTGTAATGTGATGATTGAAGGTCGGGAGTTAAAATAAATTTGTGCTAATCGACTGCATCTGTTTTCAATCAAGTAGTTGAAATCCCAAGTCACTTTCTTAATTAATTTTAGGTTCAACATTTGCATCTGGTGTTCAATAATTGAATATAGCTTCAATGTGCACTCCTTTTAATTAAAAGTGATCAATTCTGAATAAATTAATATAAACACTGCCACCGCAGTTCAATCAGGAGTCACAGGGCCATACTACTTTTTGCGTTATCCGATATTGCGGCAGTTTTGCACTCTTTGTTGATCTGTTAGTCAATTAGTTGGGGTGAACACACGCCAAAACCAACTAAGTGACGGGTGGGGTGTTACAGTTGTTAATGCTTTTTTTAAAAAATCATATAAAGAACATAAACATGAATACAGGCACAGCGTTTAAACGCTTGTAATTTCAGTTAGTCTCTTAATAGGTGTCAGGTACCGGCAGATTCCGTTGAACCGAACAGCCGTTAACGTGCATGCTTCCCCGATTTGAATGTTTCCTACCACAGCCACAGCTCTTGCTGAACTCGCAAAACAAATCATTGTTTGCACATTCGTCACTCGCAAAACAGATTCACAAGACCCTCTTAAGCAAGGTGGCAGTTAAAATTGATTAAATTCAACTGGCTTCTAGTAACGTAACGTAAGTCTCACTTTTAATAAACAAAAGCCACCTGCTACCTTACACTAATCGAAAGACTGGTGAATAGTACATAGTACCAAGAGTTACACCTTCAGTTTTGTTCACCAAACGGATTCTCTCGCAGTTTAGTTTTTCACCATCCAGCAATTTATACTAGGCCAGGAAAACTTAATTCCTGAAACCGTTCGCTCCAACCGTTCGCTCCGCCAATAGCAGTAATTGCAGAATCAGCTACTGACTTCGTGAAAGACATAGGGACAGGCTATTTCCGTCCTCTTGCTGGTAGCTCCCACACATCAAGCAGTTCCTCTTTTCAGAACCACTATACCAGTACTGCTACACTGTCCAACTGTCCACCGCGCTTTGGACTCCGATATGTTAAATCTAAAAAAAATCTAAAAATGGGCGCCAAACTGTAACAAGGGAACCTCCCCATCGCACCCCCCTCAGATTTAGTTATAAGTTGGCACAGTGGATAGGCCTTTGAAACACTGAACACAGATCAATCGAGAAAACAAGAAGAAGTTGTGTGGAACTATGAAAAAAATAGGCAAAATATACAAACTGAGTAGTCCATGCACATGATAGGCAACATCAAGGAGAGCGTGAGCTCAGCAGCGCCGTGGCCCAGTTGCCGGCACGGTAGCTCAGCGTGTTCGGTCGGAGAGATAACTGCCCTCTGTAATAAAAAAACTCAGTTAATCGACCAACAACGAACTTAAACGGATGTCTTACGATGTCCGCCCCGACCAGATAAAACGAACAAAACGACATTTATAAAAAAAAAAAAAGTGGCTAGCGTGAGCAGCTGTGAAACGAGAGGTCCTCGTTTCAAGTGTTCCCTCGACTGAAAAGTTTACCTTCTTTACTTTCGCAAAGTTATGATCTATCCGTTCGTTGACTGACGTCTCTGTTCACGGTAAAACAAGGTGCATTCAAGTTCTAAGGCCTCCGATTTTTTTTCTCCGGACTGGAAAGAGATAGAAACATGCGCATTGTTTTAAAACGAGGCCACGTGCATTGTCAATATGTCCCAGAGATGGCAGCACAGTACGGCAGATCGAATTTTACCGCCAGCGGCGAGAATGAGAACTGTTTTAAATACTTAAAATGGCGACGTTTTCCTTCCTTGAACAGCATGCAATCATTCGTTTTCTGAATTTGCATGGTGTGAAACCAATTGAAATTCATCGACAGTTGAAGGAGACATGTGGTGATGGAGTTATGGATGTGTCGAAAGTACGTTCATGGGTGCGACAGTTTAATGAAGGCAGAACATTGTGTGACAACAAACTGAAACAACCTCGGGCTCGCACAAGCCGGTCTGACGACATGATCGAGAAAGTGGAGAGAATTGTTTTGGGGGATCGCCGAATGACTGTTGAACAGATCGCCTCCAGAGTTGGCATTTCTGTGGGTTCTGTGCACACAATCCTGCATGACGACCTGAAAATGCGGAAAGTGTCATCCAGGTGTGTGCCACGTATGCTGACGGACGACTACATGGCTGCCCGTGTGGCATGTTGCCAAGCTATGTTGACGCGCAACGACAGCAAAAAAAATGGTTCAAATGGCTCTGAGCTCTATGGGACTCAACATCTTAGGTCATAAGTCCCCTAGAACTTAGAATCACTTAAACCTAACTAACCTAAGGACATCACACACAGCCATGCCCGAGGCAGCATTCGAACCTGCGACCGTAGCAGTCCCGCGGTTCCGGACTGCAGCGCCTGAACCGCTAGACCACCGCGGCCGGCGCAACGACAGCATGAATGGGACTTTCTTTTCGTCGGTTGTGACAATGGATGAGACTTGGATGCCATTTTTCAATCCAGAAACAAAGCGCCAGTCAGCTCAATGGAAGCACACAGATTCACCGCCACCAAAAAAATTTCGGGTAAGCGCCAGTGCTGAAAAAATGATGGTGTCCATGTTCTGGGACAGAGAGGGCGTAATCCTTACCCATTGCGTTCCAAAGGGCACTACGGTAACAGGTGCATCCTATGAAAATGTTTTGAATAACAAATTCCTTCCTGCACTGCAACAAAAACGTTCGGGAAGGGCTGCGCGTGTGCTGTTTCACCAAGACAACGCACCCGCACATTGAGCTAACGTTACGCAACAGTTTCTTCGTGATAACAACTTTGAAGTGATTCCTCATGCTCCCTACTCACCTGACCTGGCTCCTAGTGACTTTTGGCTTTTTCCAACAATGAAAGACAGTCTCCGTGGCCGCACATTCACCAACCGTGCTGCTATTGCCTCAGCGATTTTCCAGTGGTCAAAACAGACTCCTAATGAAGTCTTCGCCGCTGCCATGGAATCATGGCGTCAGCGTTGTGAAAAATGTGTACGTCTGCAGGGCGATTACGTCGAGAAGTAACGCCAGTTTCATCGATTTCGGGTGAGTAGTTAATTAGAAAAAAAATCGGAGGCCTTAGAACGTGAATGCACCTCGTAAGTTTAGTGTCTGTGTCTTGCGACCGCACAGCAAAACCGTGCGGTGAGTAGACGAAATGACGTGTCTCTCCAATGGGAACCGAAAACATTTGGTCGCAAGGTCAATCGATTCCTCCACAGGAAAACACGTCTGATATATTATATACGACACTGGTTACGGCATGTGCGTCACATGACAGGAATATGTTGTCGACCCACCTAACTTGTACACTTGGCGAATGGGTAAAAAGATTCTTCTACCTTTCCCGATTTAGGTTTCCTTGTGGATGTGATAAATACTCCAAAAAGGCGATGAAAACATAAGAGTTTGTCACATAAACTGCAACAGATGAATGCAACAGTTTCACAGTCGCATCGGACCGACGGATGGACAGGTAATTATTGTCTGAAAATAAATAATTAAAATTTCAACTCGAGGGAAAACTTGAACCAAGAATCTCTCTTTCTGGAGCTGCTCACGCTAACCACGGGACCACGGCGCTCCTGAGCTCACAGTGTCCTTGATGTTGCCTATATTGGGCATTGGACTACTCAGTTTGTATATTTTGCTTATTTTTTTCATAGTTCCACACAACTTCTTCTTGTTTTCTCGATTGATCTTTGTTTAGTTTTTCATGGCCTATCCACTGTGCCAACTTATAACCAAATATGAGGGCGTGCGATGCGGAGGTTCCCTTTTAAGTTAAAGATCCTCGCAGCGGGCCGCCATGATCAATAGCGGGCGTGTATCGCTGGGCCGCGGCCCAGGCGTGGTGCCAGCAACTCATGCAAGTAGGCACAGCTCAGGAGGGATTTAATATCATTTGTCCCACATGGATCAGCACTAGGCCCATTACTCTTCTCATTATATGTTAATTATGTGTCAACAATTATTTCCCACTGCATATATCACCCATAAGCTGATGGTATGAATTATACCTAAATGCACGTGCAACAAACCCGTGAACAGCCATCCAGTATGTAAATGCCGATCTACTTATCCCACTAGTGTGGGCGCAGACCATACTTTTGAAACTTAACCCATCTACTACCCAAGTAATCTTATTTGTTTACAGAAATGTTATTATCCCTCAGTTTAGAAACTCTCTTCCACCATTGATCCTACAAGCGATCTTAGTTTTTCACAGAAATATTATTACCCCTCATTCCTAAGACTGTCATCCACAATTAATCCTGAACGGCACAGAAACAATTCACGTTTAGAATGATGCAAACTAATTTTTGTTTATTTTGTTATCCCTACACAGAACCTGAAGATGACCCACGAAGACGAAACGTGCTGTTATTTAAAGAATAAGTTGCAGTCAAGACTGTTTTCATTTCCAACGGAAATAACCTTTGCTTCTTCTGCAAAGAAGATAATATGGACTACCTTTTATATAGGATCGGACACGCAACTTGTCTGTAAGAAGGTGTCAGCGTTACTTTACTCACCACAGAAATATAAATATAATTTCCTTTCGATCTTGAAAAGAAGCTCGCAGAGACACTAATACTCCCCACACTTGACTGTGGTGATGCCGTTCTCTGAACACTTTCGCACGAAACCTAACGCAGGCTAGAGCGGGCGATGAATGCTTGTGTACGATACATTTGTGACGTACGCTTTCTGACCACATCACAGCAGCCTATGAACAGCTATCATGGCTATGTGTCGATAAGCGCAGTGACTATCATAGTCTATGTTTGCTATATCGTCTTCCCAATCATTGTACTCCCCTTTTTTTGTCTTCAAGTTTTACTCTACTGTCTGAACAGCACAGCAGACATAACCAAATAAAATTCTGCCTCTATAGCATCACATAGCACTGCCAAGTTCTCTAAACAATTTCCTGCGTCAGGAACCCGACATTGTGACAATCTTCCTCAGAATGTCAGAGAAATTTAACTCATTCCAAATTTCAAAAGAGAGCTAATGGTCCACCTTCTATTGCAATAGCCATGTCTTCTACATTCTGTACAGCTCATTCTCGTCAGTCCCTCTCCCCCCTTCCCCTTGTCTGCAGGATTCTCTGTTTATGTTCTGTTCTTTCCTTACAGCCACAGCCAATGTTACTTCAATCGTCTCCTTGTACTTTATCTATCCCGCTTCTGCTAATACTAAATATGGCTTCAAATGTGCTAAGGTAATCTATCATTCTAAATGCCCTTTATTATTATTATCATTATTATTACTGCCAGTTATTATTATCATTATTGTTATAACTATTGTTTTTGGGAAGGTTTTGTAATATCTTTGGTATATGTTGCTCCTGATCAGATGTTAGTGAGGGCCTTAGTGCCCTAATTTGGTCAGGCCAAATAAGAAATAAATAAATATTTCCAAGTAACTCTTGTAAGTGGACTTTAGGTTTTTATGTTGGTCATGCCACGTAGCGCTCTGTATGAAAATCACTGACTGTGATGTGTGCAGTCTGTGGCTGCTTGGCAGCGTTGGAATATTCGCTATTGTATTGTTGGGCAGTGATTACCTACCTATCAATATTCTTCAAAACTTCGACTGACTCAGCTGTGGGTTTGGGTTTGCTCTGTTGTGGCCCATTACCTGTCTGCATGTCGAGAATTAGCACAGTCTTTCCGTTGGAAGGACAACGCTACTTCTTCAAGACTGCATGGAAATCCACTACTTCCGTGTGCATTTTCTTTTACTTCGACAAAAAAAAAACTGCAATTACTACTGTGAGGAATGATCAGGACTGTCTTTATGGACAGTGAGAAAATTTTTGCTTTTGACCAACATTGTATTGATAAGTGTGTGCATTTGATATATTTCTTAGCGTTAATATAAAAAAAAATTAAGAAATACATATTGGCCAATGCCCAAAACAATTTGTAAAATTTTTTGTGGGAAGCATGGGGGCTATGTAAGTAAGCTGTTTAGGTTTTTATGTTGGTAACGCCACGTAGCGCTCTGTATGAAAATCACTGACTGTGCTGTGTGCAGCCTATGGCTGGTTGGCATTGTTGGAATATTCGCTATTGTAGTGTTGGACAGTTACATGTGAACAACACGTAGCGTTGCACAGTTGAAGGTGAGCTGGCAGCAGTGGTGGATGTGGGAAGAGAGATGGCAGGGTTTCGAGAGCGGACGATCTGGACGTGTGTCCGTCAGGAAACGACATTTGAGAGACTGGATGTCATGATCTCATATATATATATATATATATATATATATATATATATATATATATATATATATATATATATACTCCTGGAAATTGAAATAAGAACACCGTGAATTCATTGTCCCAGGAAGGGGAAGGTTTACCATCACAGTAATTCATAAATTTTTCTAAGGGGATGTTTCACTCTATCTTACGGTGTACGCGAGGTTAGAGACCGCAGGAGGAGAGATTGCAGATCGTGGGAAAGCTTAACAAACTAAATATCTACGTCAAGAAATATTTATTCATACAGACTGAGTGTACTCGTGAACTGCATCTAACGTGGAACACACATAAAATCCCAACGCAATGGTTCTTTACAAGGAGGCTGTAATAGCGTAACGACAATCATTATCCAGCAGTGACTGGGTCGCCTAAGGGACGCAACAAGGACGCGCTATTGCTTACTCACAAACATCCAACTCACAGAATAATGCACAACAAATGTCACAATTTTCCAGTAATGACTGAATCGTCAAAGTCGATTTGTGACTCGTACCGAAAAGAATCGTGAAAGTTAACTAGGCACAGGATGCAAGAAGTGAATCGTGGCCGATTAAAGAACAAGTTCGGTTCCATTTGTAACTCAGTAAAAGGGCAGCAGAAAAATCAGTCGTGAGAATCCCACACTGCTCATAACGGCAGAGGTTAATCGTTACAGAGAATGCTATGTTAAAACTGACCTAACTCCTTTCCTAAACCGCCACTCAAGTGTGCACAGAAGCAGCACATCATACTTACGTGACCACGGAGCAGCGACTGGCTGACACTATGAAGAATCCAATCTCACTCGTCACTGCGTACAGAGATCTAACCATCTTGGAGCACGCAGACTCACTAATCACCTAGACACATTTGCTATGATACCTGGCGTCCCATCCAGTCAGAAGACAAGAGGACGTCACCGCACGTTTAAAATGCTTGGGCAGACGATCGTCACGGCTGGCTGGCTTGAAACTCAGTTCTTCTGTCCGACATTTATTGGTAGAGTTCGATGCACCGTAATGAGGAGCTTCCACTGGCAACCACTTAAGTCAGGATTTATGCAATGCGAAAGTGTTGCTGTCGTGCGAAGAGGCCAAGAAACACAGTTAGAAAGTGAAAAGGAGAAAGTAAGTCATCGAGTCTGCTAAAGATGCCGGACCAATCGTCTGTTAAAGATGGCGTAGCAATAGTGATGGTTACCATTCGTCAGTCTTTGGTGAAGTTACAGAGCATATTTTTCACAAGAGATTCCTAATTCAATATTCACTGGTCTGTGGTACTGTTTTGCTGGTCGACACAAACGATTTATAAACTGAGCAAGAAAATGCAAGCGAGTGGTCGGATAATCAAGGATAGGACTCTAATAAATCTAACTTGCCATGAACTGGAAGACCTGCAAATGTTTCTTGTGGTAACTACATCAGAGAAACTTGAAATTATGCTTAACTTAATTTGTCTTGACACACTGAGAATGTGGTTGGAGATTTTTATTTTAGTTTATTATCCTTATTAACGACCAACGGCCTCGCCGCAGTCGTAATTCTCGTCAGATCACAAAGTTAAGCTCTGTCCGGCTGGACTAGCACGTGCATGGGTGACCACCCGGTCTGCCGAGCGCTACCGAGCGTTGCCTCAGCGTTTGTGAGGAAAACTGAGGAGGTAGTTGATTGAGAAGTAGTGGCTCCGGTCTCGTAAAATGACATACGGCTGTAAGAGCTGTGTGCTGACAACATGCCTCTCCGTATCGGCATCCAGTGATGCCTGTGGTCTGAGGATGACACGGCGGCCGGTCGGTACCATTGGGTCTTCATGGCCTGTTCGGGCGGAGTTTAGTTTTTTTAATTAACCAGTAGATACCAGACATAACGAATGTACCTAAAATCCGCGATGGCAGGTATGGGTACGAATCTCGATAAAGTGATAGAACAAACTAAAAGTGACCCACCTGTTAGAGCCAAAGCATTTGGATCAGTCGACGACAACACAAGATATAAAATTAAATACATGTAACAATACTACACTACTGGCCTTTAAAAGTGCTACACCAACAAGAAATGCAGATGACAAACGGGTATTCATTGGACAAATATATTATACTAGAACTAACATGTGATTACGTTTTCACGCAGTTGGAGTGGATAGATCCTGAGAAATCAGTACCCATAACAGCCTCCTCTGGCCATAATAACGGCGTTCATACGCCTGGGCATTGAGTCAGAGCTTGGATGGCATGTACAGGTACAGCTGCCCATGCAGCTTCAACACGATACCACAGTTCATCAAGAGTAGTGACTGGCGTATTGTGATGAGCCAGTTGCTCGGCCAACATTGATCAGACGTTTTCAATTGGTGAGAGATCTGAAGAATGTGCTGGCCAGGGAAGCAGTCGAATATTTCCTATATCCAGAAAGGCCCGTACAGGACCTGCAACATGCGGTCGTGGATTATCCGGCTGAAATGCAGGGTTTCGCAGGGATCGAATGAAGGGTAGAGCCACGGGTCGTAACACATCTGAAATGTAACGTCAACTGTTCAAAGTTCCGTCAATGCTAACAAGAGGTGACCGAGACGTGTAGCCAGTGGCACCACATACAACCATGTCGGGTGATACGCCAGTATGGCGATGATGAATACACGCTTCCAATGTGCGTTCACCGCGATGTCGCCAAACACGGATGCGACCATCATGATGATGTAAACAGAACGTGCATTCATCCTAAAAAATGACGTTTTGCCATTCGTGCACCCAGGTTCGTCGTTGAATACACCATCGCAGGCGCTCCTGTCTGTGATGCAGCATCAAGGGTAATCGCAGCCATGGTCTCCGAGCTGATAGTCCATGCTGCTGCAAACGTCGTCGAACTGTTCGCGCAGACGGTTGTTGTCTTGCAAGTGTCCCCATCTGTTGACTAAGGGATCGAAACGTGGCAGTACGATCCGTTACAGCCATGCGGATAAGATGCCTGTCATCTCGACTGCTAGTGATACGAGGCCGTTGGGATCCTGCTAACAGTCATTGGATCTCGACCAACGCGAGCAGCAATGTCGCGGTACGATAAACCGCAATCGCGGTAGGCTACAATCCGACCTTTATCAAAGTCGGAAACGTGATGGTACGGATTTCTCCTCCTTACACGAGGAATAACAACAACGTTTCACCAGGCAACGCCGGTCAACTGCTGTTTGTGTATGAGAAATCGGTTGGAATCTTTCCTCATGTCAGCACGTTGTAGGTGTTACCACCGGCGCCAACATTGTGTGACTGCTCTGAAAAGCTAATCATTTGCATATCACAGCATCTTCTTCCTGTTGGTTAAATTTCTCGTCTGTAGCACGTCATCTTTGTGGTGTAGCAATTTTAATGGCCAGTAGTGTTTTAAGTAAGAGAATAACGCCGTGTGGAACTTCATATATTATTTGCTGCTGTGAAGACCTCGATGTAAACAAGGACGAATCGTACGAAAAATATTAATAGCTATCTCGTGCTGACTAAATCCATCCAGCACATTCAAAACAGTTCTCACTAAACAAATACTCTTACTGACGGGAAATGATCGGATCTCTGTTACTGAATAATTTAGTCCATGATTACATGGCTTCTTGAAAAGAAACGTTGTATAAATGGTCTCATTTTAATGATGGGATGGTGTGCGAATGAATACAGAAAGATTTTGTATCAGTTGTTAATTACTGCAATCCAAATACATAATCATATTAAATGAAGGACATGGCATGTTCGATTCCTTATAGAGTAGATATTCTCAGCGACTGTGTTTATTAAAATTAAGAAACAACCAGCTATCAATCGCCAAGAATCTGTTTATTACAGTCTATCTAGATTTCAACCTCTGTATGGCTACCATCAGTTTTCATAACATTCATGAATACATTACAATAAGACACATGCACGAATCAGAACATATCATCGTTCTGTAAGCTTTGAACGAAAGTGGTGGATATACTAACGTATCGGTAAGATACAAGTCAAATTATCATTATGGTTCCTCTATACAAATAACGCATACTGGACTACCTGTGTCAGTGTTTCATACAGTTGTCTTATTATAATGTATTCTTATATGTTTTTAGCTCTGACGATAGCTACACTGTGGCGATATATCCGGCAGACATCCAGAGGAGAATGAAGAATCTAGCTGGATTTGCAACAATAGATTTTTATTGAGTGACTGCTGTACATTTCTGAATTTTATGAAGTACATAGTTAAATCTGCTTGAACAACGAGTCATGTATGCCACTGATAGACAAGAACATAGCTAAAAAAAGAACTTATGAAACCGACAAAAATACTGGGAATCGTTGGACGAATGAAGAATCAATCTAAGTAACTCACCTATGCATCAGGTACAAAGCACAGGTAGAACGAATTATGGCCAACATTAACCTAAACTGGCTGTTCCACAGTATCACTCACAATGGCTCAGTACAGACGTGAGTACCTTGCATCAATATGGGATACCAGGTAACGCATTGCAGCATATACAGGGTGTTTCAAAAATGACCGGTATATTTGAAACGGTAATAAAAACTAAACGAGCAGCGATAGAAATACACCGTTTGTTGCAATATGCTTGGGACAACAGTACATTTTGAGGCAGACAAACTTTCGAAATTACAGTAGTTACAATTTTCAACAACAGATGGCGCTGCGGTCTGGGAAACTCTATAGTACGATATTTTCCACATATCCACCATGCGTAGCAATAATATGGCGTAGTCTCTGAATGAAATTACCCGAAACCTTCGACAACGTGTCTGGCGGAATGGCTTCACATGCAGATGAGATATACTGCTTCAGCTGTTCAATTGTTTCTGGATTCTGGCGGTACACCTGGTCTTTCAAGTGTCCCCACAGAAAGAAGTCACAGGGGTTCATGTCTGGCGAATAGGGAGGCCAATCCATGCCGCCTCCTGTATGTTTCGTATAGCCCAAAGCAATCACACGATCATCGAAATATTCATTCAGGAAATTAAAGACGTCGGCCGTGAGATGTGGTCGGGCACCATCTTGCATAAACCACGAGGTGTTCGCAGTGTCGTCTAAGGCAGTTTGTACCGCCACAAATTCACGAAGAATGTCCAGATAGCGTGATGCAGTAATCGTTTCGGATCTAAAAAATGGGCCGATGATTCCTTTGGAAGAAATGGCGGCCCAGACCAGTACTTTTTGAGGATGCAGGGACGATGGGACTGCAACATGGGGCTTTTCGGTTCCCCATATGCGCCAGTTCTGTTTATTGACGAAACCGTCCAGGTAAAAATAAGCTTCGTCAGTAAACCAAATGCTGCCCACATGCATATCGCCGTCATCAATCCTGTGCACTATATCGTTAGCGAATGTCTCTCGTGCAGCAATGGTAGCGGCGCTGAGGGGTTGCCGCGTTTGAATTTTGTATGGATAGAGGTGTAAACTCTGGCGCATGAGACGATACGTGGACGTTGGCGTCATTTGGACCGCAGCTGCAACACGGCGAACGGAAAACCGAGGCCGCTGTCGGATCACCTGCTGCAGTAGCTGCGCGTTGCCCTCTGTGGTTGCCGTACGCGGTCGCCCTACCTTTCCAGCACGTTCATCCGTCACGTTCCCAGTCCGTTGAAATTTTTCAAACAGATCCTTTATTGTATCGCTTTTCGGTCCTTTGGTTACATTAAACCTCCGTTGAAAACTTCGTCTTGTTGCAACAACACTGTGTTCTAGGCGGTGGAATTCCAACACCAGAAAAATCCTCTGTTCTAAGGAATAAACCATGTTGTCCACGGCACACTTGCACGTTGTGAACAGCACACGCTTACAGCAGAAAGACGACGTACAGAATGGCGCACCCACAGACTGCGTTGTCTTCTATATCTTTCACATCACTTGCAGCGCCATCTGTTGTTGAAAATTGTAACTTCTGTAATTTCGAAAGTTTGTCCGCCTGAAAATGTACTGTTGTCCCAAGCATATTGCAACAAACGGTGTATTTCTATCGCTGCTCGTTTAGTTTTTATTGCCGTTTCAAATATACCGGTCATTTTTGAAACACCCTGTATTACCAACCTATTTCTTTCACCATCATTATACCTAGAGGAGCCGTACTTCCAATTTTCATCAAACACAGAGTAGAAAAGAACCTTCCGTTCTTCATTCTGACAAAGAGCATGCTGCTCCCGCACCAACTGTATTGAGTTCCTACTGGTCAAGCTTTAGGGCTGCTCACCACAGAGCGTTGTCAAGCCAGTCCACCACAACTAAGAAATAAGTGACTACACTGCAATATATCGATCAGTGTGCACAGACCATCGTAGAGAAACTGCTCACAAGACATCAGAAGCGTAAAACATGAGAAATTGAGAAATTGGAAGTTGACAAACAAAACAGGTAACATCCAACTTATAGCAAAAAATTTTGTGAATTTAGTCACGTACACAAACAACTGTAACATTTACAGTTGTCGAATTATGTCGCCGATATTTTTCTAAACGCATTGTAAGGCAAAATCCTGACCAAATTCCCTGTCAACATAACAACTTGTCGACTCTTCCACTGAACTTTGCCTGCCGAACATCAAATTTAACAAAAATAAATCTTGCACTTATGTTCCTCTGATTTCCTGTTGCATCTCGGCAAGAGCGAACATGAGTGGTTTTCCAATCGAGAAGGTTGTAAATACTGGAACTGGTCGGCTGTTTATAATGAAACCGTTGCTGTTATGCAGCTATGTTTAAAATATGGAACTGTCTTCATTCGAAGATCGTTCTACGCATGTTAACTATTCTAGACGTAGCGAATACATTGAATATACGGAGTGATGACGGCGGTATTGCCCTTGTTTTTTTTTAAGTTAGTCATATAATACTGATCTAACTTTCGTCTTCGATTAAGAAGGAAGTAAGATTACGGTTTAACGTGTCATCAACTACGAAGTCCTTAGAGATCAGCTTTCATATTCGATTGTGAAACTTCTCTTGTGTTCAGTTGCTGATCGGGAATACATTAACGCGTAAGAAACAATGATATACTGTAGATGTACCGTACTGCTTGAGAACTGCCGAATTTTCGATTTTTACGCGTTTTCGTAGAAAAACTAGAATTGATGTAAGTCTACACATATAGTTTATTCCATACAGTTTATTCCAGTGACTGTAAAACGGCTGAAATTATACTCGTACCTTCGAAGAGTTTAGCAGAAACTGCCATTAGTAATGCAGGACGCACTTGCAAATATGTTACTGAATTTATCTGACTGACCTCCGTTTCGACATTAATAGCTGCATTTATAGAGCCGCGGAGGAGGACTGTGTTTCAGAAACACCCTCAGATGTTTAAGCTTCTTTGTGGGATTAAGGAAATGGATACTCCATTACTTTTGCAACTGGAAATAAAATGTACGAACTGATAGTTCTTAACGTGACAGCAAGAAGGGAAGTGAGATACATTTATTTCCTTGGAGAATGTCCTTGATATAACCGTCAGTTAATGATTATTTTTTCGTCGGTTAAGATAAATTTACTTCACAGAGGAGGTGGTGATTGGTAACAACGCTCGTAATTCTATTTACAGAGATGTAATATGGGGAATCACTGTTCATTCGGCAAGTATAATACTATTAAAGGGTATACATCCTATGATGTTATTCGTCTACACAGGTCAGGAACTACCTTTTAGCATTGTGGCTGGAATTGCTGAAAAGTTTTGTTTTTGTATGTGTTACATTAGTGAAATATGTGTCTTTACTGTAAGTAGGAAACATTTGTGGATTATACAAATAAGTGAGGAACACTGTGAGGTAATACTGATTGATATTAGTATATTGTCAAAGCCTTAATAAGCATTGATAAGCATTGATAACAGTAGTGGAACAAAGTATTTTCTGGTGTAGTTTTGGAGGAAATTGATACCAAATTAATTAATTGATCGATTAATTACTCCATCCCAAGGTGATGGCATGGGTTTCACACAGCTGACACATGGCTTCCTTCCTCATCTCCTCCTCAACCTACTCATCCCACCCCACACCTACTCTCCTACTTCCCCATCCCTAGATACGGTGGCAAGTTGAAATTTTGGCGGGAAATTCAAATTTATTGGAGGAATATCAAATTTTGAGTGTTCATTTTGAGGTCTGGAGACCGACTGACCTAGCTCACAACACCACCACCAGAGGGCGCTGTTGGCCCTCCCCCATTCCCCCCTCATGTCTCCCCTCCCCTCCCCTCCCCTCCTCCACTTTTGAGGGAGCTTCTGTTTGTGTTGGGCTGCTGGATAGGATGGACGTGTGTCATTATTTTGTACACAGTGCAGTATATAGTTTGTTTACACAATTTGAGTTGCCATTGGTCGATCACTACACATTTTCTCCATCTAGTTTCATCAATAACTGCTAGATGTGGAGAGGATATTTTCGCTCTTAGTCTAGCACTGGAGAGTTGCATCACTCAATCTAGCCAATAGCTCCATATGGGGTAATAACGACAGGGCAGCTAGCTATCACTGAAGTACCATGGAGCTGCCTCTTGTCAATGTACAATTGAATCGCTGCAGCTGGAAGGAACTTAAAAATGGGTACTAATAATATTAGAAAAGTGACCTGCTGTCCCACTGCGGCTGTAACATCATACCCCTATATACTGGAATCATGCAGCAACATTATTTGAAAATGAAACACACTTTTACCTACTTATGAGTCATAAATCGTATACTATCCAACAGAGATATGTTGAGACGTATCATATGTCATTTTTTTAAGAATGTAGTGCTCATTATCTTACCTGAACACGGTTTCTCAAAACGAAAAAGGAAACCGAACAGCGATCTTCAGTCACCTCCAGTCTAGTACAGCAACAAAAAATGGTTCAAATGGCTCTGAGCACTAACGGACTTAACATCTGAGGTCATCAGTCCCCTAGAACTTAGAACTACTTAAACCTAACTAATCTAAGGACATCAGACACATCCATGCCCGAGTCAGGATTCGAACCTGCGACCCTAGTGGTCTGGTCCAGCAACATCTACCAAGTATATTGTGTAACTAAGAGCCAGCCAGCTGAGAAACCGACAGTCGCCAGAGGCCAGGCTAATCCTTTACTTACTGTTGCTGCCCGACTTGTGTCGCTGACTGTGGCACAATGAGAGTGAAACACCAGCAGATGGAATGTATGCAGTAGTTCCTTCCCTGACATAGACTCGTCACATTAAAAATAATCTCAGATAGGGATGTTGTTGACAATAAACGTAAAATGTAGATTCTTTCCTTTTATATAAGCTATTTTCGAAGACGGAGGAAGTCGGACGAGATATGCGTTTTCACATTGCTGAAGTATCGTGTAATTATTTTGAATATCCTGGAGAACACAACGGCAAAGACCACAGTTCCTCTAAGTGTTTTCTCTTCAGCTAAAAAACATTTTTTCTTATCTGCCATGTCTTATCTAGAAGATTAAACTCATCTTTGGTTCATGACAGAGTGCTAAGAGGATGATCTACCTCTGTTACAAGATGCCTCCTCACATTCAAACTCTCTTAAAATAAGCAAATGTCTCTAGCTCACAGCACAGTGAAGTTGTAGATATCGGGTTTATACTACGTATCACTTTATAAATTCGGTAATGTAGCTGATTTTATAACGATGGTAGTTCCTCCCTGTGTAGATCTGGTTAAAAGACCCCGAGACAGCGAAGAAACGTGTGATTACTGCTACAACTCGCGAATCATACACGTCGTACTCTCGCCCTCGCTCCCACTCGCTCGGTGGGCTCATCGCTGATATCAGTATGACAGGCTAGTTAATTTATTTGATTCTGCGAGTCCCTTTGCGTGGTGAGTGGTCTTTTCACATGCAGTCAGATTACGCTCGCCAAGTAACCATTACAGACTCTTCCGTGATGTCTCTGGAGGCTTCCCACAGGCTAGGTAATCAGTTTCTGCAGTACGAAAATGAGTGGGAACCATAGTCAAATAGCTGAAAACATTCTACATTGGCTGCGTTCTGTCTCTCCGTTGTAGAAGTGTCACTTAGAACTTTGGTATACTGCTCCGGAACTAATCCTGCTGAGACTTGCCGGTCTATGGGTTGTTGTAGGATGTCTCTCTCTTCCCTTCACCCCCACGTCATCTCCGCCATCAGGTCGCATGTGAACAGCAGTCACCAGGTCATGAACAATGTGATTCACCTCATATCTTCTCCAAAATGAAACTTTCTGAGATATGTTTTGGAAATATCCCGGAAAGGTTGACACAGAGACTAATAACAAAATACATGTCTACTCACAGAGACATCCCAAACATTTACGAGTCTGCAGACCTAGGTTTTCCTCAGAATACTGCCCTATACAAGCGTCCCTATTGGCTCCCCCCAAATTAGTGGATGATGATTCCAGAACTCGAATGAGTTGCGAAAACACACTTGACCTCTTAGCCACAAACAATCCAGAGCTAATAGAGAGCACCATGACTGATACAGGGATTAGTGATCACAAGGTCGTTGTAGCAAGGCTCAATACCTTTTCTTCCAAATCCACCAGAAACAAACGAAAAATAATTTTATTTAAAAAAGCGGATAAAGTGTCACTAGAAGCCTTCCTAAGAGACAATCTCCATTCCTTCCGAACTGACTATGCAAATGTAGACGAGATGTGGCTCAAATTCAAAGATATAGTAGCAACAGCAATTGAGAGATTCATACCTCATAAATTGGTATTAGACTGAACTCACCCGCCATGGTACACAAAACAGGTCCGAACGCTGTTGCAGAGGCAACGGAAAAAGCATGCGAAGTTCAGAAGAACGCGAAATCCCGAAGATTGGCTAAAATTTACAGACGCACGAAATTTGGCACGGATTTCAATGCGAGATGTCTTTAATAGGTTCCACAACGAAACATCGTCTCGAAATTTGGTAGAAAATCTGAAGAAATTCTGGTCGTACGTAAAGTACACAAGTGGCAAAACGCAGTCAATACCTTCGCTGCGCAGTGCCGATGGTACTGTTACCGATGACTGTGGCGCTGAAGCGGTTATTGAACGCAGTTTTCCGAAATTCCTTCACCAGGGAAGACGAATGGAATATTCCAGAATTTGAAACACGAAGAGCTGCTAGCATGAGTTTCTTAGAAGTAGATACCTTAGGGGTTGCGAAGCAACTCAAATCGCTTGATACGGGCAAGTCTTCAGGTCCAGATTGTATACCGATTAGGTTCCTTTCAGATTACGCTGATACAATAGCTCCCTATTTACCAATCATACATAACCGCTCGCTCACCGATAGATCTGTACCTACAGATTGGAAAATTGCGCAAGTCGCACCAGTGTTTAAGAAGGGTAGTAGTTCATCGAACTACAGAGCTATATCATTGACGTCGGTTTGCAGTAGGGTTTTGGAGCATATATTGTATTCAAACATTATGAATCACCTCGAAGGGAACGATCTATTGATGCGTAATCAGCATGGTTTCAGAAAACATCGTTCTTGTGCAACGCAGCTAGCTCTTTATTCGCACGAAGTAATGGCCGCTATCGACAGGGGATCTCAAGTGGATTCCGTATTCCTAGATTTCCGGAAAGCTTTTGACACCGTTCCTCACAAGCGACTTCTAATCAAGCTGCGGGCCTATGGGGTAACGTCTCAGTTACTGGATTCGTGATTTCCAGTCAGGAAGGTCGCAGTTCGTAGTAATAGACGGCAAATCATTGAGTAAAATTGAAGTGATGTCAGGTGTTCCCCAGGGAAGCGTCTGGGACCTCTGCTGTTCCTGATCTATATAAATGACGTGGGTGACATTCTGAGCAGTTCTCTTAGGATGTTCGCAGATGATGCTGTAATTTACCGTCTAGTAAGGTCATCCGAAGACCAGTATCAGTTGCAAAGCGATTTAGAAAAGATAGCTGTATGGTGTTGCAGGTGGCAGTTAACGCTAAATAACGAAAAGTGTGAGGTAATCCACATTAGTTCCAAAAGAAATCGGTTGGAATTCGATTACTCGATAAATAGTAAAATTATCAAGGCTGTCAATTCAACTAAGTACCTGGGTGTTAAAATTACGAACAACTTCAGTTGGAAAGACCACATAGATAATATTGTGGCGAAGGCGAGCCAAAGGTTGCGTTTCATTGGCAGGACACTTAGAAGATGCAACAAGTCCATTAAAAAGACAGCTTACACTACACTCGTTCGTCCTCTGTTAGAATATTCCTGTGCGGTGTGGGATCCTTACCAGGTGGGACTGACGGAGGACATCGAAAGGGTGCAAAATAGGGCAGCTCGTTTTTATTGTCGCGTAATAGGGGAGAGAGTGTGGCAGATATGATATGCGAGTTGGGATGGAAGTCATTAAAGCAAAGACGTTTCTCGTCGCGGCGAGATCTATTTACGAAATTTCAGTCACCAACTTTCTCTTCCGAATGCGAAAATATTATGTTGAACCCAACCTACATATGTAGGAATGGTCATCAAAATAAAATAAGAGATATCAGATCTCGAACAGAAAGGTTTAGGTGTTCGTTTTTCCCGCGCGCTGTTCGGGAGTGGAATGGTAGAGAGATAGTATGATTGTGGTTCGATGAACCCTCTGCCAAGCACTTAAATGTGAATTGCAGAGTAATCATGAAGATGTAGATGTAGATGTAGAGAGAGGACACGTTCTTTTCGAGGAACGCTATTGAGAACTGTCATTGAAGCTGACTGCCTCCAACATATATTTTGCATAAGGACCACGAAGATAAGATATGGGAAACTTACTTTCATAGTGATACATATAGGTAGTCTTTTTCCCTCGCTGTTTTTGCGAGATGAATAGGGGAGGAAATGGCTAGTAGTGGCACAAGATATCCTCCACCACACACCGTATGAAGGCTTGGAGGGTAAGCATGTAGATATAAACTTATACTACGTACTAAGGTGTCAGTCCATCCGTTTATAGGTACACAGAACTCATGGAAGAATGTTATCTCATATCTATCGACAAAACAAAAGTTGGAACTTCTTCTGCTGATTGTCGTTCTGTAACAACCTTCGTATTAGCCCCTAATTTACACATTGCAATCACTTGGTGAGTCGTATGTGAGAGGCTGTAATATGTATACCCACTGTATCTGGAAGAAACGGTATAACAATCATCTAAGGTGTCCCACTGTGCCCGTTACATCTCCTTTTATACTCTAAAGATCCACGATTATGGCAAATTATCACCCCAGTCACGCTATTTTGAGTACTATAAGCACATTGGATGCAGGGGAACAGTACCTCATGAATATGATTCTTATGTACAAGATAGAACAGCACATTAGTTGAAGGGTATAGAACAGCACTGTACTCGAATGCATCCAGTCACTTCTAACCACATATTCCACATTTGCAAGTCATTTGTTCTATTTTCTTTATGCCTGTGTCACGGATGGCTCCTGTGACCCAGAGTAGATCCAAGTTATTGTTTAAGTGTTGATCCACCATGCGTTATATCTGGAGCGATGTTTAGAGGCAGATCCACAATGTGCTACATCCGGTATAGGATTAAAAGGTGGATCCTCCAAGAGTTATATCCAGAGCGATGTTCAGAAGCAGAGCCAAAATATGCTACATCCAGGATAGGGTTCGAAGGTGGATCCACCACGCATTATATCCAGAAGGGTGTCTAGAGATGGATCCACAATGCATTATGTCTGGGATTGGGTTCAAAGATGGGTCTATCACACCTTATGTCTTGAGATGTGTTCTGTGTCTGAAGGTGGATCCATCAGTGGTAGGACTGGGTCAAGGGAGCCATCCGTGACAGACATACAGAAAATGGAGCAAATGCAATGCAACTGTGGAATATGTGGCTGGAAGTGACTTTATGCATTTGAGAACTGTACCATATTATACCGTTCGACTAATGTGGTGTTATATCTCTTATATAAGACTGATACTTATGAAGGACTATCTTCCTACATCCATTGGACATATTACGCACAAAGTAGCGTGCTCAGAGTGATCACGTGCCGTCCTTGAGTAAAAGGAGGTGTGAAAGGTCCAGTGGGATACCTTGGATGGTTGTTATTGCTGGAGAATCTAGACAATCTTCTTACAAATGTTGGTAATATAATTTATAATGAAGATGTTATGCTCTTTAGCACGATGAATTTAAATGCGCTTACACCCACTGCAGAACAGTTTTGCGGAGAGTATTTCGCTATATGCAGAGCAGTGGCATCGTCGAAAATAACATACAAGTGGCTGAAATCGAGACTTCAAACTAAACTAAACTAAACTCCTCCCGAACAGGCCATGAAGGCCCAACGATTCTGACCGGCCGCCGTGTCATCCTTAGCTCATAGGCGTCACTGGATGCGGATGTAGAGGAGCATGTGGTCAGCACACCGCTCTCCTGGCCGTATGTCAGTTTACGAGACCGGAGCCACTACTTCCCAATCATGGAGCTCCTCAGTTGCCTCAGAAGGGCTGAGTCCACCCCGCTTGCCAACAGCGCTAGGCAGACCGGATGGTCACCCATCCAAGTGCTAGCCCACCCCGACAGCGCTTAACTTCGGTGATCTGACGGGAACCGGTGTTACCACTGCGGCAACGCCGTTGGCGAAATCGAGACTTGACGATTGGTAAAATATACATATGTGGAGAGTCCCTGTGTGTGTGTGTGTGTGTGTGTGTGTGTGTGTGTGTGTAGAGTTGTTAGCAGTGGATGGTTGTAGTTTGGAAGCATAACTTTCTAACTGGTCGTCTATAAATGACACTGCCGGGAAGACACGCTCTGTAGGTACAGAAATATAACTCATATGGCTCAAGGTGTTATCTGCAGTAAACACACTGCCATCTAGCAAATAACTTATTAATGGCGTAATTAAAATAAATACCTGAAAGCTTTAGTTTCTAGATAGCCTCTCAGGCTGGTGGGTACATATAAGAGTTGGTAGATGTAAACACAAATAACAAAGCACATCTGGTAAGCAATAAGAGCAATACTTATGGAAAAAAATCTGAGCAGTTACAGAAATCAACTCTGCACACATGTCAAATTCCTGTTGCAGACCCCTATACAATGGAGTGAAAGTCAAATGAACATGTAGAACTGGTTCTAGACTTCAAGTTTCCTTCAAGTGCAGCTGTACATGAGTCTGCAGACAGGCTCTGTGATGGGTCAGAGCATTACACAGAATTGTCTCTAAACTCTGAGTTTACAATACATTCATTGCTTGCATCACTCGTGGAGTCTCACATCGGTTCGAAACGACTGTTACTACACTTTTCATGATCGCTCTATCCAAAATGGATGCAAGTGGACCATTGGGGAGAGGGAAAGTCTTAGGATTTTTTAGTAGGTTGGTGTATAAGACTTGTAAATATTCTCGTAGAAAATCAAACAGCACATGGGCATGTCAGCAATATGACAAGGTATGTATGGAGAACTGTCTAAAATATATGAAAAAGACAAAAAATCGGGAAAATTCGTGGGAAACATGGTATAATCACGAGAAATTGACGCGAAATACGTAAAAATTGAGGTAAATGCGATGAAATATCTAAAATCGCGAAAACCTAGTAAAATTAAGTAAACTAACAGAGAATAAAAAATATTAGAGGAAAAATACCATGAAATGGCGGAAATCAATAAAACTGCGTGTTCTGGAGGAGAGTGGACATATGTTACATGTACATACCAAAATAATGGAAAGAGGGAGCATTCTAGAGACATGGTGTCAGGGCGTAACGCCATATTGTCCCGCACGTGAGCAGCACAGCCCAACATAGCACCATGAATTCTGTGTGCAAGAGGAAGGTTACCAGGGCCGGTCGTAAACTGTGATAATACTGTTACATCTGCTCTGGCTACTGAGCGTGCTGTTCATTTCATCATAAGATGTCACTTTTTCTTCAAATTCATTTTCGGTTGCTGACTACCATTTTGTAGAACTGTTGTGAACATATCATAGTTTCCTAACCGTAAACAGGCTTGAACTTTGTAAACAGCAGAAACCTATGTAGTGTTTGTGTTACAAAGAATCGACGTTTTCTTTGACGTCGAAAGTAGTTGCTTCATCACCTTACAGTTTGCCGACATAATTTGTCTGAGAGAAACTTGCAAGGAGAATGTATGTCATGCGCAGAAAATATATTTCCTACGGTGGAATATTAACCGCGTTGCATTCCACATAACTAATAGGTCGGCAACCACACAGCTCTAGCAGTACAGCGTGTTTAATGGCCGAACAATGTCGCTCCAGAAATGAATTTATGTTCCAATATCATTTCTCTCTTGCAGATATTTTCTTGGTATGGACACCAAACATCGGAACAATACTTCAGAATTGATAGTGTAGCTGATTTACGAAAAATGTTTCGAACTCCTTTAACACCAAGTGTAGAGGCACGAAACCGGAATTTGCCTGTAGAT
Organism: Schistocerca cancellata; assembly: GCF_023864275.1. NCBI lineage: Eukaryota > Metazoa > Arthropoda > Insecta > Orthoptera > Acrididae > Schistocerca > Schistocerca cancellata. The sequence continues at coordinate 303,436,486 of NC_064628.1, forward strand.
GGTGCTAGCCGTCCGTGTACGGCCCGCGATACTGCGTCTGCAGTGTCACAGCACCCAGTCCCTGAGCGGAGAAAATCGCCGACCCAGCCGGGAATCGAACCTGGGACCCTTGGCATGACAGTACGTCGCACTGACCACTTTTTTCCTTGATCTCATTTTTTTTCGTTCTATTTGTTCGGGACGGAAGTCCCATAACGCTTGGTCAAGTTCATCGTCGTTCCATTATTTGTTACAGGGGGTGGCTGACCCTTTCACCGAACACGCTCAGCTACCACTCAGCTATCGGGGCAGACGTCAGCACACAGTAACCCAAGTTCCAGACATCGGTATGTGTTTCAAACCCGTAAACACGTTGAGTTTTGTGCCTACGAACAACGATTTGCGGCCAGCATTGGTTTTCTGTTATCATTTGAATAAAACTGCGGCAGAATCGCATCGAATGCTTGTCGAAACTTTCGGCACACTTGCTCTTGGGAAATCACAGTGTTGTAAGTGGTTCAAGAAATTCAAAAGTGGTGATTTTAACGTGAGAAACGACGAGCGCGAGAAACCATCGAAAAAGTTTGAAGACAGCGAATTGCAGGCCTTAATGGATGAACATGATACTCAAACTCAACAGGAACTAGCTGAACAATTGAATATGACGCAAAAATCCCTTTCTCTTCGATTGAAAGCTATGGGAAAGGTGCAAAAAGTGGGAAAATGAACTCATTGAAAGACAGCAAGTATATTGAAAGACCACTTGTGAAATGCTGCTCACCAGATACAAACGAAAGTCGTTTTTCCGTCGAATAGTGACAGGTTATGAAAAAAGGATACATTTTAAGAATCCTATGCGTCTTAAATCGTTAAGTGAATCGAGGCAAAGACCTAAGACCTAACAGAGATGGTAGGAAAACAAAGTGTGTGGCTGTGTAGACAGCTGTAGTCATACACTGCTTAGATGTGTTACAGCAAAAAGCAATGTATCAAACAACAATGGAATAACCCTTTCCTGGTGACTGATAATCCACCAGAACAGGTGACAAAATATTGCATAAGTCCATGGAAGCGACTTTAATCACTGATCGCCTGTCTAAGTGGACCAAAACAAGTATATTTAATGCGTCACCACATATTGTCGATGTCAACATGCACACGTTATTTGTTTCCCAACATGTTGGGAGAGAGAGAGACACTGTAAAGGAAAACTCTGTTACCATTACATTGTGGTATTTCTAGTAATCATAGAGCATGATAAAGGAGATTAGGATGTATACAGTGTGATATTTATAGACCTTCAATCGATATTGATGAATTGTAGGTGCTATGATTCTGAATCAATGTGTAAGTCCACGTATACTCTCAAGTGTTGTGAATTTCCTCCTGTACATTAGTGTGCTATTTTTATCACTGTGGTAGCTCTCTACCTGTCAGCCTACTAACTAATGGAGTAGTGCTGTAGAAACGTGATGGAATTTTAGAGTGTATTATCAGGGGTCTGTAAAATGGTGGGGGCATCTCTTACTAGACGAAAACAAGTGGATTCAAATGCTATAGACCAAAGACTGTAAGATTCATGAGAATATGGCAGGTAAACGATACTCTGATGGAAGGGCAGTTGAGAGGTGAGCTCTGTACCATTTCTTGTAAGTAGTGTGGGCAAATATATTACAAACTCTCACATACAATTCACCAAGTGACTGCAAGGAGGAAATTAGGGGCTAATGCGAATGTTTCTACAGAGAGACAATCAGCAGCAGAAGTCTCATCTTCTATTTTCTCGATTGATGAAAGACGAAATTCTTCTGTGAGTTTTGTATACCTATAAAAGTTGAAACGCTTGTCAGGACCAATTTCTTCTACCTTTGACAATACCTCTTCCAAAAGGGAGGAATCTACATTTTGCATGGGAAATTCGAGGTGTGTGGTCAAAATCATCTCTATCTCGGATATTTGTTCTGACAGTCTATGGCAGGGATAAAACTACTGTATGCATCCCAGCCACTGACGCCTCACTTGCATTGTGACACAGTCAGAGGTGGGAGCCGGCACGACAGGACATAGAGGATTAGCCTGGGCTCCAGTGACTGGTGGTTTCTTGGCTGGCTGGCTCTTCAAGTTCACAGTACACTTGATAGATGTCGCTGGACTAGACTGAGGTGACTGGACGTGGATGACCAGTTTTCTTTCTCATGTTCACAGAAGACAATGAGCACTACATTCGTCAAAAATATCGTACGATATACTTTACATGTTTCTGTTAGCTAGCCTGCAACTTGCTACTGATAAATAGGCATACAGGTAAGTGTGTTTCGTTCTCAAATGAAGTTGCTACAGGGTTCCTGTATACAGGGGGAAGAATGTTAGATGTTCAGTCATCCTGTGGGTTGGAGTCCCACACCTTGCAACCAAAAGCATTCTGTCACCCAGGCTACACTCAGGGCGAATTCGAAGTTTTGGAAGACTCTCCCCCATCGCCATCTGTTGCCGCCTGTTGCCATCCGTCGCCAACTGCTGCTGCTGCTGCTGCTCCTGCTTCTGTCCGCCGGCGCTGCCGCCACCGCTTCTCGGTGCTCACTGCCTCCCAATGCTCGCTGCCTCCCGGTGCTCGCCACGACTGTCACCCTGTCATTGCTCCCTTTCCCCATTTCGGTGACACCTATCGCCCCGTCTACTCCACCTCTCCTCTTCACCAACGCGATCACAAAAATAAGCCCTGTGGTAACAGAATCAAAAGCAGGTGTTGGCGGAATTGAATGCCCACCCTGCCCTGGAAATTCGCTCGGTTCGACACATCTTTACCAGCTCCAGGCCTGCCATCCTATTGCATGTATTTACAGAATCTGCCTCCTCTACAGATCACCTCCTCACACAGGAAGCGATGATTTTCAACCCTGTTGACCCCTCCCATTCTCCTTCTGAATCATACCGCTGCCAACACTGTCTCCTCTACAATGAGCAAAAACCTCCCACCTGGCTACCTGAAGCTTATTCGTGTCCAGCCACATCCCCAGCTCAATGACCTGACTGAACAACTCATCCTCAACTTTTTCTCCCTCCTTCACTGTCACCTTTTTCACTATCTATGTCTTCCCACAACTCCTCTCTCCTACTTCATCTCTTATGTTGACCACACCTTCTCCACCTCTGATTGCTGTAGACCTCAGCATCCATAGCTGTGACCCAACCAACCTTCAGTCTCAAAACATCCCCCTATGATGTTGTCCACACTTCCCCCAACCTCCCTGGTCCAATCACCACAGACATCCTCGACCCCACTGGTAGCGATCATCTACCAGTCCTTCTCACCATCTCCTCTGCCCATCGCCCCCTCTTGCCCCCTGCCCTGCTGCCCCTCCAAAGTCCATCCATGACTACTGCCTCGCTGACTGGGATGCCGACTGGGAATGCATTGTCCTCCCTCCAGAAGACCATCACTGATGCCATGGAGGTGCATGTTCCTACCAAACTTATCCACCCTCACCACCCTATTCTTTCTCCACAGGCCGTTTGTCTTCTCTGTGAATTCCACAGGCTCTACTACTACTTCCTCCACACCCATCACTGGGATACACTCCTCCACCACCAGCAATTACGATGATACATCCAAAACCTCTTAACAGCAGGGAAACACTGGGACTGGCGCAAGACATGTACAAGCCTCAACTCCACCCTCTATATCAACTCCTCCAAGTACTGGTTTGCTTTCCACTGCCATACTGGTAGCCATTCTATCTTGCATTATCCCCTTCTTTATGATGACTGATCCTTTCCTAACAAACTCAATAAGGCTAACCATTTTGATTTCCACCTTTCTGAGGTCTTCTCCATTCCTGATAGTACTCACTTTGATTACTCCCTCTTCCCCAAGGTACTTGAACGATCCAATATACCTGTCCTACCACTAGCTCTCAGTTTCCAGATCTTGAATCAGTTACCTCCCTCAGACAAAAACACTCCTATTACTGCACACAACATTGAACTCATACTCAGCTACAAATGCAACACCACCCATGGTCACGACAGAGGCACCTACAACCACCTCAAAGAATCCCCCCCTCCTTCCTTCCGGTCCTTACATTATACAGGAGAGGGGAAAGGACAGAGCCTTGGGAAACACCAGCAGTGGGATAGAAAGTACAGGAGTTGGTATTGTGGATAGTGACATAGGAGAGACGACAGGAGAGGAAGGGAACAACGTAGGAAGAGCATAGTTCTGGAGTTTAAAAAGGAGCCTGAGATGCCAGATATGGTCATAGGCAACGCTGTAAAATATCCTCCTCTCCACCGGATTTTACCATGACCTGTTCAAGACTTCCCACATCTTGCTGTTCCCTAAACTCAACAAACCTCCTGTGACACTACTTCCTGTTGTCCCATCTGCCTCACCTCTGCGTTCAGTAAGATTTTTGAGGCAATCCTCTCCTACCATATTCACCACCACCTTAACCAACACTGCCAACTTAACCAACACCACCTCCTTCTCCTTACCCAGTGTGGCTTCTGGTCCACCTTCTCAGCTAGCGACCAGCTCCTTAACCTTACCAATCTTCTTTCCATCCTACTTAACACCTGTTGCTCTTCTATTTTCATTTCCCTCGACCGCCAGAGCGCCTATGACCATGTCTGGCATCCCAGGCTCCTCTTTAAACTATGCTTTTCCTATTAATTTTTCCCATCTAGTTGCTTCCTTCCTCTCCTGTCGTCCCTTCTATGTCACTAACCACAATAGTAACTCCTGTACTCTCTATCCCACTGCTGGCGTGCCCAAAGGTTCTGTCCTTTCCCCTCTCCTCTATCTCCTGTATACTGTAGATATGCCCAAATCTCCCCCACCTGTTCACCTATTCCAATGTACACTCCTGGAAATTGAAATAAGAACACCGTGAATTCATTGTCCCAGGAAGGGGAAACTTTATTGACACATTCCTGGGGTCAGATACATCACATGATCACACTGACAGAACCACAGGCACATAGACACAGGCAACAGAGCATGCACAATGACGGCACTAGTACAGTGTATATCCACCTTTCGCAGCAATGCAGGCTGCTATTCTCCCATGGAGACGATCGTAGAGATGCTGGATGTAGTCCTGTGGAACGGCTTGCCATGCCATTTCCACCTGGCGCCTCAGTTGGACCAGCGTTCGTGCTGGACGTGCAGACCGCGTGAGGCGACGCTTCATCCAGTCCCAAACATGCTCAATGGGGGACAAATCCGGAGATCTTGCTGGCCAGGGTAGTTGACTTACACCTTCCAGAGCACGTTGGATGGCACGGGATACATGCGGACGTGCATTGTCCTGTTGGAACAGCAAGTTGCCTTGCCGGTCTAGGAATGGTAGAACGATGGGTTCGATGACGGTTTGGATGTACCGTGCACTACTCAGTGTCCCCTCGACGATCACCAGTGGTGTACGGCCAGTGTAGGAGATCGCTCCCCACACCATGATGCCGGGTGTTGGCCCTGTGTGCCTCGGTCGTATGCAGTCCTGATTGTGGCGCTCACCTGCACGGCGCCAAACACGAATACGACCATCATTGGCACCAAGGCAGAAGCGACTCTCATCGCTGAAGACGACACGTATCCATTCGTCCCTCCATTCACGCCTGTCGCGACACCACTGGAGGCGGGCTGCACGATGTTGGGGCGTGAGCGGAAGACGGCCTAACGGTGTGCGGGACCGTAGCCCAGCTTCATGGAGACGGTTGCGAATGGTCCTCGCCGATACCCCAGGAGCAACAGTGTCCCTAATTTGCTGGGAAGTGGCGGCGCGGTCCCCTACGGCACTGCGTAGGATCCTACGGTCTTGGCGTGCATCCGTGCGTCGCTGCGGTCCGGTCCCAGGTCGACGGGCACGTGCACCTTCCGCCGACCACTGGCGACAACATCGATGTACTGTGGAGACCTCACGCCCCACGTGTTGAGCAATTCGGCGGTACGTCCACCCGGCCTCCCGCATGCCCACTATACGCCCTCGCTCAAAGTCCGTCAACTGCACATACGGTTCACGTCCACGTTGTCGCGGCATGCTACCAGTGTTAAAGACTGCGATGGAGCTCCGTATGCCACGGCAAACTGTCTGACACTGACGGCGGCGGTGCACAAATGCTGCGCAGCTAGCGCCATTCGACGGCCAACACCGCGGTTCCTGGTGTGTCCGCTGTGCCGTGCGTGTGATCATTGCTTGTACAGCCCTCTCGCAGTGTCCGGAGCAAGTATGGTGGGTCTGACACACCGGTGTCAATGTTTTCTTTTTTCCATTTCCAGGAGTGTAGATTGGCAGGAAGTACTCCCCCATACTTCAGTGATAGCTTGCTGTCCTGTTAATATCACCACCCGTATAGGCTATTGGCTAGATTGGCTGGAACAACTCTCCAGTGCTACACCTCATCATCATCATCATTTAAGACTGATTATGCCTTTCAGCGTTCAGTCTGGAGCATAGTCCTCTTTATAAAATTCCTCCATGATCCCCTATTCTGTGCTAACGTTGGTGCCTCTTCTGATGTTAAGCCTATTACTTCAAAATCATTCTTAACCGAATCCAGGTACCTTCTCCTTGGTCTGCCCCGACTCCTCTTACCCTCTACTGCTGAACCCATGGGTTTCTTGGGTAACCTTGCTTCTACCATGCGTGTAAAATGACCCCACCATCTAAGCTTGTTCGCCCTGACTGCTACCCAGTTTTTCTTTGATTTCCCCATTGTGGACACCCTCCTGCCATTGTTCCCATCTACTAGTACCTGCAATCATCCTAGCTACTTTCATATCCGTTACCTCAACCTTATTGATAAGGTACCCTGAATCCACCCAGCTTTCGCTCCCATACAACAAAGTTGGTCGAAAGATTGAACGGTGCACAGATAACTCAGTGCTACACTAATAGCGAAAATATCTTCTCCATATCTAGCAGATATTGATGGAACTCGATGGAGATTCTGTTTCGTGATCGATCAATGGCAACTCAAACTGTGTAAATAAACAATGTACTGCACTGTGTGCAAAATAAAGACTTACGACCATTCTGTCCAGAAGCCATCCACAGAATGAAGCTTTCTCACAAGTGGAGGAGGGAAGGTAAGAGGAGGCTATGGAGAGGTGAGGGCGGAGTGGGGGAGGGCCAACAGCGCTCTCTGTTATTGGTGTTGTGAACTAGGTCACATGGTCTCCAGACAGTCCCACCAATAAATTTCAATTTCATATAAGTTTTTGAATTTCCCGCCAAAATTTCTATTTCCCGCCATTTCCTGGGGTGGTGGTGGAGGGGATAGGAGAGGGAAGTAACCACATGCCGGCTGGCGAAACAAATGACTTTATGAGCCGGCACGACAGGACATAGAGGATTAGCCTGGGCTCCAGTGACTGGTGGTTTCTTGGCTGGCTGGCTCTTCAAGTTCAAGTTCACAGTACGCTTTACCTCACCCCTCATGGTAATGTTCATGTGCGTCACTGAAAAAGACCAATAAAAAGGTGTTAGCATGTGGACGTAATGTGCTGTTCCAGTCTCTTCTGTACCTAAGGTCCATCACCGTTTCCTTTGGATCCCTACGTAATTCGGTGCTCTCCGATACACACGATCGAACAGCGGAGGAGTGGTACTCAAGCGTCAACTTTAGGTTACAATATTTCCGGATGTAATTAACATTTTACACTGCAACAAACGGCAGTGATTACGTATTTGTTTATACGTTCAGATATGCTAACAAAACTAACGGGGTTCCATTTAAAAAAAACGTAGGTTTGTGTTAAGAAACATACTTCCGTGCATTTTTTTATGGTTTATATTAACCAATTACACTAGCTCCTCTCCTCACGTTCGGTCTGTGGAATCGATTCGTCAGTATTTGATGTGGTTTACGAAATATATCCAGCGGTAACGTTAGGTGACTCACCCTGTATATTAAAAACGAATGTGATTTGAAACTCGTATCAATTATTTATTTTATGTTATCTTATCTTATATGTTCATAAGTTTTACCTATACTTCCTCTTGATTGATTTACTGGCGGGTAGGAAAACGTCAGAAGTCCATATCCAAACCGTGAACTCTATCTGCTATCCTCTGATTTCTTGTGTTCCCGCCGAAACAGGCGTTTCAAAGAATACTTTTTTTCAGTTTCGGTATTTAAACGCCAAACTTTTCTGACAAACGTTTTGGTTCCTGTCCCCGTCTGACGCTGTTTCTGTGTTCGATATGTGTCAGGATACCGTCGACAATGTTTGCTAAAAATAGAATAAAAACAAGCACCAAAGTATATTACATGCAACTTCGAATTTGCAACGACTATTTATCGCAATAAAAGCATCTCTAATTTTATGAATCGGTCTACTTATTTAACTGAAGTATCCACAGGGTGTTAAGAGTATCATCAAAAGAAGACCGTCACTAACTTCTACCAGAATCCTTGATAAGATTTCAAAGTGGTGTTAATATTGGCAACTTGCTTTAAAAGTTCAGAAATGTAAAATTGTGCAATTCACAAAATGAAAAAAAACCTAGTATCCTAAACGGAAACTAACTGGAGAAAGACAACAACGAAAGTTTCAAGAGTCAGTTTTAAGTGGTCACTCTAGGAACATACACAGATCAAAAAACGTTTTGCATCACCTGGGTTCCTAAGGTTCCGGAACCTGTACAGAAAATTGGAATAGAGATCAACATAAACACCATTTCCGTCCTTTTTACTGCCCATGAAAACCACACATTGCATGTTGTACCACCATACAGCGAGACCTTCGGAGGTGGTGGTCCAGATTGCTGTAGGCACCGGTACCTCTAATACCAAGTAGCACGTCCTCTTGCACTGATGCATGCTTGTACTCGTCGTGGTATACTATCCACAAGTTCATCAAGGCACTGTTGGTCCAAATTGTCCCACTCCTCAACGGCGATTCGGCGTAGATCACTCATAGTGGTTGGTGGCTCACGTCGTCCATAAACAGCCCGTTTTCAGTCTATCCCAGACATGTTCGATATGGTTATGTCTGGAGAACACGCTGGTCACTCTAGTCGAGCGATGTCATTGTCCTGATGAAGTCGTTCACAAGATGTGCACGATGAGCGCGCGAACTGTCATCCATGAAGACGAATGCCTCGCCAGTATACTGCCGATAAAGTTGCATTATCAGTCGGAGGATGACATTTACGTATCGCACAGCCGTTGCGGCGCCTTCCATGACCACCAGCGATGTACGTCGGCCCCAAATAATGCCACTCCAAAGCAGCAGCGAACCTCCAACTTGCTGCACTCGCTGGACAGTGTGACTAAGGCCTTCAGCCTGACCAAGTTGAGTCGAAATACGTCTCCCACGATACTCTGGTGGAAGGCGTATGTGACACTCATCGGTGAAAACAATTTGATGCCAATCCTGAGCGGTCCACTCGGCAAGTTGTTGGGCCCATCTGTACCGCTCTGCATGGTGTCGTGGTTGTAAAGACGGATCTCGCCATGGTCGTCGGGAGTGAACTTGCGCACCACGCAGCCTACTGCGCACAATTTGAATAGTAACACGCCGTCTTGTGGCTGCGCGAAAAGTATTATTCAACATTGTGGCGTTGCTGTCAGGATTTCTCCGAGCCATAATCCGTGGGTTGTGCTCATCCATTGCAGTAGTAGCCCTTGGGCGGCCTGAGCTAGGCTTATCATCGACAGTTCCTGTCTCTCTGTATCTCCCCCAAGTCCGAGCAACATCGCTTTGGTTCACTCAGAGAAGTCTGGACACTTCCCCTTGTTGAGAGCCTTCCTGGCACAAAGTAACAATGCGGACGCGATCTAAACGCGGAGTTGGCCGTCTAGGCATGGTTGAGCTACAGACAACACGAGCCGTGTACTTCCTTCGTGGTGGAATGACTGGAGCTAATGCGCTGTCGGACCCCCTCCGAACTGATAGGCGCTGCTCATGCGTGGTTGTTTACATCTTTGGACGGGTTTAGTGACATCGCTGAACAGTTAAAGGAACTGTGTTTGTGATGCAATATCCACTGTCAACGTCTATCTTCAGGAGTTATGGGAACTGGGTTGATGCAAACCTTTTTTTTGGTGAGTGTGCTAGAACCCCCTACATACCACTTCCATGGGGATCGTGAGGACATGATTAGATTAATTAGAACACTTACAGAGCCATTTAAATAATCACTTTACCCACAGTCCATACGTGAATAGAATGACAAGCAAACCTTGATAACTGGTGCAGTGAGAAGTCCCCGCTGCCACGTACATCGCGGTGGTTCGCAGAGTGTAGGTGCAGCTGTAGATGTAATTAAATTAAGACCTCTAGGATCCATTGTACCTGTATCTGTATAGCCGAACTCGCAGTCGATCTGGCGGCACAACTCTAACTTCCGAAGTGTAAGAAAATTCCATCTCTCGACTGTCTAGGGCAGGTGAGGTGACATATTACAGTTCGTGACAGTTACCAAACTGGCAGTTTTGACGTTCCGCTTGATAACTGTATCAAGACTTACGTAAATTCAAGACACTTTCCTGGGATTTGTCGACCTACAAGGAAAGCGTTCGACAACTAGAATGACGACTGTCATGTGCAAGAAACGTGAGGGAGCGGTTTGACTGGAAGATCAGAGGTAAAGGAAGCAATGACACAAACAAAACAAAGGTTCGGGAGTGCGATTAAATTTTAGGGTGAAATGATAGCAATGATAAGATTCATTGATGACATTACTATCTTCCTTGACAGTGAGGAAGATTTTTAGAATGACATTGCCATGTTCTGAGAATGTGGGGGAGAATTACAGAATGTGTTAAATGCACTGGCCTACTGAGAACAGAATGTGGACTGAAAGTCAACAAAAGGAAGAAAAAGGTGGTTACTACGTAAGAAATAAGCGGTTAAAGTTGTGGAGAAACACTTCGCGCATAATATATTCTTGAAGTAACTGAGGACGTTGCTTGTGAGTGAGACACTCAGTAGTGGAGATTTCCACAACCTCGGAAATAGTCGCGGAATGCATAGTACTGCCAGAAGACGGATGAAAATAAATAAATAAAGTACTGTGTGGAAGTCCATGGGTTAAATTTATACCTCTCCGAAGTATGGTGGACAGAGGACAAGTGACACTTTTGATGGGAATGTGTCCAGAAATAGGAACGTAAAACTCAGCAGACTTTTGGTGCTATTCGCAGCTATGTGGTGGTACCGCGTACCCTTGTCCTCCAGCTTGTTTCATAGTCACCCATAACACTATAAACACGACGTTATTTCTAACGAACGTTGATGCAGAAATTCCCACGGTATTTATTATTTATTTATTTACACGTCAAGGTCCGGATGACCAAATTGATGAGCAAATCTCCTAGGTCATGGAACGTGTCAGTACATGAAATTACAACATAAAAGTAATAACAGATAAAAACATAATGTTTATGAAACCAAAAAAGTCAAGCCATAAGTTTAATTAAATTCAGTCAACAATACAACAAGACTCAGCTTAATTTTTAAAGCAACTCTCGACAGAATAGAAGGAGTGACCCATCAGGAAAATCTTCAGTTTCGATTTGAAAGCGCGTGGATTACTGCTAAGATTTTTGAATTCTAGTGGTAGCTTATTGAAAATGGATGCAGCAGTACACTGCACATCTTTCTGCACAAGAGTTAAGGCAGTCCGATCCGAAAGCAGGTTTGATTTCTGGCGACTATTAACTGAGTGAAAGCTGCATATTCTTGGAAATAAGCTAATATCGCTAACAAAAAATGACAGTAAAGAATGTATATATTGAGAGACCAATGTGAAAATACCCAGAGTAGTGAACAGTGCTCGACAAGAGGTTCGCGAACTTACGCCACTCACTGCCCGAACCACTCGTTTCTGAACCAAAAATATCCTTTTTGAACGGGAAGAATTACCCCAGAATGTAATACCATACGACATAAGAGAATGAAAATAAGCAAAGTAGACTAATATCCTTGTCGAACGATCACTTACTTCAGATAAAGTTAGATTAGTAAAAATGGCAGCATTAAGTCTTTGAACAAGATCCGGAACGTCGGCTTTCCACGACTGTTTACTATCTATCTGAACACCTACAAATTTAAACCGTTAAGTTTCGCTAATCATATCCCATTCCGAAATTAAAACGTTGAGTTTTGTTGAATCGTGTGTTAGAAACTGTAAAAACTGAGTCTTACTGTGATTTAGCGGTAGTTTATTTTCTACAAGCCATGAACATGTGTCATGAACTCCACTATTTGAAACCGAGCCAATGTTGCATACAACATCCTTTGCTACCAAGCTAGTGTCATCAGCAAACAGAAATATTTTAGAATTACCCGAAATAATAGAAGATATATCATTTACATAAATAAGAAACAGGACTGGCCTCAGCACTTATCCCTGGGGCACCCCCCTCCCCCCCATTATTTGACTGTACCCCACTCAGACCCCACATCACAGCCATTCTCAACAATGTGAATAATGACGTTTTACTGTCTGTTGCTAACGTAAGAGGTGAGCCAATTGTGAGCTACTTCCCGTGTTCCGTAACGGTCCAACTTCTGGAGCAGTATTTTGTGATCAACACAATCAAACGCCTTATTTAAATCAAAAAATATGCCTAGCGAGCGAAACCTTTTGTTTAACCCATCAAGTATTTCACAGAGAAAAGAGACTATAGTTTTTTCAATTGTTAAATGACTTTTAAAGCCGAAGTGTACAATTGATAGCAAATTGTGTGATATAAAATGATCAGTTATCCTTACATACACAGCCTTTTCAATAACTTTAGCGAACAGTGATGGCGTTGAAATAGGTCTAAAATTGTCTACATTATCTCTTTCTCCCTTTTTATAAAGCGGCTTTACTACTAGGTACTTTAATCGTTCAGGAAATTGACCGTTCCTAAAGAAAAAATTATAAATACAGCTAAATATAGGACTAACATGTGCAGCACTGTACTTTAATATTCTGCTAAGCACTCCATCATATCCATGAGAGTCCTAAGTCTTCAGTGATTTAATTATTGACTCAATCTCCCCCTTGTCTGTATCAGAGAGGAGTATTTCAAACACCAATCTCGGAGAGGCAAAGGGAATTATATGATTCCCCGTAGAGACTGAATTTTTATTTAATTCAGCATCAATGCACAGAAAATGATTGTTAAATACTGTACATATATCTGAAGTATCAGAAACAGAAATATTTTTCTACGAACTGACTTTATATCGTCAACCGTATGCTGGCGACCACACACTTCCTTCACAACAGACCATATGGTTTTAATTTTATTTTATCCTGTGAACTAGCTATTCTATTTGCGTACCACATACTCTTTGCCTTCCTAATAACATTTTTAAGCACTTTACAATACTTATTGTAATAGGCTACTGTAGCTTGATTGTGACTACTTCTTACATTTTGGTATGATTTCCGCTTTGTCCTACACAATATCCTTATCTCACTAGTCAGCCACCCAGGCTGCCTTTTACTGCTAATACCCCGGTTAGAACGTTCTAATGGAAAGCAACTCTGAAAGAGCATGAGAAATATGTTAAGGAAAACATTATTTTTGTAATTTATGTTATCGGCACTATAAACATCCTGCCACTCTTGTTCCTTGAGGAGGTTTAAGAAACTCTCTATTGCCATTAGATTAAATTTCCTACGTAGTTTGTAACTGTATGTGACATTTGAGTACAAAAGCCTTTTAGTGTTAAAATTTGTGTATCATGGTCTGAAAGGCCATACACCCTTTTACAAACAGAATGACCATCTAGTAATGAAGTATGAATAAAAATATTACTGTTCCGCTGCGACCTAGGTGGAAAAAACACAGTCTGCAACAGATCATGAATTTAGGAGATCTACCACCATCATATATAGAATTAAAGTTGAAGTCACCAAATATAACTAAATTCTAGTGAATCAAAAACCCTCTCTAGCTTGAGCGTAAAAGCTCTGAAGTCGTCGTTACGGGATCTATAAACAACAACAATAAAAGTTTAGTTTCACTAAATTCAGGTGCCCCTGCACAACATCAAATGCCTGTTCAGTACAGTGCCGTGATAGTCTATGGACTCAAATGGAATACCTTTTATACTTTTCTTGAGATGTCCCAATATAGCGTAGTCTTACTATCTCTGTAGCAAAGGAGTACTTGCAACTTCGAATAGACAGAAGACTGAAAATCGATGCCTTAGTTCTTAAGCGTGCTTGCACTTTATTATGGCAAATGACTGGTGTCTTGATGTCGCCTGCAATGTAATTTCCATTTAGACACTATTTTACCGGAAAGAATACCTGGTCACATCCGTACAGGTAAGGCAAAGACTGCAGTGGTAGCCCATACAAAATGTTATCTGTAGGTTTTAGCACAAGTTTTCTAGTTACAGAGAATATCATTCGTAAACCGTGACAAGGTCGGCCAGGAGTAAGCACTTCATATCAGGACCAATATCTAGTCTTAAATGCCTGCTGTATTTCAACAACATACGCCTTAATACACTACTGGCCATTAAAATTGCTACACCACGAAGATGACGTGCTACAGATGCTGTGATATGCAAATGATTAGCTTTTCAGAGCATTCACAAAAGGTTGGCGCCGGTGGTAACACCTACAACGTGCTGAAATGAAGAATGTTTCCAACCGATTTCTCATACACAAACAGCAGTTGACCGGCCTTGCCTGGTGAAAAACTGTTGTAATGCCTCGTGTAGGGAGAAGAAATACGTACCATCATGTTTCCGACTTTGATAAAGGTCGGATTGTAGCCTATTGCGACTGCGATTTATCGTATCGCGACATTGCCGCTCGCGATGGTCGAGATCCAATGACTGTTAACAGAATATGGAATCGGTGGGTTCAGGAGGGTAATACGGAACGCCGTGCTGGATCCCAACGGCCTCGTATCACTAGCCTTCGAGATGACAGGCATCTTATCCGCATGGCTGTAACGGATCGTGTAGCCACGTCTCGATCCCTGAGTCAACAGATGGAGACGTTTGCAAGGCAACAACCATCTGCACGAACAGTTCGACGACGTTTGCAGCAGCATGGACTATCAGCTCGGAGAACATGGCTGCGGTTTCCCTTCACGCTGCATCACACATACGAGCGCCTGCGATGGTGTACTCAACGACGATCCCGGGTGTACGAATGGCAAAACGTCATTTTTTCGGATGAATCCAGCTTCTGTTTGCAGCATCATGATGGTCGCATCAATGTTTGGCGACATCGCGGTTAACGCTCATTGAACGCGTGTTTTCGTCATCGCCATAGTGGCGTATCACCTGGCGTAATGGTATGGGGTGCCATTGGTTACACGTCTCGGTCACCTCTTGTTCGCATTGACGGCTCTTTGAACAGCGGACGTTACATTTCAGATATGTTACGACCCGTGGCCCTACCCTTCATTCGATCCCTGCAAAACCCTACATTTCAGCATGATAATGCACGACTGCAAGTTGCAGGTCCTGTACGGGCCTTTCTGGATACAGAAAACGTTCGACTGCAGCCCTGACCTGCACATTCTTCATATCTCTCACCAACTGGAAACGTCTGGTTAATGGTGGCCGAGCAACTGGCTCGTCACAATACGCCAGTCACTACTCGTGATGAACTGTGGTATCGTGTTGAAGCTGTATGGGCAGCTGTACGTGTACATGCCATCCAAGCTCTGTTTGACTCAATGCCCAGGCGTATCAAGGCCGTTATTACGGCCAGAGGTGGTTGTTCTGGGTACTGATTTCTCAGGATCCATGCACCCAAATTGCGTGAAAATGTAATCACATGTCAGTTCTAGTATAATATATTTGTCCAATGAATACCCGTTTATCATCTGCATTTCTTCTTGGTGTAGCAATTTTAATGGCCAGTTGTGTAGTTACAGCTTCGCTAAAAAGAAAGAATCATCTGGCTTTGTTGGCTGGGAAGCTACAAAGAGTTGCTCAAGCACCTTATCGGAAAGGGTTCATACTCTGGGCACAACGGTTCCTTTCCAGGTGATGTATGAGAACTGGATCTCAAGTATATATTGATTAGAGTACACTGTAATGTTAATCCAAGAAAATCTCAAACAACCGTATGTTTTCAGAAGTGGTTTAACTTTGCTTACCAGTTTCGACATTTCAATTGGCTATCTTCAGTGCCCATATGCACTTTGTCTATAGACATTCAGTTGCATAGTGGAGCCATGAGTATCTGGATACGATGAATCCGTATTCGTGTGCTTCCTTCATTCCTCGTCAAGTCTTCGATGGAAGCATTCGAATATGAACTCACTTTATCCAGATACTGATGGTTCCAGTACGCCAATATCGATATATCTGAATATGCATACATGAAGTGCATATGGGGCCTGAAGATGGCATACTGAAATGCCGAAACTGGCTGTGAAAACGAAATGAAAGAAATTTTCAATGCATATGGCTGTTGGCGACTTCCCTTGATAAATATTTTAGCGGCCTCTGTCTCCCATCCACAATGGATCAACAGAAATTAACCATCATGAGTGTATATCGAGTGGTATCATTTTTGTGTTGTGAGAGAAAAGGGTGAAACCAGGTGCCGATAATAGTCTACTCCTCTGGAACTGTACTAACGACAGTACTTAACTTCCCAATCCGACTTATAAATCACAGTCAACAGTGCCACAAGCTCTCACTTTATAAGACACTACCGAGAGTCTTCGAATTTAATCCAAGGTAATGGCGAGACTTTTGGACATCAGGAATCTTACTCTGCCATCTTTCTCCGCTAGATGCAGGAGATGAATATTTATTCCACTACCAGGGTTTGAGTCTGTGACCTCTAAGCTGAAAGCCATCGTTGAGACTCGCATTAGTGCGTCGAGGAATCAGTTTGTTGACCGTGAGCCATACTTGCGGCAGAGCTTGTTCCACCCATGGCAGAACAATGACGGTTAAGTTTATTTTGGAGCCAGAACACCGAAGGTGGCCCGCGAATGAATGCACTAACATACAGACGACTGCCGTACCAGTTTAGTACATTTCTCTTTATCCATTTGTCTGGAGGGAGAGTGATAGTAATATCAATAACATCATGAAAAAGAGACCTTGATGGTGGTTGTGGTATCTTGACGAAGAGAGAAATTATGTCACATCCGAGCTTGCAGCTTTATATCTCCGTTGCTGGTCAAAGAACTGCTATTAACCGGCAGATACGCAGGAATAATGTACCGCATTCAGGATGCGACGTTTAAGAGCTGTAGTCAACCAAGATTTACTCTTCGTGCACTAATTCCGTCTGCATAATTTGACTCAGGGACATGAAAGTTTCACAGGAGAAATAATCCACAGCAAGGCCTGAGTCATTTTCGCTGTAAAACTAGCCGTAGCCTATCAGTAACGCCGAGGACCCTCATAGACTGCATATACTGAAGAAGAAAAGCAAACTGGTGCTCTTCATTTATTGAATATTTAACTTTGACCGGGAGTAAGTGGGAGCTCACGCTACACGACGCAAAATCCGGACTAGCTGGAACATCAAACAATTCCTCGGCAAGAAAGCAATCCATTTCCAACGAAAATTACATATACCATCTGATTGCGAAACAGAATCACTCAGATTAAAATGTTAGCCCTGACTACTGCTAATCTTTATCTTTAGTCCAGAAAACAATCGCCGTACCAGAACTGTTATTGTAACTGAACAGCAAATGAACACAAAAATTAGCGCACCTGACTTTCTGATAAAACTGCTTGAAAATTCACAAGATAGCACTTTACTGAAATCTTATACTGGTATTAAGCCTCTGAACTGTTACTGATATTATTTCCACAAAAACACTCTGACAGTCACTGTATATTACAGTTGGTAACTAAAGTTGTTGGCGTAACTGTGTGCATGGAACGCTCGTCTGTTCTGCAACTTGTTGCTGTTAGGAATAATGATGTGACTCTAAAAAATCAAATTTCATTTGTCGTACTTGTGATAAGCAATGGAAGATGCGAGTGTGCAAACAGTCATGAAAGTAAAAATGAAAATGCGGAACTAATCTTAACGATTGATAAATGACGACAAAGGTTCCATGTTTTACTGTGTTTCATTAAGCCATAACAACAGTACACCTTTTTCATAAAGTTTTCATACCCAGACCAGTTCGCAAAATATTTCTTAATAACTCTGATGTCCACAACTTCCTTCCTTGGCACTTGTTTCAAGTAAGGCCATGAGCTTGCGTACAATAATCTCATTTGCTCAATCGCTTTCCTCAAAACGTATTATTACTAAATTCTTTTTTAAATAACGCTGTCTCCACTAAGCGGTAGGCCAGCTTCCATCCTTTTTGAAACGAAGTATATTGCAGATTGTTCAATGCACACTATTGCTTCTCTCTGACTTACTCTGACCATCTCTGGTCTCAAACACAGTCTTACAAAGAATATGGTTATATTGATACTATAGAAGTTGAGTAAATTTATCAAATGTACTCAATGTTCGTTTATGGTCAAAACTTCCTCAAAATCGTCATGAGGAATAGGACAGCCCCATTTCACCATTCGTTTAGTTGTTTCGCCTTTGGAGTAATATAACGCGCTCAGCCTGAGCATCTTGTTGTGTTGTTTCACTTTCTACATTGCCAAGCCTCCATTTAGATTTGTGGTGGGTTTTATATATTTTATTTTACGTCACTTGAGTCGAAAATGTATCATTCATGTATATGACGGTTTATTATCATATTTTATGTTGCCGTTAATTTTTATCAGTGATTTTACTGTTGTTTATCCCTTGTTGATTCATTTTGCCAATATAACATTTCCTTCTTGCCTAAAACGTCACATATCTTTACATGTCCGAAAGTTATCTAGCGTCACGGCCTACCAGAGCTCTTTTGTATTCTGTTATCCTGCTATTTAAGTATTTTAAGCGCTTTGATTACTCAGTTCAGGTTTACCACATCTTCGCTAATAACATTATTTCACCGCCTTATACATAGATGGCGTATGCGCCACACCGTGTCTCCAAATCTCCGGCGTGACCTTTCTCTCAGTCGTGGCTGGCGTTGCTAGCTAGCAACTGCCAGGCGGCGTACAGTTTCCGCCTAAGATTCAACGATTTGGAGCCCTTGTACTAACTGACCCGATCGCATATTATGCATGACCAAATACAGTAATTTTATACACCTGAAGATGGGATTTTAACATCTCTAGTTCGGTCGTGAATTGAAGTTTTCATTAGTTCGATTAAAGAGGATCTCTTTATATTAATTAATTATCAGAATATATCCCATCGCGTAACGGAAAAAATTGTTGTATGTAAACATACAACATTATATTATCTTTCAGTGGAATAAAGTACATAATTTCTAACGCCTAGCCTCTTGGTCGCTCAGAAGGTAGATTTCCGTGCCTACAACGAGGCAAATCTCTACTATCATAAACCACTGAATTTTATCCACTCCTCAGATGAACCCCCAAAAATTGCCCCTACAGTTACTGATTACTGAAAAGGAACACTATAGTGTACAGAGTCTCACAATAATTTGACTGGTAGTCGACAACGTTTCTGAAGGCCCAAGGGTTACATAAGGTGTTATTTCAAATTTAGGTTAGGAAAGGTGAATAGATAACCTTCGCTTTGCCTATACATCGGATCTATCGACAACTGTAGCCGTCATTACATCCTTTGATGAACGCAAAAAAATTGTTATACCCAGTCACAAACTTACAATAACACATCTAAATCTTAATCTGCAGCACTTTGCTAGAGCTCTTTCAAAGAAGTCCCTGTTCGTAAGTCCGTCTGTTTGTTAAGTAGTGGTGCCCCTTATAATTAGAGGAGAATGAATTTCCAATTTCTCTGGGCAAGCGATCTTTGTGCAATAAGTACGTTAGTGTTTGTGCCTTGAGTGGTATTCTTCTCATTATGCATTTTATTAAGCTCAGTGTTAACACTGTCCTGTTAGATCTGTAAAGATCACGTCGTCTGGATAATAAACCCAGTACTGCAGGGGCAACTTCGAAGTTTATACAAAACTCAATTAATAAGAGTACGTGTATTGAGCCACTGCTTGTACTGCTTAAAATTTGCGTTCTGATTTGCATACTGATTTCCTCAATATGTCAGATTTTTGGATGCTAGTGCAATTGAACAGTCAATATGTGAAGTCGCTTATATCCAAACAGCGTTTAGTTTCGTTTACCGGACATGTCATGCGAATGCACTTCACCGGTGTACATACACAAGGAGGTCTGGCAAAGTAGTCGGCACGTGCTGTAAATGTCAGAAGACGTCTTCACCTCACAGCCTGACATGGCTGTTTGCTGGCTGTTGCTGTGTGCTGTGTCAGATAGCTTGCCAAATGATGTCAAGGCAAATGGCCGCGCTGTGAGCATAATGAATTAGGGGGCCGGGCCGAGGCGGTGCTCGGGGACTGCCCACGCGCGAGCCGCGCTGATGTATGCCAAGCGATTTGGAGGAACCTCTCGTCTCCGCGTTTACTGGCTTATTTGTACTTACCGTCCTTACTGTCCAGGTGGCAGGCAGTCAGCTCCAGGTACCTCATTGTTGCAAGAGAAGCAAGTCCCTACTGCAGTAAGCGGAAGTGCCACTCCAGGAAGACACAAAACGGGACTTACCTTGCTGGCCAATATCATGAAGACGCATGCAGTAAACATCGAATTCGAATGAAGTGTGCGACATGCTTCCCTTAAAGAAAACGATTAGCATTTCAGTGCACCTGCACAAAGCCGGCAAGAGTAATGCCATCTACTTGCTGTGCCAAGCGTAAAATCAAAGATCAATCACATTAGGCGGTGTTCCTAATTATGAATTAGAGAAAAGTAATTGCATGTAATCCCCAGTCACAAAAAAATTCGATAGACGCACAATAGGATAAGAGTAAAGTAGTTAGATAGTGTGCGGAGTGATTCCCTCGAACAGCCCACCCCTCCTCTTCCAGAGAGGGGAAAGACAGAAGCTAAAAGAAAGCACAGTACCACGAAATCGTCTTTATTGGCACACTGTCGATTGCGCCGCCTACAGTTATACACATGAAAGGTGGGAGAAGTGTAGAGAGGGTCTGGAAGGAGTATATAGTGGGTTTATTCCAGGAAGATGATCTTGAAGGCAGTATCATAGAAGAAAGAGAGGACACAGGTGAAGATGAGATGCGAGATATGATGCTGCGAAAATAATTTGACAGATCACCGAAAGACGTAAGTGGAAACAAGCCCCATGGAGTAGACGATATTCAGTCATAGCTTCTCTTAGCCTTGGGTGAGTCAGTCATGAAAAAACTCTTCCATTTGGTGACCAGGATGTATGAGACAGGTGAAATACCCTCAGACTTCAAGAAGAATGTAATAATGGCAATTTCAAAGAAAGCAGGTGCTGTCAGGTGTGATTATTATCAGTTTAATAAGTCATAGCTGCATAGTCGCAAAATGCTAACACGAATTCTTTACAGAAGAATGGAAAACAGTTTGGATTCCGGGGGAAATGCATAAACACGCAAGGCAATACTGACCCTAAGACTTACCTTAGAAGACAGGTTAAGGAAAGGTAAACTTACGTTCATAGCATTTGTAGACGTAGAGAAAACTTTTGGCAGTGTTGGCGGGAATGCTCTCTTCGAAATTCTCGCAGTAGTATGGGAAAAATACAGAGGTCGAAACGCTGTTTTCAGCTTGTACAGAAACCAGACGGCAGTTATACGAGTCGATGGGCATGAAAGGGCGTCAGTGGTCGAGAAGAGAGTGAGACATCTCCGAAGTTGCTCAGTTTGTACCTTAAACAGCCTTTAAAAGGGAACCAAAAGAAAAATTTGGAGTAGGAATTAAAAATCGGGAAGAAGAAATAAAAACTTTGAATTTTGACGATGATATTGTAGATCTCTCAGAAACAGCAAAGGACCTGGAACAGCGGTTGAATGGAATGGACAGCGTCTTGAAAGGAAGATATAAGATAAAAATCAACAAAATCAAACCACGAATAAAGGGATGTTGTCGAATTAAATCAGGTGATGCTGAGAGATAGATTAAGTAGCAGATGTGTTTTGCTATTTGGGCAGCAAGCTAGCTGCTGATGGCCGAAGTAGAGAGATATGAAATGTAGAAAAGCGACTGTGAAGAAGAGAAATTTGTTAACAACGAACTTACGTTTAAGTTCTTGATGCAATAATTTACCAACAGCCGCATGTATTGTAGAAATTTATTTTATTTTATGAACTTCTGTGATGCCATCTTCAGGCCCGTCATAGTCGTAAATTCGCTATACACGGAAGGAGCCATATAACTGGATCCGTGAATCAAATCATCGTGCAACAGCTCTTGGTGGTCAGGCGACAGAGACTCATAGCGCCATCGGGTTTCCCCCTTCAAGCTAGACGAGTTTCGTTCTTTGTAGTTTCTTCGTTTGACGCTTATTTCGTGAGATATTTGGCCCGGTAACGATCAATGGTCCACCCTGTATAAGCCTGTTTCATTTGCTACATTTTGTATTTTCATCGTTCATAAAAATTGTAATACCTTCTGCGCTATTGAAAGATTTTTATTGTGCCTTGTTTCGTTGGCCTCGTTGTTCCTCTGTTGCTCTCACTATTTCATCCCTCAAAACCATTCATTCCACTTCTATTACACTTCCGTGAATTTTTCCATTAGTCGTTCTCTAATGCTCTCTGTTTCACCTAGTCCTCTCTCTTTATCTTTAATCTACTTTTCATAATTGATGAATACTGGGCTGATTTTACGTGTACTCTTGGCCAATTCGTGCATTTTAAACTGATTTCTACACTGATGGAAAAAATCGCAACACTAAGTAGTTGCCCGACATAAAGGAAAGATGGAAGGCGTGCTTCTACCTCCGAAAGATGTCTATTAAAATTTCACGTCAGTCACAGAAGAGTGATACTAGTAGCGGTACTATGAGGATGCAAATCAGGTATCTTCTAAATACACGCTTAATGGTCGTGATTGTTAGTTGCCTTTGAGATTGGACGTGGTCAGTTGATGTTGGTCAAGAATGCCTTTCAAGCGAAAACGACGCCTCATTGAGTTTTAACGAGTTCGTGTAATAGGGCTACAAGAAGTTGGACGTTCCTTTTGCGATAGCGCAGAGAGAGTTGGTAGGAATGAATCCACTATACATGATTGCTGGTAGCGGTGGTGACGAGAACGTACGGTCGCAAGAGGACCAGGCTCTGGACGACCACGTCACACTACCGAGAGGGAAGACCATCGTATGGTTCTGGCGCATTGTAAATCGTCTGCAGGAGCAGTTGGCACTACAGTGATACAACACTGGTTAACTTCAAAGACAGCGCCGAGAGACGCGCCCTGTAGCCTGCATTCCACTGACTGGACACGACCGCCGTTTACGACTTTAGTGGTGTTAAGGGAGAGCTCATTGCTGGGTAGGATGTATGTCTTGTGTTTTCTTATGAAAGCTGGTTCTGCTTCGATGCCAGTGATGACTGTGGTTTGGTTAGGAGGAGGCCAGTTAAGAGCCTACATCCAACCCGTCTGCGTGCTAGCCAGACACACGATACGGTAACGCCTAGAATTACCGTATGGCCTGGGGTGCGTTTTCGTATGACAGAAGGAGCACTCTCGTGGTTGTTCCATGTACCTTGCCTGCATGTTTCTACGTCAGTCTGGTGATTTGACCTGTTGTGCGGCCATTCATCGAAAGCGTTCTAAGGGGTGCTTTCCAACAGGATAACGCTCGCCCAATCGCTTGCTCAATCGAGAACACATGGGACAGCACTGGGAGACAACGCCAGCGTCATCCGCAGTTACCATTAACTCGCCCTGTATTCACCGACCAAGTGCAACATGCTTGGAACCTCATCCCACAAAATGAGATCCAGCATCACTACAATACAATGCATGCATGTTAGCATGCTTGCATTGAACATTCCGGCGGTTACGCCATTTGTTTATGTGTTACGCGATACACGTGCGCTATGAGACACTAATAAGTTTTGCTGGAGCGAAATTAAAGTGATAAGTGCAGTGACTACTCGCGTTTCACGCTTGCATAAAAACTCGGACATCCCAATTTTTCATTTCCGTCATGTGTGCTGGTTAGGAGGAGGCCAGCTAAGAGCCTACAACCAACCCGTCAGAGTGCTAGACAGACACACGATACGGTAACACCTAGAGTTACCATACGGTCATTTTTCTTTCTTCGTCAATAACAGTACTCTAGCCATACAGCTAATTATATTTATACATTGCATCTTTGCTTCTCGGACGTAATCAACGTATCGAGCGAAATATGTGATCAGATTTTTAGCGTTAATAAAAAAAGTAATAAATCGAATTTCTTACAAGGGAACCTCCCCATCGCACCCCCCTCAGATTTAGTTATAAGTTGGCACAGTGGATCGGCCTTGAAAAACTGAACACAGATCAATCGAGAAAACAGGAAGACGTTGTGTGGAACTATGAAAAAAATAAGCAAAATATACAAACTGAGTAGTCCATGCGCAAAATAGGCAACATCATGGAGAGAGTGAGCTCAGGAGCGCCGTGGTCCCGTGCGTAGCGTGAGCAGCTGCGGAACGAGAGGTCCTTGCTTCAAGTCTTCCCGCGAGTGAAAAGTTTACTTTCTTTATTTTCACAAAGTTATGATGTGATCGTTCGTTCATTGACGTCTCTGTTCACTGTAATAAGTTTAGTATCTTGCGATTAGTAGACGAAAGGACGTGCCTCTCCAATGGGAACCGAAAACATTTGATCGCAAGGTCATAGGCCAACCGATTCCTCCACAGGAAAACACGTCTAATGTATTCTATACGACACTGGTGATGGCATGTGCGTCACATTGCAGGAATATGTTGTCGATCCACCTAACTTGTACACTTGGCGAATGGGTAAAGAGATTCTTCTACCTTGCCCGATTTAGGTTTTCTTGTGGATGTGATAATCACTCCCAAAAAAGTGATGACGGACAGATAATAATTGTCTGAAAATAAAAAATTAAACTTCTCGCTCGAGGGAAGACTTGAACCAAGGATCTCTCGTTCCGCAGCTGCTCACGCTAGCCTTGGGACCACAGCGCTCTTGAGCTCACACCATCCTTGATGTTGCCTATCTTGCGCATGGACTACTCAGTTTGTATATTTTGCTTATTTTTTTCATAGTTCCACACAACTTCTTCCTGTTTTCTCGATTGATCTGTGTTCAGTTTTCCAAGGCCTACCCACCGTGCCAACTTATAACTAAATCTGAGGGGGGTGCGATGGGGAGGTTCCCTTGTTAGGATTTGCGTACTATAGCGGTTCTCTCGTGTTCTCTTCTGTTCCCTGCAGTGCAATTGCTTGTTGACAGGTGGAACTTGACGGTAGTGAACACTGAGAAATTGTCTGCGATAGATCTCTTGCCTGTGGTCGTTTCACTTTGCTCCGGTCTAAGCGAGACACCAAGTTTGATGAATCGTCGTGAAGGACGCTTGCATTACATGTGCCGCACATTTCTGCTGTCATTGTACTCCTGTTGCCTATGTGTGTCACACTGGATAGTTCCAAGACAGCTTTACGATCAACCAGACCGGCGGTGTCGTATCGATTCTGGAAGTAACATCGTACATAAATGTAGACGCGGTAACCGACTACCTCACCGTTTACCCACAGCCCCAACAGCACGAGAGATTTATCTCAATGCAAAGCCGTTGACAACGCTTACATCTTACCTCTATCTCACATTTCTCGTTATAGGCATAAACCCGTGGGATTAAATAATCCACAAAAATTATTATGAAGGTGAAACCTCATACGGTTTATCCAATATCTTCGTCTTTGCCATGAAGTGCTCTGAGCCACAAGGTCCATGCCCTTTAATGTGACCACCACCTATGTTCGAAAAAAAATGTTCAGATGTGTGTGAAATCTTATGGGACTTAACTGCTAAGGTCATCAGTCTCTTAGCTTACACACTACTTAACCTAAATTATCCTAAGGACAAACACACACACCCATGCCCGAGGGACGACTCGAACCTCCACCAGGATCAGCCGCATAGTCCATGACTGCAGCGCCTTAGACCGCGCGGCATATGTTCGACATCAGTGTGCAATAACCACTCACAAACTGCTGGTGGCAAAACGAGTGCTGGAGGCGACATAAAGCGTGTCGAAGGGGACGCGTAGAAACAGTGCAATCGTCGTCGTAATGCGGAAGCGGAGCGATTTATTTGACGTCCAAAAGACCATGATCATTGGCTTTCGGGAGAGGGTGCAAGCATTTCCGAAACGGCTAAATTAGTAAACTGTTCACGTGCCGCCGTTCTTAGGCATAACGATTGTGGAAAAATGGCGCTATCCAAAACCGGTGTCCGGGCAACCATAATGCAATATGGGCCATAGAGGACAGGTGTAAACGACGGCTGCGGAAATGTGTACGGGCGGATAGAAGCGCAACGGATGAGCAACTGACTAAGCAGATGAATCAAGGGGCTACCAACAAGTGTGTCCTCAACGACCGTTTAGCGAACGTTGCTCCGTATAGCCTCTGCTGCAGGCACCTGGTTCACGCACCCATGCTGACCGCAACTCACTGGCGACGAAGGCTAGAATTTGCACTCCAATATCGGAAATGGACGTCCACTGGGTGGCGACAGGTGATTTTTTCAGACAAATCACGTGTTATCATCTATGCTACAAATGGCCGTGGGCGTATGTGGCGTGGGCTGTCTGAAGACAAACACTCTACAGCAACTACGGCCTGAGGAATGTTTTCGTGGGAGTCCCCGAGTGACCTCACCATTCTCGAAGACACAATGGAACAACACAAACACACATCTATCCTTGGTGACCATTTCCTTCTTCACATGGAGTTTGTTTTTCCTCAGGACGATGGAATCACCAGAAGGACAATGCAATCTGTGACACAGCTCTCAGTATACGTGCGTGGTTCGAAGAACATGAGGATTACTTTACCGTACTGGCCTGGACACCAAACTCCTGGCATTTAAACTCAACCTAGAATCTGGTCTCGCCGTGGACCCTCAACCGAGAACCATAGCCCAGCTGGCCACGGCACTGGAGTAGGCATGGCTCCACAACCTTATCGGTACCTTCCAGAACCTCGTCGTCTGTCTTCCCGCGCGTCTGGCTGCAGTCCTTGCTGCAAAAGATGGTTATTCAGGCTTTGGACAGGCGGTCACATTAAGGTGACTGGACAATGTACTATACTGGCCTGACGGTTAAACGACTACCCCGTGACACATCGTTGTGGTGTCCTCTGCAAGCGAAGTAGCCGGCCGCTGTGATCGAGCGGTTCTGGGCGCTTCATTCCGGAACCGCGTGACCGCTACGGTAGCAGGTTCGAATCCTGCCTCGGGCATGGATGTGTTTAGTCAGGTTTAAGTAGTTCTAAGTCTAGGGGACTGATGACCTCAGATGTTAAGTCGCATAGTGCTTGGAGCCATTTGAACCATTTGGAAGCGAAGTTTCTTAATCTTCCTCGCGCCAAATATGTAGACGATAAATCGGTGATAATAGTTTTCGCGTGCTGAGAAGGTACCATTGATCAAAATTTAGTGCTGGTGACGTCTAGTGCACGCATCTGGTGCCATGAATCAGCAGGCAATTTTCCGTGGTTAGTAGAAATAACCGTGAAGAGTTGGCTTCTCTCCTTCGTCAATGTGGATCTTGTGAAGATGATACGGGATTCATAGGACAAACAGCTCTATGATTACGGAACTCAGCACTCTTTAACATCAAGTAGGGAACACCGTGGCGCATTACGAACATTTCATTTCGGAATTCTTTAAATTTTTATGTTTAGATTCACCGTCTTTAAAATTAATACCTTGGTTTGCATGGCCATGTTCAGCAGCAGCTGTTAAAATCAATTATTATTGGTTTTACCGTCTTGAGATTACTGCAGTTTAGTTAAAAACGATTTTCGCTTTTATTTATGAAGCCTCTTCCGTTGATATTCTGCAAATGGGATACAAATGTTTGTACATTTTTGATTGTTTGAGGCTGAAAACAGTGATTCATTTATAAGGTCTGAGTGCAAGTTATTTACGGTGTTTATTTACATGATCTACAAACCACCGTTTCTTCCCTCCATGTTAGCAGCGTCTGATGTCGAAAGACTTCTCGTTTCACGTATATACTTGTTAATATTTGCTCTTCTGGAGTATTTCTTGCCCTGCATTCGCGTTATTTACACTTCATCTTGTAAATCGAACTACAGCTATGTGTTTTTTATGTGTTTTTATATATATATACAGGGTGTTTCAAAAATGACCGGTATATTTGAAACGGCAATAAAAACTAAACGAGCAGCGATAGAAATACACCGTTTGTTGCAATATGCTTGGGACAACAGTACATTTTCAGGCGGAAAAACTTTCGAAATTACAGTAGTTACAATTTTCACCAACAGATGGCGCTGCGGTCTGGGAAACTCTATAGTACGATATTTTCCACATATCCACCATGCTTAGCAATAATATGGCGTAGTCTCGGAATGAAATTACCCGAAACCTTTGACAACGTGTCTGGCGGAATGGCTTCACATGCAGATGAGATGTACTGCTTCAGCTGTTCAATTGTTTCTGGATTCTGGCGGTACACCTGGTCTTTCAAGTGTCCCCACAGAAAGAAGTCACAGGGGTTCATGTCTGGCGAATAGGGAGGCCAATCCACGCCGCCTCCTGTATGTTTCGGATAGCCCAAAGCAATCACACGATCATCGAAATATTCATTCAGGAAATTAAAGACGTCGGCCGTGCGATGTGGCCGGGCACCATCTTGCATAAACCACGAGGTGTTCGCAGTGTCGTCTAAGGCAGTTTGTACCGCCACAAATTCACGAAGAATGTCCAGATAGCGTGATGCAGTAATCGTTTCGGATCTGAAAAATGGGCCAATGATTCCTTTGGAAGAAATGGCGGCCCAGACCAGTACTTTTTAAAGATGCAGGGACGATGGGACTGCAACATGGGGCTTTTCGGTTCCCCATATGCGCCAGTTCTGTTTATTGACGAAGCCGTCCAGGTAAAAATAAGCTTCGTCAGTAAACCAATTGCTGCCCACATGCATATTGCCGTCATCAATCCTGTGCACTATATCGTTAGCGAATGTCTCTTGCAGCAATGGTAGCGGCGCTGAGGGGTTGCCGCATTTGAATTTTGTACGGATAGAGGTGTAAACTCTGGAGCATGAGACGATACGTGGACGTTGGCGTCATTTGGACCGCAGCTGCACCACGGCGAACGGAAACCCGAGGCCGCTGTTGGATCACCTGCTGCACTAGCTGCGCGTTGCCCTCTGTGGTTGCCGTACGCGGTCGCCCTACCTTTCCAGCACGTTCATCCGTCACGTTCCCAGTCCGTTGAAATTTTTCAAACAGATCCTTTATTGTATCGCTTTTCGGTCCTTTGGTTACATTAAACCTCCGTTGAAAACTTCGTCTTGTTGCAACAACACTGTGTTCTAGGCGGTGGAATTCCAACACCAGAAAAATCCTCTGTTCTAAGGAATAAACCATGTTGTCTACAGCACACTTGCACGTTGTGAACAGCACACGCTTACAGCAGAATGACGACGTACAGAATGGCGCACCCACAGACTGCGTTGTCTTCTATATCGTTCACATCACTTGCAGCGCCATCTGTTGTTGAAAATTGTAACTACTGTAATTTCGAAAGTTTGTCCGCCTGAAAATGTACTGTAGTCCCAAGCATATTGCAACAAACGGTGTATTTCTATCGCTGCTCGTTTAGTTTTTATTGCCGTTTCAAATATACCGGTCATTTTTGAAACACCCTGTGTGTGTGTGTGTGTGTGTGTGTGTGTGTGTGTGTGTGCGTAAGAAGGGGAGTGAGAGGGGGATATTACAATAGTTATTTCTGTTCGTTTGTTTTCGTGCAGGTTGTGAGAGTTGTAAACTTCTGACACTACTTTTTCCCGATAGATGAACCAACCAATAAAATTGACCAGTCACACAAAGACATTAATTCTGTTTATGATAAGATACATTTTACAACTGAGAAAGAGCAAAAGAATTTAATTTCTTGGAGATCACCATAAAGATTCAAAACAACCAGCACGCATTTGACATATACCGAAAACAACAGTCGCAGTTATACATGAGGCATCACAACACCCCAGTTCCCAACGACAGCCAGCACGTAGATATATGCTCCATAGATTAAATAAACACTGTACTATTAGATACAAGCAATTATCAAAAAATACATACCATAATACGCATAGACACAAACAATCGATACAAAGGAAACTTAGTAACAAAGTGAACAATGAATACAAGAAACAGCAAATAACGAACGATCAGCAGCCTCTAACACAAGGACAGAATCACACACAAACACACAAAATACAAGAAGAGGAACAACACAAAGTGAGAAACACACAGAAAACAAAATATGCTACACAATGACGTACAACCAACAAATCCACACAGAGAATATCCAATATTTTCAAAATACAAGGCATAAAAATAGTCCATCAAACCAACAATTCCATTCAAAAATACTGTCCCAAAACAATAGGAATAACTGATCTACACCATAAACCAAGAATATAACGACCGAAATGCACTACATATGATGGAACATATGTAGTTCAAACCAGGAGGTCATATGACACCCGACAGAAGGAATATGTAAGAGCTTGGAAGTATAGGACAAATCATTCATCTTTTGCAGAGTACTTACGCGAGCACCAACATAAAACTACCACCAGAGACGCGGACATGGAAATCATAAGGATAAAAAGCAACAACAAGCACCTCCTCTCCTTACAAAGAAACTACTACACTGAAAAACCCATAACAGAAAAGAAACAGCTCGTAAGTCGTCAGAAAAACCTGGCAAACAACACACTCTTTAAACAAACTGACCACTTCATATAACATTAAATATACACATATACACACACACTAATATATACCATCCCTGACCCCCCCCCCCCCCAAGTGCTGCCCTATATCACCATCCACCCCACCCCGAAAAAATTATAAAAGAAGTAATAAAAATGAACCACACCACGCAATCACCTCCCCCCTAATCCCCCCCCCCCCCCGAATCTCCTTTCACATCTCTGCCAGACACACAAGGCATCTTTACGAATTTACACGAACCAACAGACACACACACACACACACTCATTCACACACACCACCTGCTCTCTCTCTCTCTCTGTCTCTGTCTCTCTTTCTCTCCCCCATCCTCTCCCCCTCCCCCTCTTACACACACCCACATACACACACACACACACACACACACACACACACACACACGCATATACATACACACGATTTGAAAAATGTAGTTTCACAAGTTGGCAATGCACTCAACGTGCACGGAAACAAACGAACGGTCATAAACACTGTAATATTGTGCAGAAAGAGAAAACTTTAGTTCGATTTACAAAGATGAAGTGTAAATGACCCAAATGCAGCTCAGGAAATACTGCACAATGGCGAAAACTGCCAAGTATATATGTGAAACGAAGTCTTCCGACATCAACAGCTGCTTGTAAGGAGGGAAGAAGCAGCTGTCTGAAGAATGTGTAAAGAAACACTGTAACTCGCACTCCAACTTTATAAACAAAACGCTGTTTTAATGAAAACATTCTAAAATGTACAGACATTCCTATCCAATTTGCAGAATAATAAGGGAAGGTGCCTTATGAACAAAAGCGAAACGCGTCTTGCGTAAAATTCTCTTTAATTAAGTTGCAGTAAAGCTCAAAATGGAAAAACCAATAGTAGCTGTGTTTAAAACTGTTCAGGCTTACTAAAGTATAACTTGATGTATATACCTGCAGCTCAGCATTGCTTCTAAGTATATAACATAATTTCACACAGTCTCAAACTGTGTGCGTGAATGCGAACCCTGGATGGAGCAGGTTTACGCACCTGTGGGGGCACCCTTACGCATATCATACATAACAATAATGAGTATGCGAAACACACTACTAAACTTTTCAAAATATTTGTTGTTGGCAATAATGAAAATTATAGTGTTACCTACACCAATCAACATGCTAAACACAACAGTGTTTTAGCAGTAAACAAATTTTTTGTTGAACTTATACCATTTAGCATAATACGACTACAAAGACGTTTGAATGTTAGTTAAAGGTCTATTCATCCTCACTGTCGGAGATGCAGTTTATGCACATATAAAATAATATGTTTCCTGTGGCACATCCGTCGTGAGCCCACACTTTACATCTATGAGACCGGGCTCCTTATTCATTTCTTTTTCACTGGTTGTATCGCTTCAAGCAGTAAATACAAAAGCAGTTTTCAATCCTCTTCATCAGGTTGCTGCAGGTTGTACGAAAAAGGAAGAAGAACTGGACGTGATATGGGTTGGGACGGGAGTACTTGCTAACAGTCTGTTGGACTGGACGATATACTCACAGTTTGTGAGAGGGGATTGAGAGGAACGGGGAGATACAAAACGATAGACGATGTAAAGGGAAGTGTAAATTACGCGGACCTGAAAAGGAGACCAGATGGCAGGACTGTATGGAAAGTTTCCGTGTGCAAACCTGCCTTTGGGCAGAACACTAATGATGACATCAGAAGTAGGTCTGTCCAAATTCTTCCTTGTTGTTGTTTTTACCAGTTTCTTGCCTTTACCGACCCTTGGTTGTGTAAAATATTTTGTGCCTGAGATTCATTAGGTTCAAATAGCTTTTTTAGCAATTTGTACGTTTCATTCTCCTGTTCCTTTTTCTTTATATAGTATTTCCAATGGTTGTTGTCTTCAAGTTTCCTTGACCACAGTATCAGTTAGGACGGCAATGCAAAACAGTGCGTAAACGTGCCCCAGCAGAACTGCGTAAACTTGCCCCATCGTCGTTCTTGAATTAATTTCGAAGCGACGGTAGTAACTTTCAGACTTTCACATTGCACAAATGTTGCTCTTAGTAGAATAATCTCCTGTAAACGATCATGCATTTATCTACTCCCAGTTGTAAAAGATTGCTCCCACGGAATTTCGATGGATGAGTAACAAAATTTCCTCACCTTGCGCAAAAAACACAAACTTGTCTTTCGAGCTAAATCTTCACTCAACTGGCACCCTGAAATTTGTCGGTAGCGCTCTAGCAGGAATGGTTGCTGAGAAAAATGTTTTGCGTAAACGTGCGTAAACGTGCAAATGTGCCCAGGTCCCCCCTACTTGTAGGCAATGCGCTGGCCGGTGGTACTTTTCAAGTGTATTGCAAATGCACATAACATTCTCTGTGAGCAATATACTGTGTGAACAATTCTGTTCATACAGCATTTGCAATTCGTATCAAGTAAGCTTGACAATAGGCATCTGAAGAATTGAAAGACTTGATGCGAGGATCGCAACAGCCAATGTAATGGTGTAACAAAAAATGGTCGAGCACTTAAGCGGCAGTCCTAGCCAAAGGGATGTAGTTCTCGCGAAACCCTTTTGTCTAAATTTATATACTCTGTATGCGAAGATTATTGGGCAACCATTTCACAGCCTTCGCCTCAATACTTCCGTAGGGATAAGAAGAATAAAAGAGGCAATTTTCGTTCACTCGGTGCGAGAATGCAACAGGACGGAAAACTTATAATATCGTCATGATGTGTCTTGTAACCTCCCCCTCACTTATCGACCTTAATGACAGTGAAAAATTAAACCGCGTGTACCTAATGGAAATTTGGGAAAAGCAATCGTCACCGAAGTTAATCTGCCGGTAAGGAGGAAGGAAAAGGTTACATCTAAATGAAAGGAAAAATGCAAATGAAACTGGTGGAAATTAATTTTGAAAAGGGATAAAGTTAATAAAGAAAGTAAATGTGCGGCCGTTACGTTAACAGTTAACTCGCGGTAATTAGATATTTGAGATTTGGGGAAATTACGGTCGCTAATCCTATGGACAATTACTATAGTAACTGAAAAAGGTTATTGCACATATAATTAGCACTAGAATCGTGGCAACTGAAGGTTGACACGTGTAGTGTGAAAACTGAATGTTTGTCAGAAGTAATAAATTTCGCTACACACTGACTTAATTTAGCAAAAGAATTAATAAAACCGGAAAATTGAAAGTTAATTTAGTGACTGAAATTAATAGTGAACTTTGTTTCTGAAGCACATCGAAATTCAGTAAAATACGTGTAGTCTTGGGCTACCTCAACAATCATTTCAAAAGCTACTTGCATCTACGCAATTTATAACTAAGATATTTGACTTTGAACTTGAATTAAATGATTCTGAACAATTAACAATAGTAAAATTTAGAACGTACCAAGCTGAGCTGCAGACACAGGTAAGCTAAAATATGGTAACAAAACTCGCATTCTTAATTTCTGTTTGTGTAATCTAAATATTGTAGCCAGCTATGAATGAAATTAAAGCAGTGAAATGGAATGATATTACTTTAATGCTGGCGTATGAATTTCAACGACACTCGGGTTCATTCCAGAAAAGGAAGGGACCCTACTTGGTAATGCAATTGGGACAATGAGCTACAAAGGTTCATGCTAAGTTGCTGTATTTTTGTGATGCAACAGTTTTAAAAGCTGAGGTCTGCCATACAGTTCTAAAACTTTACGTGCTTCCAGTCTTCCTTGTTGGTTGATAGAAAGTTGGCAGTCGTCGGTCGTGGAGGCGGCGACAGTCACTCATTGTCGTCCGTCGCTGTTGCAGAAGCTGGATGTTGGCGCGCCTTCTTCTCGAAACCCGGCGAAACGGGCTCTTGATGTGCGTCAGCTAATGCTTCCCGTCCGCGACACCGTGTCAGAAACTATCATAGCAAGTTGAGCGCAATTACATGCTGCCAAACCCCGAAAGCGCGGCAACTCGCGGGAGCGTTACACAACACACCTGCTCAACCGCACTCCTCCAGCCAGACTCCCCTCCGACCGCGCTCCACGCGACAGAGTTAACACTACCAAAAATCATAAACACTTTTGTTCTCCACACGACCTATCGATGTATTCGTTCGATAGCATAGTTTTCCCTAGGCCAGACCCAGCGCATAAATACAAATAATATTCACAAAACAAACCAATTTTACATCGACATAAATGCATATATACACAAATAGTAAAACAATTACAATATACAAAGACACAGAAAAGTTATATCTTCAGGTAACAAAATAAGGAAAAAAATTTGCAGCGCAATAGATGAAAATAGGAGGATATGTATTTCCGGCGTTACAATCTTCCGCCATCCACTGTACAGGGGCTTGGAAGTGTGGATGTAGAAATATAAGGTGTGTCAAATACGACGGTGCGAAACGTCTTTATAATCAGACCTGGGTGAACTTAGCGAATGCCACTTCGGGATAACGTAGCAGGACCTCCTCATAAAAAATCAAATCTGTGCCGTAAACAGCTAATGTAATGCTCACTGTCTTTCTCGTCGTCCGTGATCCGACACTCATCGAATTCCTACACTGCGGAAAAATCGTTAACACTGAGGTGTACTACAAGAAGTAAGTGCATCAAGAGCGAACGGCCTGGGCTGCTCACGGAGGGAGTGACTCTACTCCATGACAACATCAGTCCACACCTGTCCATAGTCAAAGTGTGATGGCCAAGTTCAAGTGGTAGGAGCTTGTGCACCCGCTCTCCAGCCCTCACACATATCTCCCTGCGACTCGCACGTGTTTGCTCCACTAAATGATGCATCTCAAAGGGAGCCCTTCACTTCGGACAACGAACTGAAGAACATAGTGTAGGACTGGCCTCTGTAACAGCCACAGGGATATTGGTATCAGGGAATGCTTCGGCTCGTGAAACAGTGGGATAGTAGTGCTCATGCCTGTGGCGATTAATTTCGAATAAAAGGGTTCAGCTACACACGCAATGCTGTTTCGTACCTTTTCTTTTGAACACCTCTCGTAAATGGAGGTGACAAATCAACCGTCTGATAGTTCTGATCTTGCATCCACCGATTTCAATCTTCCTGGCAACTTTTAGTAATAGCTACGTGGCATTAAAATGGACAGAACTGAACACAAAAATGCAATAATTAATGGTCTTCGACTAGGTAAATGGGATCAGGAGTAAGTTGGGCGCCGGAGTCACCTGTTACATTGCATTGCAGCACCTTGACATGGCGGTGCCTTTCGCTGTTGCATTAGATACTCGTACTAATGGTCATTTCTACTACAAGTGGCGTATTACACAAAGTTCCCGGAGGTGCTGTGCTTAGAAATGCGTATGCTCACGCAATGTGCGTCGCTCACTGTCACAGGAAACCTGAACCGTGGGAAAGCACCTCGTTCTGCTTACGACAGTCTGTGACACGCCGTCCACCCTACGTGTTATGTGCGTAATCGCTTGCTGCAGGATGGTTACTGCAACAACTACGCAATGGAGTGAAAACTATCGCCTTTGATACAAAGATATTGTGGTCTGCAGATATTTTTCTTCTCATTTCCTTTCCTTCTTTACATTGGTCTCCTGTGCCAGCCTCCACATCTCAGTTAGCCATTGCACCCAACGCTCTCAATTACCTGCTGATATTTTGCAGTCTCTGTCTTCTCCAACACTTTTTACTCTCTAGAGCTCCCTCTCATAGCATGAAAGTTATTCCCTAACTTTTTTTATCGCATGAGACATCTAGGGATCTTGTCCTTTCTTTTTGTCAGTTTTTTCCAAATGTTTTCTCCTCGCCGATTCTGCAGAGATTCGCCTCACTTCTTATGACTCCATCTAATTTTTAGTACCCTTGAAACGTCCCCTTAGAACAATTATACATGGCTGTGCTTAAACTGACACACAATATTTTTAGCGCAACGCAATATGACTTTCAAAATTCCCTATAAAAGAATGGCCCTGACTAACATTAACCTATACCTTTCACGAATCACTTACCTCACCAATAATCTTCGTTACTCTAACTACTGCAACAAAGCGAGCGTCACTACTGCCAGCTAAATAAAAGATTCAAACTACGGAAGGCACTAACTACTGATAGGCATAGTTATCAAAATGAAAGATTTTAATAGAGAACAAACAATGTATTTACCTTAATAGTGTTGAAAAATCACAATATATATAGCAGTTCATGACATACAGTCTTACAAATTTCAAAACTCCGCTATTTCTCTCCCCACATCCACCACTGCTGGCGGCTCACCTCCAACTGCGCAACGCTATGCGCTGTTCACATCCAGCTGCCCAACACTACAATGGCAAACAACAATGCAAACTAGCCACAGCCTGCACACAGCACAGCCAGTGATTTTCATACAGAGCGCTAAGTAACGTTGCCAATAAGAAAACATAAACAGCCTACTTAAATAGCCCCCATGCTCCCCACAAAAAATTTTACAAATTGTTTTGGGCAGTGGCCAATAATGATTTGATAAAATTTTTCATAATTACAATAACAAAGATATCAAATTCACACAC
Source organism: Schistocerca cancellata (assembly GCF_023864275.1). Lineage (NCBI taxonomy): Eukaryota > Metazoa > Arthropoda > Insecta > Orthoptera > Acrididae > Schistocerca > Schistocerca cancellata. Next base: position 303,473,773 of record NC_064628.1, read on the forward strand.
TTATTGATACAATGTTGGTCAAAAGCTAAAATTTAAAGACAGTCCTGATCATTCATCACAGTAAAATTGCAGTGTTTTTCTCAAAGTCTGAGCAGTAAAAGAAAATGCACACGGAAGTAGTGGATTTCCATGCCGTCTTGAAGAAGTGTCCTTCCAACGGAAAGACAGTGCTGACTCTCGACATGCAGACAGGTAATGGGCCACACCAGAGCAAACCCACAGCAGAGTCAGTCGAAGTTTTGAAGAATATTGGTAGGTAGGTCATCACAGAGCAGACCCACTGTAGTCCTGGTAGAGATTATGGTATTGGTGGGCCACCAGAGGTGCAGACCCGCTGCAGTCCTTGTAGAAATAATGGTACTGGTGGGCCATCAAAGATGCAGACCCACTGTAGTCCATGTAGAGACGGCCAGCAGCCATCTGTTGTGAATGTGCAGGTGCACAATCACCATCGAAGAGTCTTGTGGAGAATATAGCATGTTCATAAACCACCACTTGTGCACTCACAAAGTTTTTGGAATTGTCCTTAGAAACGGCAATGCTGTTATCCAGTCCCTTGCTGAATTATTAACACACGTGCAAACACTAACAGTCCCTACTTCTCACATATTGTCCATATACTATGACCAACAGAAACGTGTGCAGTGAAATGGAACTTACAAGTTAATAATATGATGAACTGGTGTCAACTACAATTTTATAACATAAGAATACAATTACAAAAGCACAAAGTTCATCATTAAAGAACATAACAATACAGATAACATTTGTAGTACAGGCTTTACAAAAGAATCGAAATAAACATATACATCAGTGTTACAGGAATTATGACGTAAGTAAATATATAAAACAATGAGAATAGTTTTCGAAACATTAATTTCACATGTGAGCATTGAAACAGAACAGAATTAATAATGTCTAAACATCTTTACAAAGTAAATAACATATTGTTAATGCAAATTATATTTGGGGATAACAGTATTCTTCATAATAGTGAATGTAGTTTAGTACAAGAAAAATTCTACGACATAAATCGTATTAGCTAAACACATAAAGACAGGAGAAACACAAATACACAAGAGTACACAAACACATAGCAGAATAACATAGGAGGGAAGGACAGGGTTTGTTTTCAGTGTAACATTTGGTACTGCAGTCCAACCCACAACTTCATTCCATAGATCTTTCGTCTTATTTCAACATTTGTTTCCACCAAAAAAATCCTATCCAAGCATGCTTTCTGTATTTATATGTTCACATATTTCTTTCCTCATTATTTATTTTCCATTATCTTAGCTCATCATTTATTTCCTAGAAAATCCTGCCTATACCGGCTTTCTGTACTTTTTTCGTATAACTTCTCAATGCATTTCTTCCAATTCATCATAGTTAATTTCTTATATAGTGTACTCCCTCTTAAACTAACTTAAATCTACTGAGCTCAGATATATATACCAAGGGACGAGGCAATGCAGCAGCACATAACAAATTAACACAAACAGCAATGACAAAGCAATGACAAAAAGTTCAAATTGGCAAAGCAAGCAGCTGTAAATCTAAATTTGAAGAGCAAATGCAACATTATCACTAATATGAGCCAACCTGCAGCAACAAGAAAAATAAATCAATAGTAAAACTGGCTTAACAGAGTAATACAAATTGAAATTCAGTAGCATTATGCCTGGCACACAGCAGTAGCAAATGCAATAACTTATACCTAAACATGACAAAGCTCAAGCAGTAAAAATAGTACACTAAAGACAACAATGCAGATAAGGGAAATGTCTATTCACATCTTAATGTCTATGTAATTAAAGTGGTGCACCACAAAAACTAAGTCTACAAAGATTAACAAGTACCTGAAAAGAAAATTATATATGCAGTTACTGTTATTAGGCCCTTCTTATTGCTCTTTCCATTCCAAGAGCTCCTTTTTCGAAGAATGTGGATCAGAAAATAATTATTTAATAGATCTGTTGACAGAAAGTGTTCACATTAGCAGATGCATTTAAGTTTATTTTATAAAACCAATGCTGCAACACAGCTGGAAAACAGATATCAAATGAAATAAGCAATTACACAAACCAAAGTATAAAAACATCATTCAATAGCTATGTGGCATTTCGTAAGTCAGTAGCTCTCAACCCTCGTAGAAAGACACTTGTCATAATCAGGTTTGCAGATGTAGGAATATTTCCAGTAAGTAGCACAAAGTATGATATATTTCCAAGTAATGAGTGTGTCGTATTTGCGATGCTTTCTACAATAGAATGTCAATAGCGAGGATAATGGCCTCCTTTTTTCTCCCCCTGTGCCTCTGAAAGGCACACACTAATGGATTTTTTCCAGGCAACTGTCGTGCAGCTGGGTGCCCACGATTCATTACGTGAAGGTGGTCACTTAACTTTCTTACTGAAATATTTACGACACCAGTTTGCATTACAGTGACAGTCTCATATAAAAAATTTCACAGGTCGAGAATTTGCGTTACAAATCTGTAGAAACAAAATCCTATGAATATAACAGTGTGCAACAAATTTTTGCATGCATTGTGATACATTCACACATTTACACACATTTCATAGCTCTTAAAGTACGATTCTTGGTTTCCAACATCCTTTTTCACAAATCAGAGTCCCTAACCACTACTCATTATTCCTTACCTTATTACACATATACATATTCCTCGACACTTCTTCAATATTTCATCTTAATAAATACATAGCATAATCAAATTCCTCATATAATATCAGCATATTGATCATAAACATACCTCAACAGCATAATACACATCGTCGTCGTAAAAATAACATCGTAACACCTCAGTCAAATCTCAAAAACGTCGTAGCTTTCTGCAATAATGTCAAAACCTAAAAAAAAATTCTCTGCTCATTTCAATAGTGTCATCTACCTCAAACGTACTTTAAAATCATGCTCCCTTAGCAAATATAGCATTCAAAGCTCTCATAGTATCACAATGGTTCCAAAAAAACATGAACAGTTCACAAAGTATAGACAAAATACAATTTCATAAGTGTGAAGTTATCCAACTGTGTAATTGTGTAAATATGTGTCACTGATGTAGTAAAAAAATGTTTGTTTCTTTGTTAAATAATCAGATAGCTGTGTAATTTATGTGTTAGAGAAATATGGTACCGATGTGTAAAGTTGTATAAGCAAATATCATATTAGCTAGGGCTCCTTGTGCTTGCCAGACACACAGCACACAAAGTAGGCGTGTACCCTCTGAGGATTAACGTAATTATACCCTCAGGTGTTACAGATTACAGCAATGGAATGAAATGTATCACAGAAAACTTACTTTGTAATTCAAAAATCTTGAAAAATAAATGATTCAAGTACAAAATTAATCACTCAAATGCGTGTCCTGTAGCGCTAAATGTGCGTCTTGCTGTAAGATAATCTCTGTGGAAGTGTCGTAGTTATTGTCCTCCGAAAGCTAAGTTCTGCAGAACCCAATGTACTTACCTAATGATAAACAAAATTGAAATGCTTTGCGTATAGATATCTTACTTATTACGCTTATTGCCATGATGAAGAAAGCACTGTGCTGTAATGCATTGTTGTGCTACATAAAAGGCTGTCTCATTGTAGCTATACCACAAAAGTTACTACTAAAACATGTTTCCCTTTCCAGAAGAATTCAGAAAAACTGTGCAGATATAAAACAGAAACACTGCAAAAGCAACATTGTAAATTGTCACTCATTAGTAGTGTCGTGATAAAATCGTGTAGCTGTCATATAAACTAACCACTGTGTCATTTGGTATCTCACAGAAAGTATTTTAAATCCAGAATGTATTTTCAAGTAAACCAAAATGTTGCATTAAAATCTCATTAGCAGTACTGGTAAATGTTTTAAGTAGGTGAGCCTTATAGTCGTTACGTAATCGTGCAACTAACAAGCAAGAATGTACACACACAATAACACTGTGTCATCTGTTCACAATAACAATGCATTCGTAATTTCTGTTTAAATAAGTTCTCTTGGTTCTTGACTGGATATTTAACTTCAAACATTGTTGCATGTTAACAGATTCTAAGTTTGACAAAGCATACTAGTAATGTAAAGTGAAAAGTTATATGGCAAAGACAAAGTTAAAAAGCAGATTATCTGTCAATAAACGGTTTTACATGTGAAATGTGGTGTAAACCTTTACTCTTCCAAGTACGCAGTGTTTCAACTTCGACGCAATTATCATGTGGTATACGTCGGTAAAGAATACTGGAATTTTTCTCAATGTTAGCGTCTATGTAATTTTTCCCTGAGCCAGCCGGCGCACGTGGCTGCCTGCGGTGCGAGTCATTGTCTGTCTCTTTGATGGCGTGCATCGTTATTGGGATTAGGAGACCTAACTTATACAAATTCACCTTGTCGAGAGTGCCCTGCTCTGTTTGAATCCCGCCAGTTCTGATGGAATTCAGGTCTGTCGTTTTGTCGGTAGTTTACATAGTTTCTTGTTTGTCGGTCATGAGGTGGAGAATTTCTCCCAGAATCGTAACTGCACGCTGAACTGTTGCGTCTGAAGTTATTCTGTCTCCCTTGATAATAATTGTTTTGGTTTCCATATTGTCTGTTTCTATGGTTATGTCTGTCATATTCATTATTACGGAAGTGCGATCTTTCTCTGTAACTATTACTCTGCCAGTGGTTGTCATATGGGGATGACTGTTTTGTTCACGTTTTGCGTTGTAAGAATAGCCTTGTCGTGTCCAGTTGTTATTTCTTTCATGTCGGAATTGTGACAGATGTGGTCTGTAATTGTTGTGTTCCTGTTTTCGCATCAGTGTCAATTTCTAATTCTTGTAAGACTCCCTGAAAAGCTTCAATGTCGTCTTTGCAACGTCCTGCCAAAATAATATGTCGTAAATGTTCAGGTAATTTGATTAAGCAAATGCGGATGAGTTCTGAGGGGCTGTAAGGGTTTGACAGGTAATGATTCTTGTGCAACATGTCTTCAAAATATTTCACAAGACTGGAAAATTCTGATTGTTCGAAATGTTTCATCATTATGATGCTATGTTTTACTCGGTCTTGTATAGCTTGAGACCAATATGCTGAGAGGAAGGCATTATAATATTCTCCTTCACTGTGGCAATCGTGAATGACCGATCGCATTCTTACAGCTGGTTCATTCCCTAAATAGCCACACATAAATTCTAATCTGTGCTCTAAAGACCAGTTGGGAGGAAAACAGTGATAGAATTGAGGAAGCCACGCTTGTGGATGAATGTCGTTGCCAGAATTCTTAAATGTTTTAAATTTAAGTGTAGTAATGAACAGCTTATAGTCAAAATCATCATGTCGGCGAGTCGCATGTCGGTCATTCTTACGTCGGCAGTTCCATCTCAAAATTCGGTGTACCTTGCGAATTTCTTTCTTAATTTCCGAAGTGCCCTGTGTTATTATTTTGTGGCTGTTCCGTATTTCTATGTCCCTCTTTCCGTATTAGAGCGCGAGTGTCCTGTGAAATACGTAATTCTTGTATTACCTGAGTCAGCTGATCTTGTACTTCCCGGATTTCTCTTTGGTGTTGCGTATTAATTTGATTCTGATTTTGTTTGAATTTCCTAATTTGTTCGTACTCTTCTGTGTCATTACAGACTACCGGTTTTGTGTCATTCAGATTATCATCTACCTTCGTAGATAAATTATTTAGCTGATCCGAAAGTTCAACTACTTTCTCTGATAATGAACTAATTTCCTCCATGTGTCTTCCTGAACCAATTTTCAGAGTATCTACTGTGTCCTTTAAGTTTTCCTGAGTTTTTGCAAGTTGCATAACCGAATCGGTAGATGCAACTGAGTCAATTTTAGCTTGCAAGGTCTCATGATTTTCATGAACAATAGTTTGCAGTTCTTTTATGGCTGCTTCGTGATTCTGTAATGCATTTTCATGCCGCGAAAAAATAGGCTGAAAATGCTCACAAATTTGTGTTTTCACGTCATTACAGACTTTTTGACATTTCGATTCAATGTTATGTAATTCAGTAGTTAAATCTTCACGTGTCTGTTCAAGTGTTGTGTCTAACTTTTGAAGCTTTTGCTGTGTTTGTCTCTGATTTTGTTCCATTGCGTCTAACTTTTGAAGATTTAGTTCCGTTGTGTCTAACGATTGAAGCTTTTGCTGTGTTTGTCCCATTTGTTGCATTAATTGTAATAACAATGCACTGGTGTCTGAAACATGTTCCTCAGTGCTTTTCGGCAGTTAATTTGCACCGGCAACATTCACATTTTGACAAGCAGAAAATGTTTCTTGACTTATTTGAGAAAACGGTGAGGACCCAAAACCTGAATCTACAGTATTTGAGAGATTGTGTCCTGTCATTTCGGATTCCTGAGGCGAGCTATTGCCGATCGATCGATCGATAATGCTTCCATGTTCACTAATTGTTTCACTGCCTACACCATTATTTGCAGCCCGCTCCATTTCCCTATGCACATTTATCAAATTACTACTTTGAACATTAGTAAATTCATTGCTCGGCGGCGCTAACACACTGCTTTCGTCTTCACTGTCATTTCTCAGTTTACTTTGGAGCCTAGTATTACGTTTTTCACACGCCATTACTGTCACAATATTTCACACGACAACACAGAAAACCACAATTTGAAGAGCAAAATAAGAAAACACATTAACATAGCATTGAAAATAATATCTCGTTAACTGCAAGCGCAGCTGCAAAATACTTGGTGCAAATCTACATGCATGCCACAACTGTTTTACTGTGCAATAATGAAAAACTACAACTACAAAGGAAATTCTCTCTACAATTACGCACTAGCAATAAACAAAGGCTGCACTAATTACACAAACTACAAGAAAAAATCAGAAGATTCCAGTGAGGTATCCTCGGCTAAGGGTCGACATATGAAACGTCCCCTGAGAAAAATGTTACATGACTATGCTTAAACTGACACACAATATTTTTAGCGCAACGCAATATGACTTTCAAAATTCCCTACAAAAGAATGGCCCTGACTAACATTAACCTATACCTTTCACAAATCACTTACCTCACCAAAAATCTTCGTTACTCGAACTACTGCAATACAGCGAGCGCCACTACTGCCAGCTAAATAAAAGATTCAAACTACGGAAGGCAATAACTACTGATAGGCATAGCTATCAAAATGAAAGATTTTAATAGAGAACAAACAATGTATTTACCTTAATAGTGTTGAAAAATCATAATATATATAGCAGTCCATGACATCCAGTCTGCCCAACACTACAGTGGCAGTCAACAATGCAAACTAGCCACAGACTGCACACAGCACAGCCAGTGATTTTCATACAGAGCGCTACGTAACGTTGCCAGTAAGAAAACATAAACAGCCTACTTACACCCTTCCATAGCAACACATCTCGAAAGTTTCAATTTTCTTCTTTTCCAGTCTTCCCACTCTCCATGATTCACTGTACACCAAACGCACATACTCAGAAATGTCTTCCTCAAACCGAGGACTGTATTTGGTACTAGTAGGCTTCTTTTGTCGCAGGATGCTTTTTTGTCCCTTTTGCTTTGTCACTATTGTGTTTATTGCATACCAGGTAGCGTGAATTGGTTCAGTTCGTCTAATTAATGGCCCCAAGTTTTCATGGTTTCTCACTAATCTCATTTTTGCTGTCCCTCATTACTTTCGTCTTTGTTTCGTTTGCTCTCAATCTATATTCTGTGAACAGTAGACTTTTCATCCCATTAAATATGACCTGTTAATACTCCCCGCTTTCACAAATGATGGTATCAGTGAATCATAACATTCATATCAATTAAACCTGAATTTTAATACCGTTCTTTAACCTTTCTTTTATATCCAGATATAGAGATCGAACAGTACGGCAGAAAGACAATATCACTGTCTTATATCCTGTTTAATGCGACTATTTCGGATTTGATCGTGTATTCGTATTGTTTCTTGTTGGTACTTGTATGTAACGTACATTACCCGTGTTTCTCTATAGCTTACACAATCTTTCTGGGAATTTCGAACATCTTTCACTATTTTGAATTCTTGAACGCATTTTCTAGATCGCCAATTCCTTTGAGCGGTCTCGATTTTATTTATTTCTTGCTTCCGCTATCACGTAAAATTTCACAACCTCTCTTTTGTCTTTACCTTTCTCAAATCCCAAATGATCATCATCTAACGAATCACCAAATCGTTCTTGTCAGCGATTTGGATGCATGAGTCTTTAAGCTGATTGTGCTACTTACCTGCCGTTGCTATCTTCTGGATTGCGTGAATGAGGTTTTTCCAAATGTCAGGGGGTATGTCTCTAGTCTCATTACAAACGAAATTTCTAAAATCGTCGAGGAAAGTGTCTAGCAAACGACTATTCGAAACAGTTATTTATGTTTTTCCTCGTATTTCATGGCAAGTCTTTGAAAGCTCCATTTAACTCTGATCTAATATTGGATCCCCTGTGTATTTCATATCGAGTCACATTTCTTCTTCTATCACGTCGTCAGACAGTTCTTCCCTCTTGTAGAAAGTTTCATTGTAGTCTTAGCACATAACCGCTGTCCTCCCTGCATTTAGCGTCCTTGATATCTACAGCCTTACCTTTAATTCCATCGAAGACGGTTTTGACTTTTCTCTAAGCTGAATCTGCCTTCAAAAGAACATTTCTTTTTTATTTCTTGGCATTCTTCTTGCAGCCTGTTTGCCTTGACCTCCCTGCGTCTCCTGTTTATTGCATTTCTGACTGACTTATATTTTATATTAATTCTTTTCCTGTGCAGTTTTATACTGCCTTCCATTATCGATCAATAGATCAACTGAAATATTTTCTCTGTTACCCAAGATTTCTTCGCAGTTTCCTTCCTTGTGCATATGTTTGTCTGTCCAGCTTCTGTTTGTGGTGTAAGTTCCTATGGGACCAGACTGCTGAGGTCATCGGTTCCTAGGCTTACACCAGGGCTTCACAACATACGTGCTCGCGGAGCAAGCTGTGAGCAGCAAGGCGCGAGCACGGAGCAGCGCGAGCACGCCATCTCCACACGCTACCCCCACTACCGGACCAGAGCGGAGAGGGGGCAGAGTCACGTGGGACACACAACAGCTGCCGCCAGTCAATGTACATCCGCGGCCACCTGCAGAGATATCGCTCACGAATTATTACTGCGACAAATGAAACAACTAAAGGAGAATGTACACATGCCACATAATTTTATTAGCTTAGTGTATGCCTCTACATTCGTATTAATTTGTGAACTGTTGCACAATAAAAGGTGTCACTGAAGTGTGGGATTCTCGGTTATCTTGTACTTTTTGCCCTTTACAATTGCATCTACGTTCGGAGTAATTGTTCTTTTGCATTGTAGGCGCAGAGTGCAGTTTAAATTTCGATCAGACAATGCGTTTCTCAGGCGCATCTTGTTAAGTTTCATTGCAGAGAACAGTTGTTCACAAACATACGTGGAACCAAACATTGATATAATTATAGCCGCCAGTTTGTGCAAACGAGGAAATCCATCCTGATGGAAGTGTCTGTAGAATTTCAAAATGTTTTTCTTGTTTGGAAATTTGTCTCTGTATTCTCTGTCGCACTGCAGGTCAATAATTTCTAGTTGCAGCTCAGGACGAATCTCTTCATTATTCGCCGAATATGGAGAGGAGAACAGTTCAAAATCACTGTCTAGTGCTGTCAGATCTTGAAAGCGTTGATCAAATTCTTCCTTAAGGGCAACTAAACTATGTGAATAACGTTCACAGTCTTTGTGAACATCTTGCATGGATAATAATTTAGGAAAATGAGCTAGATTTCCTGTTTCCAGCTGACTCACCCAAAGTGTCAATTTCATTTTAAAAGCTCGTATTCGATCTATGAAATGAGTAATTAGCAGATCTTTACCTTGTAGTGAAATGTTCAAAGCATTCAGATGGCTAGTTTCCTCTAAGAACGCGAGATCACATTTCCATGAAGGCTCTTTCAATTCAGGAACACACATGTTATTTATTTCCATGAACATATTTATCTTATCTAATAGACAAAAAAATCGATTTAATAATTCGCCACGACTAAGCCAGCAGACTTCGCTGTATTAAGGCAGGCTACCATATTGGCTTTCTACATCCTCAACAAAGCTTTTAAATTGCCTGTGTTGTAGCCCATGCTTCCTTATATAATTGGTTGTACGAACAACAACACTCATCACATTTTTTAGAGCGATACTCTTTGCACATAATTTTTCCTGGTGGATCACACAGTGAACGCCCCTTATTTCATTCGGCACAGTCAGTTTTTGCATTTTCTCCTTCAACAGCGCAACGAAACCCGATTGTTTTCCTGTCATCGCTGGTGCAACGGTCTCTAGACACTGAAACTAAAGAATTCTACGACAATCCTATATTTTGAACACTTTCTTCAACACTACTTAAAATATCACCTCCGGTTGTAGTGTTCTTCATGGCTACTACATCGAGGAGCTCCTCCCTCACCTGAAGATCTCTATTAACACCTCTAATAAATATGGCAAGCTGTGCTGTTCCAGTGATACAAACACTTTCGTCCAGAGCTGGAGAATACGCCATAAAATCTTTACAGATATTTGCAAGCTGGCTCTGGACGTCGTCTGCCATGTCCTGTATGTGACACATAATGGTCATGTTAGATAATGGCACAATCCGAAACTGTTCAACTTGAGATGGATACAAATTTTCCGCTGCAACTACCAAACATTCTTCTATTAAATCGCCATCAGTGAAGGGGCGCAGGGCTTTTGCTAAAAGCAAAGCAATTTTGTAACTCACTCTGAGAGCTGCCTCAGTTGATTTTTCTTCGTCGTCCAGATCTTCTTCGGATAGCTTCCTTTTAAGTTTAATAACTTCCTGTGCACGATCTGGTCCATCACATTTTCCACTTCCGTGGTCTTTCGCATGGTACGACATATAATGTCGCTGAAAATTAAATTTTCTAAAAGAATTCAGCGTTTTGTGACATACTAAACATTTTGCAACACCATCTTTTTCTGTAAACCGATACAATTCATCCATATGGGGGTTGAACTGCGAAAGCATGGTTGGGGTTACACAACGGCGACTTGACATGATTCTTAACCAGCGAAGTGACTGTTATCTGAGCTGATCGTAGTACTTTAAACGTTATACAGTCGGCGCGAATTCAATAGGCACGCTGCGGCCCTATTCAGGCGTGCGCGCGCATTTCCCCTCCCTCCCTACTCCGCGACCTTGCACCTGCTCGCGAGCACGTGCCTGAGCAGACGCGAGTACTCGCGCTCAAAACCGACCAGTTGTTTAGCCCTGGCTTACACATTACTTAATCTAACTTTAACTTACTCTAAGGACAACACACACACACACACACACACACACATACCCATGCCCGAGGGAAGACTTGAACCTCCGACGGCGGGAGCCGCGCGAGCCGTGGCAAGACGCCCAAGACCGGGCGTCCCATCTTCTGTGACTGCCCCCTTATAGAGATGTCCATTCCTCTTCAAATGAAAAGCCTGTTGCAATATTTACTACTGCACTATCTACGATCTAGATAATTTCGGACGCACCTCGCCATTCCTCATTATTTTCGCATGTCACTTCTTTCAACATTGACTCTTCTGGACGATTTTGTTACAAATCAGTCTATTGTTCCTCAATACTACATTGTGCTATGTGTGTATATGTGCTCCTGAATACGTCTTATGGTCTAATAACTGATTTCGGAACATGTGTCTGACCGCGACATAATGCGGTTGGTATCCTCGGGTGTCTTCAGTATTTTCTCATGCATAGTTCCTCCTCTTGTGATTTTTGAACAGTGTATTCGCTTTTACTATTTGAAACTTGTTGTAGAACTGAGTAATTCTCGTGTCACATTTCTGATAGCGAACACATAATCTGCCGTTACTCTCTTCTCTTCCCACAATTCTGCGTTCAAAACACCCATAATTATTAGATTTTCTTGTGGGAATACATGTTCAATATCCTCATGTGCTTTTTCAACTTATTCGTCTTCTCCTTCTAAGTAGGCATATTTACCTAAAGTATTGTTGTCGTCGTTGGTTTGCGGCAGATTCTGATGAGAATAATCCTATCACTTAGCTGTTCGCAATAACTCGCCCTGTCTTACATTCCTATTTATAGCGAATTATACACTCGTTAAACCATGTTCTGCTGCTGCTGATATTATTTTACATTCGTCTGACTAGGCATCATTATATTCCTTCCCTTTCAATTCAGTAACCTCCACCGTATCTAGACTGAGCTTTGAAATCGCCATTTCCGATTTTCTAGCTTCCCTAATACATCCAGACTTCTGATATTCCACGCTCCCAGTCTTACAATTTACTCTTTCGTTCGTTATTCAATCATTTTCGCCGGCCGCGGTGGTCTAGCGGTTCTAGGAGCGCAGTCCGGAACCGCGCGACTGCTACGGTCGCAGGTTCGAATCCTGCCTCGGGCATGGATGTGTGTCATGTCCTTAGGTTAGTTATGTTTAAGTAGTTCTAAGTTCTAGGGGACTGATGACCGCAGATGTTAAGTCCCATAGTGCTCAGAGCCATTTGAACCATTTTGAATCATTTTCTCCTGGCCACTTCTTGCTAGTTTAGGACTAATCCCAAATCTTTGACAGGCCACAATTGTTTTGGGAACAGATTGTATGCCTTTAACGCAGTGATTTCCATTGCCTTCTATCCTCTCATGCCGTTGATCATTGCTGATTCTTCCGCCTTGTAATGGCAGTTTCAAATCCCAGGGGAAAGGGTATCCCAAATCCCTGTCCGCTCCTCCGCCCTCTTTGAAAAGGCCGAACGAGGGTGACTTTCTAACATTCTGCGTGGTGTCTGTTTGTTCTATATCGTGTCTCCCTACCATTTTCGCGCAATGACGCTCTGAGGGTGTTTTTTAGGGAATTGACTAGTTTGAACCTGGGACCTGTTGCTGGTAAGGAGACGCCAGACCACACATGACATGTAGAGTTCAGAAGAGTTCAGTAAGACTAGCGATGATATAACCAAATACTTAATGATTTCAGCTTCAGCTCCGCTGCAATCACTGTAAAAAAATCTTAATACTAACTAAATTTAGTGGAAGGGGTTCAAGGCTTTCTTATTTTTAGTTAGCTGGTAAAATAACGCCGAAAAAGCAGTTAAGTTTGTTGTGGATTGGCAAGACAGCCAACACACGATGAGGAAGCCGAAAGGCACGCGTTTTAGCTCACGCAGGCTGGCGTGAGGTCTGGAACAGGTCAAGGAAATTATAATAGCAAAAAACGTACGTAGCTGCTGGAATACTTAACTTTAATCCGTAATTGGTGAACATCGCTCTTGACAGTACATGTTTTACAGCGTCAATAGTAACTGGTAATGGCGCCTTGCTAGGTCGTAGCAAATGACGTAGCTGAAGGATATCGTCTCGGCAAATGAGAGCGTAATTTGTCAGTGAACCATCGCTAGCAAAGTCTGCTGTACAACTGGGGCGAGTGCTAGGAAGTCACTCTAGACCTGCCGTGTGGCAGCGCTCGGTCTCCAATCACTGATAGTGGCGACACGCGGGTCCGACGTATACTAACGGACCGCGGCCGATTTAAAGGCTACCACCTAGCAAGTGTGGTGTCTGGCGGTGACACCATAAAGTTTACCATTGGAAATTTTATTCTACTCACAAAACATCGTTTATAAATTGCACTATTGATAAAAGGAAATGTTTTAATACAGGATGATAAAAACCAACTGCGTTCAACAAAAATGTGAACGAATATTCCCTGAGTGGGTTTCCAAGTTCTACAATGGATCGAAGGATGACCTATGCCATATCACATCTATAATCTACGTTTAAATTAAGTGTCACAAGAGAGAAAACTATCAAAATGGTCTACAGTGACCCTCAATTATCTTTATTTACCTATCTAACTTGTCGTAAATTACAGTGGCTGATGTGGCTTCTCAATAACTATATAAGAGAAAAATCATCGCATTTCAGATTTTTACTTCAAGTGGCAAATGTGAACACCATGAGCTTTAATTGACGATCGACACTAGTATTACGCAAAAAGGGGGTGTAAAAGATGAGACTTCTGCAGTTCTGAGTGAAGCTTTATGCGCTGTTATGCGGCATCGTGTGCATTCATTACCTTGTCAGTGTTCGTCAGGGGGCGGCGGACAGCACAGCTCTGCTCACCTCGCCGTCTCGGAAGCAACTCTCTCCTAACTTCTCCTCACTACAATTTACTGAAGTTGGATTAAAAAAACTATCTGGCTGTGTTTTCATCTGACCAATCAGGGTCTCGATGTTAACCTTAAGCTCCACCTACAAAAATTCTGTCTATCCAATGAGAAACGTTATACTTTTCGTGGTGGGGCAATGTTTTTAAAGTTTGCAACGTAACAGAGACGTGAAAAAATCTCATGCTAAAACTTGCAGCTGGTGTGGTCCTTTTAGTGTTATCATAAGATCTATACTGTTCTTCTGGAGGGCTCTAGATTTTAACATGGGCTGGGGGGTGGTCCTGACGTAACAGAGACGCGAAAAAGTCTCACACTAAAACTTGTGGGTGGTGTGGCCCGTTTTGATTTATCGTAAGATCTATACTGTTCTTCTGGAGGGCTCTAGCTTTTAACATGGGCTGGGGGTGGTCCTAGCGGTTAGCTGGTGACGTGGGTGTCCGTCCCTTATCGTAGGGCCTTCCAGCTTAACACGGTTCTGCTCTCAGCTTCTGTTCTCGTTTCTCCCCTCGGAACTGCGTCTGTCTCACGGTGGAAAGGTATGACATGCATTTAGGCATTCTTGTGTTAGTCTGTGGTATTCCATTTGCTCACTCGTTACTCATATTACTTTGGTTAATTTAATGTCACGATTTATTTGGAGCTATGTGACATACTACTGGATTTGCTTATCATGTCAGGTTTTTCATGGAAGGTGTTGGATTTGCCTGACACCTTACAACTTCTTATGCTGCAAGTCTTCGACCGCCAATGCTGTTTTTTTCTTGTTTATTCAAAATTTAACCTATTGCCTACGTATTTACCGTTCTCAGTTAATTTAGATTCTTTCTCTCTCCATTTTAATTTATTATATATACGTCTGACTAGGAAGCCGTTAAATTCAACTGTTCTCGTAATATGCTTCACAGGATTAATTTCTTTTCTAATCTCGCCTCATTATGATGACATTCTGTATAGCACTGAACGTAAGTAAGCTTCCTTCTATGTTGTGAGACAAAAGAATTCGACTCTAATTTAAACGTCAGTCTAAGCTTTTGAACAATAATTGAAACTTATTAATTTGAATTTTTACATATATGCAAATGTAAACATTAGCTTGCTTAGGTTTCTTCCTCAAAAATGTTAACATGTGGCTGTCATATGAGAGCTTCAGTATATTGTCAGCTACTTGGTCTGCGTAACTTTTTCTGTAGGTTAATTTGCGAACGTTAAGTAGTTTTAACTGTATCTTTGTCAAATGACAACCTCCACTTCTCTGTAATTTGTTATGATTTACTTAATATTGTTCTGTTTCTGTTTTTCATACTGGCACTGTATGCATGTTTGTGTCACTTGGAACGTAGCAGGCGTTAATATTTGGAAAAAAATAATGTTTGTTTTAAACTGGTCTCTTCTTCTTGCTGCTAGCCTAATGAAAAAGTAAACGACTAAAGGTGAAATTATTAATTGTTGCTTCCACTAAAGTTCGACTCGTCATCCCCCAAGTGCTTCAGAACGTATAATAAAAATTAAATAAAGCAAGAAAAACACTGTTAATAAAGCTTTCCAATGAGTGGTTGGATTTCAAAACATTGGCTTCGTCACTCTCCAAGGGCCAGCCAACGCATTTGCCGCATTTAATCCTATATGAAAGCAATTGCAAGTTTATTAAAATCGCAGGCAGGAATTTTGCACTGAAATAATGTTCACTTCTCACTTTCCAAAGACAGAATTTATGGCAGAAAATTGGGACGAATTTATCTTTTCACACGGTTCACATCAGTTTATTAATAAAATGCATTTCCTTAGAGTGAGAAGCTAAGTAAGTTGACTAGCATCGCGTGTTCGCTTTATCTTTCGCAAAACCACGAAAATTGTTCAAAGTGCTTCAGCAACTTGTAAGTTGAAGTTCTGTAATCACGAACCAACGACAGGTTTAAAACGCATATCAGAATCAAAGTCAACTGCAGAACAGTTCATAGATGTTTAGACAATGTCCAACCGCTGAACAAGGTTTCAAACTCTTTTAGATCGACAACATTCACGTGTAGTGAATTTCTTATCTTATATGATCGCACTGGATTTGAGTGAAACCCAAGTACTTCAGATTTTCGAAAACATTCGTCAACTATGAATTTATTGTTATTTAGAGGTAAATTTCATCAGCTTTTAAATGCTGCTCTTAGTTTTTGTCTAACTTTAATGGAAAATAGTGTTTCTGCTTATAAGGGCGCTATCTTGCTGCGTTGTATCACTAGTCAATACCAAACAAATAAACTAATAGCTGTCACACATCCCTAAGTACCACTATTTACTTATGCTGCCTCTACTTTTAGTGTTACGTGTTTTATTTTCCAGAAAATTAACTTTTTCATGCGCGGACGAAAACGTTCCGACATGTAGTTTGAAACACGACATATTTACAGAAACTCTAAATCAGTTTGATAGTGCTCACTGAGCAAAATCCATTGAGACTACTTTTCTGCAACACTTACGGCATTAGTGAGTTATCAATTTTTAAAGACCATTTTATCTCTAAGACGTTGAACATTTAATAATTTTAAAATAAATCTCGTAGTGGAGGCGCGTCTTCACTCATGCACTCCTCCAATTTTTATCTTTAAAGCCATGTGACTGATTCCTCTGTCACTGCTTCGGTTCAGTTTGTATACAGAGTTTCCCTTATTTCATATTTTCTTTAGTCATTTAGTTCTCCCATTGTAGCTACCTTCTGCAGATTGTTCAAATGGTCGGGATTTCCACACCACGTGTTCAGAGCGTCAGGCTAGCTGACCTGCAGTCAAGATTCCTTATATTTTGAGCTCCGCAAAAAAAAGGATTAACTGCTATGTCTGAATACCGTCTTATAGCCTAGGAGTGTCTATTAAAAATGTTAAATGAAACTGCACACAAGACTGCATATGATCAAATCCAACCGCAATGAATAGACAACCCCACAGACCAAAATAATATTTTATGCAAAATAACTTTGACATCTTATGCCAAAACTTTGTATTTCTTTTGTTCCAGTCGACCTTTCCCTATTACAAGGTGGACCCCTGTTCACTAAAAGAAGTTTGGTGTGTGACAAAATTAAAATCACTCATACAACAGTAGTATATAATAATTCTCATAACAACTCATCCCATTGGCACATTCAAATTAACACAGTTAAATGCTGTGTCGTAATTACACTTACTGATCAACACTTTACTCTCCGCTTCGTTCGTAGCTCTTATTTTCCAACTCCCATATTCAAACAAAACTATACATAGCCAACATGTCGAAAATTCTTACCTCTACCAAACCCATAAGAACATACTCCGAAAATTCTCACAGCAAAACACTCATCCAAAAACTTAAGATAAACATATTATATGCACCCCCAAAACATTAACCTCACGCATATGGTCAGCTGATCCCCAAAACCTTTAACTTAACACACACACACACACACACACACACACACACATATATATATATATATATATATATATATATAATTTCACCATTACACTTACTACAAACAACTGTTGTTAGCATGGTTGCATGGTTCTTTGTTTTTCACTAATTCAAAATTATAACATACCTAAATAAATTTATCACTTCCATTCAGTTACCACTTACTTTACTGTTACCCATAACCATTTGTTGTACACAATAAATCAATCAAAAATACTTCTGTCACTATCAATGGTACCATTTGCAATATTGTTAAAATCATGAGTCTCACGTACATTACTCACTTTGATAGCCATATAACGTACTTCAGGTCATACCCATTTGTTTTTCCCCAATATAATTTCAAAATAATTATCTCCAGAAAATATTTCATTGTCCTTACTCAGCTGCCGAACACCATCAATAAACAAACGTGACTGCACAACCTCTTCAATCACACAATTAGCATTCAATCTAATCTCCTCAGCTTCCATCAATGTAACATTATCTGACAACAGAAATGCCAATATTTGAGGCATCTCACACAGGAACCGTTACCTGCCCCTAAATATCTTCAGCCACATTAACCATGGGTCTTACTGCCTGCATACAAACAACCTCAGTAATGGGGACATGTAGCTCTATTTATATCTCCATTCTCAAAAACATCAATCTCATGCTCCTTTTCTGCCGACAAGAAATAACCCCAGTAACTGGAGCACACACATCTATGTATGCCTCCATTATGAGAAAAAAAAAATCAACATCGGGCCATATTGTCTCCAAACAAATAACGTAAACCTCATAGCTACAACATATTCATCCACATTTCTCACCGTCCACCAAGTAACTTTAAACAGGCCTCCCTGCAAGTGTACAAATAAGATCAAACTCTATTGGGTTGAGGGTCTCACTTCATCTAAAGGAACTCATTAATGTTGGCGTTCACACATATATTCAACTCATCACAGCACACCCTTATCCTGTCAGGAACCAAAACTGAATTCTGATTCTGACTTCCTTACTAAATATTATTGATGCCAAAACCATTTTCTCTTCAACACTAAGACATATACAATCCCATCATCACATTTATCAAATAAACCCTCAACATTAAATCACTACCCATTAACTATCTTCCTCCTTGCAAAATATTCCCTTACTTGACTTTCTTTCGTTACTCTGCATGAATTACCCCATCTTTTAGTCCTGTTTATTTGCTGAGACAACGCCAAAATTTACATCCCAGATGCAACAAAGATTCAATTTTCCCAGTTCTGTCCCAGCTGTTTTAAAATTGTATAGTCTTTTCAGATGAGACTATTTTCTTAATGCTTCCTGCCAAAATCCACACATTATAAATTTTTCTCCTACATACAAGGACACATAGTGTACATCGTGATACTTGATTTCTTTAGGCTGGCCCACACATTTTTCACAAACATCTTCTTACACATTACAAAAGACAAAATTTGTTCTGCTCTTTTTCCAGACCTCACTGGAACCCTCCATCAGTGTTTCCATAAACATAACCTTCCACTTCTTTTTCATATCTCGTACAAAACAGTCCTTGCTTGCAGCATGAAGACTTACTCCGTGGTATTTGATTACATTTGTGAGATTTTTACAACTGGGTGTCTTCATCACAGTCCCCTCACATTTTCAGAAACACTCACAATTTTAAATTACTTGTCCTACTGCCCATCCGGCTAACTTCATTGTTATTTTGAACAAACTTTACTTCCATAGTGATCCGCATGGCTAGACGACGGCAGCAGATGTCCCGGCTGGCTGATCGATGATATGGCGCGCGTCTCGCGCTGCCCCTGGTATTGGCATCACGACAAGTTCCTTGTAAATTTCTAGATACACAAACTTGCACTGCCTGCCGAGTCAGTTCACTGAGAAACTATGCAGGCCAGTGCCTATATGCGCCATAGCCGCGGTTAAAATTTGGAAAACATGTTTGTTTTAAAAAGTTATGTTCTACTTGTTGCCTGCTTATTGAGAAAGCAAATGACCATCGATGAAATTATTAATTGATGCTTCCACTGAAGTTCGACTACTCCTGAGCTCCCAATTGCTTCAGCACGAATAATAAAATGAAATAAAGTAAGAAAAACAGTGTTCATAGTGCCTCCCTATGAGTGGCTGCCGGCGGAGGTGGCCGAGTGGTTCTAGGCGCTTCAGTCTGGAACCGCGCGACCGCCAAGGTAGCAGGTTCGAAACCTGCTTCGGGCATGGATGTGTGTGATGTCCTGTTGAGTGGTACTTAAGTAAATAAATGAGTGAAATCAAAGTGATGCATAAATTAGAATATAAATGAAAAACTTGGTTTAGTTTAGAGAGTTACATACTGGCATTCAGCGGGCAGAACAGCAGAACAGAAGAGACAATGACCGTGAAGTCAGCAAGTTCCACATAAGCGGGTGCTGTCGATTCAGTCGTCAGGGCATCGCCCGACCGGCTCACGTGTTTCTCAGTCGTCACGTGTGATCAAAGGCCCTCGCCTACATTCCAAGAGCCAATGACCGACGTTAAGAAGATTCTTCGAGAAGCTTTCCAACGTGACAGAAGAGGCAATGACTGTGAAGTCGTTCACCTCCAGTAAACTGAAGTGAATAAATACGCGAGACGCAGTGGGCCCGACAGACGAAGACGAGACGAAGACGAGACGAAGACGAGACGAAGACGAGACGAAGACGAGACGAAGACGAGACGAAGACGAGACGAAGACGGAGACGAGCGACGAAGAAGACGAAGAAGTGAAGAAGCGTAGCAGTTGTTTTAAGTCAGTTTCGGTGCTGAAGACCGTCATGCAAGAAGAGACTACATCATGCACAGACGCTCCAAGTCCACCGCTGTAATGGAATAGCAAGCAGCAGCCACGGCGCCAGAAGACAGAAGTTAAAAGGTATTTGAAGTCTGATTTTTACGTACCCGGGTGACTCGTGAGGACGGGAAGGAGACGGCCTCACATCAGCATCACCTGTGAGCTGGGATGAAGATCTGACAGCCGAAGACTGGCAAGCGGGAGTCCGTTGTTCGAGTCCGGGACACTGGCCTTCCCCCGCCGCGCCGCTCCGCTGGCCGACGCACAACACACGCGGCCGCTTAGAGAAGAGAAACACTGGGACGCCACATCCAAGGTATCACCATCCGATGCACGACTTCGCTCGCAATAATTAAACGGGCCACCTCGCGCTGCGCGTCTCCGGTCAGCTGGGCAAGACGGCCACACGAGATACACACCGCTACGCGTAATCAGACGCCGCCGCCGCTGCCGCAGCAGAAGGCTACGCAAACGACACAGCTACCGTTCTCCGAACCAGAACATTCAGTAAGATACAGTTGTACGAAACTTTCAGTAAAAGTTATCTTATGTAAAAATGCTGTTTCATTCTACCTCATACCAGAGCCAAGGAAGAACCCACCCCACCCACATGTTGTTAAGAGTGAAAAGTTAATTTATTTAATATTTTCACCCTGACAGAATGCTTTAGAATGCTCATCCTGACAATTGACAACATCGAAAGAGAGAACCCAGTTACATTTAGTATCAGAAGTGCTACATTAGTGTCACAATTGTTACAGTCCTTAGGTTAGTCAGGTTTAAGTAGATCTAGGGGACTGATGACCTCAGAAGTTAAGTCCCATAGTGCTCAGAGCACTTGAACCATTTGTATGCGTGGCTGTATTTCGAAGTGTTTGATAGTGGCTGGGCCAAGTAGTTGCCGTGGCTGTAGCGTAATGGAGAAACCAGTCGGTGACCATTACAGCATGCTCCAGCACCGAGGTCTGCTGTGTGAAGGACTACCAATGGGTTCAAAACCAAGCCTGGATGGCACATCAGCCGTGCTTTTCTTCATATTCAGTGTGGCTGTCCAAGGCTTGGAAGCAGTCATCACCTGGTGACAGCAGAGGGTTCGTTGACAGCCAGCAAACAAGACTGACTGGAGAACAGAGAGTGTCATGGAACCGAGCTGCGTGACACTGCGACAGTGTCGAAGGTCAACTCAGGGCATAACCAACTGTATGCAGATGTCGTCGAGTTGAGTATTGGATGATGTCTTTTGCCAGTGTCTAGAAGAAGACGACTGCTTACAGTCAGAGAGGAGAAACAACGGAGACTTAAGTTACTCCAAATTAGTGCAGAGCAGAAGGTGAAGTGTGTTCTTGTGAATCACATCATTTGGTGGGAGGCACTGATATTATTTGGCTGACTGAACTAGAGTGGTGTAGTGTGACTTGAGACACTGAGATACGGGACGTCGACTTGCATCTGTTTTGCTCGTTATGGAACACGGAGAGGTCATGAGGAGTTTTGTCAAATGAATTACTCAAATACATGGTGTTCAAGAATTCTATTTTTTGTTGTGAAGATATTGTATACGGAAAGATGTATACAAGCGATTAGCTATTATGTATTGCACTGGCTTTTTGCCTATATAGTAGTTAGTTTGTAGCTGTGTAGCTGTGATATACTATAGGATTAGTTTGGTGGAGAAAGGAGGCGTATAGTAGTATAGATCTGTTGCTTCTTTTAGTTATTTAGTGGCCCATTTGTAAAATATATTACTGGATCATAGTAGCTCCCATTGTAAAGTAACAAGAATTGAGCTAGATTTCTTGTTTTAGAATCAGTGTTCTGTTTAATATGTTACTAACTGAGAACCTGGCATAGTTTGGGTATGCATTTATTCCAGTCTTCTGTTGGACCATCCCCTCCTTAAACCTCTCCCTCTTTCCAGCTCCTACTATGCCCCTCTCTATCCATCTCCTCTATCCTATGGTTTCTGTCCATCTCCGCACCTCCC
Organism: Schistocerca cancellata; assembly: GCF_023864275.1. Lineage (NCBI taxonomy): Eukaryota > Metazoa > Arthropoda > Insecta > Orthoptera > Acrididae > Schistocerca > Schistocerca cancellata. The sequence continues at coordinate 303,496,221 of NC_064628.1, forward strand.
TCTCCCCCCACCAACACCTACTCTATGTTAATCTCCTCCAATCCCCCTCTATAACCATCTTTCCTATTTTCTGTGTCAACCTTTTCACCTCAGATCATCTATTAGAACATACGACGTCAATTAATTTCTGGATGTAATCCAGTCTCTTCCTTCCTCTATAGTTTCTACTCTCTACTGCTCTCTCTTGTACCATGGAAGTTATTCCTTAAAGTCTTAACAGATGTCATATCATCCTGTCCCTTCTTCAGCTCATTGTTTTCCATATATTCCTTTCCTTGCCGAATCTGCAGAGAACCTTCTCAGTTATGACCTGACCAGTCCACGTAAAGTATCAACATTTGTCTGTAATCTCACATCTTAAGCGCTTGGCAGTCCCTACTGTTCCGGTTTTCCACAATCCATATTTCACTACCACACAACGCCGTGCTCAAAGCGTACATTCACAGTAATTTATTTCTCAAATTAAGGCCTATGTTTGACACTAGAGACTTCTTATGACCAGGAATTACCTTTATTCCAGCGGTACTCTGACTTTTACGTCCTCCTTACTCCGCCCATCAAGGGCTGTTTTTCTGCCTAGATATGAGAAATCCTTGTCTTCGTCTACTTCGTGATCCCTGATTCTGAGCTTACGTTTCTCTTTGTTATGTTTTCTGATAATTCTCATTACTTTCGTCTTTCTTCGATGAACTCTCATTCCATATTCTGTACTCAACAGACTCTTCTTTCCATTCAAGAGATCTTGTGATTCTTCGTCACTTTCACTAACGATAGCAATATCGTCAGCGAATCTTATCATTGATATCCTTTCACCATGAATTTTATCTCCACTCTTCAGCCTTTCTTTTATTTTCGTCGTTGCTGCTTCGATGCATAGTCTGAACAATAGGGGCGAAAGACTAATTCCCTGTCTTACACCCATTATAATTCGAGCACTTCGTTCTTGGTCTTGCACTGTTATGTTCTCTCTTGGCTCATGAACTTAATGTGTATTGCTCATCTTTCCCTATAGCTTAGCCCCAATTTTTCTCAGAATTTCGAACATCTTATACCATTTTACATTGTCGGACACTTTTTCCAGGTCGACAAATTCTATGATTATGTTCTGATTGTCTTTCAGACTTGATTCCATTATGAGGCCCATCATCAGAACTGCCTCTCTGGTGCCTTTACCTTATACTATACCTAACACACTCAGGTGACAAAAGTCACGTTATACCTCTTAGTATTATGTCGGACCTCCTTTTGCTTGGAGTAGTGCAGAAACTTAACGTGGCATGGACTCCAGAACTAGTTGGAAGTTACCTGCAGAAATATGAAGCCATACTGCCTTCATAGACGTCCATAATTGAGAAAGTGTTGCCAGAGTAGGATTTTGTGCACGAACTGACCTGTCAATTATGCTCCTTGTCGGGCCATCTGCGTGGCCAAATCATTCGCTCGAACTGTCCAGAATGAAACTTCCTGGCAGACTAAAACTGTGTGCCGGACCGGGACTCGAACTCGGAACCTTTGCCTTTCGCGGCCAAGTGCTCTAACATCTGAGCTACCCAGGCACGACTCACGCCACCTCCTCACAGCTTTACTTCCACCAGTACCTCATCTCCTACTTTCCAAACTTCACAGAAGCTCTCCTACGAACCTCCGCAATATCCTTTCTTCCAGGAATGCTAGTTCTGCAAGGTTCGCAGGAGAGCTTCTGTGAAGTTTGGAAAGTAGGAGACAAGGTACTGGCGGAAGTAAAGCTGTGAGGACGGGGCGTGAGTCGTACTTGGGTAGCTCAGATGTTAGAGCACTTGGCCGCGAAAGGCAAAGGTCCCGAGTTCGAGTCTCGGTCCGGCTCACAGTTTTAATCAGCCAGGAACTTTCAGTTTTGTTTTCCATTATTCTCTACGCTTTTCTTGTCAGCAACTTAGATGGATAAGCAGACTGTGCGATGATTCACGCACTTATCGGTTCTCGTAGTCTTGAGAAATGTGTGGATGATGTTCTTTCGGAAGTCTAACAGTTAGTCGCTAGTCTCATACATTCAACACACCACTGTGAATGGTCGTTTTGTTACCACTTCCCCCAATGATTTTGGAGATTCTGCTGGAATGACATTTGTCCCGCCTGCCTCATTTGATTTTAAGCTTTCCAAAGCTCTTTTGAATTCTGATCCTAAAACTGGATCCCCTATTTCTTCTATATCGACTCCTCCCGTTTTTTCTTCTCTCACGTCTTTCCCCTCTCCCCCTTCCTCCCCTCATCATAGAAGACCTCAGCGTAGTCTCCTCCTTCCACCTACCTCTGTTCTTTGCATTTAACAGTGTAATTCCCATTACATCTATTCTACATCTACATGGCTACTCTGAAAACCACACTTAAATGCATGGCAGAGGGTTCGTCAAACCACCTTATCACCTTGGCAAGAATTCTCTATTATTCCACTCTCGAACAATGTGCGCAAGAAGCTAACCCCTTTATCTTTCTGTACAAGTTCTGATTTCCCTTATTTTTTTAAATGATCCTTGCTCTCTATGCAGGTAGGCGTTAACAAAATATTTTCGTATTCGTACGAGACGGTTGATGATTGAAATTTCGTGAGAAGGTCCCGATGTAAAGGGAAATGTCTTTGTTTTAATGATGTTAACCGCAAATCGTGTATCATGTTCGTGACACTCTCTCCCCTATCTCTTGATAATACATTGAGTTCTGCCCTTCTTTGAACTTTATCGATGCATTCCGATCATCCAATCTAGCTAGGATCCCACACCGCGTAACACTACGCCTAAAGACGACGGACAAGCGTAGTCTAGGCAGTGTCTCCACCAGCTCTGTTGCTTCTTCTAAGTGTCCCGCCAGTAAAACACAGTCTTTGGCACTCCCGCCACACATTCTGTACGTGTCCTTTTGAGTTTAAGTTCAGCATAACTGTAATCTCTAAGTATTTAGTTGAATTTACGGCATTTGAATTTGATTGATTTATCGGATAACCGTGGGGTAACGGATTCCTTTTAGCACTCACGTGGATGACTTCCAATTATTGAGGGTCAACTGCCAATTTTAGCACCATATGCAATTTGATTAAAAGACACTCGTGAGGTACGGTGTCAGTAGGCTCCTTGAAATCTATAATTACGTAACCAATTTAAACCCCTTGTCGATAGCACTCATTACTTCGTGTGAGTAAGGAGCTAGTTGTGTTTCGCAAGAACGATGTTTTTTAAATCCGTGTTGCCTCTGTGTCAATAAACCGTTCTCTTCGAGGTAATTCCTAACATTGGAGCACAATTTATTTTCCAAAGTGCTCCTGCATATCGACGTTAATGATATGGGCCTGTAATTTAGTAGATTACTCCTATTGCCTTTCTTGAAGATTGGTGCGACACTTGCAACTTTCCAGTCTTAGGGTACGGATCTTTCGAAGAGAGAGTGATTGCATATGATTGTTAAGTATGAAGCTACTTCATCAGCATACTATGAAAGGTACGTAATTGGCATACAGTCTGGACCAAAAGACTTGGTTCTTTTAAGTGAATTAAATTGCTTCACTCTTCCGAGGATATCAACTTCTAAGTTACTCGTGTTAGCAGCTATTATTCTTCACTTAATTCTGTAATATTTACTTCGTCTTCCTTGGTAAAGGAATTTCGGGAGGGTGTAACGCTGCTTTAGCATCACTTTCACCGATAGTTTTTCCACTGCTACCGCTTAGAGAAGGTACTGGGTTTGTCTTACAGTTAGCATACTTTAACGACCAGAATATCTTTGGATTTTCTGCCAGGATTCGAGACAAAGTTTCGTTGAAGAAACTATAACAAGCACGTCGCATTGAAGTCCGCACTAAATTTCTAGTTTCTGGAAAAGACCGCCAATATTGAGGATTTTTCGTTCGTTTAAATGTGGCAAGCTTGTTTAGTTGCTTCTGCAACAGTATTCTGACCTGTCTTGTGTACCATGGGGGCTAGCTCCGTTGTTTGTTAATTTATTTGATACAAATTTCTGAGTTGCCGTGTATAATATTTCTTTGAATTCATGCCACCTATGGTTTACACTTACGCTGTTAATTTGGAAGAAGTGAAGACTGTCTCTCACAAAGGCGTCAAGCAGAATTTTTATCTCCTTTTTCGAATAATCTATTTTTCGTTTATTCCTGGTGGGTTTTGGAATAGCGGTATTCAGTTTCGCCACGACAAACCTGTGTTCACTGATCTCTATATTCGTTTTGGTGCTCGTTATTACAGTCGGCCGGAGTTGCCGAGCGGTTCTAGGCACTACAGTCTCGAACCGCGCGACTCCTACGGTCGCAGGTTCGAATCCTGCCTCGGGCGTGCATGTGTGTGATGTCCTTAGGTTAGTTAGGTTTAATTAGTTCTAAGTTCTAGGGGACTGATGACCTCAGATATTAAGTCCCATAGTGCTCAGAGCCATTTGAAACAGTTTTTGAGAGCTCCTTAATGTCACCACTCTTGCTTTCATTTCACCGAAGCTTGTTTTGACTTTGCTGTGTGTTGAGTCGGTCCTTCCGGCAGTCAGTTCTTTCACGTTTTTTTCTTCACATTTTTCACGCAGTCATTTCACCTTAGCTTCCCTGCCCTTTCTAGTAATTTCATTCCTAAGTGACTTATATTCCTATACTCCTGAATTTAACCTGGCCATTTTTGTACTTCCTTCCTTCGACTATCAGCTGAAGTATATCTTCTGTTACCAATGGTCTCCTCTCGGTTATATTCCTTGTACCTATGTTTTTCTTTCCAACCTTTGTGGCTGCTCGCTTCAGACATGTCCATTCTTCTTCAACTGAACTGCCTATAGCCTCAGAGAACTTCAAGCGTACCTCTTCATTTCTTAGTTCTTTTGTATACCACTTCTTTGTGCCACGATTCTTCCTGACTGGCCTCTTAAACTTCGGCATACTCTTCACCATCACTAATTCGTGACCGGAGTTCATATCTGCTCCTTGGTATGCCTTATAATGAGATATCAGATTTCGGAATCCGTGCTTGACCATAATTTCATCTAATTGGAATCTCCATTTTCCAAGTATACTTACTTTTCTTCTGATACTTGAACATACTAACCACTATTACTAGCTGAAATTTATTACGGAACTAAATTAATCTTTATCCTATCTCATTCCTACTACCAAACCTACATTCTCCCATTACCCTTTCTTCTATTCCCCTTACCCCTCTGTGTAATTGCTCTTCCTTCCACTCTCCGTCCATCCACACCCTCCTCCTCTGTCCATCTCCTCATTCCCCCAATCAAATTCCGTCTCCTTCCTCTCTTTGTCCGTCTCCTTCTTCCCTCTTCTTCCTCTTCCACTTCGTCTGTCCGTCTCCTACTCTAACCCTCTCTTTGACCATCTCCTCCTCTTCTCATTCTCTATCCACCTCCTCCTCTCCCCTGTCTTTGTTCACCTTCTCCTTTCCTTTCCTGTTCGTCTCCTCCACGCTCCTCTCTCCATTGACGTCCTCTTATTTCCTTTCTCTGTCCATTTCCTTTTCTCCTCTCTCGTTCTCCGTCTTGTCCTCTTCTCTTTCTCTATCCATCTCCTGCTCTTTCCTTTCTCTGCCCACCTCCTCCTCTCGACTCTCTTTGTCCATTTCCTCCCACTCTCTCTGTCCATCTCCTCCTTCCCATATCTGTGCCCATCTCCTCCGTCGCCGTCTTTGTCTCCCAATCTCTTTGCCCCCACCCCCCCCCCCCCCTCTACTCTTTCCACCTATCATCCCCACACCAATAAGAGGCTGTTGATTCTTACCCTCACAGTATTTGTTTTCAGATCGTAACTACGTGTAGCAAATTTGGTTGAAATCTTTGCTTTCTAGCTGTCGCTTTGCCCCCATGACAGATATATTTTATATGTATGTAATATACTTCTCACGAATTTTTAAACCTATTTCACCTGTACCTCTAGCGAACTTTACACTGCAGTTTCGTTTCCACATAGTTCAATGTTTATGACGTCGCATACTTTGAGTTATGTATCGCACAAAGATATTATTTTGATGGTACATTCAGTGGTATATGCGAACACTCGTGAATACAGATAGTCGTAATGAACTAATAAATTAAAACGTCATGCTTCATGCAGCAGGTTTACAGCATGAATGGTGAAAATAAAGTAAGCAATAAACTTCTTCTTTTTCATCACTTGGGTATTCGCGTGACGTTGATTACTCTGCTGTTTCACCACTACCCCTACCCTTGTGGCAGGTGTGTGGTCCTTAGCTTCTTCGCGATTCTTTCCAGACAGTAAATGATTTGTGAACCAGTTTGGTTGAAATTGGTCCATTAGTTTAGGAGGAGATTTGGGACATACATACGTAGATATGTATGTACATCTATTTTTACAATATATGTGAATTGTTGAGTGCTTTAATCGAGGCTTACTATTTTACATCTGAGAGGAACATCTTTTTTCTTATTTGTGGTGTTAACAGTTTCCTGAGAGTGTTATTCCTGTGTTCAAGTGCAATGATTATTCACTTTGTTATGTTTGCCATGTTATGATACATTGTTTAATTGAAAGGCATTTAATTTAAACCCACGCTTTCAAAAACCCACGTACACCCAAATTCTGCGCTAAAGATTTAGTTGACGGAAGAAGGAAATATAAAAATGAAGCAAATGAAGCAGGCAAAGGGAATAGGGGCTTCTAAGAAATAATGTTGACAGAAAGTTGAAATTTGGCAAATTGAAAGTGTACAGAAGAGAAATGTAAAGCCGTAGAAGCATGCATGAATAGATACCGCCTATCCGATAGTTAAAGAGGCCACTGGAGAAGAGAGAAGAACAGTAATGAATGTTAAGAGAAAACATCAGAACACAGCTCTGATGTTGGTTACTTGTAGATGACGTCATACCGTGTGTATGAAACTTCCTACTTCTTTTGATGTTCTGAACATGAGTTTGCTCGAAACGGGTCAATAAAGTGGAGCTGCTGCATATCAGCGGACTCTAATATTTCTCTCCAGTGATCAAACAGCAATGTATAAAAAATCTTGAGTTAATTATTCTCACTCTAGAGCAACTGCAAATCGACACTTTCCTAAGCACCAGTACTTTGAATGCATTGATGAATACTGTTGCGTCCATAGACATTGTTGCTAGATAACGCCAAAGTCAAGGTACTATCACAACTGCGGGTAGAGTGCATGAAATTAAGCTAATTCCCTTGTCTGCGATATAAATACTTTTAATTGCGCGGGTAAAGATAGTGTTGGTGTTGTCCGCTTTCACCTTCTTTTTTTTTCAGTCTGTTGACAGCTGTCTTAAGTACCTATATCTTCGGTGTCGCACCTTTGCCTGTAATACAATACGAAGAAGAAGACAGATGGATACACCAGGATTTGAAATAGCAAATATTATTGCTGCCCTCGTGGTATATCTCGAAAAGAGTTTATGAAAATATGATTTGAGAGATCAGCTCGTGGATGGAAAGAATGACATTGTTTTTTCACACTTTGCACCAGTAATGAAACAGAACAGTAAGTGGCTAACAGTGGAACGAGGTACCCCGCTCCACACAATATGGAGTGGCTTCCGAAATTTATACGTAACTGGAGGAACAATTTACTTTGTTGTTTTGAGATGATATTCAACCTCACGAGTCACACAATTAATATACACTACTGGTGTTGTGGAATGTGCCGCAGGATCCATGTAAAGTGTAAGGAAACTCTCATACTTGTTGTTAAACAGATGATAATTCAGTAAAATGTTTTTGGTTAAATTACGTTGTCAAATTCGAACATTTCAGAACTTTGTCATGAAAGACTTCGTGGCCAAATAAGGTCCTTCTTTTCCTTCGATTCCGCTGTAGTTCTATCGCTCATCAGAACTGATGTATATGATTGGAATGCAATGAAACATGTTGGATTTGTTAACAATGACGTACAGTTAATTTGTATTAAAAGTAATTATTTGCCTACTGTAAGCTTTTGATTATGAGCTGTTACGGAAGTCCGGGCAGAAGAAATGAAGACTGTAAGGTTTACCAAAATACAGTAACTCTGTCAAAGACAAAAAAGAGGTTTGGAAGTTCACGTGGGAGGAATGGATAGTCCCTTAAAGGAGACTGTAAGTTGGACGTCAACGAAAGTAAAACAGAGGCAACGGAATTAAATTATACTGTGGGGTTAAGGATAGAAAATGAGACAATGAATGTAGTAGACCAGTTTCGGTATTTAGGTAGCTGAAGTAGCTGAAGAAGGCTGAAGTAAAAAGGATACAGCATTCAGAACTGCAGTAGCAAGAAGAGCTTTTCCAAAAAAGAGAAATATTTCAATATCTGACATTAAGTAAAATGCTAGGAAGCTTTTCTTGAAGTATTTGTCTGGACTGTACCCCTACACGAATCAACGAACAAGAAGAGAGTAGAAGTTTTTGAAATATGTGCTACATAAGAACGGTGGATTGGGAAAACTGAATAACAAATTAAGTGGTATTGAAACACAGAGAGAGGAAAAGAAATTTATTGGACAACTTGATTAAGTGAAGGGAATGTTGGACAGGAGTCACCTTCATGCAAGTTTGTCCGAAGGAACACCGCCACCGCAATATCATATATTTATACCCCCCAGAGACTTTCAATTAAAAAATGTCCTCCCCTGCAGAGGAATTACATAATGTGCGTACGAGTACAGGCTGTGACGCAGACAGGCTGTGACGCAGAAACGACGACTTATGGAAGTCTTGGTTTGGGCATGAGTCACGCATGGATAGTGAGAGTGGTTATAGCGACCGCTCCCGTAAAGCGGGAAATCCGGGTTCCAGTACTCGTGGCGAACAAATTTTCACTGTCGTCTTTCCCTTGTACAGATGTTGTTTGTTCGTAAACTGATTATAGTTTCTGGAATAGTTTCAAGAAACAGATTATAAAACACATGCTTAATCAGCCCTGAGATTTTAATTTAACGATGTCGTATACTTCAGTGTGTTTATGTCATAATGACAATTTGCATGCATCAAGAGAGACTGTGTTCCTCTAAGGCTTGTCCTTGCACGGCTGACGCGATTTGGGCTGCAATAATTCACGCTTGATGAATGCATTGTGATCGACGGGAAATCGGAAAAAAGCTCCGATTTCATAAGCGATGAATAAGACGTTATGAAACGCAAGGACCTAGGCGAGGCCGCGTGCCTCGTTTAAAGGACTCGGCTGCCATGCATTCTTTAGCAAGTGCCTTTTGTTCACAGGTTTCTTTGCTGAAGCCTTACCTTCAGCTCAGCTGGACAAAAACGGGGGCGTAAAATCGACCGTTGAAACGCACTGACCGCAGTTTCTTTGCGCGGACACTGAATCACTGCCAAGAACGAGGGCGCGCGCAGTTCGACTCTTTGTCTGGGCTCTTGCGGTGGAATAAGGCACGCACCTTGCAGCCGAACGTTAATTGCAGCACAACGACAGTACTGTGGACAAATCAGTTCTGGATCGCATATAAGAAATTACATTTAGGTTTATACGTAAGGAATTATCGTTCGAACATAGAATGAAGTATCTTCTATGGTTGTGTTCGAATGCTCGGACTCCGCAGATATAAACCAAAAAATTCTGTAGCTTCTAGACGTATTTAAGTGATTAAATACAAATAAATGTAGACAACAATGTATGTGGAGCGCAGCGTTCTGGCGCTACACTTTGATTAAAACAACGGTCTAGATCGAATAACATTTGTTTATGATGTCACGATCGCACTGCACGCTCGTGGTATAAGTGAAGAACCGAGCAGCCACCGGCACCAGCCATAGGGGCCCCAAAAAACCTGAGTATGGCTTTAAAATAAGCCGAAAAAGGTCATAAAAGCAAATCTTATTGCGATCTCGACTGTTGTTTTAACCCAAGTGATTAAATATCTATGAGCTTTCGTACGAGTGCCCTTCAGTCACCGTCAGGTGGTGGCCTGTCTGGTTGTTGCTTGCATCCTCATACTGCGTGTTGTTACGTGACAGGCTATAACAAGGTCGTATGATGACGTTAGCAGCAACTAAATTACAGTCACAACTCGACACCGGCCGAGAAGAAATCGTCAAAAAGATCGTTGATGTTTAACCAATTGACGCGACTGGAACCTCCAGATATACACTACTGGCCATTAAAATTGCTACACCAAGAAGAAATGCAGATGATAAACGGGCATTCATTGGACAAATATATTATACTAGAACTGATCTGTGATTACATTTTCACGCAATTTGGGTGCATAGATCCTGAAAAATCAGTACCCAGAACAACCACCTCTGGCCGTAATAACGGCCTTGATACTCCTGGGCATTGAGTCAAACAGAGCTTGGATGGCGTGTACAGGTACAGATGCCCATGCAGCTTCAACACGATACCACAGTTCATCAAGAGTAGTGACTGGCTTATTATGACGAGCCAGTTGCGCCACCGTTGACCAGACGTTTTCAATTGGTGAGAGATCTGGAGAATGTGCTGGCCAGGGCACCAATCGAACATTTTCTGTATCCAGAAAGGCCCGTACAGGACCTGCAACATATAGTCGTGCATTATCCTGCTGAAATGTAGGGTTTTGCAGGGATCGAATGGAGGGTAGAGCCACGGGTCGGAACGCATCTGAAATGTAGCATTCAGTGTACAAAGTGCCGTCAATGCGAACAAGAGGTGACCGAGATGTGTAACCAATGGCACCCCATACCATCACGCCGGGTGATACGCGAGTATGGCGATGACGAATACACGCTTCCAAAGTGCGTTTACCGTGATGTCGCCAAACACGTATGCGACCATCATGATGCTGTAAACAGAACCTGGATTCATCCGAAAAAATGACGTTATGCCATTCGTGCACCCAGGTTCGTCGTTGAGTACACCATCGCAGGCGCTCCTATCTGTGATGCAGCGTCAAGGGTAACCGCAGCCATGGTCTCCGAGCTGATAGTCCATGCTGCTGCAAACGTCGTCGAACTGTTCGTTCAGATGGTTGTTGTCTTGCAAACGTCTCCATCTGTTGACTCAGGGATCGAGACGTGGCTGCACGATCCGTTACAGCCACGTGGATAAGATGACTCTCATGTAGACTGCTACTGATACGAGGCCGTTGGCATCCAGCACGGCGTTCCGAATTACGCTCCTGAACTCACCGATTCCATTTCTGCTAACAGTCGTTGTATCTCGACCAACGCGAGCAGCAATGTCGCGATACGATAAACCACAATCGTGATATGCTACAATCCGACCTTTACCAAAGTCGGAAATGTGATGGTACGCATTTCTCCTCCCTACACGAGGCATCACAACAAAGTTTCACCAGGCAACGCCGGTCAACTGCTGTTTGTGTATGAGAAATCGGTTGGAAACGTTCCTCATGTCAGCACGTTGTAGGTGTCGTCACCGGCGCCAACCATGTGTGAATGCTCTGAAAAGCTAATCATTTGCATATCACGGCATCTTCTTCCTGTCGGTTAAATTTCGAGTCTGTAACACGTCATCTTCGTGGTGTAGCAATTTTAATGGGTGTGTCAGTTTAGTGTTGATCACAATAAGTAAAGGGAGAAATGTCTAATTACGTTCAGTTCTGCTCAGCTGTTTGAAAATCAAATAGCGTAAGAGGTTTATCAGCTCAGTAATTCATTAATTTTTCTAAGGGGACGTTTCAGTTGTTGTAGTGCTCCTCGTTTTCAGAGTAGGTAGTACTCATTAAGGCCACAGAGTTATACGTCTCCATACTTAGTAGAACGACAATATTTATTGTTTATTCCATGTGACTGAAGAAGTCTTCCATTTGTAGGGCATGCTACCACCGAGACTTGGCATGTAGTAATTCCACGGAAACGTCTTGGTCGCTGAAAACTATACTTATAACGTGTTTCGATTAATCATCTTCGGATAAAGTATGCTCAAGAAATTCAGGAAGGCAAGAAAAGCTTACAATCGCTTGTGCAATTGCTGTTGGGCGTATTAGCAAAATACGATGGTTGGAACTTAAATCGTGGCAACTATTTATCCACAACCGACGCAAAAGAGATACATGTTTGCACCTGTTACTGTCCTTTAGTCACCGGCGTTTTGTAGAATCCGTTGCCAGCGTTGTGGAAGACGTAGTATACCGTTAGGAGAGCCTGTTCTGTTGATGGTTCCAATGGAGCGGTCTACTGCCTGTCGAATCTCTGGAACAGTTCTGAAGCGAATGCCACGAAGTGGTACCTTCATCTTCGGAATCAAATCAAAGTCATAAGGTGCGGGGAGTATGGTGGATGGCAAAAGTACTTCCCAGTCCCATCGACCGAACAGAGCAGCCACAGCTTGCGAGGTATGCGCCAGTGCATTGTCGTGCAAAATGATGGGTGGGTTGCTCAGACAGTGTCGCCGCTTCTTTCGCAAAGCTGGTCGCAAGTGATGCTCCAAAAACGAACAGTAATACTGTGAATTGATAGTCTGCCGCGGAGGAACGTAATGCGTTAGGTCAGAACCATCACAGTCGTACAAGAGAATCATCATAACTTTAGACCGCTCCATTCGCACCACCAACAGAACAGGCTCTGAAAAAGGTATACTACGCCTTCCACAACGCTGGCGGCGGGTTCTACACAATGCTGGTGACTACCCTGAAGGACAGTAACAAGTGCAAACATGTAACTATTTTGTATCGGTTGTGAATAAATAGTGCAAACTATTTAATTTGTGGCCAAGATAGATACGATGCCCACGCCTACCACAGTAGTACAAGTTTATATGCAGACTAGCTCCGCAGATGACGAAGAGATTGTTGAAATGTATGATGAGATAAAAGAAATTATTCAGATAGTGAAAGGAGACGAAAATATAATTGTAATGGGTGACTGGAATTCGATAGTAGGGAAAGGAAGAGAAGGAAACATAGTGGATGAATATGGAATCGGGGTAAGGAATGAAAGAAAGGAAGCCGCCAGGTACAATTTTGCACAGAGCATAACTTAATCATAGCTAACACTTGGTTCAAGAATCATAAAAGAAGGTGGTATATGTGGTGTCACCGCCAGACACCACACTTGCTAGGTGGTAGCCTTTAAATCGGCTGCGGTCCGTTAGTATACGTCGGACCCGCGTGTCGCCACTGTCAGTGAATGCAGACCGAGCGCCGCCACACGGCAGGTCCAGAGATGTCCTAGCACTCGCCCCAGTTGTACAGCCGACTTTGCGAGAGATGGTTCACTGACAAATTACGCTCTCATTTGCCGAGACGATAGTTAGCATAGCCTTCAGCTACGTCATTTGCTACGACGTAGCAAGGCGCCATTATCAATTGCTATTTATCTTGCGATGCTTGTACCGTCAGACCGATGTACACCAATTATGGATTAAAGTTAAGTATTCCAGCAGCAACGTACCTTATTGGCTATATTAATTACATTGTCCTGTTCCAGACCTCACGCCAGCCTGCGTGAGCTTAAACGCGTGCCTTTCGGCTACCGGTCATAGTGGCTTGGCTGTCTTGCCAAGTCACAAACGTATACATGGAAGAAGCCTGGAGATACTGACAGGTTTCAGATAGGTTATATAATGGTAAGACAGAGATTTAGGAACCAGGTTTTAAACTGTAAGACATTTCCAGGGGAAGATGTGGACACTGACCACAATCTATTGGTTATGAAATGTAGATTTAAACTAAAGAAACTACAAAAAGGTGGGAATTTAAGGATGACAGGGGAAAATAAAAAATGCAGGAAGTGGAGCAGGCAAAAAGGAATACAAACGTCTCAAAAATAAGATCGACAGGAAGTGCAAAATGGCTAAGCAAGGATGGCTAGAGGACATATGTAAGGATGTAGAGTCGTATATCACTGTGGGTAAGATAGATACTGCCTACAGGAAAATTAAAGAGACCTTTGGAGAAAAGAGAGCCACTTGCATGAATATTAAGAGCTCTGATGGAAACCCGGTTCTAAGCAAAGAAGGGAAAGCAGAAAGGTGGAAGGAGTATATAGGGGGTCTATACAAGGGAGATGTTCTTGAGGACAATATTATGAAATGGAAGAGGATGCAGACGAAGATGAAATGGGAGGTATGGTACTGCGTGAAGAGTTTGACAGAGCACTGAAAGACCTAAGTCGGAACAAGGCCCTGGGAGTAGACAACATTCCATTAGAACTACTGACAGCCTTGGGAGAGCCATTCTGACAAAACTCTGGTGAGCAAGATGTATGAGACAGGCGAAATACACTCAAACTTCGAGAAGAATGTAATAATTGCAATCCCAAAGAAAGGAGGGGTTGAAGATGTGAAAATTACCCAACTATCAGATTAATAACCAACGGCTGCAAAATACTAACACGAATTCTTCGCAGACGAATGGAAAAACTGGCAGAAGCCGACCTCGGGGAAGATCAGTTTGGATTCCGTAGAAATGTTGGAACAGACCCTACCACCTATCTTAGAAAATAGGTTAAGGAAAGCAAATCCTCCACGTTTCTAGTATTTGTACACTTAGAGAAAGATTTTCACGATGTTGACTGGAATCCTCTCTTTCAAATTCTGAAGGTGGCAGGGGTAAAATACAGGGAGCTAAAGGCTATTTACAATATGTACAGAAACCAGATGGCACTTATAAGAGTCGAAAGGCGTGAAAGGGAAGCAGTGGTTGGGATGGGAGTGAGGCAGGGTTGTGACCTATCCCCGATGCTATTCAATCTGTGTATTGAGCAAGCAGTAAAGGAAACAAAAGAAAAATTTGGAGTAGGAATTAAAATCCATGGAGAAGAAATTAAAACTTTGAGATTCGCCGATGACATTGTAATACTGTCAGAGATAGCAAAGGACCTGGAAGAGCAGCTGAACGGAACGGACAGTGTCTTGAAAGGAGGATATAAGATGAACATCAACAAAAGCAAAACGAGGATAATAGAGCGTAGTCGAATTAAATCGGGTGATGCTGAGGGTATTAGATTAGGTAATGAGACACTTAAAGTAGTAAATGAGTTTTGCTGTTTGGGGAGCAAAATAACTGATGATCTACATCTACATCTATACTCCGCGAGCCACCTTACTGTGTGTGGCGGAGGGTACTTATTGTACCACTATCTGATCCCCCCTTCCCTGTTCCATTCACGAATTGTGCGTGGGAAGAACGACTGCTTGTAAGTCTCCGTATTTGCTCTAATTTCTCGGATCTTTTCGTTGTGATCATTACGCGAGATATATGTGGGCGGTAGTAATATGTTGCCCATCTCTTCCCGGAATGTGCTCTCTCGTAATTTCGATAATAAACCTCTCCGTATTGCATAACGCCTTTCTTGAAGTGTCCGCCACTGGAGCTTGTTCAGCATCTCCGTAACGCTCTCGCGCTGACTAAATGTCCCCATGACGAATCGCGCTGCTTTTCGCTGGATCATGTCTATCTCTTCTATTAATCCAACCTGCTAAGGGTCCCATACTGATGAGCAATACTCAAGAATCGGACGAACAAGCGTTTTGTAAGCTACTTCTTTCGTCGATGAGTCACATTTTCTTAGAATTCTTCCTATGAATCTCAACCTGGCGCCTGCTTTTCCCACTATTTGTTTTATGTGATCATTCCACTTCAGATCGCTCCGGATAGTAACTCCTAAGTATTTTACGGTCGTTACCGCTTCCAATGATTTACCACCTATGGCATAATCGTACTGGAATGGATTTCTGCCCCTATGTATGCGCATTATATTACATTTATCTACGTTTAGGGAAAGCTGCCAGCTGTCGCACCATGCATTAATCCTCTGCAGGTCTTCCTGGAGTACGTACGAGTCTTCTGATGTTGCTACTTTCTTGTAGACAACTGTGTCATCTGCAAATAGCCTCACGGAGCTACCGATGTTGTCAACTAAGTCATTTATGTATATTGTAAACAATAAAGGTCCTATCACGCTTCCTTGCGGGACTCCCGAAATTACCTCTACATCTGCAGATTTTGAACCGTTAAGAATGACATGTTGTGTTCTTTCTTCTAGGAAATCCTGAATCCAGTCACAAACCTGGTCCGATATTCCGTAAGCTCGTATTTTTTTCACTAAACGTAAGTGCGGAACCGTATCAAATGCCTTCCTGAAGTCCAGGAATACGGCATCAATCTGCTCGCCAGTGTCTACAGCACTGTGAATTTCTTGGGCAAATAGGGCGAGCTGAGTTTCACATGATCTCTGTTTGCGGAATCCATGTTGGTTATGATGAAGAAGATTTGTATTATCTAAGAACGTCATAATACGAGAACACAAAACATGTTCCATTATTCTACAACAGATTGACGTAAGCGAAATAGGCCTATAATTATTCGCATCTGATTTATGACCCTTCTTGAAAATGGGAACGACCTGCGCTTTCTTCCAGTCGCTAGGTACTTTACGTTCTTCCAGCGATCTAAGATAAATTGCTGATAGAAAGGGGGCAAGTTCTTTAGCATAATCACTGTAGAATTTTAAGGGTATCTCGTCTGGTCCGGATGCTTTTCCGCTACTAAGTGATAGCAGTTGTTTTTCAATTCCGATATCGTTTATTTCAATATTTTCCATTTTGGCGTCCGTGCGACGGCTGAAGTCAGGGACCGTGTTACGATTTTCCGCAGTGAAACAGGTTCGGAACACTGAATTCAGTATTTCTGCCTTTCTTCGGTCGTCCTCTGTTTCGGTGCCATCGTGGTCAACGAGTGACTGAATAGGGGATTTAGATCCGCTTACCGATTTTACATATGACCAAAACTTTTTAGGGTTCTTGTTTAGATTGTTTGCCAATGTTTTATGTTCGAATTCGTTGAATGCTTCTCTCATTGCTCTCTTTACGCTCTTTTTCGCTTCGTTCAGCTTTTCCTTATCAGCTATGATTCGACTACTCTTAAACCTATGATGAAGCTTTCTTTGTTTCCGTAGTACCTTTCGTACATGATTGTTATACCACGGTGGATCTTTCCCCTCGCTTTGGACCTTAGTCGGTACGAACTTATCTAAGGCGTACTGGACGATGTTTCTGAATTTTTTCCATTTTTGTTCCACATCCTCTTCCTCAGAAATGAACGTTTGATGGTGGTCACTCAGATATTCTGCGATTTATGCCCTATCACTCTTGTTAAGCAAATATATTTTCCTTCCTTTCTTGGCATTTCTTATTACACTTGTAGTCATTGATGCAACCACTGACTTATGATCACTGATACCCTCTTCTACATTCACGGAGTCGAAAAGTTCCGGTCTATTTGTTGCTATGAGGTCTAAAACGTTAGCTTCACGAGTTGGTTCTCTAACCATCTGCTCGAAGTAATTCTCGGACAAGGCAGTCAGGATAATGTCACAAGAGTCTCTGTCCCTGGCTCCAGTTCTGATTGTGTGACTATCCCATTCTATACCTGGTAGATTGAAGTCTCCCCCTATTACAATAGTATGATCACGAAACTTCTTCACGACGTTCTGCAGGTTCTCTCTGAGGCGCTCAACTACTACGGTTGCTGATGCAGGTGGTCTATAGAAGCATCCGACTATCATATCTGACCCACCTTTGATACTTAGCTTAACCCAGATTATTTCACATTCGCATTCGCTAATAACTTCACTGGATATTATTGAATTCTTTACTGCTATAAATACTCCTCCACCATTGGCGTTTATCCTATCCTTGCGGTATATATTCCATTCTGTGTCTAGGATTTCGTTACTGTTCACTTCCGGTTTTAACCAACTTTCCGTTCCTAATACTATATGCGCACTATTTCCTTCAATAAGAGATACTAATTCAGGAACCTTGCCCTGGATACTCCTGCAGTTTACCAATATTACGTTAACTTTTCCTGTTTTTGGTCTCTGAGGACGGACGTTCTTTATCAACGATGATAATGTCCTCTCTGGTAAGCCGTCAGGTATTTTATCGTTTCGCCCAAGGGGGGGTCCCTCTAACCTAAAAAACCCCCGTGTGCACGCCACACGTACTCTGCTACCCTAGTAGCTGCTTCCGGTGTGTAGTGCACGCCTGACCTGTCTAGGGGGGCCCTACAGTTCTCCACCCAATAACGGAGGTCGATGAATTTGCAACCATTATAGTCGCAGAGTCGTCTGAGCCTCTGGTTTAGACCCTCCACACGGCTCCAAACCAGAGGACCGCGATCGACTCTGGGCACTATGCTGCAGATATTAAGCTCAGCTTGCACTCCGCGTGCGATGCTGGTTGTCTTCACCAAATCAGCCAGCCGCCGGAAGGAACCAAGGATGGCCTCAGAACCCGAGCGGCAGGCGTCATTCGTTCCGACATGTGCTACTATCTGCAGCCGGTCACACCCAGTGCGTTCAATAGCTGCCGGAAGGGCCTCCTCCACATTACGGACGAGACCCCCCGGCAAGCACACCGAGTGCACACTGACATTCTTCCCCGACCTACCCGCTATTTTCCTGAGGGGCTCCATAACCCGCCTAACGTTGGAGCTCCCTATAACTAATAGGCCCGCCCTCTGTGACTGTCTGGACCTTGCCGGAGAATCGGCCACTGGCCCAACAGGCGAGTCATCCTGTGGTGGCTCGGAAACGATGTCATCACCACTAGGAAGCACCCCGTACCTGTTGGAAAGGGGTAAGGCAGCCGCCACGCGGCCAGATCCCACCTTCGCCTTTCGGCCAGGCACGCGCGAGCCCACCACTGTCCGCCATTCACCCTGGAGTGATGGCTGACCGGTAAGATGCTCACTGCCGGAAGACGCAGCGACATCAGGGGTTCCATGTGATTCCAAGGCCACCGAAGTAGGCATAGGTCTCACCACAGTTGCCCCAACGCCACTACGAGCCGACGCCTGCGCCTCGAGCTCGATGAGCCTAACAGACAAAGCCTCCACCTGCCCCCGAAGAGTGGCCAATTCTCCTTGCGTCCGCTCACAACAACCACAGTCCCTACACATGACTATGTTTACCCTACCCTATACGGTGACAAATTGCCAAGATAATCTTCTGATGAGCTACTCTGATAATCAAGAAACACTCACTGAAATACGAGACGCGAAAACTACGCTAGGTTTTCCCAGAAAAACTATTTAAAAGCTAAGCGCAGCAAATAAGTACAAAAACGCTTTATACAAACAGTACTCGCTGCTGCTGGTGCTCTCGCTCTGGCTGTCACAAGATGGTCCAAGAAGAGAGGATATAAAATGTAGACTGGCAATACCAAGGAAGGCGTTTCTGAAGAAGGGAAATTTGTTAACATCGAATATAGGTTTAGGTGTCAGAAAGTCTTTTCTGAAAGTATTTGTATGGAGTGTAGCCATGTATGGAAGTGAAACGTGGACAATAAATAGTTTAGACAAGAAGAGAATAGAAGCTTTCGAAATGTGGTGCTACAGAAGGATGCTGAAGTTTAGATGGGTAGATCACGTAACTAATGTGGAGGTATTGAATAGAATTAGGGAGAATAGAAATTTGTAGCGCCCAGAACTGCACGGCCACTCCGGCCGGCAGGAAGAAACTACATTGTAGGTATATATTAGCAGCTCTACTTATACACGCTCACTTCTGTGTTGTCCACTTTGTAGATATTTGTACTAGTGCAAGCGACGGTATTTACGCAGGTGGACGTGATTTATGGAGGGCAAGCGACCCATCAGAACAGCGCCTTGCTGCAGGCGGGCCTCAGTGGTGTGTTCCTGACGCGGCCGTCGGCAACTCGATAGTACGTTTCTTAAAGAGCCCAGTTACTCATCTATTCAGGTAAAATTTCGAGATTTTCTCTCCATATCCGCTGTTATTCTAATGTGCGGTGTTCCTCGATAGTTTTTCCGAACATGGGCTTTCTGTCTCCCTAACTGGTCTGAAAGAGAATGTAATCCGTACATCTACCGACTGCGTAAATGAGTCTTACCCTTTGGAAGAAGGCACTCAGCACAAGAAACAAGACTGGGTTCCTTTCGTGCTCTGCTGTTTCTGCAGATCCCATGTAGCGCGATATGTTCTAAACCGAGAAAACTACTATAATAGCTTTTCCAGTAAACACTTGTGTCGTTTAGAAGCTGACACTTTCGATCCTCACACAAGGAAACATCACTAACCCGACGACTTACATTACGTAGAAAAAAACACGCTTGCACGGTATCAACTAGGGCAATTGATCCCTTCCGAAAATTTGGGCCATTCGAGATGTGTGAGAAAGGCAATGAGACTGCGTTTTGTCTAGCTGTCTTCGGCAACTATACACTGGCGGAGTCGTTATTCGCAGTCTTGGTAGCAGCGCTGAAAGGTTTCAACTGGTATGGCCCTTAACATGTCGGCCACTTCGTTTGAAATTTTCTCCAAAGTCCCAAAAAATTTTTGGAAAAGAAAAGTGCCGCAAGGATTCAGTTTAGAAGAATGGGATGGGTTGGTGGGCGCTTGGTGGGGGGAGGGGGGAGGGAGGGGTTGTGGAACAAACATTCCGTGAAGCAAGTGGACATGTGACATGGCGCGTTGCCATGATGCAGCATCCACTTGTCTGCAATCACCGGTCTAACTCAATTCATCCTTTTCCTGAGCCTTTCAAGGACATCTTTGTGAAACACTTGGTTCACTGCTTCTGTTGGAGGTACAATCTCACAAGAGCACGTACTCGTTCGACGTTTTCGTCCGGTCTTGAAGCTCATGGTCTCCTGAGCGAGGCTCATCTTCAACGTATCCTCTGCCTTCCAAAAATGATTCGTGTCAAGGAGAAACTTGTGCTTTTGATAAGGAATGTTCCCCAAAGACCTATTTCAACTTTTCAAAGGTCACACTCGCTGATTCCCGAAGTTTAACACAATACGTGATCTAAGTTTCGCTATTTCATTTTCGTAACACACGACAAAAGTACAACTTTGTTGATGGCTCCATCAAAAATCATGTGATAGCTGTGTGGAGGTGAAACTCGGACTGAGCATCTGGAAGGGATGAACACACCGGTCTACACAAGCAGAGCAACACAGCGTTGTTAGATTGCTTGCAGTGTTGACAGACTCATTACTTCTCTCACACACCTCGTGCTTCTGTTACCATGTAGTTATTACCCTTGAAGGTACAGATTTTAAACTTTCGCGCACGTCTGTTGTCTGTTGCTCTCTCCGACCCACTGCAGCTGCCTAATGCACCAGCGCAAAGTACTGTACAGTGGAATGACAACCAGGGCCGTCCTGTTTGCGGGTTAGTTCAAATGGCTCTGAGCACTATGGGACTTAACTTCTGAGGTCATCAGTCCCCTAGAACTTAGAACTACTTAAACCTAACTAACCTAAGGACATCACACACATCCATGCCCGAGACAGGATTCGAACCTGAGACCGTAGTGGTCGCGCAGTTCCAGACTGTAGCGCCTAGAACCGCTCAGCCACCCCGGCCGGCCTGTTTGCGGGATTTTGATGACAAGGGAAAAGGAGGCGATAGGTGGAGGCATCTGGCCAGTGTGTTTCGAAATGCTGTTAGAGTACACATATTATTCTTCGTCAGAAATAGTAAGTAATATGGGTACGTAGTATATTAACCTTGCACAAAATTTTAAATATTTTCGTACTGATATTCTGCAGTTATACATATGCCTAAAAAGCAGTATGAGTTAACCTAAGCAGGTGAGGAATTATTACGAATTACGCAAGTGATTCTCGATTTACTATTTAATCATGTCATTTCCATTGGAGGACAGTCAACAAAAATTCGAAAAACAGTAAATAACCTTAAAATTCATAATAACATGACCGATAGAAGTTATTGTTTCGCTCTCCACATGAAAAATGAATGTCGCGAATTCGTATCTTCTGAAAAACAAAAATCATTTCATTCACCGATTCTCATTGGCTGCCGTAAGTGGGTAACTTATTTCTCTTGGCTTCGGAGGGATCGAAATGAAGGAAATAAATGAGTTCTGCCTGTTACTGTCTTCACTACCATCAGATAAGAAGAAACTCACGTTATGGAATGTTGCTCTCCGACCCGTGATGGCGTCGGATCCTTCTTCACATACTGCAGTGATTTCGAATGTTAATTGAAATTGATAAGGGAATGAAGAGAACAGGGGGAGACTGCAGACCAGTAACACTAGGCTAAAAGAAAGACAGATATATTCTCACAGACACATCGAAATGAGAGCAGTCTCGATACAAAAAGATAACTAGCCAGTACACAATTTTGGAGTAAACAGGCGATCTTCAGTCCTACTGTGGGCTTATACGAGGGTTATTCGGGAAGTAAGAAACGATCGGTCGCGAAAGGGAAACCACAGCGAAATCGAATGAAGTTTTGCACACGTGTGCTGGGCAGTGTCTCTAGTATGCCCGTTGATCGCATTACTTCGTTCTTTTTAGTTCTGAGCACAGAGATACCTAGAACAATAGTGTCTCCCGCCAAGTACGAGGGCCTGGTGAGAAATTTCACCGGAAGCTATGCAGCCAACATTACATAACTGTCGTGCGTTTTCTTCTTCGAGACAATTCTCAGCCGCATTCTGCATCGTTTTCAATTAGAAATGTATGATTACCCACAATACAGCCCGTAATTGTCTCCCTCTGAGATTCATCTCTGCTCACATGAACCGCTTGCTATGAAGACAACATTTTGGCACAGACAACGAGCTGTAGGCCAGAGTAGAGAATTGGCGGAAAGGACTGGCGGCTGCCTTCTATAACGAGGATATTGGAAAGTTGGTAGAACGCTACGAGCAACGTCTAAGTCGGATCGGCGACTATGGAGATAGGTAGCTGGAAGTTGTAGCTAACTCTTGCAAATAAAACAGTTTTGATTTTCACTGTGGTTTCCATTTCGTCCCCTATCGTTCCTTACTTTCCGAATAGCTCTTGTATAAGGAAAAAAAAATAAAATGAGAACAAAGATCACGATAATTATTCCAGTCCAAAAGAAAAATTTGGAGTAGGTATTAAAATCCATGGAGAAGAAATAAAAACTTTGAGGTTCGCCGATGACATTGTAATTCTGTCAGAGACAGCAAAGGACTTGGAAGAGCAGTTGAACGGAATGGACAGTGTCTTGAAGGGAGGATATAAGATGAACATCAACAAAAGCAAAACGAGGATAATGGAATGTAGTCGAATTAAGTCGGGTGATGTTGAGGGTATTAGATTAGGAAATGAGACACTTAAAGTAGTAAAGGAGTTTTGCTATTTGGGGAGCAAAATAACTGATGATGGTCGAAGTAGAGAGGATATAAAATGTAGACTGGCAATGGCAAGGAAAGCGTTTCTGAAGAAGAGAAATTTGTTAACATCGAGTATAGATTTAAGGGTCAGGAAGTCATTTCTGAAAGTATTTGTATGGAGTGTAGCCATGTATGGAAGCGAAACATAGACGGTAAATAGTTTGGACAAGAAGAGAATAGAAGCTTTTGAAATGTGGTGTTACAGAAGAATGCTGAGGATTAGATGGGTAGATCACATAACTAATGAGGAAGTATTGAATAGGATTGGGGAGAAGAGAAGTTTGTGGCACAACTTGACCAGAAGAAGGGATCGGTTGGTAGGACATGTTCTGAGGCATCAAGGGATCACCAATTTAGTATTGGAGGGCAGCGTGGAGGGTAAAAATCGTAGGGGGAGACCAAGAGATGAATACACTAAGCAGATTCAGAAAGATGTAGGTTGCAGTAGGTACTGGGAGATGAAGAAGCTTGCACAGGATAGAGTCGCATGGAGAGCTGCATCAAACCAGTCTCAGGACTGAAGACCACAACAACAACAACATGGAGAGATTTTTGATGCAGCTTAACAAACGTGAACTCCAGGACTCGAATCACAAATTGTGGTAAAGAGCCATAAGTGGAAACACGTTGGGAGTGCACGGACAGGGACAGCATTATACAGACTCGGGAATTAACATTGATAAAACCGCCAGGCTGATCTCTCGCGGAGTAAACCGAATATTTGCATCTTAAACACGGTCGGCTTTGCTATCAGAGCTCTACTGCGATGAATTGATAAAAACTGAGCCTAATGATACTTGCTTGCTTCCGTGGAGCTGGGAAAGAATACATGAAGAGAAAAATGGCGGATACTATCGAGTTTACGAAATAACACTTACAGTGTACTGTCAGGGACTGAGTCTACGAACAGAGGCCGAGAGGGCGACTGTCAATCTTACTGTAAACCAGGGTCCTCGTGCTCTGTATGCTTTCCCCGAGAACAAAAGGTCGCTGCTGCCAACAAGTGCGGGGACGGAAATGCCGACGGCCTCTTAGACTTTCAGCCGAGGGGCAGTTCCGCCTTCTCACGCACATCTTGGTGTTGCTGGGGTGGTGCCGCAGCGTCTGGCTGTCGGAGAGGCCGGGGTCCCTCCACGCCAACCGTCGCCTTCGCGTGGATTTTAGAAATCAACGTCCATTCGATCTTCTGCAATTCTACGTCATTCATAGGAAAAGGTGAATTAACTAATACGTGAACCCAGAAACTTCTCTGTCCAATGCATTTGATAATCCTGTTCTCAGGCAAGCCGTCTGTGATTGCAGATGGCTTGAGAAAATTACTTTTAATGCATAGTGAAGCGAATTAAATTCATTGTCTTTTTAAGAAAGGGGTGTGCAGCTCCTTGCCTACTTCCATTGCGTCTGCAATTGTATAAGCAACCCGAATCTGTGACTGGAATAGCAACTTTTATTTTATTTGGAGTAGAAATTAAAATCTATGGAGAAGAAATTAAAAACTTTGAGGTTCGCCGATGACGTTATAATTCTGTCAGAGACATCAAAAGGACATGGAAGAGCAGTTGAACGACATGGACAGTGTCTTGAAAGGAGAATATAAGATGAACATCAACAAAAGCAAAACGAGGATAATGGAATGTAGTCGAATTAAATCAGGTGATGCTGAGGGAATTAGATTAATAAATGAGACACTTAAAGTGGTAAATGAGTTTCGCTATTTGGGGAGCGAAATAACTGATGATGGTCGAAGTAGAGAGGATGTAAAATGTAGACTGGCAATGACAAGGAAAGCGTTTCTGAAGAAGAGAAATTTGTAAATATCGAGTATAGATTTAAGTGTTAGGAAGTCGTTTCTGAAAGTATTTGTGTGGAGTGTAGCAATGTATGGATGTGAAAAATGGACGATAAATAGTTGAGACAAGAAGAGAATAGAAGCTTTCGAAATGTGGTGCTACAGAGGAATGCTGAAGATTAGACAGGTAGAACACATAACTAATGAGGATGTATTGAACAGAATTGGGGAGAAGTTTGTGGCATAACTTGACTAGAAGAAGGGATCGGTTGACAGGACATGTTCTGAGGCAGCAAGCGATCACCAATTTAGTATTGGAGGGCAACGTGGAGGGTAATAATCGTAGAGGGCGACCAAGAGATGAATACACTAAGCAGATTCAGAAGCATGTATGTTGCAGTAGGTACTGGGATATGAAGCAGCATGCACATGATAAAGTAACATGGAGAGTTGCATCAAACCAGTCTCTGGACTGAAGACCACAACAACAACATTTTATTTCACCTCTCTCTTTGTAGGGACTGGGCTAAACTAATATGGAAACTTCGATATGAGCTCTAAAGTCTCCGGAAAATCTCTGTGATACCCCTATACTGTCACTCGACTATAGTTCAATTCTTTTATCTTGGCGGTTCGCGCCTCCCATGCCCGCTTAGACGCGGGAGATTGCTGCGTTGCCAGTTGCATGCGCCAAGAGAAGCAGCGCCATAGTATAGTATAGTTCGCAAACTTACGTTTAGGGTGCAGCGCGCAGTTTATTTGTAAGTAAAGCCACCACGGCCGCACTAACCCTTTCGCTGCTTCAGAGACGTGCTCCCCGCATTCCGCACTGTGCGCGATTTTGTCATTGCTGCACTGTTCGCCTGTGCAGACACATGGTGTTCCGACTGCTTTGACACACTTATCATTCGATTTCACAAAAATTATTTGGCCCAAAAATTTGATTTTTACACATCTTCTTGACTGATACCTTCCCCCCTTAAAAGACTTAATTTTGTTTCGATGTTCGACGCAGTTATTGTGCAGCATTAAATGTAGTAAACCAGTGCACGAAATTTTGAAGAGTTTGCGGAGGTTAAAAGTCCACGGTGTATACTTCCTGTATGGTCGATTTTAGTTGCCGCTAGAAATTTCAAAAAATTAATGTCAAACGAATAAAATTCATGAAGCAAGACACTTCGGTATTGTTTTTAAATAAAGAAAATAATAAGTATCCAACAAGATTTGAACTCGGAATCTCACCTTTTTTTCATTTTGTTCGATATACACTCCTGGAAATTGAAATAAGAACACCGTGAATTCATTGTCCCAGGAAGGGGAAACTTTATTGACACATTCCTGGGGTCAGATACATCACATGATCACACTGACAGAACCACAGGCACATAGACACAGGCACAATGTCGGCACTAGTACAGTGTATATCCATCTTTCGCAGCAATGCAGGCTGCTATTCTCCCATGGAGACGATCGTAGAGATGCTGGATGTAGTCCTGTGGAACGGCTTGCTATGCCATTTCCACCTGGCGCCTCAGTTGGACCAGCGTTCGTGCTGGACGTGCAGACCGCGTGAGACGACCCTTCATCCAGTCCCAAACATACTCAATGGGGGACAGATCCGGAGATCTTGCTGGCCAGGGTAGTTGACTTACACCTTCTAGAGCACGTTGGGTGGCACGGGATACATGCGGACGTGCATTGTCCTGTTGGAACAGCAAGCTCCCTTGCCGGCCTAGGAATGGTAGAACGATGGGTTCGATGACGGTTTGGATGTACCGTGCACTATTCAGTGTCCCCTCGACGATCACCAGTGGTGTACGGCCAGTGTAGGAGATCGCTCCCCACACCATGATGCCGGGTGTTGGCCCTGTGTGCCTCGGTCGTATGCAGTCCTGATTGTGGCGCTCACCTGCACGGCGCCAAACACGCATACGACCATCATTGGCACCAAGGCAGAAGCGACTCTCATCGCTGAAGACGACACGTCTCCTTTCGTCCCTCCATTCACGCCTGTCGCGACACCACTGGAGGCGGGCTGCACGATGTTGGGGCGTGAGCGGAAGACGGCCTAACGGTGTGCGGGACCGTAGCCCAGCTTCATGGAGACGGTTGCGAATGGTCCTCGCCGATACCCCAGGAGCAACAGTGTCCCTAATTTGCTGGGAAGTGGCGGTGCGGTCCCCTACAGCACTGCGTAGGATCCTACGGTCTTGGCGTGCATCCGTGCGTCGCTACGGTCCGGTCCCGGGTCGACGGGCACGTGCACCTTCCGCCGACCACTGGCGACAACATCGATGTACTGTGGAGACCTCACGCCCCACGTGTTGAGCAATTCGGCGGTACGTCCACCCGGCCTCCCGCATGCCCACCATACGCCCTCGCTCAAAGTCCGTCAACTGCACATACGGTTCACGTCCACGCTGTCGCGGCATGCTACCAGTGTTAAAGACTGCGATGGAGCTCCGTATGCCACGGCAAACTGGCTGACACTGACGGCGGCGCTGCACAAATGCTGCGCAGCTAGCGCCATTCGACGGCCAACACCGCGGTTCCTGGTGTGTCCGCTGTGCCGTGCGTGTGATCATTGCTTGTACAGCCCTCTCGCAGTGTCCGGAGCAAGTATGGTGGGTCTGACACACCGGTGTCAATGTGTTTTTTTTTCCATTTCCAGGAGTGTAGTTCATTGCATTTAGTCTGGGCAGTCATCCGTTCAAGTTGATCGTTGATTCCTTGACTCAGTTTTTTTTATTTTTTTTTTTTATTGCAGAGAGCACGCAGCCCTCTGACCGAACACGGTGAGCTACTCTGCCGGCTAACACCTTAAGCGTTACGCTAACGCAGCTCGACATTCAACAGAATTCCTGGAGTACTTTAAAGAATCAAGCAAAATACCGACAAACACAGTTGGTATCACTATGAATTACTGACGTTTCGTCGAAGTATAGTAGGAAATCAACAATTACCGCTGTTCTTTATTGCGAAAAAGCGGGTAGTGAGAATGAATTTCCTTGCTATCGCCTGATTTAGAAGGCTTATTGCTTGTTTGGTTTAATTAATTAATAGAATATGAAACAGTTGATATAAAGAATGTTTTTTCCAAACTTTATTTTATAGAAAGTCTGCTATCAACACATTGCTTTTGTTCAATTACTTTATTTATGACTGAACGTTTCTGAAACTGAAGACACTCGTCTGTGCTCTGCAGTGGAGTCGAGCTCTGGGAACGTCGTTCTCTGTTCATTGGCCGACTGTGTTTTGTGACGGCAGATGCGCAGAACGAACCTAAACTCGGCCGCCATCGTAAATGACGCGCACTTTAGCTACGACCAACGTCAACGACTTGCCAACACCTGCACACAACGAAAGAGCCATCGACACCGTAAGTGCACTTTAGGCTTCTTTTGTTTATCCACAGCCTGCTTTCAACACACGATGGATGTGAACTTCGAGGTGCAAATCCACTCTGAATCGAAGTCTTGCCGCCTTCGAATAGTGTGAACGGTCGCGCAGCGTGACGAGCTTTCGTAGAACGTCACGCGACTGCTTACATAAATTGTGGCCTAGACTGTACAGGTCGCGGAACAGTGGAGTGACGTAGGGCGTGTGGCGGAGGATAAACGGCCGTCAGCCGCGACTGATTAGCGCAAGGCCGGGTTGCTGCAACGGCGCGCACCTGTGCACCTGTACAGGTAGGCGGCCGGGGCGCTGCGCCACCCGCTCCCACGGCGGCAATCGCCGACGCCCGCCCGTCCGTCATCAGTGAGTCAGCAGCGCCGCGACAAGATCGCGCCGATACGATCGCGGACTGTCGCCGCCGTCTCCTGGAAACCACGTCCCTCACTTGGCGTCTGCACCTGTTTGTGCTTAGAGTGTGTCTAGTCTAGGAACGGTCACAGCCCTCTGCGTGTGTCACCGGGGAAATCTACTGCGTCAAGGTTCCCATTGTTGACAGATTCGATGCAGGTTCAGTACATTCAATCGACTCATTTTACAGTCAGAGACAGAGGTTTTTATCTATCGCGTGCATAAGTGTTCAGACTTCTGGGACTTGTAGAGGGGAGTGAGTAAATATTTTTAATAGGAACATACATCCGTAAATGTAACATTTCCGTTCTACGACGGTTTCATTTTAGATGTTTAAATCATCCACTCCTGCTTCAGGAATTCAATTAGGCATGGCAATTATTAAGTAACAAGTTTCCTTTAATTTACGTCTATGGTCACAAACTTTTTGTTAACAGATTACCGGTTTCGGTCTTTAATGATCATCATCACATCTGCAGTAAAAATGGGAAAAACATAAATACACTCGCAAATTGTATACAGCTTAAGAACAATACACTACTGGCAATTAAAATTGCTACACCAAGAATAAATGCAGATGATAAACTGGTATTCATTGGACAAATATATTATACTACAACTGACATGTGATTACATTATCACGCAATTTGGGTGCATAGAGCCTGAGAAATCAGTACCCAGAACAACCACCTCTTGCCGTAATAACGGCCTTGATACGCCTGGGCATTGAGTCAAACAGAGCTTGGATGGCGTGTACAGGTACAGCTACCCATGCAGCTTCAACACGATACCACAATTCCAATCAAGAGTAGTGACTGGCGTATTGTGACGAGCCAGTCGCTCAGCCACCATTGACCAGACGTTTTCAATTGGTGAGAGACCTGGAGAATGTGCTGGCCAGGGCAGCAGTCGAACATTTTCTGTATCCAGAACGGCCCGTACAGGACCTGCAACATGCGGTCGTGCAGTATCCTGCCGAAATGTAGCGTTTCGCAGGGATCGACTGAAGGGTAGAGCCACGGGTCGTAACACATCTGATATGTAACGTCCACTATTCAAAGTGCCGTCAATGCGAACAAGAGGTGACTGAGACGTGTAACCAATGGCACCCCATACCATCACGCCGGGTGATACTCCAGTATGGCGATGACGAATACACGCTTCCAATGTGCGTTCACCGCGATGTCGCCAAACACGGATGCGACCATCATGATGCTGTAAACAGAACCTGGATTCATCCGAAAAAATGACGTTTAGCCATTCGTGCACCCAGGTTCGTCGTTGAGTACACCATCGTAGGCGCTCCTGTCTGTGATGCAGCGTCCAGGGTAACCGCAGCCGTGGTCTCCGAGCTGATAGTCCATGCTGCTGCAAACGTCGTCGAACTGTTCGTGCAGATGGTTGTTGTCTTGCAAACGTCCCCATCTGTTGACTCAGGAATCGAGACGTGGCTGCACGATCCGTTACAGCCATGCGGATAAGATGCCCAGTCATCTCGACTGTTAGTGATACGAGGCCGTTGGGATCCAGCACGGCGTTCCTTATTAGCCTCCTGAAACCACAGATTCCATATTCTGCTAACAGTCACTGGATCTCGACCGACGCGAGCAGCAATGTAGCGATACGATAAACCGCAATCGCGATAGGCTACAGTCCGACCTTTATCAAAGTCGGAAATGTGATGGTACGCATTTATCCTCCTTACACGACGCATTAGAACAACGTTTCACCAGGCAACGCTGGTCAACTGCCGTTTGTGTATGAGAAATCGGTTGGAAACTTTCCTCATGTGAGCACGTTGTAGGTGTCGCCACCGGCGCCAACCTTGTGTGAATGCTCTGAAAAGCTAATCATTTGCATATCACAGCATCTTCTTCCTGTCGGTTTAATTTCGCGTCTGTAGCACGTCGTCTTCGTGGTGTAGCAATTTTAATGGCCAGTAGTGTATATGGACCATAATGAAAAGTAGTACTGACAAAATTTACATTTGTGCGCTTTAAATATGAAGAGGCATACCTGTTTCATGAAAACAAAGTCCTAATGTACTGCAGCCATAGTGGCATCGTCAAATGTTAAATGCGGAATCAGCACCAGCATTACCAAATACATATAAATAACATCACATGCACGAGTCATGTTATCAGTAGTACTACTGTTTAAAACAAGCTGCCGTACAGTAGCCACAAGATGTTTGTGTTGTAAGTTCACCAGATGTCGCTAATGTCGGCATACAATAGTTTTCAATAAACAGTGAAAATAAAGGGGGATATAATAGTTGAAGTCTGTAAGAAGCTTATAACGTATTGTCTATTATTACTGTAATGCCTTTTATACGTTTCTTCGCGATGATGTTGCAGCTTGTGATATTAAGTAACAGTTCGAAAGGAAACCTAGCGAAACATTCGCTTATTACATAAGAACATTGTTTCTATTAACACTTAAACGTTACGTGTTAAAATTATCCCAAAACAAGAAGAACCCAGGATACTGTACGCACAGAACAGTACCGATGCATAACAACAGCGGCTCGATGTAGCCACCACCAACGTTGTTACAGATATTGTACCTACGAAACATATTCTGTACACACTTTTCATCCCACCTGGTGTCTCTTCAGCCAGCAGGTCTTTCTGTGTCTCTACGGGAGTCTCGTAAATAACACTTTGCATATGACTCCTCGAGAAGTAGTCCATAGGAGTTAGATCCTGCGATCGCGACGGTCACACGGTTGGACCTCTTCGGTGTATCCTTCTTTCAGCGGCCTATCCACCTTTCACCGTATCGTCTGTTGAGATGTCTGCGAACCACACTTAAGAAGTGGTGAAACCACATTTCCTGACGGACGTTCAGTGGCACACCTTCGAAGGAGGGTCAATATGTTTTGTCGGAAGACTGAGTATGCAGAACCAGTTAGCTTGGGTAGAAGGAGGTATGGCCCAATCACATGAACATTAAGTATTCCTGCCCACACGTTAATGCCAAACCGTTGCTGAAGTCCCCGAACATGAGTGCCACGAGGGTTTTCGTCTTTTTGCGAATTCAGAGCAACTTAAATTCGTCTATAAACAGAACTCGATGTGGAAACACGGGTGTGCGTCGATGCAGCGGTGCAGGGACCTCTTACAGTAGGCAACGCGTTGTTCTTGGACCCATAGCTTGTACCCTTTGCATGTGGTAAGGATGTAATTCTTGCTCAAGCAGAATGTCCAATACGATACTGTGACTAACACCAATTGCACGCGCAGTTTTTCCAGCACTCGTTGAAATGTTCTCTTCAACTCGATCCGGCACGTCTTTTTCAAATTCTGGCGTGCGACGTTGCCGTGGAGCGCCACAGTCCTGACTTCTCACGGTGCAGGTACCTGTTTCTCGAAGCCGCTACGTAGCTTTGGCAAAAAATATGTGCGATGGCGTGACACGTTGCAGAAAACGTTCGTGATACAGCCGACTAGCAGCTCTTCTCCTACCTCGAGCTCGCCTCACACAAGGAGCATGTCTGTGCATCCCAGAAACGTATACCGAACCGTATTTACTCTATCGTAAACACACAGGCATTGAATAGGTGTCGCACCGAGGCACACGTTAAGTGACACGAGGTGACCGTCTCACGTAGTACACTTTATCCTGTCTACCTTATTGCATACCGGGAGAAGCAACTCTGAGACTTTTGTCTTTCCCTTAGCAGACGTGAACGCGTTACACATCTGTACTGAAAGTCGTAGAATGGAAACGGTACGTTTCCGGGCATGGATTCCTGATCAAAATATTATGTACTCTCTCCCCTGTACAAGTACTATAAACTTGCAAACTTGTAACCGGAATTTCCGATCACCTTGTATATGCAAGTATCCGCCTCCGTAGCTGAAAATGGTCAACGCGACTTACTGCCATGTGGAGGACCTCGGTTCAATTCCCTGTACAACCAGGAATTTTTCCTTGGTGTGAGGACTGGAACGCGGTACACTCACCCTCGTGGTGCCAGGTGAGGAGTAACCTGAGCGTGTAGTAGCTGCTCCAGCTCATGAAAACTGACAACAATCAAGAGAGCGGCGTGTTAACCTCACGGTCCTCCCACGGCATTCAATGATACGGTGGTCGGTGAGCTCGTTAGCGCCTGCGTAAACGGTTTCTCCAGGTGTCAGTAATGACGTATAGTTCTGTTGTAAGTTTCTTCTCCTCACTTTATTGAGTAAATAAATGTCGGGCAAATATTTGAACCTATTGATGGTATTGGTTCTCTATCAGTCTTCGGAATTGGTCAAATACTGCTTCCGTCCAGACCCAGCCACAGTACCAGCTGAAACTCCCAAGCATCCTGCTGTTAAACATTAAACTACGGCAGATAAGCGAATTTATATGCAATATTGTTATGGATGCGACAGCATTCTTACCAAAGTGTTCCAAAACGCCGCGCATAAAAACGGGATTATCCAATGCTCAGACCTCGTGTTCTATTGGCCATAGAAAGGTATGGTCAACTGTTTTGGATAGCCCTTGAGCTAGGGACGATTGGTATATCCAACAGAAGGATCATCTTAGTGTCACTATCCTGGAGCATAGGGTGAAAGAATGAATATTGCACACTTATTGCACTATCTACTTAGGCAAATGGAGCAAATCGATTGGTTCATTTTTACATTTGATATGGTCTATGGAGGGAATTATGGGAATTATGGAGGCACCATTAGTTCAAGGGCAATTTCTCGGAAAAGGTTAGTTCACTATATTTTCCCCGTCACCACTGGACCAAACCCTACCCAAAGATTCCAAGATCACTACGCACAGCAATTGGCTGAAATTTTTACGATATATTTCTAAGATTCCGATCTCGAACAACCTTGAAAATTTCTTGGTGTCTTCATCTCCTTCCAAGATACAACGGTTCCGATTTACCATAGTTGTGCACTTAAAATGCGGATGTAGAATCTGGTGTGAGGTGAAAACGTAGTCTATCAAGTGACGTTGCACGAAGAGACATCATGTGAAGTGTCTCCGTTACCATTAGAAAGGTTCTGGGAACTCCACGTTGTTAGTATTGAAGCACATGCAAAATTTTTGAGCATGTAAAATCCCATCCGACGTGTAAAATTAGTTTTGCGTTATTTCAAATTCACATAAGTAAACTACCAAAATTTTGCTGACTCATCAAATTCTTTTCGTATTCGTGACATGCCACGCTGTAACTGGGAAAAGAAGGGAACCATGAAAAACTAGTACTACGGGAGCACAAAAAAGCGAATATACTCCTCTTTATTAAAAGACTCTCACTGATAAGTGGCGTAACAGCTGCCTCATTCTGCCTTCCTCAGCACCTTTAAAAATTTACGTAAAAATATTGGAAGGCGAACATATTCGCACTTCTTTATGCTGGGAGAGTAGGAGACAGTGACAGAGGGAAGGAGACGAAAAAGTTATAAATACTGGAAGACAGCAGACAGTTGTAGCGTTACAGAAACAGTGATGGACGCAATGGTAGTGTGAGAAAAAGAGGGGTACACAGTGGCAGTGTAACATAGTTGACAGTGACACACCAGCGCTGGGACAAGAGTGAAGAAGACAGTGCCAGTGGAAGAGAAGTAAAGTGAAGGAGAAAGTGGAAATGGGTGAGAGCCAGTGATGACGAGAATCAGAGTCTATGACAGTGACAACGAGAAAGGGAGGGTTAGCGACGTTCTAGTAGTATATCACTGCCAATATGTGGCTGAAGCAGCGGCGGAAATTGATCTTATTGTCACCAGGAAAAATTGCGAAGATGAAGGAACGGGTGCAGCGACGGCGAGAGCGAAGGTTGTAAGTTAATGAGTTACAAGTTAATGACTTCCCTGCATCGTTACTTTTGGATGGTATCAATTTTTCACCCACAAAGTTAAGGGACCAGTTATTATCTTGAGTTTATAGCGTACTAATAAAATTACAGCTGCGAGGGAGTGCTGAAAACTCTTAAAGCTTTTTTAAAATGAAACAAATATTATTAACAATTTACATCTTAATTCTTCGTGTCTAGATGTTTGCAGCCGTCTGCTGGTAAAGGGCTCCGGAGTGTAGCATGTAACATGGCGGTGTGTAACGTAGCTATGTCAGTACATGTGAAACAACGTGCTCTATAGAGCTTTGATTTCGAAGAGTTCTTCCACACATGGCGCACCCTCTCTCTCAGCATGAAAATGCTAAGTCACACACGAGCGCTGCGGCATCTGCAACAGTCCGACGCCTTGAGTTCACTGCCTCCATGCGATTTTCATCTCATTCTAAAACTTAAAAATCGACTTCGAGGACTTCACTTTCATAGTCATGAAGGGGTCCAAGCAGAGTGAGGGTGTGGCTCCGTCAGCATAGGAAAACTTTCTACAGTGACGGTATCAAAAAACTGGTCTCTCATTGGCAGAAATGCGTTCGTAGCCACGGTGACTATGTTGAGAAATAAATATGTTAACACGAAGACCAAAGAAGTAGAATTTTCGTAACGTTTTGTTATATTCAAAAATTCCCGACTTTTCCCCTAAATTATTCGGAGACATTACTTTTTAGCATGATGTTCTATATCAGTCAAATTTACTGCCTCTTCCTAGGAACATTGTGCATGTTTTCTCTTTTTACTATGATATGACAAAAGTCATGGGTTACCGATAGGCACACATACAGATAGCAGTAGTATCATGAACACAATGTGTAGAAGGGCAGTCCATTGGCGGAGCTGTCGTTTGTACAAAGACGATTTTTATGGCCGCACGACGGGAATTAACAAGCTTTGAACACAGACTGGCAGTTGGAGCTTGATGCATTGCACAGCACATTTTGGAAATCGTTAGGCAATTCAAAATTCCGAGATCCAGAGTCAGGAGTGTGCCGAGAATAACATATTTCAGACGTGACCCCTTACCACGGACAACGCAGTGGCCGACGACCTTCACTTAACGACCGATACCAGCTGCTTTGGCAGTGCTATGAGACAAGCAACACTGCGTGAAATAGCAGCAAAAATCAATGAGGGACATACGACGAACGTCTCTGTTAGGACAGTGTGGCGGAATTTGGCTTTAATGGGCTGTGGCAACAGACGAATTACGCGAGTGCTTTTGCTAACACCACAACACCACATGCAGGGCCACTGATGGGCTTGTGAAGATATCGGTTCGACCCTAGACAACTGGAAAACCATACTCTGGCCAGATGTGTCCTATTTTTAGTTGGTAAGAGCTGTGAATATGACACAGACTCCACGTAGGTCAACAGGGCATTGTACAAGCTGGTGGTGGATCCACTACATGGAATGGACAGGATGCTCTGGTCCAAATGAAACAATCATTCACTGGAATTGCTTATTTTTGAGTCCCAGGAAATCATTTGCAGCCGTTCATAGATTTCGTGTTCTCAAGCAGTGATGGGACTTTTATGAGTGATAATGCGCCATGTCACTCGGGGGAAATTGTTCAGAACTGGTTTGACTAACGTTCTAGGCAGTTCGATCGTATAATCTGGCCACCCAGATCGCTCTACACTTGTCCCATTGAACATTTATGGGACATAGTCAAGAGGTCAGTTTGTACACAAAATCCTACACCGACAACACTTTCGCAATTATGGACGGCTATAGGGGCAGTATGGATCAACATTTTTGAAGCGACTTCCAAGAGCTTGAGTCCATGCCACGTCGAGCTGCTGTAGTATGCCAGGGAAATGGAAGTCCAACACGACATTAGTAGGTGTCCTATGACTTTTGTCACTTGAGTGTATGTTGCCGAAAGTTGATTGTACCTCCTTCCGTCTTTACTCTGTTGAAGAAAATGGAGCGTTGTACGAACTGCAATTCGTAAATTACTTTCATCTAGGGATGGTCTGTTCTTCAGTCAATCTGAAGTCTGAGGACGGTAGCGAGAAAGTACCGTACAGACCAGGTGGGGACAAAAGGAAGGAAGGAAGATTAAGGTTTAACGTCCTGTCGTCATGGAGGTCTTTAGAGACACTGTACAGGACCCGACTGATCAAGTATACAGAAGTGAATCGGTCGTGCCCTTTCAAAGGAACCACCCTGACATTCATATGGTGCATTTTCTGGGAATCGTGGAAAAGAATCACGGGAAACCTAAATTTGGATGGCTGGACTTGGATTTCAACTGTCGCCTTCTCAAATGCGAGTGTAGGGTGATAACCACTGCACCACCTTGCTCAGTCAGGCGGGGCAAGTCTTGCACATTGCACGTTCACTTGAACTGTCTGACAGGCCACACCACATGGCAATCTATATGGGAGACTTGCACAGTACCAGACGCTTTGGGTTTCTTTTACGCAAAAACTTCTTTAAATACATGTGGGAAATGGAAGCACAACAGTTGTAATGTTTAAACATTTATTTGTAACAAAAATTAGTAATTTTTCAAAATACTAAACTTTAGTACATCGAATCAACAAATAAAAAAATGTTCAAAAATGACTAGGGAGAAAAACCATTGCCCTGTATCAGACACTTTACAAAGTCATTAATAAAAACTATATTTATTCATTTTTTGCCCAACGAATGATATTTTTCATTAATTTATGAGTCAGTAGAAACAAAGAAAATGTAAAAATATAAATGTTTATGCACTGCAGCTGTCACACTTATAGTATAGGAGATCTTCTTGGTCTGTGGAAGCCACATGAGCCCACCCCTTGTATGGATGTGCAGCGAACCCAATCTTCATTTGTTGATTCCCTGCAAATAACGCACTCTGTAGTGCTGTTTCTTACGTGACAATTTTAGAACTTCCATTCGTGTAATATTTGTACAGAAGCGAAGTTTTCGGTTTATTTTTGCTTCTTTTTGTTTCTTTTCCTGATTATTCTTCTGAACTTGTTTTTGCATCTTCTTGTCTTTTCTTAAGGTTGATTTTGCAAGCTTCTATTCAGATTCTTTTACTTTCTTCTCTAGCTTATCTTTCTAGAGTCTGTTACTCAATTTTTCACTTTTTTCACTTCTTGTCTTCCAACTGACAAATTTATATCTTGCTTTCTCTGATACTGGAGAAATTTTGTCCATGACTGTTTGGAATAAGGAAGTAATGCAACTTCCACGTCCACCGAAGTCCCCCGAAATGCTTGGAGGTGAAGCAGGAGAAGAATCTACTGTGGAAAGACTTGTTGACAAACACACAGCAAGGTGGCATCTGAGCCATTGGTTCCATCGTTGACACAGAAGAAGTTGCAATTATACTCCTGGTTCTTTTGAAGAAGCTTTTAGGACTATGCCACCAAAAACGGTCGGTCTCAAGACTACTGTCAGGCTTTCCTCAGAGGAGTCAGTTGTAGTTAGGAAGTCTAAATCTGTAAAGATGCCTTTCTTTCGTGGGTGGAACCCAGAGCAGGGCCGTCCGGAGTGGCCGAGCGGTTCTAGGCGCCACAGTCTGGAACCGCGTGACCGCTACGGTCGCAGGTTCGAATCCTGCCTCGAGCATGGATGTGTGTGATGTCCTTTGGTTAGATAGGTTTAAGTAGTTCTAAGTTCTAGGGGCCTGATGGCCTCAGAAGCTAAGTCCCTTAGTGCTCAGAGCCATTTGAACCATTCTGAACCCAGAGCAGGAAAAACCAGAAGTTGCAAGGTCCATCCTGCAAACAGTGTTCAAAGCAGTCCCAGCCAAACTAGAAACGTCCCTTTGAGTTACAGATAGTGGCTGAAGTTTGTGCGTAGTATGAGCAGGAATGCTTACCATATGCACATTGTTTCTTGCATACGACATCACTTCAAGTTCCATGTGTGAAATGGGGCCATCTAAAATTATAAGAGCAGGATTTTCCTTTGTTGTGTTCACTTGGGCAACAAACATTTTTGCCAAATTAAAACAAAATCTTAAATATTCTTTTTCATTCAGTGGGATAATTATATAATCTAGATCTACCAAACGTTCAATCAAGTTTGATTCTAACTCTTCTGAAAAGGTCTGCTTGAAACGACGACTCTGAGGCTTTGTTTCAACATCCCCACTACGTTTTAAAAGCTTTGCTCTATTTGCCGAAGTGATGTTTTGGGACAGAAAAATAAGTCTGAGTCTGTCTTCTTCTCATTTTGTCTTATAGAACTTGCTCAGTAGCAATCTTCATGTTATCCTCTTGCCAAAGACCACTTTTTTCTCATTACCCATGGTGTGGAATAATCTGGAAACGAAAAAACTGTATTAGTGCTCTTCAAATTCGTACTAATACTACGCTTTGCAGTACTGAGCAATTGATGTCTGTCCGGCAACGGGCAAATGAGGCGTAAGCAGCCAATGAGGTGAGGGCAGCATATAAATTTATCATAATGAACTAACGCTTTAAATTAGTATTCAGTTAACTGTCTCTATTAATAATGAAACTGATGTTGCACAAAAAATAAGTGAACACATTCTACTGAAGTAGTCTTGTTTAATATAGGGTGAAACCTTACAACGAGAAGCCGCCACTGGAGCACGAACACATCTCTCACTCACTGCTCAGCACTGGCGCAAAACTGTTGAGAACCGTATTGTGACTTGCAGTGACTAAGAGATTCCTGCACAAAAGTGCCTCTCCCTGCCATCTATCACAGTTTTTGAGAAACACGCTCTGTCCGATACTGGGTAGTGTCCAAAGCTGTGCAAGTCCCCTTACGATATTGTCACTGCAATGCTGCACCGATTCTTATGTCATGCGTTTGTTGCTACACTGAAGAACCAAAGAAACTGGTACACCGGCCTAATATCGTGTAGGGCCCCTGCGAGCACTCAGAAATGCCGCAACAGGACGTGGAATGGACTCAACTAATCTCTGAGGGAGGGAGCTGACTCCATGGAGGGAGCTGACGCCATGAATCGTGCAGGGCTGTCCATAAATCCGTCAGAGTACATGGAGGTGGAGATCTCTTCTGAACAACACGTTGCAAGGCATCCCAGACATGCTCAATAATATTCATGTCTGGGGAGATTGGGGGCCAGCGGAAGTGTTTACACTCAGAAGAGTGTTCCTGGAGCCACTGCGCAGCAGTTCTGGACTCAAGGGTGTCGCATTGTCCCGCTGGAAGTTCCCAAGTCCGACGGAATGTGCAATGGACCTGAATGGGTGCAGGTGATCAGACAGGATGCATACGTACGTATCACCTGTCAGGGTCGTATCTAGACGTATCAGGGGTCCCATAACACTCCAACTGCAGACGCCCCACAACATTACAGAGCGTCTAGTTTGGGCAATCCCTTGCTGATATGCAGGGTCCATGGATCATGAGCTTCTCTCCGTGCCCGTTCACCTCCATCCTCTCGATGCAATTTGAAACGAGACTCGTCCGACCAAGCAACATGTTTCCACTAATCAAAAGTCGGTGTTGACGGGCCCAGGCGAGGCAATAAGGTTTGTGTCGTGCAGTCATCAAACGCACACGAGTGGGCCTTCGTCTCCGAAAGCCCATGTCAGTGATACTTCGTTGAATGGTTCGCACGCTGACACTTGTTGATGGCCCAGCGTTGAAATATGCAGCAGTGGTTGAATGGTTCACACGCTGAAACTTGTTGATGGCCCAGCGTTGAAATCTGCAGCAGTTTGCGGAAAGGTTGCACTTCAGCTACGTTGAACGATTCTCTTCAGTCGTAGTTTGTTCTGTTCTTACAGGATCTTTTTCCGCCCACAGCGATGTCGGAGATATGACGTTTCACCGGGTTCCTGATATTCACGGTATACTCGTGAAATGGTCGTACGGGAAAATCCTCGCTTCATCACTACCTCGGAGATGCTGTGTCCCATCGCTTGTGCGCTGACTATAACACCACGTTCAAACTCACTTAGCCGACCGACGTGACTGAGCGGTTCTAGGCGCTTCAGTCTGAAACCGCGCGACCGCTACAGTCGCCGGTTCGAATCGTGCCTCGGGCATGGATATGTGTGCTGTCCTTAGGTTAGTTAGGTTTAAGTAGTTCTAAGTTCTAGGGGACTTATGACCTGAGATGTTGAGTCTCATAGTTCTCAGAGCCATTCGAACCATCAAAGTCACTTAAATTGTGATGGCCTGCCTTTGTTGCAGCAGTAACAACCTTCCTTCGTTGCAGCAGTAACCGATCTAACAATTGCGGCAGACACTTTTTGTCTCATACAGGCGTTGCCGAACGCAGCGCCGTATTCTGCCTGTTTACATATCTCTGTATTTGAATACGCATGCCTATACAAGTGACTTTGGCGACTCAGTGTAATTTATAACGGTATCCGTTGTTGTTACTAAAATAGTGCTGATAACTTTTCTCGGTTACTATAACAACTCAATATTTCGAAAGAATCTCAATTCTAGGAACAAACATTAGTCGTTTTTAAAGAAGTGTTATTTAAAAACCAAAGATTTTTCCATTACGCTATGGCTAATAAATAGCCCGATGTTTTACTCGGTTTTCAGTAAAAAATGAAACAAACCTGTTACAACCGAGACCAAACACATACGAAAAAATGAGGTTGTTCAGAACTAAAATACAGGGCTATTACAAATGATTGAAGCGATTTCATAAATTCACTGTAGCTCCATTCATTGACATATGGTCACGACACACTACAGATACGTAGAAAAACTCGTAAAGTTTTGTTCGGCTGAAGCCGCACTTCAGGTTTCTGCCGCCAGAGCGCTCGAGAGCGCAGTGAGACAAAATGGCGACAGGAGCCGAGAAAGCGTATGTCGTGCTTGAAATGCACTCACATCAGTCAGTCATAACAGTGCAACGACACTTCAGGACGAAGTTCAACAAAGACCCACCAACTGCTAACTCCATTCGGGGATGGTATGCACAGTTTAAAGCTTCTGGATGCCTCTGTAAGGGGAAATCAACGGGTCGGCCTGCAGTGAGCGAAGAAATGGTTGAACGCGTGCGGCCAAGTTTCACGCGTAGCCCGCGGAAGTCGACGAATAAAGCAAGCAGGGAGCTAAACGTACCACAGCCGACGGTTTGGAAAATCTTACAGAAAAGGCTAAAGCAGAAGCCTTACCGTTTACAATTGCTACAAGCCCTGACACCCGATGACAAAGTCAAACGCTTTGAATTTTCGGCGCGGTTGCAACAGCTCATGGAAGAGGATGCGTTCAGTGCGAAACTTGTTATCAGTGATGAAGCAACGTTTTTTCTTAATGGTGAAGTGAACAGACACAATGTGCGAATCTGGGCGGTAGAGAATCCTCACGCATTCGTGCAGCAAATTCGCAATTCAGCAAAAGTTAACGTGTTTTGTGCAATCTCACGGTTTAAAGTTTACGGCCCCTTTTTCTTCTGCGAAAAAAACTTTACAGGACACGTGTATCTGGACATGCTGGAAAATTGGCTCATGCCACAACTGGAGACCGACAGCGCCGACTTCATCTTTCAACAGGATGGTGCTCCACCGCAGTTCCATCATGATGTTCGGCATTTCTTAAACAGGAGATTGGAAAATCGATGGATCGGTCGTGGTGGAGATCACGATCAGCAATTCATGTCATGGCCTCCACGCTCTCCCGACTTAACCCCATGCGATTTCTTTCTGTGGGGTTATGTGAAAGATTCAGTGTTTAAACCTGCTCTACCAAGAAACGTGCCAGAACTGCGAGCTCGCATCAACGATGCTTTCGAACTCATTGATGGGGACATGCTGCGCCGAGTGTGGGAGGAACTTGATTATCGGCTTGATGTCTGCCGGATCACTAAAGGGACACATATCGAACATTTGTGAATGCCTAAAAAAACTTTTTGAGTTTTTGTATTTGTGTGCAAAGCATTGTGAAAATATCTCAAATAATAAAGTTATTGTAGAGCTGTGAAATCGCTTGAATCATTTGTAATAAACCTGAACCGGTAACGATTCTAACGGATCTGTTTTCCCGTTCCTAGTGTCAACGTTGTTGTGTCACAAAACGCTATGGACCGTCATTTCTATATCAACTGTTCAAGACATTCTCCAGAATGTTTTGGAGAAGAGAAAAGCGTGCGCAAAGTTTGTCCCGAGTACGCTGACTCCCGAAGTACATAAAACTACGACGCTTGGACACCTGCCGCGGCAGCATTGAAATGAAGAAAGCAGGCAATTCTTTCCTGGGAAAAGTCGTCAGGTTGACGAGGCTTGGTGTTATCCAAACGACAAAGTGCATAAATTCATATGAAGGGTCGACACTGTGACAACATAACTGAAATTGTGGCCAATGATGCACGCGAACTGAAAAACATTCAGAAGAAGGATTCTTCTGACGCTTTCACGTGTCTGTATGAATGTGCTGTTGGTGTAGACTACCTAGAATACCTGAAACACTAAAAACTACTATATTAACTTTTCTCTTTTTTTATTAGTCCACTCTCGAAACCTTTTGGACTGACAGTAGGAATCCTTTATGTAGCCGACATCCAGCATCGCTATACAAGTCGAAATAGCATGGGCCAACGTCTACTTGCGGAGCAGCTATCTTCATCGTAGCCAGTGAAGTTCGTCTGTCAGTTGCAGTAAGTTAACAATAAATAAGTTGATTGTGAGAGGCACCGCTTGCGTGTGCCAGCTTACACTCTAAT
Source organism: Schistocerca cancellata (assembly GCF_023864275.1). NCBI lineage: Eukaryota > Metazoa > Arthropoda > Insecta > Orthoptera > Acrididae > Schistocerca > Schistocerca cancellata. The sequence continues at coordinate 303,539,377 of NC_064628.1, forward strand.
ATTTTTCTGTCTTTAGGGATAGACGTTAGTCCATACAAAACACTTTTTGGACATGGGTTCCTGCCATCAATTTGTTCCTGAATACAGCCTCCACAAATCCTCCCACAAACGTTGTCAGCATTCATTTGTTACACCCTTTATACAATGCTCAAGTCCTTGAAGAAGAAACTACAGTGTAATACGAGTAACTGAGCATTAATATTTATATCTTTTGTGCAGTCAATACTTCCTTTCCTATGGGTGAGTTATCCCACACAGTAATGCCGTAATACTCTAACGAGTGAAAATATACAAAACACACTAAGGTACTGATTTCTTTCTGAAATTACCAGATGTGCGAAGAACAAAATTTGCAGTTTTTGCCTGTTGTAGGAACTGTATAATGTTTCTTCCAGGGCCTCTTTTCATCGGTGGGTATATCAAAATTTGGTGTGATTCTCCTCTATACACCGAATCCTATTCATATTATAATGATTACCCGACACTGTAGGATGTATTGGAGGTGATCTCATAGCCTAATCACACTTGTTCTTCTTATTAAAGAAGTTTATACACCCAGATCGCTTAAAATTACTCAATGATTACTAGTTTCAGTGACATTAAAACGGCATCTTTAGACCATTTCTATAGAAAAAAAATTTACATAGCCAATCCCTTTAATTGACAATTCACGTCAACTGGACACAACTCTAATGTAAAGAGTATGGAAAATTCTAATGTCAAACCAACATGCAATGCATACAGATTCGAAGAAATCATACCTTATACTGGTGACATTCCATAGTACCGTCTATCGAAATACAATACGAGAATAGCTGTAAGAAGCATGCACCATAGTTCCAAATAACAAAAATATAAAATTCTTTACATTGGACACACATAAAAAAAGTTTTGCATCATCCGGTTCCCAGAACTCCTGAAGACAGACGAGTGTTGATTAGAACATCAGCGAGAGCGCACCACTAGTTCCTGCTACTAATAAGGTGAGTACACCGTTCACTTGTTACATATTTTTACGAGCTTCAAACAGGAGTGACTTATTTTCAGTTATCTGGGTAGTTACTAGTTTATTTTTGTAATTTCTTGCGTGTTTTAATGCTTACTAGGCTCAACCTTTTATTTCAATAAAAGTGTAGTGTACAGTACTGCCGTTGCTATCGATCCTTCGCATCGTACAGGCTTTTGTTTATTTGGTTAGAACAGCTCAGTGTCGGTTAGACCGTCAGTGAGAGAGCACTTCGATTTCCAGCTGCTAACAAGGCGAGTACACCATTCGTTTGTTGCATATTTTTACGAGCTTCAAACGGGAACGACTGCAGTAATGGATAGGAACTGTGACTGTTGTGTACAGATGCGAGCTGAGTTGGCAACCCTTCGCTCACAGCTCCAGGCTGCTTTGGCTTCGGTCACACTGCTTGAGGCTGCTGCCAAGGGGCGTCACTGTGGGAGTTCAGACGCAGGGATGCGAGGGACGTCGAGCATGTTCCACGTGTCCTCCAATCCGTCCTCTGCTGTGGCCGCCCCGGATACTGCCTGCACCGAGGTTGACCTCTCACCCGTGGTCGAGTGGGAGATCATTCCAAAGTCGGGCAGACAGTGAAAAACTTTCCGATGGGCCGATCGTAGGGCCTCCCCGGCTAGTTTGACTAACAGGTTTCGGGCGTTATCTGTGGGTGACGATGTCTCTCAGCTGGATACAGTCATCCACCCCATTCCAGAGGAACCTTCTCGGCCCGCAAGGTCTGGACATTCACAGAGGGTGGGTTTGCTGGTAGTTGGGAGCTCCAACGTTTGGCGCGTAATGGGGCTCCTTAGGAACATGGCTGCCAAGGAAGGGAAGGAAGCCAGTGTGCACTCTGTGTGCATTCTGGGGGGAGTCATTCCAGATGTGGAAAGGGTGCTTCCAGATGCCATGAAGAGTACAAGGTGCTGCCAACTGCAGGTGGTGGCTCATCTCGGTACCAGTGACGTGTGTCGCTTTGGATTGGAGCAGATTCTGTCTGGTTTCAGGCGGTTATCGGAAATGGTAAAGACTTCCAGTCTTGCTTCCGAGATTAAGGCGGAGCTCACCATCTGCAGCATCGTCGATAGAACCGACTGTGGTCCTTTGGTGCAGCGCCGAGTGGAGGGTCTGAATCAGAGGCTCAGGCGGTTCTGTGACCGTGTAGGCTGCAGATTCCTTGACTTGCGCCATCAGGTGGTGGCTTTCCTGGTTCTGCGTAATAGGTCAGGAGTCCACCACACACAGGAGGTGGCTACACGGGTAGCGGAGGCTGTGTGGAAGAGTCTGCGCGGTTTTTTGGGTCAGAGTGTCTCAGGGAACCACAGAAGGGCCGTCCGTCTAAAACGGGGCAGGTAAAACACAGTAAGGTAGTTGTAGAAACGATTGGTATTGTAGTTGTAAATTGTCGTATGTAGTTGTAAATTGTAGTAGTTGTGTTGGGAAAGAACCAGAGCTCCAAGCCCTAATAGAAAACACTGAAGCACAAATAGTTTTAGGTACAGAAAGAAATAACTTCAGCCGAAATTTTTTCAAACGATCTAACAGTGTTCCGAAAGGATAGATTAAATACAGTTGGTGGTGGAGTATTTATTGCTGTCAGAGGTAGTTTGCCTTGCAGAGAAATTGAAGTAGATAGTTCGTGTGAAAGAGTATGGGTAGAGGCTATACCTGACAATCGGACTAAACTATTAATTTGATCATTTTACCGACCCCCCCCACTCAGAAGATATAGTTGCTGACCAGTTCAAAGAAAACTTGAGTCTCATTTCAAAGAAGTACCCCGCTCATACAATTATAGTCGGTGGTGACTTCAATCTACCCTCGATATGCTGTAAAAATTATAAGTTTAAGGCCGGTGGCAGGCATAAAACGTCATCCGAAATTGTACTGAATGCTTTCTCAGAAAATTATTTTGAACAATTAGTACATGAGCCCACTCGAAGCATAAATGGTTGCGAAAACATACTTTACCGTTAAGCAACAACTAATCCTGGACAAATACTGAGTATTGTAACGAATACAGGAATTAGCGAAAACAGGGTAGTTGCTGCTAGGCTGAATACCGTAACACCTACAACCATCAAAAAGAAACGCAAAGTAGATCTATTTAAAAAAGCTGGTAAAAATGTTCTTAACGCCTTTTTAAGAGACAGTCTTCACTCCATCCGATCTGATCATGTAAGTGTAGAAAAGTTGTTGAATGTTTTCAAAGAGATAGTATCGACAGCAATTAAGAGATATATACCACATAAATTAATAAGTGATGCTACTGATCCCCCATGGCACACAAAACGGGTCAGATCACTGTTGCAGAAGCAACGAAAAAAGCATGCCAAATTTAAAAGATCGCAAAATACCCAAGATTGGTAAAGTTTTACTGAAGTTCGAAATATGGCCCGTAATTCAGTGCGAGGTGCTTTTAATAATTTCCACAACGCAATTCTGCCTCGAAATCTGGCAGAAAATCCAAAGAGATTCTGGTCATACATAAAGCACATCAATATCAAGACGCAATCAATACCTTCACTGCGCGATAACAACGGTGAAGTCACATAGCAGTGCCACTGAAGAAGAGTTATTAAACACGGTTTTCCGAAACTTCTTCACCAAATAATACGAAGTAAATATTCCTGAATTCCAATCAAGAACAACTGCCAAGATGAGAAACATAGAAGTAGATATCCTCGGTGTAACGAAGCAGCTGAACTCTCTTAGTAAAGGCAAGACCTCCGGTCCAGATTGTGTGCCAGTCAGGTTCCTCTCAGAGTATGCTGATAAAATAGCTCCATATTTAGCAATTATATACAACCACTCGCTCACAGAAAGATCTACGTAAGGAATGGAAAATTGCTCAAGTCACACCAATACCCAAAAAGGGAAGTAGGAGTAATCCGCTGAATTAGAGGCCTGTATCGCTAACGTCGATTTGCAGTAGGGTTTTGTAACATTCTGTATTCGAACATTATGAAGTACCTCGAAGAAAACGATTTATTGACTCATAGTCAGCACCGTTTCAGAAAATATCGTTCTTCCGAAACGCAACTAGCTCTTTATATTCATGAAATAATAAGTGTTATCGACAGGGGATGTCAATTTGCTTCCATATTTTTAAATTTCCAGAAGGCTTTCGACACCGTTCCTTCCAAGCGACTTCTAACCAAACTGCGTGCCTACGGAGTATCGTCTCAGTTGTGCGACTGGATTCGTGATTTCCTGTCAGAAAGGTGACAGTTCGTAGTAAGAAACGGAAAGTTATCGAGTGAAACAGAAGTAATATCCGGCGTTCGCTAAGGAAGTGTTATAGGTTCTCTATTGTTCCTGATCTATATTAACGACATAGGAGACAATCTGAGTAGTTGTCTTAGATTGTTTGCAGATGATGCTGTCATTTACCGTCTTGTGAACTCATCAGATGATCAAAACGACTTGCAAAATGACTTAGATAAGATATCTGTACGGTGCGAAATGTGGCAATTGACCCGAATAAAGAAAAGTGTGAAGTTATTCACATGAGTACTAAAAGAAATCAGCTAAATTTCGATTACGCGATAAGTCACTCAAATCTGAAGGCTTTAATTTCAATTAAATATTTAGGGACTACAATTACAAATAACCTAAACTGGAAGATCACGTAGATAATATTGTGGGTAGAGCAAACCAAAGACTGCGATTCATTGGCAGAACACTTAGAAGGTGCAACAGGTCTACTAAAGAGACTGCTCTGCTTACACCACGCTTGTCCGCCCTAATCTGGTGTATTGCTGTGGGGTGTGGCATCCGCATCAGGTGGGACTGACGGGTGACATCGAAAAAGTGCAAAGAAGGGCAGCTCGTTTTGTATTATCGCGAAATAGGGAGATGGTGTCAAAGACATGATACATGAATGGAGTGGCAATAATTAAAACAAAGGCATTTTTCGTTGCGACGGGATCTTCTCATGAAATTTCAATCACCAGTCTTCTCATCCGATTGCGAAACCATACTGTTGGCACCCACCTACATACGGAGAAACGATCATCACGATAAAATAAGAGAAATCAGGGCTCACACAGAAAAATTTAAGTGCTTGTTTTTCCCGGGCGCCGTTCGAGAGTGGAACGGTAGAGAGACAGTTTGAAGGTGGTTCATTGAACCCTCTGCCAGGCACTTTATTGTGAATGGCAAAGTAATCACGTAGATGTAGATTTGGATGGCTGTGGATATTGTATCAAAGACACAGTCCCTTTGACTGGTGAGAGATGTCACTAAACCCGCCCAAAGATGTAAACAATCGTGCGTGAGCAGCGGGTATTATACAGAAGTGTTCTACAGCCGATCAGTTTCAGTCATTCCATCAAGAAGGAGGTACAAGGCTCGTGTTATCTGTAATTCAACCATGCCGACACGGTCAATACTGCGGTTCCATCGGGTCCGAACTGTTAGTTTGTGCCAGGAATGGCTCCCAACAAGGGAAGTGTCCAGGTGTCTCGGAGTGAACCAAAGAGATGTTTTTCGGACATGGAGCAGATACGGAGAGACAGGAACTGTCGATGACATGCCTCGCTCAGGCCGCCAAACTGCTACTACTGCAGTGGATGACCACTACCTACGGATTATGGCCAGGAGGAACCCTGCCAGCAAAGTGGCCATGTTGAATAATGCTTTCCGGGCAGCCACAGGACGTCGTGTGACGACACAAACTGTACCCAATAGGCTGAATAATGCGCAACTTCACTCCCAAAGTCCATGGCGAGGTCCATCTTTACAACCACGGTACAGATGGGCCGAACAACATGCCGAATGGCTGCTCAAAATGGGCATCACGTTCTCTTCACCGATGAGTGTCGCATATGCCTTTAACCAGACAATCGTCGGAGGCGTGTTTGGAGGCAACCCGGTCAGGCTGAACGCCTTAGACACACTGTCCAGCGAGTGCAGCAAGGTGGAGTTTCCCTGCTGTTTTGGGGTGGCATTATGTGGGGCCGACGTACGCCGCCGGTGGTCATGGAAGGCGCCGTTGCGGTTGTAAGATACGTGAATGCCATCCTCCGACTGATAGTGCAACCACATCGACAGCATATTGGCGAGGCATTCGTCTTCATGACCGACAGTTTGCTCCACCATAGTGCACATCTTGTGAATGACTTCGTCGAGGATAACAACATCGCTCGACTAGAGTGGCGAGCATGTTCTCCAGACATGAACCCTATCGAACATGCCTGGAATAGATCGGAAAGGGCTGTATATGGAAGACCTGATTCACCAACCACTCTGAGGCATCTACGCCGAATCGTCGTTGAGGAGTGGGACAATTTGGACCAATAATGCCTTGATGAACTCTTGGATAGTATGTCACGACGAATACAGGCTTGCACCAATGCAAGAGGACGTGCTACTGGGTATTAGAGATACCGGTGTGTACAGTAATCTGGACCACCACCCCTGAACGTCTCACTGTATGGTGGTACAACGTGCAATGTGTGGTTTTCATGAGCAATAAAAAGGGCGGAAATGATGTTAATGTTGACTTCCATTCCACGTTTCTATACAGGTTCCGGAACTCTCGGAACCGAGGTGATGCAAAACCTTTTTTTGATGTGTGTATTTCGAAGACATAACCGTATGTTGGAAGAGACTGCTGCCATCTGGTGGCGTCTCAAATACAATGTATTCCATTGATTACCTCACAATCCTATAAACGAGGACACAACAGCAAAATATTTAATACACGTCTTAGGTAATTTATTTGTAACTATTGTCCACTGTTCTCATAACTGCTATCTGCTGAGCAGTGTTCTCCAGGTCTCCACAGACGTACCTGCTCCACGCCAGCGCTTCCTACTGTCATCAAGGACTCTAGACCTGATGATGATCTCTTAGAAGATCGGAGCCGGCCATCTAAAAATAAAAATTAGAAACGTCAGTGTGATCACGACTGTGTGCATTAAATAAGTTGTAATATTAACAGAGCGCTGTTTTTCATGGGAAAGTTACCAAAAAAAATTATACGGAGAGCTCCCTCAGAAGGCCGCAAGCTGTAGGCCATGCTGGAGGCAGCACGAGGCCCCGGCAGTCGCGGCACGTCCCCGTCAGCAGCTGTCTGTCCCCCCATCATCTCGCGCCGGGCTTCCCCGCGGCTACTTGCTGCTGCCTGCTGCCTTCCGCGACCTTGGTCCGCCGTCCTTGTCATCGTACTCCCACATGCGTCCATCACATCTCACCAACGATTTAATCCCCAAAGAATTCTCGCTTCGATGACACTTGAACTTTACCGTTGACAGGGAGTAGAAAAAGAAGTCCCTCGTTTTATCTTACAGTGTCATGTTGTAAATAAAAAAAGGAGACGAAAAGTTTCATAATGTCGTTTCGGTCATCTCACATTAATGCCTTTCCTCGAAACTACGTCACGCTCATTGAAATACTAGTAATTGTAAGGACATCTGATCAAAGCAGAATTTACTAAGGCGTTGGAAGACAATGATAAATAGTCATATGATTCCTTTTGAGATTAGTGAGTTCGAGCAGGCGAGCTTCACGTCTCTTACTAGAACTCATAAAGCTGCTATTGCAAACCCTACGTTATTAATTCATCCTCTTCAGGATGTACCTCTCGCAGTTATGGTGGACGAATCATCCACTTGCAATGGAACTGTGTTAGAAAATCGTGTACTGGTAGCCATCATCTTTCTGGGTTGTGATGTGTCTTAACCGCAGGCATGGTCAATGTATGACTGTGAGCTCTACGCAACTAATATCTCAATGAAAAGCTATAGTCACATGCTTGAAGGTTGACATTTCATCCTTATCACACACTAGAAGCCATTTGCGTTCGCCTTCACTGTGATGCCGGACAAGATATCAAAACGTCAGCTGCGCCAATTAGACTTCATAGCCTTTCTTATTACGAATATTCAACATGCTGATCGTGTGCAAAGTGGACCAGCAGATGTTTTACCTCGTGGTAAAGTCATTGCGGAGAAACTTGACTTACAACAATTTCCAACGCTAAGGAAGAAGATAAGATGAAGAATCTCCTGCACGCATTGTTAGTCTTCGAGCTTCGACCTATTCAAGTGCTACGTTCGATTGCAGCACTGTACTGCAGCGTATCACCGTGACAAGCCCGACTGCTCGTTACGACAAATTCCTGCCAGCAAACTATGTCCTTTCTCCAGAGACCCTTTTACCCATGACTTCTAGTGATACAGACATTCTTTGGCCAAATATCTAGAAGAATTGCGAGGTATCGGATCGCTAGTGCAATGTTTGCAGTGCAGGAAAATAACTTGGCATGTTAACAGTTCCGCCAGGCACGTTTAGCTCTCACAGAGTCAACGATCTGAACATGTCCTTTTAGACGTCGTTGTGCCTTTGCCGCCGCCAGAAGTATACCAAAACTGTCATGAGGGGATTGCATGCTGAGACGTTTCTCTACATGTCATTACCGATCACAAATATACTCCGTGTGTCACCTCGTTATAGCGCTTTCAGCCCTGCTTGCCATGAACCAAATTCGAACCCATGCCTTACAGCGATACTCGTTCAATGTTAAAATGTGTGTGAAATCTTATGGGACTTAACTGCTAAGGTCATCAGTCCCTAAGCTTACACGCTACTTAACCTAAATTATCCTAAGAACAAACACACACACCCATGCCCGAGGAAGGACTCGAACCTCCGCCGGGATCAGCCGCAGATTCAGATCAAATGGAATGATTCCATAAGCAAATGACCTCGATCACCAACCGTGCACCAGTATTACTACATCCTCGAACTCGGCTTTCAAAGAAGATACCAACAATACAATGGCTGAATGATTATATGGATACAAACTGCAACTGCCTAGCGAATTCTTCACTGACTCGTAAAGAAATGTCATATTGGAATTAGACTTTGCATAAAACCTATGCTCGAAGGTCCGCAAGTTCTAACCAGCTGTTTCAAAAGGAGGTATTGTGTAGCAACAATGTTCTACGACTTATAGTCTAACAAACAAATTGTCTTCAAGAAAGACACCATTCCAAAATCTATCTAACCACAATGCGATGGCTCATTCACAATACTGGAATGCCATGACACACCTGTGAAAATCAGCCGGCCGTTGTGGCCGAGCGGTTCTAGGCGCTTCAGTCTGGAACCGCGCGACCGCTACGGTCGCAGGTTCGAATCCTGCCTCGGGCATGGATGTGTGTGATGTCCTTAGGTTAGTTAGGTTTAAGTAGTTCGAGGTTCTAGCGGATTGATGACCTCAGATGTTAAGTCCCATAGGAGCCATTTGAACCATTTTTGAAAATCATTGTCCTCTCGTTTGTTTACCAGTCTATTCCTCAAGACAACAACTAGTCGAATACCTCTAAGTAAGTGCGATCACATTACATCGCCCAGTCCTTATCAAGTCTATGTAACGGCCTGCTCCCTGAATTACATTAGTAGAATAGCATTATTCATACGAGACCAACGAGACCAGTAGAAAGGAAGATAGGCAATCCACACGTTGGATGATATGATAATGCTGTCACTGATCAGCAGTAGAGTATCACTGTGGGTTCCAGGTGAGATAACGATCTTATCTTAAGCGGAGTTGGAACGCTCTATCCCGACAATGTTAAATTCAGTGACTAGGCCTCCCGGTATTTCAGGAACCACTGTACCCACTGACATAACTTTTGCAGGACTTTAAACTTGAGAGGTGGCATGAGCCCCCTCTCATATTTCTATCTTACGATTTTCCTCTCTAATTGCATGCAGTGAAAAGTCGCTATTCCTTCACACGCGGACTTCCCAGGCGGCGTCTCTCGTCACCCGGGTGGTCCGATGACAGGCGGGCTCTGCTGATCTGGAAAGCGTTAAGCCGACGGGTGTGAGGAAGTCGAGTGAATGTTTTGCAGACGCCGACATTGTCAAAAGACACGCCCAGAGGGGTCTGAAGTAGCGGCTGGGCTAGAGGTTCCGTCACTTCGCAGAAACTTAGCGAAAACACTTTCTGGCGGGCTACCAGCGAGGCGTGGGAATGACTTGTGTACCCAGGCAGTTGCGGCGGGAAAATTCCCGCGCTTTCTGCAAAATAGTAACTGTGATTGGCTTGCTCAGGGCATAGCTCCGTGACGTAGCAAAATCAGCGCAGAAATTGGCGCCAAGAATCTCCATTGGTGGAATGGTAGTGCTCCGGCAATAGAGTGGAGTTTTCCGCCGGTTTTCGAGTTGCTGATTGGAATGTTTAACCACGGCCACTGTCGTGGGGGCGGGAATGTTGTGTGTTCGGCCTGTACGGGTGGTCTAGGTAGTCGGCTCCCGCCTTTTGGTCGAGGACGTCGAAGCAACCAGCCATCGCCTCTGGTACGCCAGATCGTGTTCTGGCAGCTAAGAAGACAGTTTGGTAATGTATGTCCGCAGCACCGGCAGATAGGGATTTTCCTAGGTGATAATCAGAGCTCAGCAGGGCGCGCCTGTTCCTCATTTTCTAACTTTGTTCTGTCTTGAGTAGCAGCAATTAATGTTGCGTTAGCTGTGTGTCTCTCTTAAGATTTGAGTGGCAAGGAATTGGCTCCACATACCACTTCGTCTTAAACCTCACAATCTAGTTCAGGGACAACTTCACCTTCACAGCATTTATTTGAGTATCCAATTTGAGCCAATTTGATGTATTGTAAATGTTTCATGTGTTTTGTTTATTATTTTGAGTTTAGTCATAATAAATCATATTGTTATTTTGGACAGAACTTTCATTCTGTTAATCGGTAGAGCAACCCTTTCATTTCTCACTACGTTACTGAAACTTTCCTTTATTTAATTTATGTCTATCAAATTAAATTATTGCAGGTGGCAAACTCCTTTCTACTCCACTTGCAGGGTCTATTACAGTCAGTTCGCATTTCTTTTCAATCCATGTGCAGCAGCAAAAGTCGGAGATAGAATAGGGGGGGGGGGGCTTAGAGCATCATTTATATATGAAGATTCTTGAAGAATTCAGTGTTAAATACACTGCTAGCCCCGCCACCTCGCAAACTGTATGTTTTGAGCCTACTGAACTACAATAATTGCATTTCAGCCACTGCTTTCAGAAATACAATTTTTTTATTACGCGATTAAAATTTTGTGTAATTTTCTGTTTGTTATCCTAAATAATTTTAATTATACATAACATTGTGTTCTTCTTTTAGTTCAGTAGACTCACGTTATGGATGTTATTACTCCCTGAAAATTTGAATAATCCACCCGAAGTTGTTTTTAGATTTAGGGGAAACTCCAAGAGTTTTCTTCTTTTCTTCTTTCTGGACTCCTTAGTGGCCAAATGTGCTGCATACTCTGCATTATCAACGTGAACATTGTCCATCCGTTCAAGTTCCCTGATGCAGTTTGCTCCAGCATTAATTCCCATATGGTGTAGCACTTTCACGCTACCAATGTCGCCATCACTAACAGCAATAACAGCATCACTGACCCCCCCCTCCCCCCACTTTAGTGTCTTCATTCCAACAAAAACATTTTTTGGTAAGTGAGACCATACATGATTATTGAGCGACTCACTGGGATTTTGAGTCTGACCATGCAGACACTTCTTCAGTAATTCAGTATTTGGCAGGTCTCTGTAAATAGATTTTATGACATCCATGACAGCTGCTGGGATTGAATGTTTATGGCTGTATGAACTGTTTGAGTACTGGGCATTGCGGTAATTGCACCACGAATCAAGTCCTGGAGGGCAAGGGTGGTGTACTGGTTATTCAACAGTTGGCAGTCTGTGGGAGAAAGTAGCCCACTGCCTGCTTCATTTCTAACAAATCCTCAGTATTATTTCTAATGCCCATCCCATAATGCTGCTGTAGTACATTAATCATTTTGTCTGTCAGCCTGCCTTTTATGGTTTTGCCATCAGAAAGTTTCTTGTCTCTCAAACTTTGTTTGAACTTCCTCAACCTGCGACCCATCCTCTTCTAGACATGACCAACACTGTTAACCTTTATAACACAGCAATCCACAGCCTTCTATATAAAAAATTACCGATGTTATTAGATCTTGAAGTAATGCACATTAAAATTTTAACATTTTCTACTGGTGTAGATTGTATTTAGAAAATAAAGTAAAATACTTACCATGTGAGTTTATGAGTGATGTATATATCATTTTATTCGGAAAATTTCAATTTTTATAATGAGATAAAAATCCGAAAATGTGAAAAAATTTTCCTGTTCTAACTCCCCTTAAGGTCATCGGTAAAGACTTCCAGTGTCAGGTTTCTCGCTTGAGGGACTTACTCACTATTCAGTTTTCTCCTCCTGTATGATCAGTGGTCATTGATGAAAGTCATCCTGGGTAACCCCATGCATCTTAGGCGGTTGTGCAAGTTATATACAGGATCATGCAGTATAACCCCTGCTCTACCCAGGCATCTAAGGCAAGAGAACTAATTATATTCAAGGTCATGATGTAACTCGATATGGTCATGTGATACAATATTGGTGGGAAACTCCTGAAGCGATGGGAGCACATTAAAATGGCGGGAAACCTCATGGACAATCAATATTTGAGCTAACCTTCACTGTTATCATCCTCTGTAAATAAGTGAACTGTTTAAGCCCGTTCATTCGACGTCTGTTCGTTATAGGTGAGAGGTCAGGTTTGTTATAAAGGAATACAAAACGCAATGTCCAGACTAACTGCAAATTTAAAATTTGAGGAAGGTGAGGATGTTATACAGTAGATGTCTGTCATTTAAGAAGGGATATTTTGAAGTTCCATCCATAATGGGTGAAATAGGGGATGAAAAGCTTTTTTGTAAAATGTTGCTATTAAGGTAATTTTGAAGTTAGACCAACAAAAACTAGTATTTGGTTTTTCGGGAACAAATAAAGAAATACCTGTTCCACAATTTTTGGAATTTAACCCTATGGGGATGAAATCTTTTTATGGGGGTGAAATCTTTTTCTGAAAATATATCTTTATTAAAGAACTACTGAAGTATATTTAAAGCTGTATCAATGAACACTGGTATTTGACTTCTCAGTTCCAAATAAAAAATACATGTTTCATTGTTGTTCAAAACTGAACTCCTAAAAGCGTGAGGTAAGGCATGAAATTTGTTATGAAAATATATTACTACAAAATCATTTTTATTGCTAAATATATGAAAATTTAAATTTGGCTTCTCAGTTAGGAATAAAAATCATGTGTTGCACTGTTGTTGGTAATTCAACACCTGTTGGGGTGAAATGGGGGATGAAGGTTTTTATGGATATATTTCATTGTGGAAGCATTTTTGAAGCTACATCTATGAAAATTTGTGTTTGGCTTCTGTGTTAAAAATAAAACATACAAATGCACTTTCTTTGGAAATTCAATCCCTAAGGGGGTGACACAGGGTTATATTTGGAAACTGGTGTTTGGCTTCTTATTTAGAGATGAAAAAAAGATATATGTCTCATTGTATTTTGAAATTCAATCCCAGAGTGTGACATAGGATCAGACTGATGTACTGACTCATGGCTGCCCTGCCTGAACAGCTAAGGATAGCAACTTTAGGCTTCGCTCAAGAGGCAAATAAGTGAATGAAAGTTTTTTTGAAAATAAGTAAACAACTGTTAAAGGCTATTTAAGACTACATCTATGACAACTGGTTTTTGAACTCCCAGGTAGAAATAAAAAAAATATGTGTTTCAGTGCTTCTGGAAATTCAACACCTAAGGAAGTGCAACAGAGGGTGAAAGTTTTTAAGAAAATATTTCGTTACATTAAAAAATTTTAAAACTAAATTTATGAAAATTGTACCTCACTTCTCAGTTAGGGTTAAACAGATTTTGGTTTATATAAAAAAAAATCTCTGCAAACCATACAGTCGAGGAGGGCAATGCAGTGGACGCTAAGCTAGTTAACAATAATCCTATAGTTGCAGGTATGGAATTAATAACAAAGATTTAGCAAATTAACTTATCGTTTATAATGAATAATTTCTTCTTTGAAATACAATATTTACATTATTTTATTGATTATTAACAATTTACTTTTCTTATTAAAATGCTGCTTGTTATACATATAACAATCCTCTATTGTTTATTAAGATTTCTGTTATTTAGGAGTCTCTTTGTTATTCACACAGTGGTTCTTTTACAAAGCTTTTTTTCTTATATACACTAATTTTCTGTGTCATGGGGTATTTGTGCACTCACGCACACACACACACACACACACACACACACACACACACACACACACACACACACACAGGAATTTATACAAAGATTACAGTACATGAGCACACACTGTGGCATCTGCCATAGCCGGTCTGAGTGACCAAGCGGTTTTAGGTGCTACAGTCCGGAACTGCGCGACCGCGACGGTCGCAGGTTCGCATTCTGCCTTGGGCATGTAGTTCTAAGTTCTAAGTTCTAGGGGACTGATGACCTCAGAAGTTAAGTCCCATAGTTCTCAGAGCCATTTGAATCATCTGCCATCTGGAAGGATTGCTAATTCTCAGCTGTGGCACTAATGCATGAAATTCTTAAACTGTCAAAATATTTGTACATAAAGATAAACGAATCTGAAATTTTTCGGTTTTTAGGAATTTTTTTTCTCCAAAACTCCCATCCTAAATGCTCTAAAAATGTCATGGTATGTTAGTTGGTCAGTTTACCTAGGGAATGTACAATCAGAGTGGGCAATACTTGTCTGTACAAAATATGAGAAATTTTTTAGGATCACCTAACCCTACTATCAAGGTCAAAGATCATGGACACTTAAATATTTAAACTGATCGTTGTTTTTAAGTAAATTTAATGAAAAACTGGTGTTCCTGAATCAAAATAATTGCTTTACAGCTTTATAAGTGAGTGGGAAAACAATTCATAATTTTGTTTGAAAGCATTCTATAACAAAATTGAGTTATATGGAATATTTATACCCATTTTTCTTTTTATGGTATTGTTTACAAATTATTATTGCCTTCTGTCATGATTTTACCTCTTCATGACTTTCTATGAATTAAAATTGCCTACGATGTAACAATCAATACTGGACTGTTGAAAAAAAGTCCATTTGTTTATTTTCATCTGATTTTCGTTGAACAAGTACAACCGAGCTGACATTGCACTCGGGCAAGGATGACACAACAAGAGCAGTACTTGGAAAATGGGAATTTCACACTGATCTTTTGATGATAGCTACTTCAAAGCATTAGCAGGACCATGAGGTGTCATAAAGAAGATGATTATATCTTGCAGTTCATGAGAGACAATCTGCCCCAACTACCACTGATTGTCATACATATAAGAAATGAAGTGGCTCACTACAAAGTCTTCTAATGTGTACTGTGGTCTCTGCATTTCGCACCCAGTAATAGGCTGCATGTCGTGGTGAAAAATTCTTGCAATATATGTGCCACTTTTGGATGCAATTCAGTTGTAACCAAATTGAATTCTATCAGAGGCTTCATAGCAGACTACGCTTCTCTCTTTTTTAAACAGAATTCCCTTAATGTGCTTCAGTTTAGAATTAAGAGTTTAATATTTCTAACTAATGTTGATATGGCGTGTACAAATGCTGTAGCACATCTTGTATCATCAACAGCTCCATGCTGGAGATTAAATCTCGTTGCAAGTGACAGACACGTCCTACCCTCACATGTACTTTATCAATGACCTGTTGCTGAAAATATCCATTTTTTGTCTTAATTCTTGCATTACAGTGTTGTCCAAGCTTATCAAGCTAGAAGCGGTTTTTAAAATGAGATGCTGCACCATCAGTCATATACACATGTTTAGGAAATGTATGGCCTCTAGATGCTATGTCATCAATTACCATGCTTACAGCTTAGCATGCATGTGCTCTGTCATGAATGAGATCATCTCTGACAATAGAAAAACAGTGTGATGTTCCAAGGAAATGAGCAACACATGTGAATATTGATATTTGTGATGAGTGCCAGTAGTAACTTTCAATTTCGTTCTACATAGCAACAGACCAGTTCTCAGCAAAGCCGAAATGAAGAACTAATGTGTCATATTCTGGAATGAGGCTGATTTTACTTCTGTTATGCCCTGTTTCCGAATCTGTCGGATATGTTGTTGAGCTATTCATTTCATGACCGAATGCCTAATCTCTGTAACAAACTTCTCTGTCTCTACCGTCTTCTTCACCAACTCTCCTCCCTCTCACAATGCATAGTTACGTCATTGTTAGTGTCCTGAAGGTGTAATGCTCCAACAGTCATCAGTTAAGTACCAGGACATATTGCACACTCCTACAACCAACATTTATCTTGCGGCTCACGACTTATATACAAAAGCATGACGTCCATCTCTGTGTACTTCTTTCCTACGGCACTGCTTATGTCGAAACAACCAAGTTTCATATTAGTGCAGTAATTACATGTGCATACTTCCTTCGCTGTCTAGCCGTTTTACCCATTTTGGTCTTAAGGAGTAGAATTTTGTGAGACCAATTTCTAAATTCGGGTTCTCCTTTTTCATTAGGAGATATGCTTCTGTTATTGTTCTTGTCATGTATCTTTTTACCATTCTAACTTTTTCACCATTTTTACTAACAGAGATAACATCAGCCTTGTTAGGACTTTGCCAGCTGCAAACTTTGTCATCACTTAGGTAATATTCCAGAGCAACAGTAAGCACATCATCTTGCAATGGATGCTCACAGCAAGAATCTGGGAATACCCAAATACCTTCCTCATTCTTTATTCTACGAGTTGTTGAAATAAAATAATGTGAGGAAGTGGGTATGTGTTTCCGTACCTGCTGCTTAGAGTAGCTACCTGGTATCATTGTCATTAACTGTACCTTCTGAGAACAGGTGGCTGCTGAGATATCAATATTTAGGTTTTGAAACCACGTCACATTTCGAGCACATATCACTGCCTACTGGTTCTGCACATAGTGTATCTCCACTATACACGTCAAAAAGTTTTGAAGATGTTGCTAGTGTAAAACGTATTTCAATTTCTTCCACTTTCCTTTTTACATACTGTTTTCTTCTTGTGCTTCTTACCTTCCCTGAACGTTTAATGAGGGATATAGTAGGGGCTACAGCAGAAATTCTAATATTCAACAACTTCGCACCCAGGAATATAAACAGTTGCACTGTCTTCTTCAGTTTCACATTCGGGTGATGGTGATCGCTCAGGTGGGTTGTCACTAAATTTCTTCTTGTAGTGAGTGTAGCAATTCCTCTTACTCTCTCACTACTGTATTTCCTCACAGACAATGCATCTAAGAAAAATTTCAAACCAAACAGAAACTCGATGCAGAATGATTTATGTGCAAGTTCTCACTCGTTTTTTATAAAAGGAAGAGCGCTGGAAACAGTGTTGTCAACATGTGTATTTTACACTAGAAATTCAGTGAACCGAAATATGCATAATGTAGAAAAATATTTAAAACTTTACACAGAAAAATGTCACCCACTGCGTTTGCACTGGCTACTAACATATTAATCAAACAATGTTTTGTGTAATTCTCAAAAGATTTCGGAGGGGGATTTCGAGTAAGTAATTCGTAAAAACTCGTGAAAATGCAATTTCTTTTACATTTTTTTGGAATAAATATTTGCATAATACTTTCCAAACTAGAAAAATTTTAAGTGGAAAAAAATATCTTAAATTTCGTATTTTCGTCTTAAATTTGTAAGTTAAAGAAAGTTCCTAAGTGTGCGGCTCTCAACTAAATTTCAACACCTGAGAGGGAGCTTTAACGCAACACATGTGCCAGTTCTCCAGTACTTTAAGTTTATTGGATGTATTTTTTTTGTTCTCTTCTGTTTTTAGAGTTCTTGACCCAATGTATATTTTTCAAAAAGGCTGTACCGTTCACAAAAATTAAGATAAAACGAAAATATTTTGTTCTTAACACTTATGATACAGAGGTCTAACATTTTTTTTTTCCAGAGAAATTCATGACCATGAGTGACCATGAGTTGACAAGACCTGTATGATTTTAGATGCAATCACCCTTTCGCAATATTCTTTAACATTTTCCCTTTTTTCTGAAAATCGAATTATTTCAAACCCAAGTCACGAAGTCACACGTCTGAAGAGCCCTCTGTTCGGGGTTTTATGCAGGTGGGTAGGATATCTCAGCTCTACCCTCCAGAAAGTACCCCTCGCCGGCATACATGACCACATAATGGAGCTTTCCCTTCAGTCTGGCTATTTTCGTTTTGGACATCCATTGGAAACCTCCAAGCGGTAGACATCGTTGCATTCCGTATCCACATGTATATCAGTGTTCATGTATAATCTTGCATGTTCTCCTGAATCACGAATGACGAATTCCTGCCAGACATTCGCAGTGTGCTCATACTCTGCAGTTACTGTTAGTTAATAGTAGAATGCGGGTGTGTCAGGAAATGTGGTTTTATAAAGTCTCTCCATCAATCCAGGTGTTCATAAGAAGAGACCCCATTCTTGGTTACAAGCTGAAACTTCACACCATTGGGATATGCGTTTCTGGTGATATACATGTCCACCTGACGCATTGTCTCAGTAATCTGGAGAACAGACGTGTGCGTGAAGTGAAGCAAATCCAGGAATGAGAGCGATATTTCTGCCGGAATTCGCTTGGAAAAAGAAATGTACATTTCAACGGCATTAGGAATGAGACCGATCTTGTCGTGCTTAAACAGATATTACCCAAATACTGCACGAGGAAGTGGGCATCATACCCGCTGAAATTGTGAAAGAAGATGGGTCCGAGACGTGGCATTTGGTACTTCAAGTTGTATAAGTTCTGTGCTACGCCATTTTACTTCCCTTGCTGCGAATCGGCCATGGAAACATTGTCGTGATAAATCTTATCAACTTCCCTAGCAATTTTTTTTGAGTTCAGCGAGCAATCATCTCGCAGTATTATTCCCGACGTATCGTTCGAATTTGTTGCAAATGGAGTCGTAGGAGCAAACACAAGCCAGGTGATACGCTGCCGCACATGGCTCATGTCGTTCTGCGAAGGTAGTATGCAAGGCTCTGGGGTTGCGATTACAACTCATCACTGGAGCTAGGAGGTACTCTACTTCGTCGTACACGATGAAGGTATGTCGATCATAGTTGCTAAGCACTCTTAAACTTTAAGGACTGTTATCCTCGGTAGGCATTTACACACGTACCGGTTCCTGGTTCAAGCAGCAATGAAGTGCCTTTCGAGACACTCTCTCACGGTAAAACAGTTGAGACGCCTACGGGAAAATGTGTTGTACAGTGTTTTCTACTTTACTTGGAATAATAGTTCTGCCTCTTGCCCTGGGAGAATAGCAACTAATCTACGCATTTAGAGCGCTGATTTTTAAAAGTAGAGCGGTCCAACCACTTTATCCTAAAATTCTTTGTTCTGCACAGTGTGCTCACGGTCATCTTCTTCTGGCCTGCTGTTATCAACATCCAGGGTGTATACGTTCATTGAATAATCAGGGTTCTGCCTCTCGAATTTTAGTAGATCCTGGGGAATAAGATGTCTTGAAAATTTTAGTGCTCGCGGTAATCATATGTTTCGTCTTTACTTTTACGAAGAACGTTCAGTAAGCAAGGCAACACATTTCACTTCAAAAAATGCGGATGTGAGACATCTTGGAATATTCCCGCTTCACCCCGTATAGCACCATGAAGTTTCGATAGGTGGCGGCGATATACACAGCCTTCAAAATTGCTCTGAAACGAAGGTGAGTTCCGATTAGAGGGCTGTCGTTCAGCTCCTTTTGGCGGAAAATCGGAGCATGTCATATATTCATGACCGCTTGCAGAATGTCTACGGAGACCTGGCAGTGAACAAAAGCACGACGAGTCATCGGGAGAGGCGTTTGTCATCATCAGAAGACAGTCGGGTAAACGCGTCCGATTTGCAGCGTGCCGGACGGCCAAACACAGCTGTGACTCCTGCAGTGTTGGAGAACGTGCTGACACTCTCACTCGAGCTGATGGGCGGGTCATAATCAAAGAGCTCACTGCACATCGGGACGTCTCTGCTGCTAGCGCTGGCACATTCGTACCCTGTGGTTCAACGATCAACTATGCAGTGTATGAAGTGTATCGTGGTATACGACGTCAGCACGTTTGCCGCCACAAAAACGCAAACGCACTTTTCCTCCACTGCAACGCAAGGCCTCTCACAAGTCTACGCACCCGAGAGAAGCTCAAAAAACTTCATTAGACTGTTTTTCCTCATCCACCCTACAGCCTTGATCTCGTACCTTACGATTTCCTTCCATTTGGCCCTATGAAAGATGCACTCCATGGGGAGTAGTACGTGGCTGTGCTGTTTTACTTATTTAACGCCCCTCGTACCCTGTGGTACACTCATGCTCATAAATTAAGAATAATGCTGATACATGGTGAAACAGCGCTCTGGTGGGCGGTTTGCGGGTTTAAATCACCTCGGGGTATGACCATGCGGTGCATTTGTCCTGCGGTCGTCGCACGGTGGCGCTGGCAGCTGTCCACATACGCAGAGATGTGTTGGTGCATGTCTGAGTATGATGCAGCGAGTAAGTGTGCAGACGTTTTCAGACGTGCAAAGGTTTCTGTGTGTTGAAAATGGCTCAAAGAACACATATTGAAGACGTTTTGAGGGGTAGAATACTAGGGCGACTGGAGGCTGATCAACAGCAGGTCGTAGCACGGGCCCTCCGTGTGACACAAAGCGTGATCTCAAGATTATGACAATGATTCCAGCAGACAGGAAACGTGTCCAGCCGCTACAGTACAGGACGTCCACAGCGTACAACACCACAAGAAGACCGATATCTCACCAACATTGCCTGCAGACGGCCACGGAGTACTGCAGGTAGACTTGCTGGGGACCTTACCGCAGCGACTGGAACAGTTGTCTCCAGACACGCAGTCTCCAGACGACTGAACAGACGTGGTTTATTCGCCTGGAGACCTGTAAGGTGCATTCCCCTGACCCCTGGTCACAGGAGAGCCCGTAAAGCCTGGTGTCAAGAACACAGTACATGGTCATTGGAGCAGTGGTCCCAGGTTATGTTCACTGACGAGTCCAAGTATAGTCTGAACAGTGATTCTCGCCCGGTTTTCATCTGGCGTGAACCAGGAACCAGATACCAACCGCTTAATGTCCTTGAAAGGGACCTGTATGGAGGTCGTGGTTTTATGGTGTGGGGTGGGATTGTGATTGGTACACATACATCCCTGCATGTCTTTGACAGGTCAGGTCTATCGGGACGTCATTTTGCATCAGTACGTCCGCCTTTTCAGGGGTGCAGTGGGTCCCACCTTCCTCTTGATGGATCATAACGCACAGCCGCACCGAGCTGCCTTCGTGGAGGAGTACCTTGAAACAGAAGATATCAGGCGAATGGAGTGGCCTGCCTGTTCTCCAGACCTAAACCCCATCGAGCACGTCTGGGATGCTCTCGGTCGACGTATCATTGCACGTCTTCAAACCCCTACAACACTTCAGGAGCTTCGACAGGCACTGGTGCAAGAATAGGAGGCTATACCTCAGCAGCTGCTCGACCATCTGATCCAGAGTATGCCAACCCGTTGTGCGGCCTGTGTACGTGTACATGGTGATCGTATCCCATATTGATTTCGGGGTACATGCGCAGAAAACAGTGGCGTTTTGTAGCACATGACGTTCGGGACAGTTTTCTCAACTTACCACCAATGCCGTGGACTTACAGATCGGTGTCGTGTGTGTTCCCTATGTGCCTATGCTATTAGCGCCAGTTTTGTGTAGTCCCACGTTGTGTGGCACCACACCCTCTGCAATTATCCTTCATTTATGAGCATGTGTTTAGTTTCTAGTAATTTCTGTTGCTAGCCAGAAGTGACTTTGCAAAGTAAGATTAGGACATAGCATGTCTGTTTAGTGGCAGTATCTTTAAGTAGAGGGATGAAACTGTCCCCCATCCCCATTAAGTGGACAGTAAACATGTGAGCGTATGTCAGCTTGGAGTACACGTCTCAGTGTCTTAGCCAACCTACTGTCATGCATTTCGAAAAATGGCCGAGTATGATACTCCTGACAAAACCACTCTACGATCGAATTGCCCCGCGATGTCACACTAGTTCTTTCCCAAATTAAACAATGCACTTCTCCTCACCAGCATCACTGCCCTCTTTTGAAGGGTGTGTGAGCTCACATTATAGAGCTGTGTCTCATTTAATGGCAGGATATCGCGGGTCGTTGACGATTTCGGGGAGGGACCCTTCCAGAACACCTTGACAGGCATCGTGAAAAGTTGTAGGATCCGGGCAGGCCACATTACTACAGTCATGTGAGACCTTGTTCCCAAAAGCGTCAGCAGCCCCAGAGACTTAATGCGGCTTCACGACTTGCTTGGTGTTCCGTGATAGAGGAGGCAGGAGTATTGCTGCTGCTTCACCCAGAAAGATGTCCGAGAACCTTTTTTCGATTGTTTACAGCCATAATGGATACGTTTATGCACCTTGACTGTGTGGGATAATTATTTATTTCAAGTATCTGCCACCAGTCACTTTTTATTTTATACTTAATCTAACATAATGCAACGCGTTGCGAACATGTTCTATTGATCTTCAGACGTTTATGCATACATAAATACATACAAAAATAATCTCATTTAACACTGTTTATTTTTAAGTAACATTTCTCTATATGTATGTATGTATGTATAAACGCCTGAAGATGAACAGAACATGTCCGAAACACGTTGCATTATGTTTCATTAAGCATAAAATAAAAAGTGACTGGTAGCAGAAACTTGAAATAAATATTTTTTTTCGATTGTTCTCTACGGCAGTATCAGTTGTGGCAAATTTACTGCCATTGATACGTGTGCAATTGTTTTGGAGGAGAGTAATCGAGTGTCGGCGATCAGTACAGATTTTTCGCTATGATGAGGAGGGTTACTTCTACCATTCGATGTCTCTGTCTCAAGGCCGTCCTGTATCGTTACCCATCAGCCAGTGATCTCCTGTTGCCATCCAATGGTTTTAATGTTTAATACTCTGCCATCACACATTATTATTATTTAAATAAGCAGTCACACTCTTGCCATGAACTGGATCTGGACGGTGTTAAAATGATTTTCCTCCTTTAGTATGCGTTGTGAGTAACACTATACATACCAAATAAAGCACATTTATCCTACTCCCTACCCTGGAGTTATCCACGTCACAGCACGCGTGCGCGCGCGCACACACACATGCATACACACATACACACACACACACGCGCGCGCGCGCGCGCGCGCGCGCGCGTGCGTGTGGCTTTTTTGCTAGTGGGCACCTGCAAAAGGCGCGGTACTAAAATATATATGGCACTCCTTGAAAGCTGTGGCTGATGCGTGGGTAGTGTGCTGTAGAACCTGGTCGCACGCACACGCACACACACATACGCAAACGAACAAAGAAAATAGTGCAATTACGGCCACACTTAGAGAATATGGCCGGAAGTGCTGCCATCTAGTATCTTTAGTCACTGGTTTCGCTATTGGTATGGATACTCGACCAAACTGTATTTGAAAACGGGGCTGTAATATAAATTTTATTCATCTGTCTATAATATTAATTGTTCAACGTGAATATCGACTACCCAATCGTACTCATATAAAATTCCACAGAACCATTTATAAACACTCCTCGCAAACTATTATTGGTAAAAAATTCATTCTTTATGATAGTTTTGTAAAACAAGCATAAGAGACTAAAAAATATCTCGATACAGGCATGCAGCTCCATCTCCAGATATCGTTTGCCAGGTCGTAGCCGGTTTCTGCACGATAACGGCTTCCCAATGCTACTGTACGTTCTGCAAGGCTCTTGTCAGCCATAACTGGCGTAGTAAAAGATCATCCTCACTTCCTTCCGTTCGTGTTATTATTATTGCGAAAACGCTCCACAGTGTGACAGATACCGACTCTGAGCGGCGACTGAGGTTAACATCCGTGGCTTTTTTGCTAGTGGGCACCTGCAAAAGGCGCGGTACTAAAATATATATGGCACTCCTTGACAGCTGTGGCTGATGTGTGGGTAGTGTGCTGCAGAACCTGGTCGCAGCGCGTAGTGGGTCTCAAAGTGTCGGTAAATTCTTCTCTTTAAACAACAGGTACCGTGACTCCATGAAGTACCATGGTTCACACCTGCACTGAGATACGCTCAGGTGAAAGAAGTCATGGGATAGCGGTATGGACGTATGAAAATGGCGGTAGTAAGGTACACAAGGTATAAAAGGGCAGAGCATTGCCAGAGGTGTCGTTTGTACTCAGGTGATTCTTTTGAAAAGGCCACATGTCATTAAGGCCGCTCAACGGTATTTAATAGATTTTGAACTTGGAATGGCAGTTGAAGCTAGATGCCTGGGACATTCCATTTCGGAAATCGTTGGGGAATTCAGTATTCCGAGATCCACAGTGTTATTACTGTGCCGCTACGACCATATTTCAGGTCGTTAGTTCCGTTAGGACAGTGCGGTGAAATGTGGGGTTAATGGGATATGGCAATTACCTTTGCTAACAGCACGACATCGTCTACAGCACCTCTCCTGGGTTTGTGACCACGTCGGCTGGACTCTACATGACTGAAAACTGTGACCTTGTCAGACGAGTCCAGATTTCAGTTTGTAAGACCTGATGGTAGGGTTCGACTGTGGCGCAGCCCCCTCGAAGCCACAGACCCAAGTTGTGAAGAAGACACTGTGTAAGCTGGTGGTGGCTCCATAACGGTGCGGGGTGTGTTTTCGTGGAATGGACTAGGTCGTCTAGTCCAACTGAACCTAGCATTGTTTGGAAATGGTTATGTTGGCCCACTTGGAGACCACTGGCAGCCACGTCCCCAAACAACGATGGAATTATTATGAATGACATGTCACCGGGCTACAATTGTTTGCTATTGGTTTCAATAGCACTCTGGACAATTCGAATGAATGATTTGGCCACAGAGATCACCCTATATGAATCCCATTGAACATTCAAGGGGCGTAATCGAGAGATCAGTTTGTCCAGAAAATAATGCACCGGCAAAACTTTCGCGTTTATGAATGGTTATAGAAGCGCACAGCTCAGTATCTCTGCAGGGGTCATCCAACGACGTGTTGAGTGCATGTCACGTCGATATTCTGCACTACGTCGAGCAAAATAAGATCTGACACGATATTAGGACGTATCCCACGACTTTTGTCACAGCGTATAACTCTTTATATAAAAATACCAGCGGATGTTGTTGTGGCACAGCGGTGCCTGCACAAAGCCATTAGCAGGTGCCACCGTGCCTAAAACCAGGTGACTAGAGATAAGAATATTCATTTCCTACTGGTTGATTTAAGCATAGGAATGTAGTTCTCGGCTACAAATAAGAGTTATTTCGGTGCGAGAACTCATTCCAGTCTGAGACTTGCTAGCAACAACACCAACGACGCCGACATAATCAACAGGGCCGAAACGCCAAATTGGAAACGACGATTCATCAGGGCTAATAAGCGACCACGATTTGACTGCAGTTATTCTGTAGACATGTGTTTCAAATAATTTTTATTTTTCCCCGTGTTTGTGTGAGTGCTCGTTATAGCTGCATTCTGAAGATTAATTTCTTCTTCTTCTATTGCGGAAGTAATGGATGTGTGCATACTCGAAGATGCATATGCAACAGCTACTGTTTATTTTGACAAGAAGATGACGCGACTGTCACTCCAGATCGGTTCGTTGACGCTGTTTTCACTGTGCCTACAAACACTACCACAGCCCGCTCCTTCACCGCCACCGTGGTACAGGCTGATGGACGGAGTGATGACACTAGCTCGTTTACCAACACAGCTACGCCCTGGACCACCTCAGAGTCACCATGGACCATCGTTTCTAGACGCAATCGATGGTAGTATTGCGACGGGTCGGCGGGATATGGTATCACAGGACATCGCTGCAAATGACGATGTCGTAAGTTGCTTGTGGACTTACTCGGGCGCCACTAATTTAGGAAGTCAGAAGAACTACTAGAGACACCTTCATGTAACAGTTTTTTTTTTTTAAATTGAGCATGATACCTACAATTTCTTTTCTTTCTTTGCCGATGAGATGCAGGTCGTATGCAGACGCGAGCTTGCAATGCCACTACTCCGCCACCCTCCCCGACTACTGTGTGTTCGTCGCCCCAGCTCGGTTCGTCGACGATGTATTTGACCTGCCTGCAGATACCACCGCCGCCCGGTCTGTCATCAGCAAAGTGGTTCGGGCTGATGACACTTGCTGGCCAAGTGATGATCTAAGGGAATGCGTTCTTAGAAGCAAGTCTGCGGATACCAGTGACTGTACGCTGGTCAGGGGGCCTGAAGTTGGCGTACTGTAACGCCGAAACTGGAAGCAAATAAAATAAAACTGGAAATATAGCCGGCTGATGGTGTTTCTCATTTGACATTTTTGGCATGCATTAATGTTCAGGAACTGGATGAAAAGGATGTATATTGCTGTGCTTGGGCATTTCTGTCTACCAATACAAATTACTCCATGCATTCAAAGTGTACAAGTAAATAAGAAACATCTGATGTCTGCGAACATTAGATTTGCCGAGGCATCTCATTGCTCTTAACACTCCAGGGCGCACCAGAACTCGAGAGAGATCCCTGATTACTCAGTCCACGTGTACACCGTGGATGTTGATGACAACAAGCTAGAACCTCTATCAATCTCTTAGGTTGGGGATGGAGTTTGTTGGTCTCACCCGCAGAGTCTTCTTCAAGAAGCTTTACTGTTTGAAGGAGCATTTTGATTTAACATCGAACAGGGTGCTCTCGAGACGTGTGGCTTTGAAAAGGATTTTTCACGTTAATCAAAATTTGATATTCGGAAAAACAAGAGAAAATGTCATACAACATAGTGAAATTCTCTTACTTTACAGTGGGATGGGCATTAAGGCGCAAGTGATTTCATCGCCAGGTAAAATTTTAAACGGGGCACCATCTTCAAAGGAGCACTAGTCACTATCGAGACGGCCAAAGTTGCAGTGCAGTTCAAGAAACTTACCTATATCGGAGTGCATGTTCAAGACCTCTCCAAACTCCACACGTACGAATTCCATTACCAGTTTGCAAAGCCAAATTTCGCCGGTCCCAAGTTGTATGGATACAGCCGATTTCATCTATTAGCTGAAAGACTGCAATCTATATGAAGTAATTAGGTAAAGCCATGAAGAATCCGACACGCCTGGATAATAGGTCTACAAACCTTTTGGCATAACACCACAAAATAATAAGTTGCTGCCCTGATGAACGACAAAGCGAGAAGTTCCCAGATGCTGGAGCTTGTGATGCACAGATCGAAAATATGTGCATACTGCATAGGTGCATGTGCTATCCAGATGTGGACTAAGGATGTGCATCGTGTAGCCTCAAAGGCTCTTATGACTGATGATTACGAGAGGTGTCCGCTCGAGAGCGTTGGCGCCGCTCCACATATTGTGCGCCACGGATTCTTTCGCTTCTGAGGCTATACATTCCTCTGCTGTCCGTCGTGGAGATCTGGAGCTCATCAGTCGATAACCGATCTCCACGGACGAAGATTTGTTGTACATGAGGGAGCAAGCCGTCCTGTACATCCGACAGAACCCGCCCCCAGTGGACACCTCACGTCAGCCAGGCAATCATCATAAGAAGAAGAAAAATAAAAAGCCGCCAGAGGCATCTGGCCGTTAATTTGTTTGTTTCAGATTCACAGAGGCCCAACCAAAAAGAGAGGGAAAAAAAACAACTTCAACCTGAGAAGAGCTTAGAAGGAACAGCTTAATTAAGCTCATACTTCTATATGTCGGGCGGAGGATAAGGCCCGTCAGTTGACAGTGACCAGTGACCAGTGAAATTCTTCTGCTGGTGGAACAATGGCTGCCGTGTCATGCCGACAAACTGCTCAGCTGTAAATACGGGATCGGCACCTTCCCGCACTCACGTTATTCACTGAGAGATTGAGTGTATTTATTTATTTCCCAACGGCCTAGTAAAAGAGGGTGGAGGAGCCGACAGATGTTCAGAGCACTCTCTAGTCCTTGGATTTGGAAACAGCCCCTAAAAGGCAAAATAGTCAGCAATGCCCAACGGCGTGAGAATGCAGAAGCCAATGGAAACAACTGCATTAAAGACACCTAACATGTATCCACAGGACATGTAGCCTGTAATTGAAAAAATGTCATGATGATCTCTCCGCTGGCTAAAGATTCCGGACTAGTCCCTCATACGGATCTCTGGGACTGCCAAAGGGAAGGTGACATAAGAGGATTGAGTAATCAATGAAAGGGTAATACTCTCCTTATAAGTATATGGAATGTTAGAAGACCGAACGTGGTAGGGAAGCTAGAAAATCTGTAAAGCAAGTTTCACTCTAGATATACTAGTGGTCAGTAAAGTGAAATGGAAGGCAGAAAAGAATCTCTGCTCAGACGAGTATAGAGTGATATTAACAGCATCAAACATGGTATAGCTGGAGTAGGATTCCTTATGAATAGGAAAGTAGGGCTGAGAATGAGTTACTGTTAACATTTCACTGATAGTGTTATTCTCATCACAATCGACATCAAACCAACACCGAAACCAACAGTCCATGTACATATGCCAACGTCGCAAGCAGAAGATGAAAAGGAAGGGAAATTATATGATACTGAACGCGTAATTTAGTATGTAAAGAGAGATGAAATTGTAATAGTCATGGCATGTAGGATTGGAATGGGGTTGTAGGGGAAGGGGTAGAAGAAAGGGTTACGGGAGAATTAGCTTGTCAGTAGGAATGAAAGACGAGAAAGACTAATTCAGTTCTGCAATGAATTGCTGCTAGAAATAGCGAAAACTCTGACCAAAAACCACAAGAGAAAGAGGTATACTTGTAAATGCCGGGAGGTACAGGAAGATTTCAAAAGGGGCAGGCAGAGATTCCGAAATCAGATATTAGATTTTAAGGCATACCCAGGATCAGATACAGACTCCGATCACAATTTAATAATGATGAAAAGTAGCCTGAAGTTTAATAGTCTAGTCAGGAAGAACCAATGCGCAAAGTAGTGGGACAGGAAGTGCTAACGAATCAATAGATACGCTTGAAGTTCTCGGAAACTACAGATACGGCAATAATGAATATCTCAGTATGAAGTTCGGTTCAAGAGGAATCTACATCCCTTAAAAGAGCATTCAGAGAAGCTTTAAAGCAAAACGTATGTACAAGAAAGGTAACTACAAAGTAACCATGGGTAACAGAAAAATATTTCTGTTGATCGACGAAAGGAGGAAGAACAAATTCTTTAAGTGAAATTCAGGAAAACAAATGCAAGTTACTTAGAAATTAAGTAAATACGAACTGCGGGGGAGCTAAGCATAAACGGCTGCACGAAAAATGTGATGAAATCGGAATGATCGTCGGAAGGTTTGATTTAGCATACAGAAAAATCTAAACAAACTTTGATGAAAAAAAAATGGCTCTGAGCACTATGGGACTTACCTTCTGATGTCATCAGTCCCCTAGAACTTAGAACAATCTAAACCTAACTAACCTAAGGACATC
The DNA here is from genome assembly GCF_023864275.1 of Schistocerca cancellata. Taxonomy (NCBI): domain Eukaryota; kingdom Metazoa; phylum Arthropoda; class Insecta; order Orthoptera; family Acrididae; genus Schistocerca; species Schistocerca cancellata. The sequence continues at coordinate 303,568,823 of NC_064628.1, forward strand.
ACACACATCCATGCCCGAGGCCGGATTCGAACCTGCGACCGTAGCGGTCGCGCGGTTCCAGACTGTAGCGCCTAGAACCGTTCAGCCACTCCGGCCGGCTAGGATCCAGTATTAGAAACAGAATTTAAGAGAACTTTGGGTTACTTAACCATTACAGTACCAACGTATTTTTCATAACCCATAATACCAAGGGGGAGAAGATGAGTTCTTCGTGTCCACCACAAAAAATTTTATAGTTCTAGTTTCTTTAATTTTTTGACCTTTATTAAGAAAAATATTGTATAAAGAGCTACTGATGTGTAATAAAGATCTAGAAACTATAAATTTCTTTTAACACTCGTATTTTTCACTTTCCTCAACATTTCAGTTTACTTAGTATTATTTTCTTAGCAGTATTTCTTTACTTTGGTATTAAAAGTCATTACAGAGTTATTAAAGCACACCTCATTATAATTAAAAAATATTACAGATATTTTAGGTTAAATACAGCAGTTTACCTTACATTGTTTCTGGAATTACTTATTCATCGCATTCTTCAGATTGTCTTCACACTTCGAACATATAACAGACTTTTTGCTCTGTATGTCTAACAGTTGTTGCAATATTCACTTTATTTACTTCTCAGATTTTGACTGGCTTTCACGACAACACAAATGTCATCTTCAGTTTCTTTTGCAGAGAACTTCTATTTGACATTCTGTCCGAGAATACCTCCTATGGCTGAAACTACACACTTCTGGAGTCCTCTAGTATTTGTAGTCCTTTCTTCAATGTATGGTTTCGTGAACTGCAGTGCTGATCACTGAAGAAAAAGCCGTCGCTTGTTAGATTTTGCCTTATTCCACTCTGGGAAGTTGAGCAAAAACAATGTATAACGCTTTAACGCTGCTATGTCCACAAGAGTATAGAAAATTGATGGCGGCCACCTGCTTGCAGCCCTCTTAGTTGAAAATTTCCTCACCATTTGATTGATAGTGTCAACGCCGCCTCTCGTCTCATTATAATACAAATGTGTGAATCAACTGCACCGTCTTAATGTTGAGTCGACAGCAACAAAAGGTTTCTTTGTTGTTTTTCATGGGGAATGTAAGAAACAATTGTGACTGGGTTATTTCCAGTACTATAATCACTGAAAGCAAATTTACCGGAATATAATTCTCTTCTCTTTCAGTTCTTGTGATGTACGCTTCCTTTTAGCTTGAAATGTTCCCACGACAGTTAGCTTGCGATTCCTCCACAAATTATCGGCCAAATCAACTGAACTGTAATATCTGTCTGTGGTGACATTGCTCCCATAATTATGTATAGGAACAACCAGGCGTTTCACTATAGCTGCAGCTAAATCTGATTGTTGTGAAATATCATTTTTCTTCCCTGCAGACGCCTTCATGGTCAGAACACACCTGGTTTTAGAACCTGTCAGCATTCGTATAAGAATATCATACTTTCTAGGTTTCTCCTTCATGAAGACTTTGAAGGGACATCTGCCATGGAACAATGACAACATTCCATCAGTAACAGTGTGCATCCCAGAAAAATAATATTTTCGCAGTAACTCACTCATTTCGTTAAGTACTTCTCGTATTGCAGCGGACTAGTCCTGTTCCCTGTGGTTATTTCGCGTCTCTCTGTCCTCATACCTTACTATTTTAGTACGCTGACGGAATCTAGTTATACTTACGAAGGTGGTCCCATAAGTACACGACCCAACAAAGAAAACACAAATATTTTGGAACAAAATGTATTTATTTTTCAGCTACATACGCTTTTTCTAGCGAAGTTCAATAAGTTCGATAATCTTTTTATAATGAGAAGCGTCTAATTCCTCAAAATAGCCATTAATTGTCGACAACATGTCTTCATTTGTTGAAAATCTTCGACCGCCAAGTCATTTTTTCAAGTTTGGGAACAGAAAATAATCCGAGGGGGATAAATCTGGTGAATAGGGTGCATGAGGTAGCAATTCAAACTTTAATTTATTAATTCTGGCCATTGCAGTAACGGACTTGTTAGCTGGTGCATTGTCCTGAAGAAACAACACTTCCTTGTTGGCCAAATGCGGCCATTTATGCTTGATTTCTTCGCCCAAACGTTGCAATAAGTTCGCATAATACTCGCCGTTGATAGTTTTTCCTTTCCAAGACAGTCAATGAAAATTATCCCACGCACATCCCAAGAAGCCGACGCCACGACCTTGCCTGCAGGTGGAACGGTCTTCCCCTTCTTTGGAGTGGGTTCTCCACTTTGTGTCCATTGTTTTTATTGTTCTTTTGTCTCGGGAATGAAATGGTGGACCCATGTTTCATCCATGGTTATGAAACGGCACAAAGATATCAGCTTTGTTGCCGCGAAACTTCGCTAAACACTCATTTGAAACATCTTCAAGACACAGTTTTTGCTCGAATGTGAGCAAACGCGACACAAACCTTGCACACAGTTTCCTCATGTCCAAATTTTCTGATAATTTATGATGTACCGCACTTTTTGGAATGCCTACTATGTCTGCTAGCTCGTGCACGTTCAGTCGACAATCATCCAGTACCGTTTTGTGGATTTGCGTCACCAATTATGAAGTCGTCACCTCATTTGGTCAACCACTGCGACGCTCGTCTTAGTAGATCGTACTGCCTCGTTCAAACTCAGCTCTCCGATATTTTACTGTACTCAACGAAGGAGCAGACTCTCCCAAAGTGGTATCCAGCTCAGCTTTAATATTTGTTGAGCTGCGGCCTTTCAAAAAAAAATATTGTATCACATAACAATAACCAGTTTTCTCCATTTTCACAAGTTCACTCACAACGTTAACTGTTGTTGGCTGCCAAACAAGCAAACTTGAAACGTATGCTTCATAGATCGTATACTTTCTAATATTTTTCAACAACGACTGCTATCTCTCGGTCAGGCTGGGTACTTACGGGACCACCCTCGTATAGTAGCAATATGAACAAACCTTTCTCAAGTGCTGGACCATAAATCGGGAGCAGGTGGCTTACAATGGCACTCCTTCCCCATAATAATAAATAACCCTATACATGCCATGAATTCAAGTCTTTCAGTTTCCCGTAAACTCTGCCTCAATGCTTTTTAATTGATGTGCTTTATTATGATGCAACAATTTCTGGAGAAAAAATCTTTCCAAATGATTCTCTTATTGTTCCTGCTTTACCTTCGTTTCTTATGCCTTCTTGCTCTTTCACTAAGATTTGTGCTACGCGCCTTGTGATATGAGGAGGTTTTGCCATAAAAAATTCCCAGTGGTTGTAAAATACCTCTCACTGACCTCACCAGCTGCGTCATCATCCATTGCGGGTGCCCGGAGTTCGTCTTTAGAGGCCGTCTGTACACCATCGCTGTCCACAACCTCGCGCTCCACACATTCCGCTTTGTTTTTCTCACCATTTCATCACTGTCCTAAAATTCAATTTCGGAACCTATAGATTCTTCTAAAAGGTCTAATATTTCTCTCTCAGTCAGAAAATGACGGTATAATTTCAATCACAGTTGTCTCTGACACTGGACAAAACGGCACTGAATAGGGAGGACCGAGAAACGAACAGAAACCAAGGATAAATGAGCCATTGTTAAGTTCATTGCTGCTACCCACACAGGGAAATTCAATGCCCAGAGAGCTAAACTGCCTGAATGTTATAATTTAGGGAATAAGACATTCGGTGTCAAGTCACATCTACTGCTAAGGACGTAGACTTTACGACTACCGCCGTTAGACTTAAAGTAACGGGTAAAGTTTAACTGAAAACTTTGATATACTCATAAAATAACATAAATGATAAGTATTTTTTTCAGTAATTTAAAATGCGAAATACCAATCTAAATTACAATATTTACAAAGGGTCGGCACAAAGTACACCCCCACCCCCACCTCCCACCCCCCAGACGTCAGAATATGGCAGAAGGGATAGATATCATTCCATCGCAACTTCTAAAATCGTTAGGGGAAGTGGCAACAAAACGACTATTCACGTTGGTGTTTTGGGTCTATTAGGCTGGCGATACATCTTAAGACTTAAAAAAAAAAAAATCCACACAATTCGGAAGATATCATAAGCCGAAAAGTGCGAGAATTATCGTACAATCAGCTTAACAGCTCCTGCATCCATCTTGTTGACAAGAATAATATACAGAAGAATGGAAAAGAAACTTGAGGATCGGTTAAATGATGATCAATTTAGCTGACTGAAGGGAAATCTGGACACGTCCATAGGGTTCTTATACCAGGAAGAAGCGTCCGACAATGTAGAATGGTGCAAGATGTTCGCAATTCGGAGAAAAAAAAGTAGGGGTAAGCTGTAGGGAAAGACAGCTAATACACAATACGTACGAGATCGAAGAGGAAAGAATAAGAATCTAAGACGAAGAACGAAGCGCTCAATTAAAGAGGATTTAAGACAGGGATGTGATTTGACGCTCCTGCTGTTCAGTCTATACATCGGAGAAACAATGACGGAAATAAAAGAAAGGTTCAAGAGTGGGACTAAAATTCTGGGTGAAAGGATATCGTTGGTAAGATTCGTTGATGACATTGCTCAGTGAAAGCGAAAAGGAATTATAGAATCTGTCAACTGAAATGAACAGTCTAACGAGTACAAAATGTGGACTGAGAGTAAATCGAAGAAGATGTAAGTATTGATAAGTAGCAGAAATGGGAACAACAAGAAACTTAGAACTGGGGATCACGAAGTTAAGGAATTTTGCTACCTAGGCAGCAAAATAAGCGACGACGGACACAGCGAGGAGGATATAAAAAGCTGACTGGCACTGCTACAAAGTGCATTCCTGGCCAAGAGAACTCTACTAGCATCAAACATAGGCCTTACTTTGAAGAAGAAATTTTCTAGAAAGTGCGTTTGGAGCACGGCATTGTATGGTAGTGAAACATGGACTTCGGAACAGAATAGAATCGAAGCATTTGGGACGTGGTGCTACAGACGAAGTTGAACATTAGGTGGACTGATTAGGTAAAGAAGGAGGTGCTTCTCCGTAGAATCGGAGAGGAAAATACTAACAAGAAGAGAGCACAGGCTGACAAGACATCCGTTAAGACATGAGGGAATGGTACTGGAGGCAGCTGTAAAGGGTAAAAATTGTGAGGATAACAGAGATAGAATACATCCAGCAAATAATTAAGCCTTAGGCTGCAGCTGCTACTATGAGATGAAAATTTTGTCGCAAGAGAGGAATTCGCGACGGGCCGAATGAAAGGGACAGAACGCTGATGACCAATCAGAAGAAGAAGTAGGAAGTGATTGACATGAAAGTGAGTGCCTAATAGTTGCGTAAGTTAATGGGATTTGGCATTGTAGATGAAATAGGTACGTATCCCACGTTTTTCAAAAGAGTGAGCCGTTTGATAATGTAAATTTCTTAGTAGTTTGGAAGAATAATTTTATTGTTAATATAATATATACGGCAAAGGTGAGTAAGATTTGCAAGAACGAGATGGAGTCTGTTGTAGGTAAAGAAGAAAAGTGTGGGGAGAATGGAAAAAAAAGTCAAATTAGTAGGTGGGTGAGTTGTAATGTATAAAGTGCATTTGAAAAGAAAGGAGCCGGAGGTTATAAAATGAGATCCGTTGATGCGATCGTAATATCTGTAAGTGCGCTGAGCTCCCAAACTCACCGCTAGAGCCACACAGACGGATCTTAAGTGATGACATAGTGAGCGTCTATACACGTCCACCGTTCACTGCAATTATTAGTACTGGAAGCAGAGGAATGGAGACTTCAGAAGAGAAAAATCGTGCGGTGAATATTCTTACAGCGAAAGGAGTTTGGGGAACGGGAAGTCATCGATGAATGGCACAAGTGTACGGAGAACATTGCATGTCCGCTTCAGCTGTGGTGCTGAATCCATCCACTGGGGCAACGGCTGCCATCGTAACCCGCGCGCATACACTTGTTGGACAATGGTAATGCTGTGTGGCGTTCCAGATGGTACCAATGACGTCCGTCTTTCGTTGAACCGTATGTACCACGTCTTGACCCTTACAGAGAATATTCGAAGCTGTTCATATACAGTTGCTATTATGTGATGAATTCCTATTACCCGCTCTCCTTCCGCACTATACCCTTTTGCTCTTCTTTTCAAGCCTCCAGTTCATCATTTTCAGAATGGCACTGCAGTAGACGATCGACACGTCTTCATATAGGGACCAAACCTCCGTATGCAATGACATTACGATCTCTTTAGTGGTTTTCTTTGCTAAACTCCACCTCATTTATTTTCGAGTGCACTTATACATAGTAATGATAAGAAAAGTAATTATTTTATGGTCACGAGTATTAAGTTCAAATTCCGGCCGGAGTGGCCGAGCGGTTCTAGGCGCTACAGTTTGGAACTGCGTGACCGCTACGGTCACAGGTTCGAATCCTGCCTTGGGCATGGATGTGTGTGATGTCCTTAGGTTAGTTAGGTTTAAGAATTTCTAAGTTCTAGGGGACTGATGACCTCAGAAGTTAAGTCCCATAGTGCTCAGAGCCATTTGAGCCATTTGAGCCATTGAGTTCAAATGTTTTGTAAACATAATGAGACTGAAATGAAGGTTAACAACATCAGTGAGTTGCTTATATGATGCAGAAGGTCACAATTTCATTACTGTGAAACATATTATTACTGATTATTAGCACGTATGGGCCTGCTCAAAAGGAAAGTGTGTGAGCTGTGGCGGGACCGGTGCGAGTAGTATCTCGGGCAATAGTCCGATCGATTTCATAGTAAAGACGTTTGTCTTTGGGTTTGGGCCGGTTCGAGATACAAGGGAGTACCGACCGCGAGTAGAGAGAGGACAGAACGCTTTGAAACGTCACGCGGCGGAGCGCAAGTCGCCAATTGGCTGGCGGACAGAAGCGAAGGCGACATGCCTGAGACCGGGCGGCGGTTGAATCGACGGGAGTTGGCCGGCCCTTTGCATTCTCCGGCAACCTCGTGAGCGGTGGATGTGCCAGCTTCCTTGGAGGGTCACGCTGTTATGGTCTTGCGAAGAGATGGTTTGACATCTTCGTGAAATCGCCCCAGCATCAAGACACCAAGTTAAGTACGCTGTTAACTAAGTGCGCTTAGTAAAATGTCATTGTGATCGCTCTTGGTACAGTAAGACGTTGCAAGACGTGTGACATTATGTTTGTTCGATTTCATTTTAGGCGTCTTCCTAGGCTGTGCTCTGCTTCCGCGTAATACTGATGTATTTGCAGATATGTGTTTTTAAGTTTTAGTGAGTGTTGGTTTTCCTGAGTCAGTTCATTTCTCACTCTTATTGTTGTTTATCAAGCACTGTTTCTCTTAAAGGAAACACTTGTGTGTAAATTTAGTTGTTGTTTAGCCTTGATTTTATAGAGTAATTTATTGGTCAATCTTAAATGTTAAGGTTAAGAAAAGTTTTTCTGCCTTCCATTGTCGGGTGTGATCTGTGTTTCAATGAGCTGAGGCAGTGGGCAACCGAAGCACAGGGTTTCCCTTTAGATTACAAGTTTGGCTTACGGGCGATGGACTTCGTCTGAGCTCGTGTGTTCCTCTTTGGTAGCGTTTGCATAGTTCACATTTTGGTGGTCTACTCGAAGTGAGGTTGGAAACAGAGCCACGTCTTGATTCGAAGTTAAGTATTACTTCACTCGGTCGGTTCCACCCTCTGTGGTTAAAAAAAATCATTGCGTGGTTCACTCTCAAAGATTGCCCAGCTTATGTTTAACAAATATGTTTTAAGTATTCTTGTAAAGTTGAGTCTGTGTGTGTCAACCGTTATTTTATATGGAAAGTTTGGGATTGAAAGGGGTTTTAAATAATGTTGTTTTGTTAAAGTTATGGTTAAATTCAGCCTCAGTGGCTTTTGTTAGTTTTGGTGGAAAACCATGGGCTATGATAATGAAAATGGTCTTAAATACTGTGTCTTAAATAGACTTGGTTGATAAAGTTATTTATTAATGTGCTCATGATTTATGTAATGAATGTCTCTTAAATAATCTTGCCCGAGTGGCGCTTGTCAAAATTTAAGTGGTTAATTAATAAACCTATTGGAATTAAAATGTTCACTTTATTGGGTCAGCCCTTCCACCCCTTTGAATTTAAGGGTTAAACAAACAGCTGTTAAGTACCAACGTTCCAGTGTGTCTCGTATTGTTTTATTGGTGATGATCCAGCGAACGTGGATATTATTAGAGTAAACATGCAATTATGTTAGTGTTCAGTGGTTTAGTAAAATGGAAATTAATTGTTGGAATGGGAGTGTTATTGGTGAACTTTGCTATGGGTTAGAGACGGAACAAATGTTTTTCATGACAGATTTATTGCCACATGGTTCGAGAGAAGGATTTTAGCCGTAGTTGGATAGAGAATCAAGAAGCAAGATAGGTTAAAATAAATTTGTATTAAACTAATTAGTTATTTAGAATAGTGAGTCATTTAATTATGATCATGTATAGCTGTAATTGATTTTGGGAACGTTAATATATCTCATTGACCCGCCAGGTTAGATGAGAGCACTAATGCGCTGCTTCCTGGACTCAGGTAGCGTGCTGGCCTTGGTTCGAATCCACCTGGCGGATTAACGACGAGGGCTGGTGAACCTGCCAGCCTGGATGTGGTTTTCTGGTGGTTTTCCACATCCCACTAGGTGAATAATGGGCTGGTCCCCACGTTCCCACTCACACGACTCGCAGACATTTGCAACACGTTCACACTGTTCCATGGTTTACACTCGATGCAGCTGGGGTACACTGATTCCGTCCCGGAGGGAGGGAGGGGAGGAGGGAAGGGGGTTTTGGGGTGGTGGCAGGAAGGGCATCCGTCCACCCCTTCAATTAACCGTGCAAAATCCGATTGTAGCCACACGGACCCTGCGAAAACCGTGTGACAATGGTGCAAGCAAAAGAAGATTAATGTATCTCATTATGTTGGTACATAAGTTGTGTAGTAATAGCGATGAATGAGTGATGAATGAAGTTTAGCTGAATAAGAATGAAAGTATGATGTTAGTTAAATGATTCAATCTGCAACAGAATATTTGCATATAGGTTAATTGTAAGTGAAGAATACTGCATGATTTTGTTTATGTGATTACACATACGTGAAGGCATATAGAAAACAAGAGATTACTGATGATACTATTGGGCTAAAAATTAAGGGAATATACAACATAGTGTGGCATGAGAAACCTGAGTCTGGTGCATGGGGTTAGAAGTTGTACAATTTAGAACTGAAGCGAAATCTTCTTGTTTCGCCACTAAGATCACATACTCTCCCAACAGCCTGCTCCATCAGTTACACTCTCTGTGGAGAAACGGCAGTCCATTCTTCTTCAAGAACCTAAACCAGCGGTTAGTGATGTTGGACACTAGAGCGAAATCGGTGTGCTGACTCCTTCCAAAGGTGTTCCATTGGGTTCAGGTCAGAACGTGTGACAGTGTGAGTGGCAAATCCGCTAAGAATTATATGAATGGTGAGTATTTGGTTGAGCAGTTCGTAACAGGCAAGTTGCAATAGTGGGGCCAAGCAGAGTGAGTCAGGCTGCACACTGGGCAGAGCAGCTAGCCGCTTGTGGCAACAGTTATCACGGGTCAGGCACTGGGTGGCAGGTAACAGTGAGTTGGTGGTTTGGAAATTCCAACGCCTAGGGAACTCCAGCGACATGACCGCTGAGAGTGTAAGCTGGCGAAGTGACAGAACATATAAAATGAAAACCTGATATATTCACTGAAAATACCAAAGCAACTTACAGACATATGACCTTAACTCTAATTGCAGCGTTTCATACGTGGTAGTGACAAGAGCTCAACAAAATTATTACAATGTTTAAAAAATTATTACTAATAATGTTATTGGCATTTGTAATTATAACCTGAAGCTAATGATTGTGACACTCAACATTTGTGTATGCTATGTCGTTCTGGATGTCTATGAAACGAACAGGTTTCTACAATTCTAAAACAAGTATGCAAATTTTTATAAACTTTATACTGAATAACACGGAAAGATTACCCTAAACAATATTTCTCCACGTGTACACAGTTGAATATCGTCAGGAGAGTCCCATTCTAATGTCCCCTCAATCAAAATATCTATTGAGTATATGTGGTTTCTGTTCTTTTGGACATCCTGCAGCCATTATGCATCCGGACACAAGGGAATGAAAGATATTAGCTGTCAGTGGTCACTCAATTGTATTAGTGGGGCAAGCTGAAAATTTGTGCCAGGTCAGGGTTCAAACCCAGGTCTCCCGGTGTACTAGGCAGATACGCTGACCACTAAGCCATCCACACACAGCGATCACCACAGCTGTACGGACTAATGTAGCACACCACTCGTTGGATACAAATTCTCACCTTTTACCACACTACTGATGTAGTGCCCCTGTTCGTTAGATTCATTGCTCTCAAATCACGTAGATTCCAGTAAGAGCTCGAACTAGATGTGCATCGGCACTGAAGTGATCATTGGCCATCCCCAGCCTAATTATGTATGTGTTGTCTGTTCTTTTGGACATGTCCGAGAGAACAGGCACCATTTTGATCCTTCAGCCACTATGAATCAAGACAGAAAGGAATTAAAGACATTAGCAAGCAGTGGGTGTTACCTAGTAAGTGAGAGACCCGGTTTCGTTCCGGCACAAATATTCAGCTTTGTCCATTAACGTAAATCGATGACAACTGGAAGCTAATGTCTTTGGTTCAAAAAATGGCTCTGAGCACTATGGGACTTAACATCTATGGTCATCAGTCCCCTATAACGTAGAACTACTTAAACCTAACTAACCTAAGGACAGCACACAACACCCAGCCATCACGAGGCAGAGAAAATCCCTGACCCCGCCGGGAATCGAACCCGGAAACCCGGGCGTGGGAAGCGAGAACACTACCGCACGATGTCTTTCGTTCCTTTGTGTCTTGAATCACAGCGACTGCAACATCAAAATGCTGTCTGTTCTTTTGGACATGCCCGAAAGAAGAGACAACATATATACAGGGTGTTACAAAAAGGTACGGCCAAACTTTCAGGAAACATTCCTCACACACAAAGAAAGAAAATATGTTATGTGGACATGTGTCCGGAAACGCTTACTTTCCATGTTAGAGCTCATTTTATTACTTCTCTTCAAATCACATTAATCATGGAATGGAAACACACAGCAAAAGAACGTACCAGCGTGACTTCAAACACTTTTTTACAGGAAATGTTCGAAATGTCCTCCGTTAGCGAGGATACATGCATCCACCCTCCGTCGCATGGAATCCCTGATGCGCTGATGCAGCCCTGGAGAAAGGCGTATTGTATCACAGCCGTTAACAATACGAGCACGAAGAGTCTCTACATTTGGTACCGGTGTTACGTAGACAAGAGCTTTCAAATGCCCCCATAAATGAAAGTCAAGAGGGTTGAGCTCAGGAGAGCGTGGAGGCCATGGAATTGGTCCGCCTCTACCAATCCATCGGTCACCGAATCTGTTGTTGACAAGCGTACGAACACTTCGACTGAAATGTGCAGGAGCTCCATCGTGCATGAACCACATATTGTGTCGTACTTGTAAGGGCACATGTTCTAGCAGAACAGGTAGAGTGTCCGGTATGAAATCATGATAACGTGCTCCATTAAGCGTAGGTGGAAGAATATGGGGCACAATCAAGACATCACCAACAATGCCTGCCCAAACGTTGACAGAAAATCTGTGTTGATGACATGATTGAAAAATTGCGTGTGGATTCTCGTCAGCCCACACATGTTGATTGCGAAAATTTACAATTTGATCACGTTGGAATGAAGCCTCATCCGTAAAGAGAACATTTGCTCTGAAATGAGAATTGACACATAGTTGGCTGAACCATTCGCAGAAGTGTACCCGTGGAGGCCAATCAGCTGCTGATAGTGCCTGCACACGCTGTACATGGTACGGAAACAACTGATTCTCCCGTAGCACTCTCCATACAGTGACCGTCAACTGCACGAAGAATTGCCTCGTCCATTGCAGGTGTCCTCGTCGTTCTAGGTCTTCCCCAGTCCCGAGTCATAGGCTGGAACGTTCCGTGCTCCCTAAGACGCCGAGCAATTGCTTCTAACGTCTTCCTGTGGGGATACCTTCGTTCTGGAAATCTGTCTCGATACAAACGTACCGCGCCACGGCTAATACCCCGTGCTAACCCATACATCAAATGGGCATCTGCCAACTCCGCATTTGTAAACATTGCACTGACTGCAGAACCACGTTCGTGATGAACACTACCCTGTTGATGCTACGTACTGATGTGCTTGATGCTAGTACGGTAGAGCAATGAGTCGCATGTCAACACAAGCATCGAAGTCAACGTTACCTTCCTTCAATTGGGCCAACTGGCGGTGAATCGAGGAAGTACAGTACATACTGACGAAAGTAAAATGAGCTCTAACATGTAAATTAAGCGTTTCCGGACACATGTCCACATAACATCTTTTCTTTATTTGTGTGTGAGGAACGTTTCCTGAAAGTTTGGCCGTACCTTTTTGTAACACCCTGTATAATTAAGCCAGTGACGGCGAATGAGCCCTTCAGTGTAGATGAACACAAAGCTTGAATTCTTAGAGGAATCAGTGGGACGCCATGAGTAATGAGGATAATGATCAGCGCTACTATATTAGTAGTGTGTGGTACAAGTTTAGAATTTGGGTCTGACAGGTGGCGTGCTAAGGTGGTCTGTGGTAGTATGGTGACCACTGTGTCCACATGGCAGAGCGGTCAGGGCATCTGTCTAATGAGCAGGAGACATCGGTTCGAATCCTAGTCTGGCATAAACTTTCAACTTGACTCAATGATATAAGTCAATGGCCTCTGCCCGCTAATGTCTTTAATTCCTTTGTGTCTGGTTTATTTAATGACATTTCAATAACTTCATGTGTGTCATATTCTCAATAGACTAATGTAGGACTGCAACGTCCATTTGTATGAAGACATTATATTGACTAATTGTAACTGGAACTCCAGATATGGCTAGCAAAATAATGAAAGCAAACTCTCAATACTAAATTTAGAGAGAAAAGTATAAGATGAGATAAATTTAATCAAGAGTACTTAATGTATATATTTAAATTCTGTAAAAGTTATAATAAAAAGAAAAAAAAATTCTTTATTCAGTCCATTACATTATACATAATAACCCACTACCTAACTACATTAGTGGGTCCTGATAATGATACAGATAAGATTCAGCTATCTAATTCTACACTACAGGTAATTTGTTATTATTATTTACTCTAATCTTACCGCTATGAGGCTCTAAGCTTCTTAATCGACGGGGAAAATACATGCTACCTGCAGCGTTACAAGTGTCCCAGTGCTACTATAAACCTACTAGTTGTTGGCCAGGCCCACTGAGCTAATCCCAGTCGGCATGCCCCTGGCACTGGGCTGGCCCTTAACTTGGTGTCGCTGCAGTCTATTCTAAGGTATTATCCTATCTTCTACATCTACTCTAATTAAATAGGTCATAATCGGTGTGCGTCATAGTCCGGTATTTATGTACACCCCTCCCTCCTAGTCCAGCGCAAGGCGGATTCCAGCCGTGAAGCGGCTGGCCAGTCCTTACCCGGCGGTACAGGAAGTGTGCACGAGGTCGTAGTCGGTGAAAGTTATTTGTCTTTAATGATGGTGGTTGTCCGTTAAAAAGTTCTTAAGTATCTTTTTTGATATCTCATCTGTAAGTTTGTTTAAGATGTCAAAGGTGTTGTCATGCCTTAACAAGTGGTACGTGTCATTGTTTGGTGGCTGTTGTCTTAGCTCATGGGCTACATCATCGAAGAGGTGGCACTCATACACCACATGTTCTGGGGTGCCCCGCACTGCACCACAGTCACACGCTGGTGTAGCCTGCTTCCCAAACCTACATAGGTATGTTGGATATGGTCCATGTCCAGTAAGAAAGTGCAGCATTCCTCTCGTGGGCGTGAAAAATGTAAGTTTTATTCTTTCTTCTATGTTTGGTAGCAGCTCATAGGTTCTACGACCTGTATTATTCCATTGTTCTTGCCATAGTTCCATCCCTCTCTTTTTGATGGTATACTTGTCCCCTGCGTAAACCCCAAGTATCTCCCTAATTTTGTCCCTGTTCTCCTTTTTTGCCCAGTACCAGGCAGCCTGTTCACGAATTTTTATATCTAATGGACAGATTCCCATTAGTACCAACAGCGCTCCCCCAGGTGTTGTCCTATAAGCCCCTGCTGAACGTAGAAGCATATTCCGCTGCACTCTTCTTACGGCCATGGCAGGCATGACCCTCGTGAGTCTGTGTGCCCAGACTCCTGATCCGTATCCTATTATTGAGGTCAGGATGCTATTATGGTATAACTTGATTAAATTGGGTGGGAGGTGAAACCGCTTGTGACCGATTCCGATGAGATTGTTTAATAGAACCAAGGATTTCTGTGATACGGTGTCAATATGTGATGCAAAGTTCCACCTCTCATCGATGATTACACCCAGGTATCGGGCCTCGCGGCGCCGAAGAACTGGTATACCATTTATTCTTACCGTCGGATTTCTGACCAATTGGCCTTTGAGGAGTAGGTATGTGGATTTGTTGGGCGCAATCGTCATTTTACTTCTATGGCACCACGATGTAAGGACAGTTAAGGCTCTTTCCACTTTCGGCTCTAATTCCTCGCGGCTTCGGCCGCCGACCAGCAGGAGGAGGTCGTCAGCGTATGCTATGACCTCTAGCACATCGTCACAGTTCTTTAGATCTTCAAGTAATGGCTCCATATTGATGTCCCAAAAGAGAGGTCCTAGGACAGAGCCTTGAGAACATCCTTTGGTGACTATGCCGCAAGGGGCCGATAGCCAGACCTCCCTGTCTGCACAATAGCTCCTCAGACATCCATATAGTGGCCCTGGGCAGTTCTTCTCCCGCAAGCAGGAAAAGAGTGAGGGCCACCACAGGCTGTCGAAGGCGCCACTGATGTCTACCATGATGCCGACGACATACTTGTGCGGGGTAGAGCCACAGACCTCGGCAGCCAGGGCGATTGCGTCAGACGCAGAACGCCCAGACCGAAAGCCGAATTGCCTGTCACTCATCCCACACAGCATGCGGTGTGCTGTCAGTCTGTCCGCCAGTAGCCTCTCAAAAAGTTTGCCCAGTACGTCTAACAAGCAGATAGGTCTATAGGATTTAATTTCTGTGGGATCTTTGTCTGGACTCTTTTTAATGATAATTACATTGGCTTTTTTCCATATTTCTGGGAATTTCCCGAGTTTCAAACACTCGTTGTATAACTTAGTGAGAGGAGCTACGAGCTGGGGGGCAAGGAATTTCACCACTTCCGCAGTAATGCCGTCCGGGCCAGGAGCTTTCCCTCTTTTGAGGGCCTTGATCTGGGCAGCAACCTCCTCCTCAGAGAAGGGGTAGATTCTGATGTTATTGTTGTAGTCCCTTTGATCTTCTCTCCTTATTGTTTTTTGTTCTTCAGTCTCATTTTCCTCCACATCGTAAGGCAACAGGACCCGGAGGAGGGCCTCAGCAGTTTCCTGCCACGTGCCCGTCATCCGGTTCCCATCCCTAACGGTGGATAACACCATAGGTGATCTTATCTTTTCTCGTACCAGTTTGTATGGGACACCCCATGGGTCTATAGCCAGTTGGCTTTTTACATAATTTTCCCAGCTTCTGAGTCTGACTGCCCTTAACTCCTGTTGGAATTGTTCTTTACTCTCTCGATAGATCTGAAGCCATCTTTGTTTTTCCCTCCAGACGACACTCCGCTGGTAGTACCTCCTTGCCCTCCTCACAGCCTGGCGCATCTGTCCTAATTCGACCGACCATGGTGTGGGGGTGGCCGCAACGGCTCTCCTCCTGGTTGGTACAGCTGCTCGCACCGCTCTGGTGATCGCCTGTACCAGTCCTTCGGCGCATTCTTCCACGTTTTCGTCACCCTCCAGCAATGTCGGAATGTTGCACTCCTCCGCGAGACGGTCCCAGTTAGTCTTGTTGTTGTTAAGCTGCAGCTCCCACCCCATGTCCCAGTGGCACTCCCTTTCCCCAATGATGAATGTAATTAAGTTATGATCACTGGTGGTTGCTTTGTCCCACACTTTCCAGTTATCGACTTTTGTGGTCAGGTTTGGTGTTATTAACGTGACGTCAATGTTTGTGCCTTCTCCCCCTCCGCCAATATAGGTAGGGGGGTTCCCTTGTTGGTTGGCAACCACCAGTTGTAATGCCATGATTGTCTCCTCAGCCTTTAGCCCCCGGTCATCGTGCGTGCCACTGAACCATAGGGGGGACTTTGCGTTTATGTCTGCTGTCACGAGCAATCTTCGTCCCCGCAATGCCGTGGCAACTTGTGTAAGTATTTCTAGAAACTCGTCTATTCCTCTTCCGTATTGGAAGTATACATTACAGATGTAAATCACTCCAGTGGGTGTTTGAAGTTCCACGACATTGCAGTGTTCGCCAGAGAATTGCGCAAGGACTGTGGCTCTAAGTGATCTGTTGGTAATTACAACTGCAGCTTTTGGCTCTATGTCATAGTGTATAATTTGCCAATTGGCAGCCATGAATGGGATCCGCCCCGCTTGGGAGTACGGTTCCTGTAAACAGAGTACATCTAGACTCTTCTCTTCCACCACCTTCCGGAGTTCCTGCAAGACTAGTTTGCTATTATGAGTGTTTATCTGACCCACGTTTAGTTGGCTCACGTGGGAAGTATGTATGAATGTGTGATTCTGGCCAATTTTTTGACCAGTCGTGGGCTACTCTGCCATTAGTTATCACTGATTGACAATATAGATCATCCATGTCAAATTTCTCGTTTCTTCTTTCGAAGACCTTTTTGACTAGATCTCGCAGGGCTCCGAAGTCGGTGGGGAGATTCATTGTCTTGAGCTGGATTCTGTCCACAGCCTCCATTACTGGAAAGGTGACATCTCTACCATACTCGTGGCCGACACGTACCACATGTCTCAATGCAGTTGTGAGGATTGCCGGCTCCTCTAATCTTGATAGCTGCAGCGCATGCTCCAGGTTGGGGTAAATTCGTTGGGGATCAATTCCCATTACACCCCGGGATGGTGAGTCAGAGGATGGGTTTGAGCTACTTACTTCATTATACTGAACATGTTTGGTGGTTACTACTTCTTTACTGTGTGATTGTGAACTCCCAAGTATAGGATGCCTGTGTGGTCGAGAATGCTCTTGTTTCGACCCAGGTCCCCAGCAAGGAGGAGAGGGAACGTCTTCTTCACATGGTTCAGTCTGTATGCAAACATCTTTCATCATTATCACCAGAGATCGTGGTTGCGTGATTTTTTGTATAAATTCTTTAAATTTGTTTGCCCTCAGAGCGTCCCTCAGCCTCTTGCTTGGGGATTTCCTTTTTGGCTTCCTGAGTTCAGTTATGGCCTCAGCCATAATCAATTCGAGAGATTAGTCTGTGTTCTAGCATCCTATACGTTGGGCAGTTCCTCCCAGTGGTGTTGCACGGTTTCCTTCCCCTTTTGGTACATGGAATGCATGTTGCGTTTTTATTACAGTTTTTCCTTGTGTGATCCTCAGCCCCACACCTGGAGCAGGCCGGCCTCCTTTCACAATGCTTATGGACATGGTCCAAATCGCCACAGTTGTGGCATCGGGGGACTACTAGATAGTCTCTAACATTGATGGCGTGAAATCCTATATAAATTCTCCCCATAGCGGTAAGTTTTCGCCACATCTTGCCAGAGACCTCGGCGACGTGATGGACAACATCCCGTTCCCGAGGTCCCGTTTTGAAACGCAGCTTGAATTCATTTCTAAATGTTTCCCATTCTGTATCGTCAAAATTTTGATTTTATATGGTTTCATAGATGTCGCTTTCAGTTAGAGCCACAGGTACGTCATACAGTATCACCAGAGGATTTCTTTTCTTGGGAGGTTCACATTTAATGGCCTTATTAAGTTTAGAATTATTTAGTATTTTGTCCCTGTCTTCCTCTGTGGCAAGATCTACTACGACTACATTTTTTGTGGCCTTTACTTTGTTAATTTTTATTTTGTCCCTAGCCGGGTCAATTGTTGTTGTAAAGATCTCCTGTGCCTTTTTGATAGTCTGACCAGGCAGGGGTCTTAAAAGGACTGCCGTGTCTGGTTTTTTTGAGATCTTCGCAATTGTTTCCTTTGTTGTTTGGGCTTTTGTGGCGGCTTGCGCCACCACTCCGGCCCATGTCTTGACTGGTTGTAGTCTCAATCTGGCATTCTCCTTCTCCAGCTCTTCGAGACGCCCCTCGAGCTTCGCGTTTGCAATAGCCCAGGCAGCGAGCTCGTTCTTTATTGCCAGGACCGCAGCCTGGCTGATTTTACCGTTCTTGACACTAGAGTCTAATATTTGACTAATGCGGCAATGTCTATCATAAACATTCTCATCGTCATGTCCCACTTCCTCCTGCGAGGTAGGGACAATAGACACACTCGTCCTCGAAGTCGCACTCATATCACTCGTCTCTTGGTCAGCCATGATTTGTTTGACGAGTGAAAAAAGTAATAATACCTGTAATTTCGTAAACAATGGCACTACACTGACCATCAGAATGGTCATATGACTAAGGTTTTAATTAAGCATGTAAGACAATTCGCGGTCGTTTGTCAGTCTGCGTTTGGATTGGTTAAGTGTTTTGAAGGCACTGTGCATCCACAGAGCTTCTTGGGATTGACTTCCTAATATCTTGGTGTCCACCTGTTCAAGGTGTAGATCACGTTGTAACTCTGAATGCTGTTGGACTCACAGGCCGATTATCACCGAATGAATATTTTCCAACCACGCTCATTTTTTACTCTATAAAAGATATTGAACTTTCTGATTTTGGCTGTAGGTTTTCATGATGTTGTTGTTCTGCTCTAAGCATTTAGCCAGCACTTGCTATCGTCTGCGAATGCTCTGCCTCCACTAAGACATAATGTTCCTAGATATCCTGAATTAATTGACAATCGACGTGAGGCTACCATTTGAAATACATTTCCGCGTGTTCATTCAAACATAAACATGTCGTCAAAGTTTAAACTATCTGTTGCAGAGCACATAATTATCCCATGGACCTGTTTCATATTGTTTACACTTTGTTGCTTGGCGCTGCACGCTTATTGAGTTTGAAGGAAGGACTGGGCAAGTGGGGACTGGACATCATTAATTACAAGAAGAACGCTAAATGCCATTTATTAAAAAATACAGATTCACATACAACACAGAAATACGTAAGATTCAAGACAATAATTTTTTTCTGAGGAGAATAGCGACTACCTTCATTAGGCCACACTAAAATTATAGGAGCAGCTAGTTAAATCTGAATTGGACAGAGCAGAAAAGTCTGAATATTAAACTAGTTAATCTCTGGAAACCACAAAAAATATCAAACAGGAATTAATAATAAATGCTTCCGATAAGGCATCAAATCTCGAGGACAGTAAACACTTTAAATAAGATAGCAAATCTCGAGAAGAGTAAATATCATAATACCCGGCATTAAATTCTCAGCGCAACGCCGGAAGCGGACGAGCCTAAGCAACAGAGGCGCTCTGAGTCACCGTGAACCGAGAAGGCTCACAATAGACCAACCGAGCATTAAACACACATTTAAAATACAGTTTTAAAACAAGAGAAAAGATACATATAATCATTCAATGCCATTAAGCCAACTCAAGGTCCCCACCGTTTAGTTAAAGGAATCTCTATCTTCTAATGAAAATTTGAGAAAAGCGAACCGATATGTGTACTAACTAACAGTCAGAAACAGAACACATCCTTTACGCTGCTGGTCATTACTCATTAAACGATCCCCACGCTAGCGATGAGAAGCAAGTAGTGAAATTTGAATGTTAGGAGCAAAGGCCTTCGCTATTACATATTGAATCTATGAACCACCAAATACCTTAATATAGATATCAAGATTAAGGAGTTAAATAAAAGACAAATAAACACACCAGAAGGTCTTCCCTCATGGGAGACAGTGTAACCAAAACGAGACGACAAGTTACAGTCACAATAGCGACAGTTTGGCGACAGAAAGGTTCTCTCGGCAAACGCTCTAAGCAAGCAGGCACGCTCTAGGTGGAAACGCGCTGGCGGGATTTGCAAAACGTGAAAACAGCACTTGGAAAGACATTAGCTGACAGCTGAACCCTTGTGAATAGTTTCAAAACTTGTTCATCCGGTATGTTTAATGGCGGCTGTCGGAAGACTGCTTCCAGCTCCAAGATGTCAGCCGCGGTAGCCCCTGGAACTGGAGTCCCACCGCGGAGTGCGCCCCTATAGACTCGCAGCACTGCTCACCTTTAATGTTGATTATCTGTTTACTTTTTATTTAGTTACTGTGCTAAGTAATGAGCCTCACGATTGATCCATCCTTCTATTAGGGCTTAAAAGCAACATTGTATGATTACTTTTTGACTAAGTCGGCCCCTCTAATATCTTAGCAGGCTTTCACTGTCTGCTGCTCAGACAGCAAATATTTGATTTCGAATGGTGTGCGGACGATTTGGATGGGATTCGGTTACTGAAAAGGGGACATACAATTCAAGGTTTATTTCCCCAAAACCATTAATTAACTGTAATAAATTACACTGTGGCTTACAAATTACAGTGACACAAACAAATCAAGCTGCTTAAAATATGAGGCAATAAAAATGTTATATACCACAGGTAAACAGAGAAACTTCAAAACTGTTTACAATTTGATACATTAACAAATAATCATTGTGCATTAAACTACATACTTTCACCTAATACAGTTAAATTTTTAAATGTGAAGCACAAATGTATAACTTACAATTAAATTTTCAGTTGAAGTTACTCCTTCCTATACCTTCTTTAAAAGAGTGATAAAATTTCCAACAGGTATCTCAATTAAAAATGCCCTAAAATCCTTAACACAAGAACACGTACATCACTAAATATATGTACGGCAAAGCCCAACATCAACAGCGCAAAACACATTCAAACTCTCGCCAACATGGGCCGGTTGCCGGTCAAAACATGTTACGACTACCAGAGCGGGCAAACTTACATAAGTAATAACACAAGCCACCTAGCAATCTTGCCAAAATCAGTTTACACGAAGGAGGAAGAAGGGGGGGGGGGACACAATAAATACCATACGCAAGTGCACTTGCCAAACCTACTACTAAAAATACTGTATAAAAGGCTCTCAATTAATGACAAATCCGGGATAGGCCCGGCAATATTGCACCTGAGCGCTAGTAGCCAAAATAAGGTTGACAGATACCTAGGTCTGACATCTTAGGGCTAACTGGCACAACACATATATAAGGGTAAAAGAACAAGCAAATGCCAATGCCCAATAATTGAAATAGGATTAAGTACACACGAGGCTAAAATCAATTGCTAGCATCTTGGACATCGTCTTAGGCTTAATTGATACTACAAATAAATAAAGGTAAAAGAACAGACAAATGACAATGCCTAGCAATTAAAATAAAAATAAGTAAGCACAAGGCTAAAAGCAATTGCTAGCAACTTAACAAGCACACATAAAAATATCAAACTGCTGCCACATCACAAACAGAACATGCGCGCGCGCAGTCCCCAGCAAGCCAGAAAACCAATAACACACACTTCAGCAACCGAGCCAGCCTGACCACAGTAATTTCAACTCAGGGCGCGTGAGCACACCGGGTCCACGCAAAACACACAATGACAAATAATGCCCACCAACAGATACGGCTACCCCCCGGGCGGGAAAACAGTGGCGACGACCGGGTACACACCAGCAGAAAACTCGACACCCAGACTCCGGCTAAAACGGAATCACGCAGAAAATATAAACAACAGCTGAAATAAGGTGAAGTAAGGTGAAACGAACCCCGCCACGCAGACCGGACAGAGGAAACACACAGAAAGCCTGCCCTGCAGTCCTTACAACTCCCGGGTGCGGAAACCCAAGAGATATCGAGCCACCCTTTTCAGAGGCGGAGAACCTCGAGCGATCGCGTGCGGGGATCCGTCAGCTGTCCACTACACCACATCATCAACACGCCACACTGCCCAACGCCCAAATCAACGAGGCCCGCCAACAACGAGACCACACCTCCGTGCCGGGGCGAAAGGCCAAATACCACCAGCTCGCTGCGAATCCAACTGCCGAGCCGAGCGCGCGCGGCCCCCCAGCGAAAAACGCTCCAGAGGGCAGCAGTCGCCTCAGCGCCTGCGCAGGCAGAACCAGACAGAAACAGAAATACAAGTCGCTATCGAAAGTGCCGGATACGCAACGCGCCAGAGAAATGGCACAAATGGGATTAATGATACTTGTAGTTGCCACAGCTGCAGTGAAGTTGCGGACTTTGGGAAGGTCTCTCCGTTTCAGGGATATTATTGTCCACAAATCGTTGCCCCAGAGACGGTGCTTTATGACAGATTTTATCGTCACGCTGATACACTCAGTCTCTGAACTATTCCTTTACTGTACGCCATACACACTGCTGTGAAACGTGTTCATATCCTTCTGCATATACCGTCCTGTTAAGCGCAGTAAGGGGAATAACGAAAAGCACCTCCATATCCTAACACCGTCTCCTCCGTGCTTCACTGTTGGCAATACACGCGATGGCAGGTAACGGTCTCCAGGCATTCGCCAGATCCAAACTCCTCCATGGGATTGGTACAGAGTGTAGCGTGATTCATCACTCCAGATCACTCGTTTCCAGCCGTCCAGTGTCCAACGAAGTTGCTTTTTCCAACAGTACACCGTCATCAGACCCTATGTTCATCAGTGTGACAGCAACATTAGTAATCCGAGAAACACAAAAAAATGTTAAAGTAGTCGCTATTTCTTTCCTTAACAAATACTATGACAGCTATAATCACTTAAGCAAATCACATTACCATCTACATGAAGAAAATAATACATAAATCGTAATAGCTATTAAAATTTACTGAAAAATCTTGAACAGCTACAAAAAGGTCTGTTGCTTACTTGGAGTAGCAGGTCATTGGATACATCAATCTTCGAGTATGTAGCTACTAACAGTTACTTCGAAATCGAAATGGCTACAAAACATGACTGTTGCTCAGTGGGAGCAGCTAATCGTTTATATTGAGTACAGTAATCAACCAACGCGAAAATGTACAAAGTGTCTCACCATCGATATGTGCACCATAGCAGTCATAAGTTAATCAAAGAATTTTCATTATCTGTTTCTAATATACATTGCGTTCGGAAATTCCCGTCATAAAGTACTAGGAATCCTAGAGACGAGGGAGTAGATCATATCCTGAATAAGGAACCATGTCCAGAAACGTACCGCTTCCATGCTGCAGCCATTTGTAAACGTGTTGTTCACGTGATCACTTTTACAAGTAACTATTTAGGCAGGACCCAGTACATCACTTGATTTAAGTTCAACTCATTAATACCCCAATAAATTGCTCGGGGACTCTTTGATGGGTTCTTCTCAACGTGATGCAGTAAGCCTCTTCCAGTTCTGGTGTGCGACGCCTCCTTTGAGTACTACAGTCACGCCTGCTAATCGTGAAGGTACCTTTTCTCGAAACCGTTGCGTAATTGCGGCGGAAAGGGTATGCAGTGGAGTCGAACGTTGTGGAGACCTATCTCGGTAAAGACGACGAACATCTTTTCCACTATCGTGAGCTTCGCCATTGAGATGGATCATGCCGGTATATGCAGCAAACGTGTAGTCAACCACGTTGTTCTAACACTGGGCCGGCCTTTGTGGACGAGCGGTTCTAGGCGCTTCAGTCGGGAACCCCGCTGCTGCTACGGTCGCAGGTTCCAATCCTGCCTCGGGCATGGATGGGGGACTGGTGACCTCAGATGTTAAGTCCGATAGTGCTTAGACTCATTTAAATCATTTTTTTCTAACACTCACAGACATGTGAATGAGGCTCGAACCAGGTCAGAAAGGTAGGATAGACGTCAAATGACGTAGTCGTT
Source organism: Schistocerca cancellata (assembly GCF_023864275.1). Lineage (NCBI taxonomy): Eukaryota > Metazoa > Arthropoda > Insecta > Orthoptera > Acrididae > Schistocerca > Schistocerca cancellata. Next base: position 303,592,728 of record NC_064628.1, read on the forward strand.
CCTACCTAAACTTTCCCAACTATGACTGCCCTGTTGCATACCTGCCTAGCAAACATATTTTCAAACTGGTGTAGCACGGAAACGGTACATTTTCAGACTGTTGCATACCTGCCTAGCAAACATATTTTCAAACTGGTGTAGCACGGAAACGGTACGTTTTCAGACCTGGCTTCCTATTCAAAATATTATGTATTCACTCCCCTCTACAAATCCTAGAAGTTTATACCGAGACTTTTCGAACACCCTCCAGGCATAATGTGAGAAAATTGTACGTAAGTAACAACAATCGTAAAAATATAAGCTCAACAACAACGAAGCGTACGTAACTCTTATTAAAGCCTGCCTTTCAGTCCATATCAAACTACAGGTATTCTCTGTTCAGAAGTGAAGTTGGCAGTCACCGAAACAGAATCAAAAACAAAAACCGTCAATAAAATCCTGCATAATACCATTTGTGAGACATCTAAACGCTACGGATAGCGCGGATGAATCATGAATCAGAACACTGTCGTATGACTTGAAGGTAGTTATACAGTAGTATTAGCAGGAAAAAGAAATGCAACACCCTCAGTGCCGGCAGGCAACACATAATAAAACCAATCCGGCATTAGACGGATAATACAAGCAATACAGAAAATGAACACAACATCTCCTAATAAAGGTCAAAAGTGATAACTTCATTAGAGAATATATGAAAAACACACGGAAAAGGAACTCATGTACCTATTCCTGCAACCCTTTATATGAAATTCTTGATGTGTACGCCCGTATGTGTAGACTGGAGAAGCAACACCATACTATGGCGACGCTCACGAGGAAGAGGGGTCTCAAAGGGTGCTCTCCTCCCAAGATATTGCTGATTGGCAACCGGATACCAGCCAGCAGCTGAAGGAACCACAGGTTACTGGTCGTAGAGCTTTGCGTTCCTCCTCTGCAAGGACAGCGGTGTCCTCGCGTACATCGAAATGACCCAGGAAGAATATGAACAAAAATATCCCATAAACGTAGGAGAATATGGTGGTACTCATGCTTTAGAATCTTTGTGTATTGATACCGTATCTTCGTATCTTCACGCCCCCACATGATACCGATAGAGTGATCCTTCAGTAGAACTGCAGTGGCCTTTTCCACCACCTAAATGAGCTACAAAGCCTCTTATACGTTTCCCAGCTCTGCATTGCCGTGGTTCCAACCACTGGGAACTCTTACCCGCCATAGCTTTCCATGCTATTTTAAGACTCAAGCTGACTCCGAGTGTCGGGTGGAGTTTGCACATTCATTCTGGACTCTGTCTACAGCGAACACGTACCACTCGATGCTAGAAGCTGTGAGTGTTCATGTGAGAACCGCTCTAGGTTTTACCGTCTGTAGTGTGTATCTCATTCCCGATGGTGAAGTGTCTCAGAACGCGTTTTTTTCACTGATTTTTCAGTTCCCCCCCCCCCCCAACCTTCCTCATTTTGGCTTCTTCAATGTTCACAATCCTTTGTGGGGTGGAACTATAATTTCTGGTTGTGGTATAGTTATTGGAACTTTGGTCACAGAGTTCGATCTGTGTCCCTTGAATACTGGCACCCTCACACACTTTAATGTGCCATTGTGGCACATGGACCTCATTCAGCCATTGATCTTTCCATTTGAATCCCTAGTCTTCTCCCTTCCATCCATTGGAGAGTCTTTGGTGACCTGTCTGACTATCGACATTTTCCAATCATCTTGTCCTTTCTTCGGCATCATCCGTTTGGCTGTCTCCCGAAAAGGGCTCTCAAAAATGCTGACTGCGATTGCTTTGCTTCTGCTGTCTCCCTAAGCACCCTGCCACTTGGAGGTATGGATGCAGATGTCCAGAGAACAACTGCAGCTATTCTACTAGCAGCAGACTTAGCCAGAAATCGCTGTTTCCATTAGAGATCGCAGACTGGCTCTCCAAATTCACAAGTGACACCTATCGAGGAGCACCTCATTGCCTTTAAACAGCTCTGTTGCCAGCTCCACCACCTAATAAAATTACAGGAACAAGAATGCAGCAAACAATATGTTACTGACGTTAGACCATGTACCCCTCCGTCATAGGTTTGGGCAAAGGTTCAACACCTCAATGGACACTAGTCCACACAGGTGTACCGGGTGCTCCCTTGAGTGGTGTTGTCTACACTGACCGAGGTGCTGAATCCAAACATTTTGCTCTTCGTTATGTTTGAGCCTCTGTGTCTGACAATTATCAGCTCACATTTTGTGTCCTCAAACAGCAAGTGGAGCGACGTCACTCACCTTTCACTGCACATAACCTAGAGTCACATAATGCTCCATTTAGTGAGTGTGAATTCATCCATGCTTCAGCCCTTGGCCCTGACATGTCCCCAGGCCAGACTGCATCCACAGCCTAATGCTCAAACACCTATTCGTGGATTGTCAGTGTCACATCCTTGCCATTTTCAACTGTATCTGGGGCGAGGGTGAGTTCCCATCTCAGTGACGACAAAGAATTATGATTCCAGTATTGAAGCAGGATAAACACCCCATTGAGATGGACAGGTATTGCAAAATTAGTCTCACTAATGTCCAATTTCCTGGAATGTATAGTGAACTGGTGTCTGTGTTGGTACCTTGTGTCTTTGGGTCTTTTGGCTATGTCCCAAAGTAGTTTTCATCAAGGTCATTGTACTACTGACAATTTGGTCTGCCTGAATTTTTCTGTATGTTCACCTTTTTCCCACACCAACACCTTATGGCGTCCTTATTGGCTTAAAAAAGGCTTATGACCCCACATAGCGTCATTACGTCTTATTTACCCTACATGAGTGGAGTCTCCAGGGCTGGCTCTTGTTTTTGTCGGGAACCTCTTGTCACATCGTACTTTCCGTCTTCAAATTGATACTTGTCACAGTACCATCCTTATGCAAGAAAGTGGGGTCCTGCAAGGCTCTGTATTGAGTGTGCCCCTTTTTGTAGCGGCTATCAATGGTCTAGCTGCACCTGTGGGGTCTACAGGTCACCCTCGCTGTATGCTGGCTATTTTTGTATTTACTATTGCTCCTCCACTGTGGATGTTGCTGAACGCCTACTGCAAGCTGCCATACAAAAGATATGAGTCATGCACTTTTGTTGTCATTGTACTGTCCATCTACAAACATATTTCTACCGCAATGAATAGTTGCTCAGTGTTGTGGAGTCTTATCACTTTTTGGGGCTGGTAGTAAATGCAGGGTTGATGTGGCTTCCCCATTTCCACGAAGTTAAGCCAACATGTTGGTCACATGTTAATACTCCTCACTGCCTCAGTAAACTAGCTGTGACGCCGATCGCTCCAACGATTTGGGGCTTTACTGAGTTCTGATTCTATCTCGTCTTGACTGTATTAGTCTGTCATATGGCTCAACATCGCCTTCAGCATTGCACATTGCTGACCCAACATACTAACATGAGATTAACTTGCTACAGCTAACATCTGGACCAGCCCTGTGAAAAAATTGCTCATTGACGCTGAGATCCCTCCACCAGAGATCAGGCGCCAAAAACTGCTGTTCAGCTAAGTGATTAACATTCTAACTACCATCTGCTTTTTGCTGCTGTGGGATCCACCTCCCAGAAAAGGAGCCCAGTGCTGGAGTCATGATCACAGTTCATAACCAGTATCCCCGCTCTGAACTCTATCTCCCACTGTCCCTTCTTGTCAGGGAGCAACCGTGTATGCCCCTATGGTGTGTACTCCATTCTCAGATCTGTCTTGACATGTCCTTTGGACAGAAATGCTCTGTTGGCGCCATGGTCTTTCGCCACATGTTCCTGGGCATCCATGATACAATACTGGCACGCAGTCTGCAGTATGCAGGTGACAGACAAATAGGTTTTGCGTATACACCTGCAAGGTATACTGAACTACATTTCCTGCCAAATGGATGTAGTGTGTTCTCTGCAAATAGTCAAACATTCAGCCATGTTTGCTCTTGCAGTGCTACCCTCGATACCCATTGGTTGTGACTATGCAGGGTCTCCTTTTTTACCTCCATCAGAGTGGACAATCTGTCGCCTTTGTCTGGACCCATTAATTGTTGGACGCTTGGAACATGGATTGGTGTGCACTGGTTTCTCGAATCAAACTGTGATCTATAAAGGAGACAAAAAACAAGTGGCAGTCTTCACTTCCTGATTTACACAGGGAATCTACTGTTTTATATACTATCAGTGGCTTCACTTTGTCCACACGTGGCTGACTCATGCCATGATGGGACGATCTACCAACTGTCAGTGTGGTGGCCATGTGGTTGACCTAAGTTGACCACCTAATGGTGGAACCGTCAATGGTCTAGCCACATTGGTAACACCGTTTCCTGTCAGATCCCCAAAGTTAAGTGAGGTAGAGCATGGCTAGCACTTGAATGGATTACTGTCTAGATATTCCAACTGCTGTTGGCAAGCTGTCATTTACTGTCTAGTGAGTTCATCTTAAAATCAAAGGCTATTGGAAAATATTTGAAGAAGATATCTGTAATGTGGAAAAAGGGCCAGTTAAGTCCAAACAATGAGAAGATAATGTCTTCCATGAGTACTAGAAAGAATCCGTTAAATATCTGTTACACAATAAATCACACAAATCTGAAGGTTGTCAACTGAACTAAATACCTACTGTTTGACTGGGGCTCATTAGCCCATCATGTTTCTTTACAACTGTAACGTCATGTAATTTATGTCAGTACTGGTGTTATTCCATGTTAGCTTCCCCAATATTGTCCAATATTAAGTATTTATAGATTTTTATATTATGTTTCACCCTATTCAACCTACTCCCACTTTGAAATGGGAGTAGGTTGGATAGGGTGAAACATAATGGCCTCACCTTGACCATCACCTCACCTGAACTCCCCATCTTCTTACCATTCAATGCAAAGCCCACAATAGACTCCATCTCCTGAAACTCCTGTCCCGTCAAACATGGGACTTGCACCCTTCCACCATCCTTCATACCTACAAATCCTTGATCTGTCCCAGCCTTTGTCACCCCAGTGTTGCCTGGATTTCAGTGCCCTGCCACATACTCTATAAATCCCTCCCAATTCTAGAACGCCATGTGCTCTGCCTCACCTTCTGTACCCACCTCCTATCCCCCATGAGGATCCTCTATGACCTCATCCCCTTCCCACATTTATTCCTTTTCCTTGAACACATCTGTATCCTCTACACCAAGTGCTGCCTCAATCACCCTCACCCACTGGTGTCTCCATTCTTCTCCACCTCCTGCCTACTGACATGCATTTACCGATGTGACTCACACCTCTCTCCATCTCCACACTCTCAGTCTCCTGTCCCTGAGAACTTCCACCATCTCCCGATCCCAGAAGATGTGTTTTGTCCTGATATTTATCCTTCCTATCAACTTTGACCCTCCTCTCCCCCTCCTCTCCACCTTTGGGCCCCTCCTCCTTCCTCTTCCCCCCTTCTACTGTTTCCTCCCTCCTCCCCCTGTCCTTTTCACTTCTTCTTCCCCAGTCCTTGCACTCCCTTCCCATCTCATGTTCTTTGGTGTGCTACCAACTACATCACTCATCCCCTTCCTGTCCCCACTGCTCTGTCAACCCCCATCTCTCTTTCCTCTCTTCTTCGTCTCCTACATCCCTTTCCTTGGCAGGCCCTTAAAATTTTACCGCATTTACTTTGTCATGTTTTGGTGCGCATGTGTACGTAACATCAATGAAGTGTGTGTTCAGTGTTGTCGTCCCATATTGTGAGCGCTGTTTTTAATTGGGGTATTAATGCCGCCAGTTTCTCTGTGCTATGTCCTCATTTAGTGCCATTGTAACTGCATGTGGCTTTTATGTAAATGTGCCTTGTCCAACTACCCCTTTTTTGTATATTTTAACTCCAATTTACTCTCCATTCTCATGTGTACATTTCATCTTTTATCCCCATATTTATATATTAATGTTCCCCTGTGGGATAATAAAGAAAAAATATAATACGTTTCATCCAGAGGATTGGAATCCCTCCTTCCACATGGAAGAATATGTCAGCTGGGCTATTCTCAGTACATATTCGCAAGTTGGAAGCTCTCGTGGCACTAATCTCTGCTGTCCTGTTGCCCCGTCACTCTCAGCTTCTGAGTCAGCTACCAGCTGCCTTCTGCCTTTAGCGGCCAACGTCGCTGTCGCCATCGCCATCGCCATTGCCATCACCATCAACATCGTCGTCGCCATTGCCCGTTCATTGGTTTCTACCCCAATGACACCTGTCACCAGTAGGCTCATCTCTGTTTAATCATGGACACCCCAACCACCCCATCACCTCCAACTCCACCTCTATCTCCACCACCACATCCACCTTCACTTCGATTCATCATTCCCCTGTCTCCACCATCACTTCATGGCATTCCTCCTCCAGCATCCTCCTTATGCCTAGCCTCCACTCATTACTGTTACCTCCCCTTCCATCTCCTCCCCAGTAGTGTATCCCCACATAGATCAGTCCATTCCTGCTCCCACTCCTGCCCCTCTCACCCATTCTCAAGAGTTTCCTCTCTACCCCAATCATCTGGCAACTCCAGTACCTCCTTCACCCACCCAGGACATAGCCTGTTGAGCCACCCCTCAAGTTGCAACCTCAACAAAACAAATGGTTCAAATGGCTCTGAGCACTATGGGACTCAACTGCTGTGCTCATAAGTCCCCTAGAACTTAGAACTACTTAAACCTAACTAACCTAAGGACATCACACACATCCATGCCCGAGGCAGGATTCGAACCTGCGACCATAGCAGTCGTGTGGTTCCAGACTGTAGCGCCTTTAACCGCTCGGCCACTCCGGCCAGCGCCACCTCAACACCCCAAGGAGGGCATGCCTCCCATCATCTCCCATTCCTACCCTTCCTACCCCTTCCTCTAAGGCCCCCCTCACCAAAATATCCCCTGCTTCTGCTACCTTAAGCAAAAAAACAACCCACCCATTCCCCACAGCTACCCCTCCTGACCCCCCCCCCCCCCCGATGGACACCACCACCATTCCCATGCCCCAAAACCCCATCATGCACATCTTCCTCTTCTTCTCCCCCAACCCCATGTTCCTTGATGCCTGTACCATCACCTCAGAAATATGTAAATACTTCCCCAAAGCCCCCATTTCCCAACTCATTTCCTCTAAGGACACCATCCTCATAAAATCCCCCAATCCCTCCCTCCACAATGACCTCCACAATATTATCTCCCATGACACCATTGACCCCCACCCCACCATTATGTTCTTTCTTACCCCTTCCTCTCACTGCCAACCCCAACCCTCTCACTGTCCTCCAATCCTCACCACCATGATCATGATGTTCAGCCTCATGGTCACAGAGGTGGAGGTGATGGCAGAACTGAATCCTTAACCTGCTTTTGAAATCTGTTCTGCTCACTGCATCTTCAGTGACTCTGTAACAACCTTCCTCATGTGTGACTTCATGGAATCCCCCTGCTCTATCGACCACCTACACATTCAGGAAGCCCTTCCCATGCCCATCCCTAGTCCTACTGGTGCCAAATGTGCTTGCAAGAAACCTCTCACCTGCACCCTACTGCAAAGCCTCTCATTTCTGCAAACAGTCTCCCAACCTCACCTCCCCTTCTTCATGTAATGAAGCCCATCCCACATATTCCTCTAAATGTAACGCAGAACCTAGTCCCACCAAACCAGGCTCACTGTCCCCCCATTCTTCCCCCTGATCAATCCCTCCACCCCAACGATTCCCTCTGCCCACTCCCCACAGTCAAAGACATCATTCAGTGCCTTACAATCGTCAGACCATTCACTCTTTCCAACACACCCTCCAGCAAATCCCTCTCCCCACCTGTTCGACTTTTCAGCTGAACACCTGTCACCTACTCCCAAAACTAAGACCACATCATCTTTGCCTGTCCTTGACCACTTGTTTAAGCCTCTCTGTGCTGCCTCCTCCCACTTCCCCTTCCTTTCTCATTCCATCCTGATGCCAGCCAGTGTGGCCGAGCAGTTCTAGGTGCTTCAGTCTGGAACCGTGCAACTGCTACAGTCGCAGGTTCAAATCCTGCTTCGGGCATGGATGTGTGTGATGTCCTTAGGTTAGTTAGTTTTAAGTACACTGCTGGCAATTGAAATTGCTACACCAAGAAGAAATGCAGGTGGTAAACGGGTATTAATTGGACAAATATATTATACTAGAACTGATATGTGATTACATCTTCACGCAATTTGGGTGCATAGATCCTGAGAAATCAGTACCCAGAACAACCACCTCTGGCCGTAATAACGGCCTTAATACTCCTGGGCATTGAGTCAAACAGAGCTTGGATGGCGTGTACAGGTACAGCTGCCCATGCAGCTTCAACACGATACCACAGTTCATCAAGAGTAGTGACTGGAGTATTATGACGAGCCAGTTGCGCCACCGTTGACCAGACGTTTTCAATTGGTGAGAGATCTGGAGAATGTACTGGCCAGGGCAGCAGTCGAACATTTTCTGTATCCAGAAAGGCCCGTACAGGACCTGCAACATATGGTCGTGCATTATGGTGCTGAAATGTAGGGTTGCACAGGGATCGAATGAAGCGTAGAGCCAAGGGTTGTAACACATCTGAAATGTAACGTCCACTGTTCAAAGTCCCGTTAATGCAAACAAGAGGTGACCGAGACGTCTAACCAATGGCTGCCCATACCATCGCTCCGGGTGATACGCCAGTATGGCGACGACGAATACACGCTTCCAATGTGCGTTCACTGCGATTTCGCGAAACACGGTTGCGACCATCACGATGCTGTAAACAGAACCTGGATTCACCCGAAAAAACGACGTTTTGCCATTTGTCATCCAAGTTAGTCATTGAATACACCATCGCACGCGTTCCTGTCAGTGATGCAGCGTCAAGGGTAACTGCAGCCATGGTCTCCGAGCTGATAGACCATGCTGCGGCGAAAGTCGTCGAACTGTTCGTGCAGATCGTTGTTGTCTTGAAAACGTCCTCATCTGTTGACTCAAGGATCTGGATGTGGCTGCACGATCCGTTAGAGCCATGCGGATAAGATGCCTGTCATCTCGACTGCTAGTGATATGAGGCGGTTGGGATCCAGCACGGCATTCCGTATAACCCTCCTTAACCCACCGATTCCATATTCTGCTAACAGTCATTGGATCTCGACCAATGCGAGCAGCTATGTCGCGATACGATAAACAGCAATTGCGATAGGCTACAATCCGACCTTTATCAAAGTCGGAAACGTGATGGTACGCATTTCTCCTCCTTACATGAGGCATCACAACAACGTTTCACCAGACAACGCCGGTCAACTGCTGTTTGTGTATGAGAAATCGGTTGGAAACTTTCCTAATGTCAGTACGTTGAAGGTGTCGCCACCGGCACCAACCTTGTGTGAATGCTCTGAAAAACTAATCATTTGCATATCTCAGCGTCTTCTTGCTGTCGGTTAAATTTCGCGTCTGTAGCACGTCATCTTCGTGGTGTAGCAATTTTAATGGCCAGTAGTGTAGTTCTAAGTTCTAGGGGACTGATGACCTCAGATATTATGTCCAGTGGTGCTCAGAGCCATTTGAACCATCCATCCTGGTACAACGACAATTGTTGTTGTTGAAGTGGTCTTCAGTCCAGAGACTGGTTTGATGCAGCTCTCCATGCTACTCTATCCTGTGCAAGCTTCTTCATCTCCCAGTACCTACTGCAGCCTACATCCTTCTGAATCTGCTTAGCGTATTCATCTCTTGGTCTCCCTCTACGATTTTTACCCTCCACGCGGCCCTCCAAAACTAAATTGGTGATCCGTCGATGTCTCAGAACATGTCGTACCAACCGATCCCTTCTTCTAGTCAAGTTGTGCCACAAGCTCCTCTTCTCCCCAATTCTATTCAATACCTCCTCATTAGTTATGTGATCTACCCATCTAATCTTCAGCATTCTTCTGTAGCACCACATTTCGAATGCTTCTATTCTCTTCTTGTCTAAACTATTTATCGTCCACGTTTCACTTCCATACATGGCTACACTCCTTACAAATGCTTTCAGACACGACTTCCTGACACTGAAATCTACTCTCGATGTTAACATTTTATATCCTCTCTACTTCGACAATCGTCAGTTATTTTGCTCCCCAAATAGCAAAACTCCTTTACTACTTTGTTTTCATTTCCTAATCTAATTCCCCCAGCATCACCAGACTTAATTAGACTACATTCCATTATCCTAGTTTTGTTTTTGTTGATGTTCATCTTATACCCTCCTATAACAACAGTATCACCTCCGTTATCAAAACATCCACTCCTTCCCTGCCAACAGTATTCATGCATTCTCTGTCCCAGCATCAGTTTGACCTCTTCATCTTCAATGAAACCTTTCTCCAACCTCACCACCTTGTCCACACATCTCCCTGTGTCCTTCACCATACTGATAATCCCCACCCCTTTGCGTGAGGTGGGATCACTATTGGCCTTCTTAAATATATTCCAATCCAGACACAATTCCTGCTCAGTGACCTTACCGAATATCTTATCCTCAGAGTCTTTTTCCCGATCGTCACTATCACCTGTGCCACCATATATGTCTCCAAACTGCTACCATACCCTATGACTTCCTCTCCCATACTGACTGCACTTCCTCCACCTTTGTGACTGCTGCAGACATTAAGTTCATAGCCATAACTCTGCTATACTCCAGCAGTGGCATCAGTTCCTTTCCATCCTCGAAGATGATGTTGTCCTCCTCCCTCAGCGTATCTGTCCCAAAAGCAACACCAACCCTGATGTCATCTTCTCTTCCTCCAACCTCCTTGGGCATATTACTGTGGAAGTCCTAGATCGCATTGGCAGTGACCACCTTCCAGCTCTCACTTTCTCCTTTGCCCTCATCCTCCTCCTCCTCCTCCCCACCCTCTCACCCCTCCCATGGTCATTCATGACTACTGCCATGCTGACTGGAATACCTACCAGGAATCCATCGACAGCCAGGTCAGAAGCCACTCTGTTCCCTTCTTCAATGCTGATGACACCTCACACACATTGTCCTTCCTCCAGAAGAGCATCTCTGAGACTGTGGAGGTCCAGGTTCACACCAAACCTAACCACTTCCACTGTCCTATCCTTACTCTACAGGGTGTACACCATGGCTGTGAATCCCACCTTCTCTATCGTTATTTACTCCACACTCATGACTGGAACACACTCCTCTGTCACTGGCAATTACAGAGTCACATTTGAAACCTTCTGACAGCAAATAAATCCTGGGATTGGCGCCATGCATGCACACAACTCAACACCAGCCTCCTTCTCAATTCCTCCAAGTACTGGACCACCTTCCATTGCCTTCCTGGCAGCCATCTTGCCCTGCATTACCCACTCGTCCATGACAACTGCCCCTTCCCTGACGACGTCAGTAAGTCAAACCATTTTGCTTCCCACCTCTCTGATGTCAACTCCATACCCAATGACCTCACTTTGACTGCTCTCTCTTCCCCGATGCTCTTTACATCTCCAATAGCACTGTCTTGCTGCTTGCTCATAGCTTCCAGTACTTGGACCAGTTCCGCCCTCATAACTGAACACTCCCATCACAGCACATGACATTTAACTTATCCTGTGCTCAAATGCAGCACTGCTGCTGGACACAATATCATCACCTGCTGCCATGTCAAGGAATACTGTCTCTCCTTCCTCACTGCCCTTGACACCCTGTACAACACCATCCTCTCCATTGGCTTTTATTCTGACCTGTGGAAGCCTCTCAAATCCAGTTGTTCGTTAAACCCAACAAACTCCCTTCCAACACTTCCTCTTATCACTGCATATGTCTCACCTCCGTTTACAGTAAGGTCTTTGAGTCCATCCTCTCCCACAATATCTGTCACCACCTAACTCAACACCACTTCTTCCCTTTAATCAGTGTGGTTTCTCTGCTGACAGCCAGCTTCTCTACCTCCAATTTAACTACTGTCACTGTGCTATTTTTGTTTCGCTCGATCTCCAGAATGCATCAGACCATGTGTGGCATTCTAGGCTCCTTTTCAAGCTCCAGACCTATGTCCTTCCTATCAACTTTCGTTGTCTCCCTCCTTTCCCATCATCCTTCCTATGTCACCATCCATAATACCAATTCCCATACCTTCTACCCTATCGCAGGCGTGCCTCAGAACATCCTTTCTCCTCTCCTTTATCTCCTGTACGTTGTTGATATCCCCAAACCACCCCTTAATCAGTCTCCTTCAATATGCTGATGATACTGCCTTCCTTACCCTCTTCCTATCCTTCAATGGCCCTAGTGCTCACTTCAGCTCCACCTAGACCAGTTTCTTGCTTCATGCAAGCAGTGGGTCCTTCGGATCAATCCTTCAAAAACACATGCAATCATTACAGGATACACCACACCCTTCTTCTGGCTCCACGATTTCTACCTCCCATCTATGAATGTCCTACCCAACTTACTCCTACCTTGAAATACCTTGGCCTCACCCTTGACCATCACCTTACCAGGACTCCCCAACTACTTACCATCCAATGCAAAGCCCACAATAGACTCCAGCTCTTGAACCACCTGTCTGGCTGGACATGGGGATTGCATCCTTCTACCATCCTTCATACCTACAGATCTTTGATCCATCCCATCCTTTGTTACAACAGTGTCACCTGAATCTCTGCCCCCCCCCCCTAAATTCTTCAACATCATGAACTCCACCTAGTTTTTGTATCTGTCTCCCATCCCCCATGAGGATCCTCTATGACCTCGTCCGTTTCCCATATCTCCTCCTCATCCTTGAGCACATCCGTAACCTCTAAAGCAACCAACACCTTTATTACCTTCACTCCCTGGTGTCTCCTCCCCTGTCAACTTCCCACCAGCTGCCACACCTCTACCAATGTGTCTCAACCTTCCTGCATCTCCACACCCTCCATGTCCTCTCCCAAAGAAACTTTCAGTATCTCCCTATCCTGGATGATGTGATTCACCCTGATACTTATCCTTCCTTCCAACTCTGACACTCCTCTTCCTCTTCCCCACTTCCAAGGGCTCCCTCTCCTTTCTCTCCCCCTCTGTTGTTCCCCCTCCTACCACCCATCCTTCTCGCCTTTCTTTTCCAGTCCTTGCACTCCTTCCTAGATTGCTTCCTTCTCCACCCTCTCCATCTTCTGTCCCTTGGTGTGCTACCAGCTCCACCTCTTCTGCCCCTTCGTGCCCCCCCCCTCCACCGAACCCCCTCCTTTCCTACCTCTTTCCCTCCTCTCTGGCCTTCTCTCCCTTGGCAGGTCCTTCTAGTTTTAATCCAGTCACTCTCCACTGTGCTTTGATAATCGCCGTATTTGTTACAAAAGTACCGTATGTTTTAAGCCTCGTCATCCTGTGTGGCTTTGATACTGTGAATACAGTTTTAATCGTACTGTCTGTGCCGCCATTGTTTATGTGCTATGTCCTCGCCAGTGTCATCTATATGTGGACTTTACGTAAATGTGCCTCATCAAACTAGTCCTTTTTTGTATCTTTTAACTCCCACTGCTTTCCTTTCTCTTGTGACAATTTCATCTATTACACTCGTATTTTATGTATTTAACGTTTCTCCTGTGATGTTTTATGCAGTCTCTTGGCTGAAGAGTGGCAAATTGCACCGCTCCCAGACCACCTCTGCACTCATGGGGTAAGGGTATGAAATAACAATGAAGAATATATATATATATTTAAAGCATTATAGATGACTTCCTTCTGTTCCTTCTGAAGAGGATGCCGTTAGTGGTACTGAAACCTATTCAAGGTTATTACATTAAACAATATGTTTTCGGTTAGCTATATACTTTATGTTTTGAAAAAATAACGTAAGAGAGATTGGGTACGTACAAAGGCAAATAGAAGCAGTATGCGTGTGGAATAGAAAAGGAAACAATATTGGTACTATGTACTCTCCGCCATGCACTGTGCATTGGCTTGCCGAGTATATACGTAGATACAGATTTCTTGCGCCGTTCGTATCATTGATAACATCATTAAATAAACACTCTTACAGATGGGTGTTTAAATCTTCATACAACACTGTGGAGAACTCTGAGGTAAACATTACAGCTAAAATCCAGTAGAGGCGACAACTGTGCTGAATACTCTTCAGAGTAACTAATTTCACCCTTCGCGTCATTTGGCTCTTGAATTACACTCATGATGTTAGCAAGATGCCTGTTATATGTAAATAGTATTTAACATAATTGCGATCAAGAACATGTTAAATGCAAGGAATCGTGAGCCTAGGTGACTATATATATATATATATATATATATATATATATATATATATATATATATGTTGCTGTTGTGGTCTTCAGTCCTGAGACTGGTTTGATGCAGCTCTTCATGCTGCTCTATCCTGTGCAAGCCTCTTCATCTCCCAGTACCTACCGCAACCTACATCCTTCTGAATCTGCTTAGTGTATTGATCTCTTGGTCTCCCTCTACGATTTTTACCCTCCACGCTGCCCTCCAATGCTGAATTTGTGATCCCTTGATGCCTCAAAACATGTCCTACCAACCGATCCCTTCTTCTAGTCAAGTTGTGCCACAAACTTCTCTTCTCCCCAATCCTATTCAATACCTCCTCATTAGTTACGTGATCTACCCACCTTATCTTCAGCATTCTTCTTTAGCACCACATTTCGAAAGCTTCTATTCTCTTCTTGTCCAAACTGGTTATCGTCCATGTTTCACTTCCATACTTGGCTACACTCCATACAAATACTTTCAGAAACGACTTCCTGGCACTTAAATCTATACTCGATGTTAACAAATTTCTCTTCTTCAGAAACGCTTTCCTTGCCATTGCCAGTCTACATTTTATATCCTCTCTACTTCAACCATCATCAGTTATTTTACTCCCTAAATAGCAAAACTCCTTTACTACTTTAAGTGTCTCATTTCCTAATCTAATCCCCTCAGCATCACCCGATTTAATTTGACAACATTCCATTATCCTCGTTTCGCTTTTGTTGATGTTCATCTTATATCCTCCTTTCAAGACACTGTCCATTCCGTTCAACTGCTCTTCCAAGTCCTTTGCTGTCTCTGACAAAATTACAATGTCATCGGCGAACCTCAAAGTTTTTACTTCTTCTCCGTGAATTTTAATACCTACTCCGAATTTTTCTTTTGTTTCCTTTACTGCTTGCTCAATATACAGATTGAATAACATCGGGGAGAGGCTACAACCCTGTCTCACTCCTTTCCCAACCACTGCTTCCCTTTCATGCCCCTCGACTCTTATAACTGTCATCTGGTTTCTGTACAAATTGTAAATAGCCTTTCGCTCCCTGTATTTTACCCCTGCCACCTTCAGAATTTGAAAGAGAGCATTCCAGTTAACGTTGTCAAAAGCTTTCTCTAAGTCTACAAATGCTAGAAACGTAGGTTTGCCTTTTCTTAATCTTTCTTCTAAGATAAGTCGTAAGGTTAGTATTGCCTCACGTGTTCCATTACTTCTACGGAATCCAAACTGATCTTCCCCGAGGTCCGCTTCTACGAGTTTTTCCATTCGTCTGTAAAGAATTCGCGTTAGTATTTTGCAGCTGTGACTTATTAAACTGATAGTTCGGTAATTTTGACATCTGTCAACACCTGCTTTCTTTGGGATTGGAATTATTATATTCTTCTTGAAGTCTGAGGGTATTTCGCCTGTCTCATACATCTTACTCACCAGATGGTAGAGTTTTGTCATGACTGGCTCTCCCAAGGCCATCAGTAGTTCTAATGGAATGTTGTCTACTCCCGGGGCCTTGTTTCGACTCAGGTCTTTCAGTGCTCTGTCAAACTCTTCACGCATTATCTTATCTCCCGTTTCATCTTCATCTACATCCTCTTCCATTTCCATAATATTGTCCTCAAGTACATCGCCCTTGTACAAACCCTCTATATACTCCTTCCACCTTTCTGCCTTCCCTTCTTTGCTTAGAACTGGGTTGCCATCTGAGCTCTTGATATTCATACAAGTGGTTCTCTTCTCTCCAAAGGTCTCTTTATTTTTCCTGTTGGCAGTATCTATCTTACCCCTAGTGAGACAAGCCTCTACATCCTTGCATTGGTCCTCTAGCCATCCCTGCTTAGCCATTTTGCACTTCCTGTCGATCTCATTTTTGAGACGTTTGTATTCCTTTTTGCCTGCTTCATTTACTGCATTTTTATATTTTCTCCTTTCATCAATTAAATTCAATATTTCTTCTGTTACCCAAGGATTTCTATTGGCCCTCGTCTTTTTACCTACTTGACCTTCTGCTGCCTTCACTACTTCATCCCTTAAAGCTACCCATTCTTCTTCTACTGTATTTCTTTCCCCCATTTCTGTCAATTGTCCCCTTATGCTCTCCCTGAAACTCTCTACAACCTCTGGTTCTTTCAGTTTATCCAGGTCCCATCTCCTTAAATTCCCACCTTTTTGCAGTTTCTTCAGTTTCAATCTGCACTTCATAACCAATAGATTGTGGTCAGAATCAACATCTGCCCCTGGAAATGTCTTACAATTTAAAACCTGGTTCCTAAATCTCTGTCTTACCATTATATAATCTATCTGATACCTTTTAGTATCTCCAGGGTTCTTCCATGTATATAACCTTCTATCATGATTCTTAAACCAAGTGTTAGCTATGATTAAGTTGTGCTCTGTGCAAAATTCTACCAGGCGGCTTCCTCTTTCATTTCTTTCCCCCAATCCATATTCACCTACTATGCTTCCTTCTCTCCCTTTTCCTACTGACGAATTCCAGTCACCCATGACTATTAAATTTTCGTCTCCCTTCACTACCTGAATAATTTCTTTTATCTCGTCATACATTTCATCAATTTCTTCATCATCTGCAGAGCTAGTTGGCATATAAACTTGTACTACTGTAGTAGGCATGGGCTTTGTGTCTATCTTGGCCACAATAATGCGTTCACTATGCTGTTTGTAGTAGCTAACCCGCACTCCTATTTTTTTATTCATTATTAAACCTACTCCTGCATTACCCCTATTTGATTTTGTATTTATAACCCTGTAATCACCTGACCAAAAGTCTTGTTCCTTCTGCCACCGAACTTCACTAATTCCCACTATATCTAACTTTAACCTATCCATTTCCCTTTTTAAATTTTCTAACCTACCTGCCCGATTAAGGGATCTGACATTCCACGCTCCGATCCGTAGAACGCCAGTTTTCTTTCTCCTGATAACGACGTCCTCTTGAGTAGTCCCCGCCCGGAGATCCGAATGGGGGACTATTTTACCTCCGGAATATTTTACCCAAGAGGACGCCATCATCATTTAATCATACAGTAAAGCTGCATGTCCTCGGGAAAAATTACGGCTGTAGTTTCCCCTTGCTTTCAGCCGTTCGCAGTACCAGCACAGCAAGGCCGTTTTGGTTAATGTTACAAGGCCAGACCAGTCAATCATCCAGACTGTTGCCCCTGCAACTACTGAAAAGGCTGCTGCCCCTCTTCAGGAACCACATGTTTGTCTGGCCTCTCAACAGATACCCCTCCCTTGTGGTTGCACCTACGGTACGGCCATTTGTATCGCTGAGGCACGCAAGCCTCCCCACCAACGGCAAGGTCCATGGTTCATGGGGGAAGTATATATATATATATATAGTCACCTAGGCTCCCGATTCCTTGCAAACCGATCATATATATATATATATATATATATATATATATATATATATATATATATATATATATATATATATATATATGTTGTAGAGAGTTTCAGGGAGAGCATAAGGGAACAATTGACAGGAATGGGGGAAAGAAATACAGTAGAAGACGAATGGGTAGCTCTGAGGGATGAAGTAGTGAAAGCAGCAGACGATCAAGTAGGTAAAAAGATGAGAGCCAATAGAAATCCTTGGGTAACAGAAGAAATATTGAATTTAATTGATGAAAGGAGAAAATATAAAAATGCAGTAAATGAAGCAGGCAAAAAGGAATACAAACGTCTCAAAAATGAGATCGACAGGGAGTGCAAAATGGCTAAGCAGGGTGGCTAGAGGACAAATGTAAGGATGTGGAGGCTTGTCTCACTAGGGGTAAGATAGATACTGCCTACAGGAAAATTAAAGAGACCTTTGGAGAGAAGAGAACCACTTGTATGAATATCAAGAGCTCAGATGGCAACCCAGTTCTAAGCAAAGAAGGGAAGGCAGAAAGGTGGAAGGAGTATATAGAGGGTTTATATAAGGGCGATGTACTTGATAACAATGTTATGGAAATGCAAGAAGATGTAGATGAAGATGAAATGGGAGATACGATACTGCGTGAAGAGTTTGACAGAGCACTGAAAGACCTGAGTCGAAACAAGGCCCCAGAAGTAGACAACATTCCATTAGAACTACTGACGGCCTTGGGAGAGCCAGTCCTGACAAAACTCTACCATCTGGTGAGCAAGATGTATGAGACAGGTGAAATACCCTCAGACTTCAAGAAGAATACAATAATTCCAATCCCAAAGAAAGCAGGTGTTGACAGATGTGAAAATTACCGAACTATCAGTTTAATAAGTCACAGCTGCAAAATACTAATGCGAATTCTTTACAGACGAATGGAAAAACTGGTAGAAGCGGACCTCGGGGAAGATCAGTTTGGATTCCGTAGAAATGTTGGAACACGTGAGGCAATACTAACCTTACGACTTATCTTAGAAGAAAGATTAAGAAAAGGCAAACCTACATTTCTAGCATTTGTAGACTTAGAGAAAGCTTTTGACAATGTTGACTGGAATACTCTCTTCCACATTCTAAAGACGGCAAGGGTAAAATACAGGGAGCGAAAGGCTATTCACAATTTGTACAGAAACCAGATGGCAGTTATAAGAGTCGAGGGGCATGAAAGGGAAGCAGTGGTTGGGAAAGGAGTGAGACAGGGTTGTAGCCTATCCCCGATGTTATGCAATCTGTATATTGAACAAGCAGTAAAGGAAACAAAAGAAAAATTTGGAGTAGGTATTAAAATTCATGGAGAAGAAGTAAAAACTTTGAGGTTCGCCGATGACATTTTAATTCTGTCAGAGACAGCAAAGGACTTGGAAGAACAGTTGAATGGAATGGACAGTGTCTTGAAAGGAGGATATAAGATGAACATCAACAAAAGTAAAACAAGGATAATGGAATGTAGTCGAATTAAGTCTGGTGATGTTGAGGGAATTAGATTAGGAAATGAGACACTTAAAGTAGTAAAGGAGTTTTGCTATTTAGGGAGTAAAATAATTGATGATGGTTGAAGTAGAGAGGATATAAAATGTAGACTGGCAATGGCAAGGAAATCGTTTCTGAAGAAGAGAAATTTGTTAACATCGAGTACAGATTTAAGTGTCAGGAAGTCGTTTCTGAAAGTATTTGTATGGAGTGTAGCCATGTATGGAAGTGAAACATGGACGATAACTAGTATGGACAAGAAGAGAATAGAAGCTTTCGAAATGTGGTGCTACAGAAGAATGCTGAAGATAAGGTGGGTAGATCACGTAACTAATGAGGAGGTATTGAATAGGACTGGGGAGAAGGGAAGTTTGTGGCACAACTTGACTAGAAGAAGGGATCGATTGGTAGGACATGTTTTGATGCATCAAGGGATCACAAATTTAGCATTGGAGGGCAGCGTGGACGGTAAAAATCGTAGAGGGAGACCAAGAGGTGAATACACTAAGCAGATTCAGAAGGATGTAGGTTGCAGTAGGTACTGGGAGATGAAGAAGCTTGCACAGGATAGAGTAGCATGGAGAGCTGCATCAAACCAGTTTCAGGACTGAAGACCACAACAACAACATTATATATATAGAGTCACCTAGGCTCCCGATTCCTTGCATTTAACATGTTCTTGATCGCAGTTATGTTAAATACTATTTACATATAATAGGCATTTATATATATATATATATATATATATATATATATATATATATATATATATATATATATATATATATATATATATATAGTGTCGCCTAGGCTTATGTATATATACTGTAGTTTAACTCAACTTAAGATGGGAAAATCAATACTTGATGAATTATATTTTCAAGAAAGCTCTCTAAGGTTGCAGTTAGGAGTTCCTTTTTTTGTGCTGCAAACCGATCAGTGGTGTGTAAGCTGCATGTGTGCCCTAATGGCTAATCTAACTATCACTTGCAATGTACATATATACACTTAATCAATGATACAGGTTTACAAAGACAATTCTACAAGCAACACACTTTAATTAAGTTAAAACACTTCATTGGCTTAACGATGAAGCCCATATAAATTGCATCAAGTCAAACGTGTTAAAATGTAGAGCATCTCTAAGTCAAACTACGACAGTGCACTATGTGAAACCTACGAACTTCTTGAATTTTTGCATTGTATCCTAGGCTTCCGATTCCTTATCTTTAACGCGAAAATTTACCAGAAAATAATTAAGCCATAACACCTTCCAAGTTAGTTGGTATTGGGAATCGATTGTAAAACTGCATAAGCACGGAGGTGATGACTCGTGATGGGTATTCGTCTATGAAGCTTCCTGTTAAAAATATTCCTTATTGACAGAAATCAGACATTTCTGGAAGTACATTGAGAAAAGAGGATATTGTATTATTAGCGTAATGTAGCCAACAATGTAATTTAGTTTAGAGGCACGAATAAATAGTGAGTTGAGGTAAATGACAAACTTAATCAAATGGTTCCAAAATTTATATTCCCATGAATCTGAAAATAGCGTAAATTTCCTCGATTTGTTTATTAACATATCGACGGGGAAACGCTTTTAAAGTTTTGCCTGCCTTACAGTTTCGTACAAATCTCACATCACTTGATGTAGGTAGTATGTCATTGTATAGATCGTCTCCGCTAGATGGTGTCTATTTGACCACAGTTGATCATCTTCGGAGTATGTAAATCAAGATAGCCGGCCTGCGTGACCGACCGGTTCTAGGCGCTTCAGTCTTATACCATGTGACCGCTACGGTCGCAGGTTCGAAACCTGCCTCGGGCATGGATGTGTGTGATGTCCTTAGGTTAGTTAGGTTTAAGTAGTTCTAAGTTCTAGGGGACTGATGACCTCAGATGTTAAGTCCCATAGTGCTACGAGCCATTTGAACCATTTAAAGTCAAGATACGTATGCGAAACTGAAGAGTACTTTTCGAGTCTGGCATCCTTTCATTACATTACCTTAATAACATATACAAAAAATTGACTTTATTAACGAAAATCATGTGGTTTTTTCAGGTGCTGCAGCCTTGCAGTGGAGAATTATGAAAATCTAGAAAAACACTAGACAGTGACAAATGTTACTTAAAAAAATAGCGCTTCCTTTTCATAGGTGTATATTTAGAAAAGGGATGGTTACATTGGAAACGACAACTAAACACATTTGGCCAGGATCTGGCGACTTTCATTCATGTAATACACATTGTATGTGTTCACCGACATATTTCTACAGCTATATGAACTGGAGGCTGACGCATGTAATCATACAATGATATAAAATAGAACTTGAGAGGCAGTTACAAGTGTTATACACGTAAAAATATAAATGACTTGCTTAGAATGGTAGCAAAGCTCTTTGCGTTACACCGTCTTTCACGCAAGGTCTAGGCCGAATCTAGGCCGAACTCAGCAGATATATCATCACGCTTGCACAGTTTGTAATAACTTTATCACGGGAAAATAGCAAATTGGAAGAGTTACTACGTTCACATGTGAGTATGGGTGGTGAATTTAAACTAGTTTTTACCACAGTTAACCGATACGTCACCATCAATAGCGCGACAGGGGAAACAATATAATTAAAGCATACAAGCCGTGATGTGTTGTGGGCTTGAAAAGTGTAAATTGGAGTTAAATTGAGAGAAATTAATTTACTTCAACTGAAATGCGAAATGAGTTGAAATCAATTCAAAAACTTACATACCTTAATATGATTAGTGGAGATTACTGTTCTTGCAACCTAGTGTTGCTGACTGCACGGAGCTACCTGTGAGGGCTCCGACGGAACTCCACACCAGAATTATTCAGCCCAACCTGTTCTACTCAACCCTGCTCGCAGGGACCGCTCCTTTGTTCCGACCAAGAATGCAACAAGCGTCTCAAAAATTCGGAGAAAGAGAGATACAAAGACACACATACATATGGTGCAACCACAGTCGTTTGCAGCATGGCAGAGAGTACGTCTTTAGAGAGGCACTCGTGAGAAACATTGTGCACTATCTGACGGATGATATTTTTATATATTACCTGTTAAGCATGTCAGATTATTCACTTTCTTGTTCACAGGAAGCAACCCTCCTGTAAGCAGAGATTTTATCGGGCTTAAACTAATGTGTTAGGTACGTCTGACGCTGAACATGCAATAAATACGATATTAACAGACGTAGAAAAAGATTAAAAGTTAAAACATAAGAAATGAAACGGTGAAGAACTGAAATAAATAAATAGGACAACAAAAAACGAACAAAAGACGAACGCTCGTTGTTCAGAAGATCACGAAGTAAAATCACCCCACTCGCACAGAGGCTTCCAGAACGTATGCACAGTGTGCCCGTGACGCCGAACGTAGTGATGAGTGACGCAGTTGCACTCCGCGCTGCGCTGTGGATCCAATTTATCAAACTTGATTGTGCGGAAAAGGAGGAGGGAGCAGAAATACTGACGGTCAACATCCATATGAGGGTCTCTGAGAGCCTACGTGAATACGTTCTGATGTCTTGAATGATTCATTAGCAACACGGAATCGAGACCTTGAAAGAATGTAGGGTTCTATTGTCGGCAACTGAAAAGAATCGGATACACGTCCAAGAACAGATACTTTTAACGAGTACGACGCAGTTATTGGGAGAACCGTAGACTGCAGCGTCGCAGGCAGCTGTGCTCGTAAAATTCTCAGATGTACATTTACCGTCCCTTTGACCATAATGGGAGCAATCTCACCTGCTAGATTACATAGAAAATCAAACAACTTCAATATTCACTAGTGCACGACCACAAATGTGTTGATTTTAAAATTTCGCATCACAAAATTATACAGCACGTAAGTTTTCACCACATTTCCCGTTTTAATAACATTAAAACCCTTTCGTAAGTGCTTTGACAGAGGTCGTAAGAACTAAACTTGTTGTAGACTTTACCAAATAACGAAAACACTTGTGGCCAGTTGCAGCTCCAGTTATAAACCTTATAGTATTACAGACACGTTTCTCAAAACGTCAATTTTCGGTAAGATAAATACTCGTAAGAACATTAGGATATCATGTGCTTGCGAAAATATCCAAATTAGATTGAATTTTTAACTGCGAAATACACTACTTTTTTCAGATTTCCTGTATATGTGCATTATATTTAATTTTTAATTTTTAGCGCAATTAAGACATTTCCATATGCACATCTTTTAGTGGCTATTGCTATTTTTTGATTGTGTAGATCGATTATGCCAGTATTCAATTCTTTTACGCTATTGGAATCCGTCAACTTGGAGTCTTGGATCGTTGAACCTTTTCACTTGAGATGAAATAATCGTGTGGCCTTGCTGGCCGGGAGGCCCCATAGGGGAGGTTCGGCTGCAGGGTGCAAGTCTTTTTTCGGGTGACACCACGTTGGGCTACTTGCGCGTCGATGATGTTGAAAGGATGACGAGGACAACACAACAAGCAGTTCTCGAGTTGAGAAAACCCCAAACCCGGACGGAAATCGAACCCGAGATCGTTACGTGGTAGGTGAATACCTTACTAATCAGCTAAGCAGATGGACGTCTCATGTAAATAAATGTCAAACGACTTTGCGCATCAAATACGTGACTTAAAATCAATTAATTTTCGATTTTCGGAAAAATATATACAATATATACAAACTTTTGCCCCTTCTAGATTATATACATGCAACAGCTGATTGATATTCATTTAGTAAGGAACATTCGTCAATGCAACAACCGTTATGCATAACATTCTCGGTAGGAAATGCTTGTACGATTACTATATGTGTGACATCAGCTAACAGCATAGTTCGAATTCTTTGTATATCAGCTGATTTCAACCAAGTAAACAACCGTCCCGCATTCTGTTTTGGAGAAGACCAAATAAGAAATAGAGAAAGAGATCATAATTAGTAGCAAACAATCACGTAATTGGGCTTAGTCTCCTACCGACACAAACATGAAGCTCACGCAGAAACAGACTGAAATCCGGCTATAGATGTGCAATGACGTAAGTGAACCAACAAACAGGAGGTCTGATCTGTTTCACACAGGTGATACAGGGGTACAATGGGTGATGGAGGTAGCATAAGGAAATATCCACACTATTCACATAAATAAAATTGTAATGAAATGTTTTCCCTCCGTTTTCATAAACATTCGTGTACTCTGACAGGTCTCCAGCATCCCTGAGCTGAAATAGGACCGCAGCTTTATCTTTAATGAAATGAATAGTTGGAGTACGGTCGTAACTTGCGTTCCTATTACAACTTATGACGGTACTTGTTCAAGAGAAACTGTTTTACTAATAACTTTTCTCAAATATGTACATCATTTTGCGATAAGGGTAATCTGGAGTTAAACATGTTTAATTTCGTAATTTCTATAAAAGTCTTCGAAAACACTGTTATAGCGCTATACTATATTTATCTTACATGGTGTAATATATCATTTTTATTAAAACATAGAGCTATGTTAAGCACTGTAAAGAAAATAAATGTTAAGTCGTATTTGTAGCAATGAGCATTGTCCCATCTGCTACATGCACCGAACCCAAAGATCACCATCAGTTCAAAACAGTTAACGATAAAAATAACTTCCTTTCGTTCTCATTCGCTATTTTCTGATTCTTCTTTACTTTGTAGTTCCGCTCAATTGGAATCATCAGAATCTAAGTCAGCTTCTTATTCTCTATTATTTACTTCGTTTTTTTTTCTTTAATTTCAAATTTTACCTACATTGCTTGTTGATATGGATATCTCTGAAAGCTGTTGCCGATATGGAAGTCCCTTATCTTCCCAGGTGCAATAGGTTATTATTGAACTGCTTCTATTGGTACTGAAATGCAGCTACTAACAAGTTGGCCATTTCTGGTTGAGATTGTAGACTTGATGGGATGATCTGGCTAGGATTCGGATCAATAAGCAGTGTTTCATTATTAAGACGAAAGTAATCCATGCTACCTAGAAAGACATTTGGCTTTTCCAACATCGTTAAGAAGGCTTCGTGTGTAAATTTTTGGGGACTGAAGGAGTGGAACCCAGTTAGTTCAAAACCCTTAGTAAACGGAAGTTTTAAAAAGGGAGGTATTTCTAGCAAGACGATAATTTTCAATGAAAGGTCACATTCTGTTTGCTTTGCACTGTAGAACTCAGTGCTTTGAAGCCTTCCTTACAGCAGTTCCCTCAGTAAAAGCTTACATAGTCTACAACCTCGGTTCTGACTTCCAATTTCTGTCTTCTGTTGCAAGTTTCTAGGCATCTGGAGTGAAGAAAGGAAACATTTGTCAGGTTTGGGTAATGCTGATCATGAAAGAAAATGTCATAATCGTGAGTAAGATGACCTCTACAACCATACAGTTACAGGTTGAATAGCGTATTAATCACAGTTTAGTTCAAGTTATTTGTGATTATTAACTCAAAAAAAAATTGAGGACTTGCTCTTTCTGATCTAAAGTAACCGGACACCTAATTACAAAAACTAAACTCTTCCCGAATAGGCCATGAAGGCCCAAAGGTACCAACCGGCCGCCGTGTCATCCTCAGTCCACAGTCATCAATGGACGCGGATATGGAGGGGCATGTGGTCAGCACACTGCTCTCCCGGCAGTATGTCAGTTTCCGAGACCGGAGCCGCTACTGCTCAATCAAGTAGCTCCTCAGTTTGTCTTACAAGAGCTGAGTGCACCTCGCTTGCCAACAGCGCTCGGCAGACCGGATGGTCACCCATCCAAGTGCTAGCCCAGCCCGACGGCGCTTAACTTCGCTGATCTGACGAGAACTGGTGCGACCACTGGAGCAAGGCCGCTGGACACCTAATAGTGGACTCTAATATGAGGTGTGCCCATTCTTCGATTTTATGACTACTTGATGTATGCTGGGGACACTTTCAAAGAGGTGTCTGAGTGTGTTTGGAGGAAAGGCAGCCCATTATTCCCCTGGAGTCGAAAACAGAGTATGCAGTGATGTCGGACGCAGGAGTCTGGGTGATCCCTTGAGGACAGGTCAGATCAGAAATAGGGAGGGCCAGTCCGTTTCAGTTCCTGCTTTATGACAGAGTATGCTGTCATGTTCATACAAGTAGTCACCGTCTCCGAAATGTCCTACTGTATGCAGCACACAATGCTGTCAAATTTCTTCATATAGATTTACTTTAGTGTTCTCTCAAGTGCAGTAAGGGGGTCACATCCTAATAATGGAAAATACCCCCCTACCGTACTTTTGGTACTACACATAGTGGTAGGCGATATTTTCCTAGTATTCACTAAACCCAAACCCATAAGATTGCTACAGGGTACAGCGTTATTCCCCACTCCAAATCAATCGTTTCCAGTCATCCACTGCAAAGAGGCGTCTCTTTTTACACCACACTGAGCACCGCTACAGACATGGGTGGCTTGTGAGGAACTGTACGACCATTGCCACTGAGCTCTCTTAACCGTCATATGACGCTGTTAACGCTTATCTACTGACAGCATAATGTTGGTTGGTTGGTTTGGGGAAGGAGACCAGACAGCGTGGTCATCGGTCTCATCGGATTAGGGAAGGATTGGGAAGGAAGTCGGCCGTGCCCTTTCAGAGGAACCATCCCGGCATTTGCCTGGAGTGATTTAGGGAAATCACGGAAAACCTAAGTCAGGATGGCCGGACGCGGGATTGAACCGTCGTCCTCCCGAATGCGAGTCCAGTGTCTAACCACTGCGCCACCCCGCTCGGTACAGCATAATGTTCCCTGCCTTCTCTTATTAGATAAGAACCTTAGGAACACGGCTTCACCAGCCGGTGTGGACGAGCGGTTCTAGGCGCTACAGTCCGGAACCGCGCTGCTGCCACGGTCGCAGGTTCGAATCCTGCCTCGGGCATGGATGTGTGTGATGTCCTTAGGATAGTTAGGTTTAAGTAGTTCTAAATTCTAGGGGACTGATGACCTCAGACGTTAAGTTCCATAGTGCTCAGAGCCATTTGAACCATTTGAACACGGTGGCATGCATTACAACTGCAGAAAGACTTTTAGTATTTTTACATCATAATCAGTAGTTCTGTAGACTGTCCGTAGACAGTAGCACTTTTACAAATGTCCCCATCACGATGTAGATTGTTTGCACTTTAGTCGCAACCTTCGTGCGACAACACTTGGCCGCCGAAGACCTCCCGGTGCCCGTAGTGAGATGAGCTGCATGACAAATACACTACTGGCCATTAAAATTCCTACACCAGCAAGAAATATAGGTGATAATCGATTATTCATTATACTAGAACTGACATTTGATTACATTTTCACGCAATTTGGGTGCATAGATCCTGAGAAATCAGTACCCAGAACAACCACCTCTGGCCGTAATAACGGCCTTGATACGCCTGGGCATTGAGTCAAACAGAGCTTGAATGGCGTGTACAGGTACAGCTGCCAATACAGCTTCAACACGATACCACAGTTCATCAAGAGTAGTGACTGGCGTATTGTGACGAGCCACTTGCTCGGCCACCATTGACCAGACGTTTTCAATTGGTGAGAGATCTGGAGAATGTGCTGGCCACGGCAGCAGTCGAACATTTTCTGTATCCAGAAAGGCCCGTACGGGACCTGCAACATGCGGTCGTGCATTATCCTGCTGAGATGTAGGATTTCGCATGGATCGAATGAACGTCTACTGTTCAAAGTGCCGTCAATGCGAACGAGAGGTGACCGAGACGTGTAACCAATGGCAACCCATACCATGCCAGTATGGCGATGACGATTACACGTTTCCAATGTGCGTTCACAGCGATGTCGCCAAACACGGATGCGACCATCATAATGCTGTAACCAGAACCTGGATTCATCCGAAAAAATGACGTTTTGCCATTCGTGCACCCAGGATCGTCGTTGAGTATACCATCGCAGGCTCTCCTGTCTGTGATGCAGCGTCAAGGGTAACTGCAGCCACGGTCTTCGAGCTGATAGTCCATGCTGCTGTAAACGTCGTCGAACTGTTCGTGCAGATGGTTGTTGTCTTGCAAACTTCCCCATCTGTTAACTCAGGGATCGAGACGTGGCTGCACGATTCATTACAGCCACGCGGATAAGATGCCTGTCATCTCGACTGCTAGTGATACAAGGCCGTTGGGATCCAGCACGGCGTTCCGTATTACCCTCCGGAACCCACCGAGTCCATATTCTGCTAACAGTCATTGGATCTCGACCAGTGAGAGCAGCAATGTCGTGATACGATAAACCGCAATCGCGATAGGCTACAATCCGACCTCTATCAAAGTCGGAAACGTGATGGTACGCATTTCTCCTCCTTACACGAGACATCACAACAACGGTTCACCAGGCAACACCGGTCAACTGCTGTTTGTGTATGAGAAATCGGTTGGAAACTTTCCTCATGTCAGCACGTTGTAGGTGTCGCCACCGGCGCCAACCTTGTGTGAATGCTCTGAAAAGCTAATCATTAGCATATCACAGCATCTTCTTCCTGTCGGTTAAATTTCGCGTATGTAGCACGTCATCTTCGTGGTGTAGCAATGCTAATGGCCAGTAGTGTAGTATGAAGATAAGCTACTCTTCTTGACAATGTTTCCACATTACTGATTTTGTCGCCATTGTTACTTGTTCAATCGTTTCACCGTTTCTTCACAAATATCCCCTATTGCTTGCAATTCGGAATATCTGAAAAGGTGGGAAGGAGGCCAGTTTGGTCGTGAAGTTGTTTTAAGGTGCCGAGGGTAGTTTTCATACAGGATATTAGAACAAGTTTTTATTCGTAATTTTTTTCTACACATTTCATTATAAAAGTATATACTGAAATAAACAGGGAAAAGAACGTGAATTTTACAATTACAACCTTCAGTTAGCTTAACTGATTAACTACAATTACTACCATTAATTCAAAATATCACTGAGATTATTAAACAATATGACTTTAACTAGCTGTATAAATTAAGGACACTTCTGGGTCACTGGTGTTGGCATAACCAGGCGACCTGCGCCTTCGAATGGTGATAACAGATGGGCAGATTACAAATAATGGAACAAGTAGGACAAATTTCATGTCACCCCACTTTGAATTGTTGCCAAATTTATTCAAGATTGTGGATCCAAGATGGCGGCGATAGATATGGCAATGTCGCAATGACGGCATGGCGAGAAGTTCAGATTTCGTTGGGAAAAAAGGTAAACTGGGCTACCTCCACAAACCTTACCCCCTCCCCTCCTCCTCTCCCCCCTCACGTACCACAGAAAATGGCGAGAACTTCAAATTCCAGCAAGACAATGCAACATAACATGGCTACCTCCACTAACGTATGAAAATGATTCTCGCGTACCATATCGTTTCTGGAAACCCAGAATCTACTCTGTAGGAATCAACATGGATTCCGGAAACAGCGATCGTGTGATACCCAACTCGCTTTATTTGTTCATGAGACCCAGAAAATATTAGATACAGGTTCCCAGGTAGATGCCATTTCCCTTGGCTTCCGGAAGGCGTTCGATAGAGTTCCGAACTGTCGCCTGATATACAAAGTAAGATCCTACGAAATATCAGACCAGCTGTGTGGTTGGATTGGAGAGTCCAGAATGAGATTTTCACTCTGCAGCGGAGTGTGCGCTGATATGAAACTTCCTGGCAGACAATTTTAATCCGCCAGGAAGTTTCATATCAGCGCACTCTCCGCTGCAGAGTGAAAATCTCATTCTGGAAACATCCCCCAGGCTGTGGCTAAGCCATGTCTCCGCAATATCCTTTCCATCAGGAGTGCTAGTTCTGCAAGGTTCGCAGAAGAGCTTCTGTTAAGTTTGGAAGGTAGGAGATGAGGTACTGGCAGAAGTAAAGCTGTGAGGACGGGGCGTGAGTTGTGGGTGGGTAGCTCAGTTGGTAGAGCACTTGCCCGCGAAAGGCGAAGGTCCCGAGTTCGAGTCTCGGCCCGGCACACAGTTTTAATCTGCCTGGATTGAAGAGTTTTTAGCAAACAGAACACAGCATGTTGTTCTCAATGGAGAAACGTCTACAGACGTTAAGTAACCTCTGGCGTGCCACAGGAGAGTGTTATGGGACCATTTATTTTCACAATATATATTTTGACCTAGTAGAGAGCGTCGGAAGTTCCATGCAGCTTTTCGCGGATGATTCTGTAGTATACAGAGAAGTTGCAGCTTTAGAAAATTGCAGCGAAATGCAGGAAGATCTGCAGCGGATAGGCACTTGATTCAGGGAGTGGCAACTGTCCCTTAACATAGACAAATGTAATGTATTGCGAATATATAGAAAGAAGGATCCTTTATCGTATGATTATATGACAGTGGAAAAAACACTGGTAGCAGTTACTTCTGTAAAATACCTGGGAGTATGCGTGCGCAACGATTTGAAGTGGAATGATCATATAAAATTAATTGTTGGTGAAGCGGGTACCAGGTTGAGATTCATTGGGAGAGTCCTTAGAAAATATAGTCCATCAACAAAGGAGGTGGCTTACAAAACACTCGTTCGACCTATACTTGTGTATTGCTTATCAGTGTGGGATCCGTACCAGGTCGGGCTGACGGAGGAGATAGAGAATATCCAAAGAAGAGCGGCGCGTTTCGTCAGAGGGTTATTTGGTTAGCGTGATAGCGTTACAGAGATGTTTAGCAAACTCAAGTGGCAGACTCTGCAAGAGAGGCGCTCTGCATCGCGGTGTTGCTTGCGTCCAGGTTTAGAGAGGGTGCGTCTCTCGATGAGGTATCGAATATATTGCTTCCCCCTACTTATACCTCCCGAGGAGATCACGAATGTAAAATTAGAGAGATTCGAGCGCACACGGAGGCTTTCCGGCAGTCATTCTTCCCGCGAACCATACGCGACTGGAACAGGAAAGGGAGGTAATGACAGTGGCACGTAAAGTGCCATCCGCCAAACACCGTTGGGTGGCTTGCGGAGTATAAATGTAAATGTAGATGTAGATGTAGAAAATGACGGGAAAATAGGTAAACTGGGCCACCTCCACTAACCTAAGTCATCAGACCGCCACCTCCCTTTACATGGCAGAGAATAATGATCCAGTGTAAACACACATCCGTATTAAATCTTCTCCAACTTTCATGTGATCAAGAAAGCTATCCAAGACATACTAAGTATTAGTTCGCTATTCGGCCGTCTAGAGGACGACATGCTTAAGTCAGCTACATTCCTGCATTCCAACAGGCCTCTCCATTCGGACAGCTCCTACCATTAGCCGAAAATGTGAATCATCACCGCCACAGGCCACTGGTGCAGACAGAATCGACCTAGGAAACTGGTCACATACATATTTCTACATTACAGTATTTGTATATTACGATCGTGGTCTCAATTGGATAACATTTGACAATGATCGAAGTATCGGAAATACACCCTGCTGACGGCTGTGGCCCTGAAAATAGAAATAACTGTACGATTCTTATGACTTGACATACTTTTCTCTTTGCTGTCACAATATTCCACATCAAATCCATACCTTTCTTACAACAGGACATACTCATTTTCTTTGCACATGTCGGAACACACACACATATTTCCTAAGCCTGATGCTCATGGTGACCCTATCATGCACCCTCTGCTACTGAGTATAATACTTTGCCCAAAACTGATCGCTGGCGATACAAAACAACTAAGAGAAAAATCAGCGTAGGCTGGACGTGTCTCGTAAGTTTTTCCTGCTTGTGCTACCACTGTGTCTTAGAAAGAAAGGCTTAATCGTTTTACAAACCGCCAGATGTTAAAAACACGACCATATTACTATCACAATCGGTCTTCGTTCAACAGGTGCATACAAATATCCATGTTAAAAGCTATACTGGCTTTATAAATCGAGGTTGACATTACCTCCGAATGAAAAGGCTTTTTTCTAGACAAATACCGTAACACTTAATATAGACACTGATCGCCGTAGTGTATATTACCAGACCAACAGTGCAGTTACACATCACCGATGGTGAGGCCTCATAATAAAATTACAGAATTTAGAAAATGTTTTGGCTAAGGAATGTGGCATGAAACCAGTTTTTGCAACTCCCTCATGCCGGCACTAGATATTTCTACAGTATTTGTAATGCATTCTGTCTCGATGCCATGTCAGAGGTTCTGCGATAAATCCACTTGGTTATATGTGTAGGTTGATTGAGAAGGATCACAAACAGTAGATGGTGTGGCTCAAAAATGGCTCTGAGCACTATGGGACTTAACATCTGTGGTCATCAGTCCCCTAGAACTTAGACCTACTTAAACCTAACTTACCTAAGGACATCACACACATTCATGCCCGAGGCAGGAATCGAACCTGCGACCGTAGCGGTCACACGATTCCAGACTAAAGCGCCTATAACCGCACGGCCACACCGGCCGGCAGTAGATGGTGTCCTGATTGAAGTTGTAAGAAATGTAGGCAGGCTTTGCAGATCTCTAGTGTTACACTATCCGGTAGAAATGCTGCCTGGGATTTGGAATCAAGTTTTTCCATTCAAAAACATACCTGCATTGGATCAAATGGAGAAGTCCTTCGCGCTCCAGCACTGGCTTGCATCTGGCTGGCCCTGCAAAGTGCCTGTGTAGTGTCAGTGCATGCCCACGTTGGGAGAGTTCTCTGATACGTCACGGTTGACGACAGTTCGAAAGCGTTTTTTACCAGCACTGAGTGTTTGTGCGGTGCATTAGTTTCTGCTGTTTAAGCGTTGTGAGCGTGTTTGCAGAGCCTTTTACATGCCTTATTTCGACAGTTTACGAGTAGTTTGCAAGTCTGTTCGCTGTGTTTTGCATTATTTAGGTAATTTACGAGTTGTTTTTGTGCCTGCACATCAGTGTGCTGCATTATTTTAGTGACTTACGAGTAGTCTGAAATTCTGTAGGCTGTGTATTGTGACCCCAAGCATGTCATACCGAGTCTTGTGTTTTAGTGTAATAAATGAAGTATGTGAAATACATCCCTAAATAAACTGATCCAAAATAAATAAAGTACACTCTTTCCTCTCTCCAGCAGCCCAGAACAGGCTGAGTCCATTTCCCGCCATTTTTCCCAAAGACCGCCATCTATGATTACCTCACAGAAGGGACGACAGCATCCTCTGGTGCCGGTACTGTGCACTAGGTCTGTTGGACTCCAGACCTCATGGTAAACACACTGGATGGAGCTACTGCCTCAAATTGTTTAAATAAAGCCTGTCAGCAAAATAAAGACTCATGCACATCCTACACAGCACAGACTGGGTCCTTTTCCCACCAATTCCTAGGAAGAGGTGGCGGTCGGATGACGTAGGGCAGTGGAGGTGGTGCCTCGTGAACTTTCTTCCCGCCATTTTCTTAGGATAGTGCAGATAGCCATGGTGTGTTGCATTCTCCTGCTGGAATTTGAACTTCCCGCCATTTTCTGGGGAAGAGGAGCGGGGAGAGGGTAAGATTAGTGGAGGTACCCCAATTGACCTACTTTTCCGCCAAAATGAACCTACCGCCATGACACTGCGATGTTGCTATATCTATCGCCACCATCTTGGATCTGCAATCTTAAATAAATTTGGCAACAATGCAGGGGGGGGGGCTGACACGAAATTTGTCCTACTACTAATGGATTACTGTAACAGACAGAAAGCAACAGAATTAAAAAGCATCATTCAAAACGTTAAAACGTCAGTTTGAACACAAATAAATCTGGCCACTGAAAGCACTGGACATACATAAACATAATTGGCTACAAAATTTTTGATTTAAAATTAAAGCAGAATATAAACAAGAGATTTATGGTTAAGAGCTGCAAACTATATTCTGCTTTGGCACTCCCAAACCTAACGTAACTTAAAAACAACGAACAACGTTTATAGTAAAGTAGGATTCCACCGGATAGGTAATAATAGAAAGGAAAGGCAGTATTCAACAGCTATCCGGCGACTCAGAGGCACAGCAGTACATGTTATCACTCAGGAGAAATAATGCTGGTGAACATAAACACAAAATGTCCACCATGACAGACGACAATAATTGAAGTTCATTGGCCATCTCCTGTGAGATCTGAATGAACAGTGTAACATAAGGTTGTCACCAAAATAACATTCCTCTGCGAGCGTCGTGGAAGAACGATTTCATAGCCGTCGGTGTTGTGTGCCAATTTTAATGCACTTGGTCTCACTTTCATTCTCAAGGCTCTTCTCAAAATTAACAGCCCAGCCAGTACTGCAGGAAACGCAGCAGAAACAAAGGCTCGAAGTAGAAGCCTCCTGGTCTGCCACAACAGGAATTGATATGACCATTTAGCACGTCTGACCTGTGAGCGGAAACACTGCACGTACTTCCTCCAGCATACCAGCACACGACCGCCTCAGCGAGCACCACCGCTACCCGTAAGTCGGCATACCCCGGTTGTCCCCTCGGGGCAAGGAAGGTGAACACGTAAAGATGTTAAAGTTGCCAAGAGATATGAATTATCGTGAAATACATGAAAACAGGCTAATGACACTGATTCCATAACATAAGCTACAACTCATTCATGAAGAAATATTTTCGAATATGTCTACATTTGCAGCTAATTCCACTGAAAGCAATAGACTATAAATACATTTCATGCTTGAGAAGCACATATTTCTGCTATCTGTTGCTGATGTCATAGGCACTTTCCTTGAAACATACATTTTTTTATGAAGTCCAACGACTCGCTCTTTCTTACACGTCGCTCGACTTCCTACTAAACGAATATTTTTGTAAATGTAATTACTATTGCTTCAAAACCGAATGTGTTGAAGATTATTGCCATTTGTGGCTCAGATTTACCAACAATTGTGGAATTGGTTTCTCCTGTGTTGGGAAACAGTTTTATTGCTTCCGATGATTTTTTATCAAGTCTGTGTGGTTTTCTCTTAAGCTAGAGTAGTGATGGCTTACTTGATACCTCGAACAAAGTAGGTACTACATTCCATAGATGTTTCCTACATTCCACATTTACTGATTTGGCTGAAGGTGTAGCGAACAAACTTCTGCTTTGTTGGATAGATATATAACGTCTTTCCGCAAAGGGTCAGATCTTCTGGTGTTTACTATCAGTTTTTTGTTATTAAAGGAGAACGACATTTTCCAGTAAACGTCTGAACGTTACAAGAGAACCGTAAGTAGACTGCAGCGCTTTGTATCCGCAAGGTCCGCAGGAAACTAATCACGAATGTCGTGTAATTTTTTTCAGTTATCGTCGATTTTTATGTCACTATATGCGCAATCTGTGGTAAAAACTTTGGTATAAATCAACGTAAGCGTTAGTATTCGCAATCATCCGATATCGTATTTAGAAATGTCGCTTACTGGCCCCCTGGGGCTCTGCTATTTCTGGGGTAACAAAAACGAGACGAAGTACCGCGAATGTTCTGTTAGACTCTGGTTGTCATTAAAGAAACGTTAATACATGTAAGTGGGATAATGCAAGGGTGTTTCGGAAGTCTTCTCCTGATTACAGACATGCATGAGGCAGATAATATAACACACAGACACGTATCTTTTACCTTGAAGTGCAGTAAACGTATTCAAGTTTTTTTACACACACACAATTAATAAATTTCGACGTGTGCTTCATTCATCGGATGAAGGATATCAAGGCGATATTCCAATGCCACTTGAGTGTTGATCAACATTTCGTGAGGGATGGATGCTATGATGTCAGTAATTCTGCGCCGTAATGCTGCGACGTCGCTCACTGGTGCCCGGCAAAGTTGATCTTGACGTAACTCAGAAGGAAGAAATCCGTTGTGGTGTTCGGTGATCACGGCGGAAGTTTCAAGGGATCACAACATCCAGTCCATCTTCTCGAAATCTTTTATCCAAGTAGGCACGAAAATCTAACTCTAGATGAAGTGGCGCATCATGTAGTTGTAAAATTAAGCCCTGAATGTCCTAAATCTGTGGCCCAACGATTCTAGGCGCTTCAGTCCGGAACCGCTCTGCTGCTACGGTCACAGGTTCGAATCCTGCCTCGGACATGGATGTGTGTGATGTCCTTAGGTTAGTTAGGTTTAAGTAGTTCTAAGTCTAGGGGACTGAGGACCTCAGATGTTAAGTCCTGTTGTGCTTAGAGCCATTTGAACCAATTTTTGTCCTAAATCTGGACTGTTTTTGAGGACTGTGCTTCGTGATGTCAGAGGACACACTGGACTCTCTCCTGCTTTGAGTACACATTGTCTGCAATTGTGTCTGATTCCGCTGTAGTTACGTACATGGGGCCTGTAACAAACAAAGTAACATTAAGTATGTATGTACATAAAAAGTTGTATACGTCACATGCTATTCAAGATAAAGTGTCGGTGTGTCATATTTTACGCGCTATGAATGTTTGCAATAAGGGAAGGGCTTCTGGACACCCGTTAATTATTTTAGATACTTGGTTTGTTTGTTAAAATGGCTACCAGACATCTTCGATAATGGTAGAAGCTGAAGTAATGGATTACAATTTGTGCTAAGTTCGGGATTTGAACCCAGCTCTCCTGCTTACTAGGAAGACAAAGCCCGTCTCGAGGAAAATTTACTTACATGAAGCTACCAGGCTATTCATAACAATGACAGTTGACGTGGAACATATTCTTGGTCAGGTGTGTAGTCTAATGTGACAACTTGAAACTGTGTTCCTCGCCGATACTTGAGTGCGGACACCTAGTTTTCGTGGGCAGAAAGCTGACTTGAATCATCCCGTAGATATACAAATATTTAATTATAAAATGAAATAAAACTGATGCTCTTCTGCGAGTGATTCATGCGCAGTTAAATGAATACGCGTATCCTCTTTCAAAGTAATTATAGATACGAATAAACATAGTCGGTATAAATCACAAAGTAGCTGGATCCGGTGTGCTCAAAAATATTATTCATATAGCCAGGCAGTGTCTCATAATTCTCTTCTTAATTTCAAGCGGTGCTTCATAAATCACAATAAATGAGATAAACAGGTTCTGCTTCACTAAATACAGCTACTGTATATTCTCTTGTTCACATTAGAAAACGACTGTTGCGAAACTCTACACTATATTTACTTTCTTCGCATCTTTTAATATAGTCAGAATGTTTTTTTTTTTTTTATGAGCAGGTGGTGTGCAACATTTACCGGTAAGAGTGACATACAACCTGTATAGGCAGAGTTTAATTACAAATATAGGAATGAAATAATGACGTTAGTTTTAATTTAGTTTCCTTTGTCTAAATTCAAAACAAGTGACAGTCCATAGATGCAGAGTCCATCCGCTAAACTTTCCAGCTCGTAAACTCAGTCCTCTTGATTTACGTCAGGCGTATGGCGACCCAAGGCGTAGTTTACGTCATGTTCCCACACTGAACGTAACTCTTCCGCCATATTTTCATTTTACTGTATACATATCAAAAATGCGAATGGCCTTTCGAGCTATTTATATTTCAGACACATATACGACCAAAGAATATTTCAGGATCGCCTAGCTTGAGGCTGAGGCATTGGCCGCTGGATTCCAATGTTTCCGTAGTAGAGGGAAATAATTATCTCCCCGTTGTTTTCAGTTTAGTTTATTCTTTCAAATTGTTTTATAAAGATACTTTCAGAATGGTGAGTGACACAGTAACGTTTCTTAACTGAAGTGCTTCATCAGTGGTTATACTGTCCTCTTCTGATGTGTGGTAAATAATAATTACAACACACTGAGAAAACCTATTTTCTTCGTGTTTCAACATGTAAAGGTTTGACGCCATTTATATTTTGTGTAATTCTGAGCTTATAACTTCCTGTCATTAGTAACGAACTCTTCTTTTAAAGAAATAGTGAAGTGGTATAATCCATAATGTCCTCAGGCATTTTTATTTATAGATTCTTCCGTCACTTTCGGTGGCACGATCTCACATTTAAAGTTGAAAACCAATCAAACTACGCTATGGCTCCACCAACATTTCTTTATTTCTAATCGGTTTTCGTCTTATTGGGCCATCATCCTGACGATGGTCTAATAAACCGGAAACAGCATTGAAATAAACAGATATTGGCTGAACAAAAACGTAGTTTGCTTGTTTCTCAACAGTATTTGTTATACTGACGCATATCTCTTAATTTTAAGGCGTCTTTCCATAAATATTGTGCAGACATATATCAAATATCAGATGTACGAGAGGAGAGACGTCTGTCGTCGAAGAGTTTTGTATGATGCTACAACATCAAATTAATACAAATTTTTGCCTATAACTTATTGTTTTTATATTATAAGGCTGTAAAGGGTCTACAACAGCTGAACATCTGAAGAAATAAGAACTCACTGTTGCAATCGGACGTTACACCACGACACGGACACAAATTTGAATACAGTTAACAGACATGTCACTGATGGACAGTCATAATTTTGCAAAAAAAGAGAATTATGGAACAGGAGGCGGATTTGAACACGGATGCCTTCCTCGATGTTGCACATCTTGTGCTCGGACCATCCACTGTTTCTATCTTGTTTCTTTTTGCACAGTTCAGTACACCTTGTTCCTGTTTTCGTGTCTTTTAACAGACTATCGACGGGATCATCTTATACATTGTAAGGTGTCAGGCAAATCCCACAACTTCCATGAAAACCCTGACATGATAAGCAAATCCAGCAGTTTGTCACATAGCTCCGAATAAATCGTGACATTAAATTAACCAAAGTAATACGATTAACGAGTGAGCGAATGGAATAAAACAGACTACCACAAGAATGCCTAAATGCATGTCATGCCTTCCCAACGTGAAACAGACGCATTTCCGAGGGGAGAAACGAGAACAGAAAAATGTCTCTGAGCACTATGGTACTTAACATCTGTGATCATCAGTCCCCTAGAACTTAGAACTACTTAAACCTAACTAACCTAAGGACATCACACACGTCCATGCCCGAGGCAGGATTCGAACCTGCGACCGTAGCAGTCACGCGGTTAAACGAGAACAGAAGTCAAGAGCAGAACTATGTTAAGCTAGAAGGCCCTATGATAAGGGACGGACACCTACGTTGTCAGCCAACCGCCAGGACCACCCCCAGCCCATGTTAAAAGATAGAGCCCTCTGAAGAACAGTATAGATCTTACGATAACACAAAAAGGCCCACACCAGCTGCAAGTCTTAGCGTGAGACTTTTCCGCGTCTCTGTTACGCTGCAAACGTTAAAAACATTGTCCCACCACGAAAAGTATAACGTTTTTTATTGGATAGACAGAATTTTTGTAGGCAGAGCTTAAGGTTAAAATTGAGACCCTGATTGGTCAGATGAAAACACAGCCAGATAGTTTTTTTTTAAACCAACTTCGGTAAATTGTAGTAAGGAGAAGTTTGGAGAGAGTTGCTTCCGAGATGGCGAGCTGTATGGAGCTGCGCTGCCCGCCGCCACCTGACGCTGCCTAACCAACGACAAGGTAATGAATACACGCGACGCCACATAACAGCGCATAAAGCTTCACTCAGAACTGCAGAAGTCTCATCTGTTACACCCCCTTTTTACGTAATACTAGTGTCGATCGTCAATTAAATCTCATGGTGTTCACATTTGCTACTTGAAGTAAAAATCTGAAACGCGATGATTTTTCTGTTATATAATTATTGAGAAGCCACATCAG
Organism: Schistocerca cancellata; assembly: GCF_023864275.1. NCBI lineage: Eukaryota > Metazoa > Arthropoda > Insecta > Orthoptera > Acrididae > Schistocerca > Schistocerca cancellata. The sequence continues at coordinate 303,632,434 of NC_064628.1, forward strand.
CCACTGTAATTTACGACAAGTTAGTTAAGTAATTGAGGGTCACTGTAGACCATTTTGATAGTTTTCTCTTTTGTGAAACTTAATTTAAACCTAGATTATAGATGTGGTATGGCATAGGTCATCCTTCGATCCATTGTAGAATTTGGAAACCCATTCAGGGAATATTCGTTCACATTTTTGTTGAATGCAGTTGGTTTTTATCATCCTGTATTAAAACATTTCCTTTTATCAATAGTGCAATTTATGAACAATGTTTTGTGAGTAGAATAAAATTTCCAATGGTAAACTTCACTGGTTTTTCGACGTTATTTTACCAGCTAACTAGAAATAGGAAAGCCTTGAACCCCTTCCACTAAATTTAGTTAGCATTAAGATTCTTTTACAGGGAGTGCAGTGGATGGTTCAAATGGTTCAAATGGCTCTGAGCACTATGGGACTTAACATCTATGGTCATCAGTCCCCTAGAACTACTTAAACCTAACTAACCTAAGGACGTCACACACATCCATGCCCGAGGCAGGATTCGAACCTGCGACCGTAGCAGTCGCGCGGCTCCGGACTGAGCACCTAGAACCGCTAGACCACCACGGCCGGCAGGAGTGCAGTGGAGCTGACGCTGAAATCATTAAGTATTTGGTTATATCATAGCTAGTCTCACTGAACTCTTCTGAACTCTACATGTCATGTGTGGTCTGGCGTCTCCTTACCAGGAACAGGTCCCAAGTTCAAACTAGTCAATTCCCTGAAAAACACGCTCAGAGCGTCGTTGCGCGGAAGTGGTAGGGAGACACGACTTAGAACAAACAGACACCACGCAGAATGTTAGACCATTAAATCAGAGGATGTACGGTGGGGAGTTTCCCACGTAAGAATAGCAAACCAAAACATAGATGGAGTGGAAACAAGAAGAATTTAAAAATAATTTCCTTGTCGATGAAAGCCTCTATGGACAGAATGGTAAGTGGCAAAGTCTCAATATTACCGAAAGCTGCCTAGATGGTACAAAAGCAGTAGTTGTTACTATCATGAGTAGAAGACGAATGCAAGACCCTGGAAAACGTCTAAAATACATCTTACAGTGTTGACTGTTTTGGTTTTACATAACTATGCAAAGATGTTACACTTTTAGTACATTTTTTTCTGTTCGTATCTTCTCTTAATTTCTCAAAATGGAGATCAACAAAAATCTTTACAAACGCGAAGAAACTATTTTGTGGTGGTGAAGGGAGCATTATCTTACCATAAATAAAAGTAACTGCAGCGACAAACGTCTCTACAGAATAAAAAGTGTTTGACGTAAGGAAGAATTTGACCTTTGATTTGGCGTTTACCACTGACGTTTCTCGTTTTTGTTACTATTTAAAATGGAACCCAGTGATTACAACCTGCTCTGTTGTCGGGGCACCTGCAGCTGTAATAGTACATTTTTTCTGGAAATAGCTCCGCAAACACGTGAATTTTGTATGACTTTTATTATGGCCTTAATAAAATTGGCTCACAATACAGCCAAAAGAATTAACTAAACTAATTCTGCGCGAGTTTCCATGAAAGGGTTGAAGAGCGTGCAGTGCCTCACCGCTAATTTTATGTTGGCAAATTTGGTAGCGTTGTCCTTGTGGAAACACCACCTGAGTGGCCTGTTGGTGCCTTCTTTCCACCAGCCTTCCTCGCAGTCTCTTGTCACTCACCTGAAGCTTAGGCAAATTTTGATCCTCTTTTTGGAATAACACTTATTTTTCTAATCCCAGTTACAAAATCATTATCACACAAGCTTCACAAGTTCATCGAGAGGCCACAGGTGGTACCTAAATTCTGCTAAGAAGATTCTCTCAACAAGAATCCGCGAGACACTGCAACTAGAGGTCAGCAATCGAGGAGCAGACAAAGCCTGTAACGCAGAAGCAGCCAGCAGAGGCTGTGCCGGCCATACAGATGGGCACACAAGGCTACTTTTCACGTATTCGTGAGGAGTGGCTGGGCGGTAGCTGGCTGGCCGACGATGCTCGCAGTCTGATTAATCGCTGTCGATGCCACTTGACAGCGACTGACAAGTGAGGGGGAATCTTTCTCTCACGTTACTGAGAAATTCTCTTCTAGAGGTTACCTTGGCTATCAGTCTTGCAGGGTCTGTACGTTAAAAACTTACTGTACACACCATGTCACTCGTAATAACCATCATTACTAACCTACGCCAATGATTCCATACCGAGCACGAAGACGTAATTGTTAACGCAGTGGATTAGCTGTCGGAAAAACGGCGATTGATACCTCGTCCGTCCAGCAGTCCTCACTTAAGTTTGCCATGGTTCACTAATCTGCGTAATGCATTGCCTGACGACTTCTTTTCAAACGCCATTGACAATTTTGTTCCCCTGGCTCCCACTCCGTTCCCCTTTCCTGGTCTGTGCTCGGTCTCTCTCATCGTTGACGCGACGGCAAAATTTTATTTTTTCTTTGTCTCTGTTTACTGTGTATTCTCCTCCTCCTCCAGCCCCCTTCCACTATTATTTGTTATTCTACTTTCTTTTCGGGTATAACTACAGTAATTAGTCTCGAAGAGGATTAATATAAGGACGGTCCGAATGTCGGTGGTAAGTCGTTTTATCGTTGTACACCGCCCAGTCACATTAATGTGACCGCCTCTCAAAAGCCAGAAAAACCACCTTTTGACACCCAGACATCTGCGAGACGTGTGGAAAGAGAGTCAATGAGTTTCTGGAAGGCACCCACAGGGACGTGGTGCCATGCCGACTTCGGTGCCGCACACATTCCGCTAGGTTTCTCGATTGAGGATCCGTGGTGCGTACAGACTGATGGAAGTGATCCCACAGATTGTCGACTCGTTTAAATTCTGTGAGTTTGGTGGCCAGGGCAGTACGGTACACTCATCCTGATGCTCCTAGAACCATGCTCGTTCACTGCGAGTTTCGTGACACGTTCTACCATTGTGATCGTGGATACCATCGTACCGAGGAGAAAGCTGCATGCAGGTGTGGACATGGTCCATAGGGCTTGATGCAAACTTGATCCACAGTGCCTTCCAGGGAATGCCACAAAAACGTTCCCCATACCATAACGGTCCCTCCTTCGACCTGGACCTTGCCGACGATTGTTCTAAGGTGTTCGTTTTCAGATTCTTCATGTAGTGCACGGCAACCGCCATCTGTTCGATGGAGCACAAAACTTGATTCACCTGAAAAGGCTACCTGTCGCCACTCAGTCGATGTCCAACTGAGGTGCAGCCGTGCTAATTCCAGCCTTTCCCGCTGACGAAAAGCTGTCATCAAGGGTGGAAGAACCGGGCGGTTGCTGCGGAGACTCATACGCAGCAACGTTTGCTGAATGGTCATCGACGAGACATTGTTGGTAGCCCCTTGGTTCATATGGATGGTTCGTTGCTCAACAGTTCCTCGTCTATTCGCCTATGCATGTCTCTGCAGCCATCGTTCACACCTGTCATCTATGGCCCGTGGTGCCCCACAGTGGCCTCGGCGCCGGTTGTGGGTACAGCCGTTTTGTCAGGCGCGGTATACTTACATCATGGTGGCAGGCGAATTGTTTACAGACTTAGTCTTTCCACAAACGCCTCTACCCTTGGCCCGAAAACCAATGCTAATGTCCTTTTCGGTAAGTCGCTCCGTTTCCGCATTACGACAACGACTGCAAGGATACTTCTGTCATCGCTAACTGACCCTCCGCTTCCCTTTCCTATTCCAATCGCAAATGACGCGTGGTATAACGGCTCTTCTTCTTGATGATTTGGTTTGATTTATACTTAACCTCGGCAACAATCGGAAGAGTGTTGAGATCGTTATCCAGTTACGAAGACGACGTTACACAAAATAACAGTGCTGAACCGAAATGTCGACGTGCCTGAGATATTTACTACACCAAGAATCGTAATTAATCGTTCGTAATCGATGTTTAAATGATTAATGATAAAATATTAATGATAAAACCAATACAGTCACATCTACAACAAATTCCCTACAAGCTGGTCGTAATTTCAAGTGTCTAAGAAATCGTAACAGTGGGCTTGTCATTTGAGTCAAAGATTCTACACAAGCGCCGAGCGCTACAGTCAAATGTTATCGCTGCGCGTAATTATTACTCGGGAGTTTCATGTCAATAATTTGATGTTGTTGTGGTCTTCAGTCCTGAGACTGGTTTGATGCAGCTGTCCATGCTACTCTATCCTGTGCAAATTTCTTCATCTCCCAGTACGTACTGCAGCCTACATCCTTCTGAATCTGTCTAGTGTATTCATCTCTTGGTCTCCCTCTACGATTTTTACCCTCCACGCTGCCCTCCAATACTAAATTGGTGATCCCTTGATGCCTCAGAACATGTCCTATCAACCGATCCCTTCTTCTTGTCAAGTTGTGCCACAAACTCCTCTTCTCCCCAATCCCATTCAATACTTTCTCTTTAGTTACGTGATCTACCCATCTAATCTTCAGCATTCTTCTGTAGCACCACATTTCAAAGGCTTCTATTCTCTTCTTGTCCCAACTATTTATTGTCCATGTTTCACCTCCATACATGGCTACACTCCATACAAATACTTTCAGAAAAGACTTCCTGACATTTAAATCTATACTCGATGTTAACAAATTTCTCTTCTTCAGGAACGCTTTCCTTGCCATTGCCAGTCTACATTTTATATCCTCTCTACTTGGACCAGCATTACTTTGCTCCCCAAATAGCAAAACTCCTTTACTACTTTAAGTGTCTGATTTCCTAATATAATTCCCTCAGCATCGCCCGATTTAATTCGACTACATTCCATTATCCTCGTTTTGCTTTTGTTGATGTTCATCTTATATCCTCCCTTCAAGACACTGTCCATTCCGTTCAACTGCTCTTCCAAGTCCTTTGCTGTCTCTGACAGAATTACAATTTGATAGAATTTTAAATCACAAATGCACGACTTGGCACGAGAGGGTGTTTTATTGCACAATATCAGTCACTTCCTAACCGAGCCTTGAGAAGAAGACTTTCCCGGGTGTTGGGGGGATTTCAATTAGACGCTTCAGACCTATCACTCAAGTTCCATAAACCACTGGCTATTAGGCATGAAAATTGTCTATCAGTGTTCGTGGCCTAGATCACTGTCTAAATAGCATTCATATAGTTAAAGGTTCACTTCAATCTAGTAGGTAGAAGTCCTCAGTTCGAATTCTAATGATGTGATATTTGAAGTCAGAAGATCGTATTACTACGTCATAATAGATTGCAATTATTCAATCTCAAAAACAATCTAAGCGCGCCTACATGTACGAGCATTCAAATATATGACCTGCTTCGTCTACCTCTCATAACGTAGTGACAATGCATTGAATTATACTTAGTCATTACTCACGAATCCCAAAGAGTACTCACACGGAGTATTCTTTGGGATCGTTGGTTCTACTTTGCTTATGTTAATTTACGCTAATTTTGCAATTATTATGATTTTGATTTTAATTTTACTGAAATTTATCTTTCTTTCGTAGATTGCTAAATTGTCAAGTCTTAGATTTCTGATTTAATTACTTGTTATTGTCCTAATAATAGTGATAAATGGAACTTCGTTCGCTTATTCACTTTTCTGGGAATTTGGGACTTGGGAGGAAATCTTTTTGGGGTATTGGGAGCTAATTTTTGATTTTTTATTTCTCGTCCGAGGAAGTGGCATTACATCGGGACGAGTTACTGTCGGTAAGCCTCTGTATTAGATCGAATTTCTTGAATTTTCTCGTCATCGGCTTTCGCGGGATGTACGTAGGAGAAAGCAGTAGGTTATCCTACTCTTTTCGGAAAGTACTCTCTCGAAATTTCGACAGTAAAACTGCCAGCGATGCACAACGCCTCTCTTGTAACGTCTGCCACTGGAGTGTGTTAGCTTCTCTGTAACGCCCTCACTCCGACTAAGCGATCCAGTGACGAAACGCTCCGTTCTTCGTTGGATCTTCTACATCTACATCTACATCTACATCTACATGGATACTCTGCAAATCACATTTAAGTGCCTGGCAGAGCGTTCATCGAAGCACCTTCACAATTCTCTATTATTCCAATCTCGTATAGCGCGCGGAAAGAATGAACACATATATCTTTCCGTACGAGCTCTGATTTCCGTTATTTTATCGTGGTGATCATTCCTCCCAATGTAGGTGTGTGTCAATAAAACATTTTCGCATTCAGAGGAGAAAGTTGGTGATTGGAATTTCGTGAGAAGATTCCGTCGCAACGAAAAACGCCTTACTTTAACGATTTCCAGCCCAAATCCTGTATCATTTCTGTGACGCTCTCTCCCATATTTCGCGATAATACAAAACGTGCTGCCTTTCTCTGTCACTTCTATCAGTCCTACCTCGTGAGGATCCCAGACGGATGAACAACACGCAAGAATCGGTCGAACAAGCGCCATCTACCCGACTTCTTTCGTGCATGAGTTACATTTCCTGAAGATTATTCCTAGGACTCAGTTGGCATCTGCTTTTGCTACTATTTCTTTTACGTAGTCACTCCACTTACCATCGCTCTGAGTAGTTACTCCTAGATATTTTACGCTACATTCCGTTTACAGTCATTTTTCGTTAATACTGTAGTTGGACAGTAGTGGATCTTTTTTCTTTTCTATTCACAATATGTTACATTTATTGGCGTTCACAGTCAACTGCCATTGATCACTCCTCTGTAGTACATTCTATAAATCGATACTGTCTTTGCCGCGATGGCCGAGAGGTTCTAGACACTTCAGTCCGGAACCGCGCGACTGCTACGGTCGCAGGTTCGAATCTTGCCTAGGGCATGGATGTGTGTGATGTCCTTAGATTAGTTAGGTTGAAGTAGTTCTAAGTTGTTGGGGACTGATGACCACAGATGTTAAGTCCCATAGTGCTCAGAACCATTTGAACCATACTGTCTTCTAGGCGTTGCTATCTTGTTATAGACAAACGCATCATCTGCGAACAGTCTTAAAGAGCTTTCGACGCTTGTTACTAAATCATTTATACACCGTAAACAATACCGTTCCTCTCACACTTGCTTGGGGTACCCCGGAAATTACCTCAAAGGCTGGTGATTTTGTTCTCTAACAGCGATGTGTTGAGTTCTGTCAGCTAGGAAGTCTTGAACCCAGTCGCAAAACTGGTCTGATACTCGGTAAGTTCTTAATTGTTTCAATAAATCGCAGTGTGGGATAATGTCAGATACCATCCTGAAATCAACGAACAAGGCATCAGCCTGAACTGTTATATCGTCAGCGCTATGGCTCTCAGGGTGGAACTACTTTTTTGTTCTTTATTAGTGTCATTTGCATGGAGAAACTGCGAGAATTGAATTTCGCAAGATCTCTGTTTGTGGAATCCATGTTGCTTTGTATAGAGGAGATTTTCATTCTCCAAAAACGTCATAATTCTTTAGCATGAAACATGTTCCATAATTCTACAACAGTATAGGTCTATGCGCACCTACCCCAGCCTATGTGTTCCTACCCTCGACCATTCTTGAAAACAGGAATGAACAGTGCTTTTTTTTATTTCGTGTCACAAGGTGCCCTTCATTTCTCTAGTGAACTACGATAGACTGCTTCTAGAAGGAGAGGAAGCTCTTTCGCGTAATCTTTATAGAATCTTACACGTACGTCGTCTGGTCCTGATGCCTCAGCACTCCTAAGCGACTGGGATTGCTTTTGTGTTCCGCAGTGGGTTATTTCAATGTCTGCCATTAAGACATTCGTGCGATGATTGAAAAGAGAGACATTATTACTACCTTCCGTGGTGAAACAATTCCGGTCTTCTCTCTGTTGTCTTACGTTCCAGTTTCTGAATGGCCTCTGAGTGTTGAATAGATGATTCCGAACCAATTACTGATTCTGCGTAAGAAAACCTCTTAGGGTTTTTAGTCGGATTTGTTGAAAAATTTTTGCTTTCAATGTTATTGAAAGCGTCTCTCATTGCTCTCTTTACGCTCGTTTTCGTGTCGTTGAGCTTTTGTCAGCTAGGTTTTGACTTTCTTGAATCTGTGATGAAGCTCTCTTTCTTTCCGCAGCATACACGGCTATTAGACCATTGTAAGTCTTTCACAACTCTTAAAACCTTGCTCTGAACATTGTTGTCTAAGGCAATACGAACCATGCTTTTGAATTTTTCCCGTCTGTACCATCGTCTATTTTTCATACAGAAGTGCAGTAACATCTACTGCTGGTATAATAACCCTCAAAGGAACTGATTCTACCATTTCTCTCCGTGGACGGTGACAAACAGTGAAGGAGAAGTTGCAATATTTGGAAGGGAATTATCTATATTGACCATGAACTAACTTTCTGTCTTACGTTGAAGTACTTGATCACACACGGAACTATCGCTTCTTGTCATAGTGAACAGCGGCTTATTTAGAGGAAGGGAGAATACATATATAGGCTGTTATATGCTGAATAAATTGTGACAGCATCAGAGTTATATTGTGAAATAAAAGTGCCTGTCTTCGATCCTTTGTAGAGGTGGACATGAGAGTGCCGTACAGACATGTATCGTGTTGTAACGTTACGCGTATACAGGAGAGGTAATCGGCTGCCTAGAATTGCTGCGAGGTAAGACGAGTTTGATGTACGGCTGAACACTAGCGTTCCCGTGCTCAGGACGGCAGCAGCGGACGCTCTAGGCAAGGGCCACGTGGCCGAAAACAGGGAAAATCCCTAAGCTGGGAATTTGGATTGCCGTTACTCACATTGCCTTGTAGGTGCTGCAAGAAATGGCAGAGTCTGAGATGATCTTTAAAATGTCTAAGTTACAGCTCTTTGAGATTCTACAGTAACTCACATACATATTAATGCAATACTTCCGCGATCTCAGAAAAATGAGGCACATCCAGTGACGACAGTATCTCAATACCTTTAAAACTAGAGAAGTTAATAACTCACAGCGAGTAAACATTTTCACAATAATCCTCTGAATTAACAACTTTTATTATGTGATTCAGCAAACGTTTCCTCCAATGATAGCACTGCGTAATAGCTATCATTTCTGAAAGCTACATATCTCTCTTTTATTTTTTGATTTATTACGTTTTTAGCTCTTTTGTTATACAAATGTTCGTGAGAACATCGTATCCTCCATATTTACACACCAAACGAACACAGAATCAGTCCCTCATATTTTGTCACACTTTTGTTTTTATTTACTCAACAGTTTACTATATTGCCAGTAACTTTATTTAAATGTTGATTCCAAGTGCTTTAAAAAACTGTGCTAGTTTAAAAGTAGTCAGCCGCATGCGCTAGTAGCCACCACAATTCAAAAGAGAAACAAAAGACACTTCTGTCAGGAAACCATAAGTGATTATTTAACTAATATTTAACAACAATTCGTTGTCATTTAGTGTGAGTGCATTTGCAAAAGAAGATTAGCATATATCCTTAGGGACAAACCTTCATTTATAATCATTATGAAATACCTGAGTGTAACGGAATGTTTATAACATTTCTTAATTTGCATATTGTTCTACTATATTGGTTTAGTCTGGGAAGTGGTCAAAAATGTGTGTGAAATCTTATGGGACTTAACTGCTACGGTCATCAGTCCCTAAGCTTACACACTACTTAACCTAAATTATCCTAAGGACAAACACACACACCCATGCCCGAGGGAGGACTCGAACCTCCGCAGGGACCAGCCGCACAGTCCATGACTGTAGCGCCTTAGACCGCTCGGCTAATTCCACGTGGCGGAAATGGTCAACTTGAATCAAATCATATCTGTAGAGCTTAAGGACTTTTTTTTTTTTTTTTTTTTTTTTTTTTTTTGTGAGGCTCGCTTCCAGCCAACGGGAAACCAGACAGCAGCAAAACACTACAGGAGTCAAGTGGAGACTGGCACTTCTGGAGTGGAGAACTCAAGAGAGCGATTCTGATTACTTTGTGGCGAGTTCTGGAAGAAGGCCGCCGTATCTAGAGTAGCGTGCACCAGTCAGTCATATAGGTGATTGTTTCTGGTCGGTAAGCAGCCGCTACAGTAACTTTTGAAGGGAGCTTACATTTCGAGAGGTCGGAACGTGCTCCAGCGAAGGAGTCAAACTTATACCGCTAGATTTACGCAATTCAGAACAGAGTATGAGTTACTATTCTTCGTGTCACATTAGTTAATTTGTGAATCATCACGTTGAACTCTGAACTATTTTGTGCTGGTGAATCTTCCGTGTATCATAACAAAATATGTTCTGTTGTTACGAGTCTTTGGCTATTTAGTATGGGGTTTTTCTACCATTCTCTCATCGCAGTCAACTTTACAGCCTTTGATAATGGTATTCTCCGTCTGCTTTTTAACTGAGTGACATGGGACCACTTTCCGTTTATTTAAGATGTTCTTTACTGAATAAACACGCCAATTGCAGGCTTTAGAACAGAACCCTTGCTATTAAATTAATCACTTAACTATTATTTTGTGTTCCTGTGTATTTTATTAATTCACAGTTCTGCCCAATGCCCAGGCTATTTGACTGCAGGATCACAGCTATAGGTTATTATTTGCAGCGAATTACCTGCAGAGCATGAAAGCAGACGTGCGCGGCTCGACACTATGACCAAATCGAGCTATTCTTTTAAAGTTGAGTCTTCCGTAGCCCAGGTACCTAAAGTACGAGTGATCACTGGTAAAGACGCAGCTGATTTGCACGTACAGGATGTTGTCTAGAAGAGCTACATCACAGCAATAACCGTTAGGTCTCGTCGCGATAGGACAACCTTTCGCTTGGAAGAGTACTTACTACCTCTCTTCCCTGTTCGTAAAGAGTCAACAAGACAGTGTTGCCACCGTGGCCAGACCTTCATTTTGCTTTGTCGAATAATAACCTACTGGACGTTAAAATTGCTACACCAAACAGAAACGCAGAAGATAAACGGGTATTCATTGGACAAATATATCGTACTAGAACTGACATGTGATAACATTTTCACGCAATTAGGGTACATCGATCCTGAGAAATCAGTACCCAGAATAACCACCTCTGGCCGTAATAACGGCCGTGATACGCCTGGGTATTGAGTCAAACAGAGCTTGGATGTACAGGTACAGCTGCCCATGCAGCTTCAACACGATACCACAGTTCATCAAGAGTAGTGACTGGCGTATTGTAACGAGCCAGTTGCTCGGCCATCATTGATCAGACGTTTTCAATTGGTGAGAGATCTGGAGAATGTGCTGGCCAGGGCAGCAGTCGAACATTTCCTATATCCAGAAAGGCCCGTACAGGACCTGCAACATGCGGTCGTGGATTATCCGGCTGAAATGCAGGGTTTCGCAGGGATCGAATGAAGGGTAGAGCCACGGGTCGTAACACATCTGAAGTGTAACGTCCACTGTTGAAAGTGCCGTCAGTGCGAACAAGAGGTGACCGAGACGTGTAAACAATGGCACCCCATACCATCACGCCGGGTGATACACCAGTGTGGCGATGACGAATACACGCTTCCAATGTGCGTCCACCGCTATGTCGCCAAACACGGACGCGACCATCATGATGCTGTAAGCAGAATCTGGATTCATCCGAAAAAATGACGTTTTGCCATTCGTGCTCCCAGGTTCGTCGTTGAGTACACCATCGCAGGCGCTCCTGTCTCTGATTCAGCGTCAAGGGTAACCGCAGCCATGGTCTCCGAGCTGATAGTCCATGCTGCTGCAAACGTCGTCGAACTGTTCGGGCAGATGGTTGTCGTCTTACAAACGTCCCCATCTGTTGACTCAGGGATCGAGACGTAGCTGCACGATCCGTTACAGCCATGCGAATAAGTTGCCTGTCATCTCGAGGCCTTTGGGATCCAGCACGGCGTTCCGTATTACCCTTCTGAACCCACCGATTCCATATTCTGCTAACAGTCATTGGATATCGACCAACGCGAGCAGCAATGTCGCGATACGATAAACCGCAATCGCGATAGGATACAATCCGACCTTTCTCAAAGTCGGAAACGTGATGGTACTCATTTCTCCTCCTTACACGAGGCATCACAACAACGTTTCACCAGGCAACGCCGTTCAACTGCTGTTTGTGTGTGAGAAATCCGTTTAATGGCCAATACATATGAGTTGGTGTGTGTGCGTGACCGTTTCACAGTAGCACGTTGTTTTCCATAGTGTCGAGCGAAATTTACGCGACACGTGGCCGGGTGTGTGGTGGATAGTGAGAGCTGTGTGTCTGTGTGTGTGTGTGTGGCCAGCCAAGTGGAGCAGCGCAGGTGTGTTCCAGCTGGCGGCGCTCCCGCCAGACGCGATCTGTCATTCGGCGGGCGGCGCCGCGGTGAATGGCCACGTGTGCACCCGACTACATACAGCCGGCGCGCGGCCGCGACCTCCCAGACACTGTGTGTGGGAACACAACACAGCGCTCTCTGAGCCTCCGGTATCTGAGTCTGGGCGCCAGTGCTAGACAAAGAATGTCTTAAATGTTCATAAGGTTACTGCGTCCTTTACATGGAATAACAGTCTGCTCTCGCTTTTGGCTACTCTACATAGTGAGCTGTGGACTTCAAATGTAACCCTATTTCGCCATTCTTCTACAGGAAAGTACACTGTAGAACCAAAGAAACTGCTACAGCTGCCTAATATTGTGTAAGGCCCCTGCGAGTATGCAGGAGTGCCCCAACATTACGTGGCATAGACTCGTCTGAAATAGTGCTGGAGGGAATTGACACCGTGAATCCTGCAGGGCTGTCCATAAATTTGTGAGAGTACGAGGGGACGGAGATACCTTCTGAACAGGCATCCCAGATATGCTCAATAATTCACGTCTGGGGACTTTGGTGGCCAGCCGAAGTGTTTAAACTCAGAATAGTGTTCCTGGAGGCACTCTGTAGCAATTCTGGACGTTTGGGGTGTAGCATTGTTCTGCTGGAATTGCCCAAGTTCGTCGGAATGCACAATGGACTGAATGGATACGGCTGATCACACAGGATGCTTATGTACGTGTCACCTGTTAGAGTCGTATATTGACGTACCAGCGGTCCCATATCACTCCAACTGCACACGGCCCACACCATTACAAAGCCTCCACTAGTTTGAATAGTCCCCTGCTGACATGCAGAGTCCATGGATTCATGAGGTTGTCTCCATACCCGTAAACGACCATCCGCTCGATACAATTTGAAACGAGACTCGTCCGACCAGGCAACATGTTTCCAGTCATCAACAGTCCAATGTCGGTGTTGACGGGCCTAGGCGAGGCGTAAAGCTTTGTGTCGTGCAGTCATCAAGGGTTCACGAGTGGGCTTTCGGCTCCAAAAGCCCATATCGATGATGTATTGTTGAATGGTTCCCACTCTGACACTTGTTGGTGGCCCAGCATTGTAATCTGCAGCAATTAGAGGAAGGGTTGCACTTCTGTCTCGTTGAACGATTCTCTTGACGTTGGTCCCGTTCATCCTGGATCTTTTTCCGGCGGCGGTTTCATGTTTTACTGGATTCCTGAAATTCACGGTACGATCGTTAAATGGTCATACGGGAAAATCTCCACTTCATCACTGCCTCGGAGATGTGTCCCATCGCTCTTGCGCCGACTGTAACACCACGTCCAAACTCACTTAAATCTTGATAACCTGGCGTTGTAGCAGCAGTAACCGATCTAACAACTGCACCAGACACTTGTTGTCTTATATAGGCGTTGCCGACCGCAGTGGCGTATTCTGCATGTTTACATATATCTGTATTTGAATACACATTCATATACCAACTTCTTTGGTGCTTCAGTGTATTTTGACGTATCTGCCAGAACTTCTTCTATAGTTAATAGCTTTGCGATCCACTTCAGGGCCACTTTTCTAGTGAGGTGTGAAACACTTGTTTATTTTCTCACAGCAGTAACTAACAGACTGAATTTCAGATACAATATACACTTTTTAAAAATTGGGGTTCTGTACCTCAGTCGGTCAAAACGGAATCCTGATAGGGTCATTTGTTGTCCATCTGTCTGTCTGTCCGAGTGCTAAAACCCCTTCTTCTCAGGAGCACTTAAACGCATTACGTTGAAATTTATGTTACAGACTAAGGTCTATAGTCCCTTGTCGGTATCAAAATTTAAGTTTCCAAGTCAGAGTAATCAATCGATACGGCCATTTACGTCACATGTTTTCATATTCGTAAACGAATTCATCCAAACCTATAAGGTATTTTCACTGACTTATAATTATAAAATTTGCCAATAAGCAAAGTTGCACGGTGCGAATAACAGAAAAATATGTAAATTGTTAATTTCTAATTATTTTACACGAAAAAGAATGTTGTCATTTGTTATCTGTCTGTCAAATGGTTCAAACGGCTCTGAACACTATGGGACTTAACATCTATGGTCATCAGTCCCCTAGAACTTAGAACTACTTAAACCTAACTAACCTAAGGACATCACACAACACCCAGTCATCACGGACTGTCTGTCTTTCCATCTTAAGACCGGTTCTTCTCAGGAAGGGGGAGCAGTATCAAGTTAAAATTTATGTCATAAAATGTCGATGGTTGCATGCCAGTGTAAAAATTTGAGCTTTTAAGTCAATGAAATGAAAAGATACGACTATTTATGTCACATAGTTTGATACTCCCAAACTCAGTCATGAAAAACTGTAGCGTACTTTTCGTTGACCTAGCATCATGCAATTTGACAGGTAGCAAGGTTTCGTAGTTTAAGCAAAGGACAGAATTCGAAAATTTGTGATCTGTAATTTTATAACACCAAAATGAAATACATCATTATTGAAAATCCTGAAATTCCCCAGACCGATACCTTGCCAGTATCGATATCGATAACAAGCATTTCCATTTAAAGTCGTTTCTTCTTTAATTACTGTACAAGGAGGAATTTCAATCAAAGGTTTGGTTTGATGTTTATTCTCAGGACTGGCTTGATGTAGTTCTCCCAGTTAGTCCATCTTATACAACCCTCTTCTTCTCTGGGTGAATACCGAACCTGACATATACTTGAACCGGCTTTCTGCAGCTATGTTTTCGTCTCATTCTGTAATTTTTACTCCCCGTACTTTCATCACCAAACTAAAGATTCCTTGATGTCTTATGATGTGCCCCATCAACTGAGCCTTCATTTTGGACAAGTTCCATAGATATCGTTTCCACTCAGTTCTATTCAGTTCCTATTTATTAGATATCTGAATTACTGTTCTGTAAACTCCAAATTTCAAAAGGTTCCAATCTCGTCTTGTACCAATAAGGTGCAACAAAATTAAACGACCGCTTTTCCGAAACCTCATAATTGTTTCCCATTGCGACACAAAGTTTCAGATATGGCTCAAAGGCACCTACAAGCTTCCTCTGTCATTGAGCAAAAGTGTGGTACCCTGTGACTTCACCCACAGGCCCAGGCAGCAAGGTGTCAAAACATGCGAAAAAAAGGCCTGAACTCAGAGGTTCATTTGAGGTGTAACGTGGGATAATGATGTCACGTTGGTGCTAAATTTCCCCACAATTCTACCAAACGTTACTGTGGACGTGTCGAAAGGTGGTAAGCTTGTCACATCCCTCTTACCCATAATTCACCTCTTGTTATGATGCCTTTGCGATAAAGGTGCGCCGGCCTGGGTGGCCGAGCGCTTCTAGGCGCTACAGTCTGGAACCGCGCGACCGCTACGGTCGCAGGTTCGAATCCTGCCTCGGGCATGGATGTGTGTGATGTCCTTAGGTTAGTTAGGTTTATGTAGTTCTAAGTTCTGGGGGACTGATGACCTCAGAAGTTAAGTCCCATGGTGCTCAGAGCCATTTGGTAAAGGTGCCTCGACACCTAACGTTGAAATCACGCAGTCTCCTTATGGGTGGCCGAGGAAAACATTTTAGACACACCACTGAGGAGAATTGACACGAAACGCCCTCAGAACGGGAAATAAAGGGGTAAAAGAAACAATTCCCTTCTCTTCGGGCTTCTATTCCCAAACATATTGCGGTAGAAATCGACAGTTCGCAGTCTCATGAACAACCAGACGCGTTCTTGACAACGTTCTCTGCTGACACTCTCTGGGCGATTCAGACCCATCTAAAGTCATCGTGGGGCTGCAACCCCATTGAACCCGATGTGACCCCTTTGAAACAGAGTGCCATTGTAATATTTGCAGTGGTGTACAGTTTGGAACCGCTAGAGACACTTCAAAACCATTCGATAAAATTAAAACTTGATCCGAAGCAGAAGGTACCTACGGTTTCTCAGACCCGTTTCGCGTCCTCCTTTGGTGTGATGTCGGTAGAGGGGGTTGAGTGGAGAGGAGAGGGTGCAACATTAACATGTGCGTGAATGAAACGGCAAAAGGCCCAGTCTAAGACCACCCATTTCGGTGGCACACACGCAGCATTTTGAGTACTTTAAAAACGTGCCTGTCAGAGACTTCGACACTGACGCAGATTCAGCTCAGTGGTGCCTCGAGGCTGCTGCAGTATCTGCAGGCAGAAACCCTCACCTAAGGAGTGTCGAAGGGGTTGCTGCCCTCAGAACCCTACAGTATCCACAACGCACCACTTAGCTGAATCGGTGTCGAAAGTACATTTTTGAAGTGGTCGAAAAGCATTGGTGGCACTGAGGATGTTGCCGAACAGGGAGCGGGAGTTCAGGCAGAAGCATCAAAAGAAGGGCTGAAGTGAGGGTGGGAGGGCGTGTAACGAACTTCCTGTCATGTGTCACGTCCACAGTGGCTTTTGACAGCTCTGCTGTGAAATTTGGTGCCAGTGTGACGTCAATAACCTACCTTACACTTTACTACATTGATACTCTGCAAGTCACATTTAAGTCCCGGGCGGAGGGTTCATTGAACCACCTTCACAATAAATCCGTATTATTCCCATCTCGTACAGCACGCAGAAGAAACGAACACCTACATCTTTCCGTACGAGATCTGATTTTCCTTATTTTCTCGTGGTGATCGTTTCTCACTATGTCTGTCGGTGTCAACAAAATACAATACTGGCCATTAATATTGCTACACCAAGAAGATATGCAGATGATAAACGGGTGTTCATTGGACAAATATATTATACTAGAGCTGACATTTGATTACATTTTCACGCCATTTGGGTGAATAGATCCCGAGAAATCAGTACCCAGGAAAATCACCTCTGGCCGTAATAACGTCCTTGATTCGCCTGGGCATTGAGTCACACAGAGCTTGGAAGGCGTGTACACGTACAGCTGCCCACGCAGCTTCAACACGATACCACAGTTCATCAAGAGTAGTGACTGGCGTATTGTGACGAGCCACTTGCTCGGCCACCATTGACCAGACGTTTTCAATTGGTGACAGATCTGGAGAATGTGCTGGCAGGGCAGCAGTCGAACATTTCCTGTATCCAGAATGGCCCGTACAGGACCTGCAACATGCAGTCGTGCATTATCCTGCTGAAATGTAGGGTTTCGCAGGGATCGAATGAAGGGCAGTGCCACTGGTCGTAGCACATCTGAAATGTAACGTCCACTGTTCAAAGTGCCGTCAGTGCGAACAAGAGGTAACCGAGACGTGTAAACAATGGCACCCCATACCATCACGCCGGGTGATACGCCAGTATGGCGATGACGAATACACGCTTCCAATGTGCGTCCACCGCGATGTCGCCAAACACGGATGCGACCACCATGAGGCTGTACACAGAACCTGGATTCATTCGAAAAAATGACGTTTTGCCATTTGTGCACCCAGGTTCGTCGTTGAGTTAACCTTCGCAGGCGCTCCTGTCTATGATGCAGCGTGAAGGGTTACCGCAGCCATGGTCTCCGAGCTGATAGTCCATACTGCTGCAAACGTCGTCGAACTGTTCGTGCAGATGGTGTTGTTTTGTAAACGTCCCCATCTGTTGACTCAGGAATCGAGACGTGGCTGCACGATCCGTTACAGCCACGCGGATAAGATGCCTGTCATCTCGACTGCTAGGGATACGAGGCCGTTGGGATCCAGCACGGCGTTCCGTATTACCCTCCTGAACCCACCGATTCCATATTCTGCTAACAGTCATTGGATATCGACCAACGCGAGCAGCAATGTCGCGATACGATAGACCGCAATCGCGATAGGCAACAATCCGACCTTTTATCAAAGTCGGAAACGTGATGGTACGCATTTCCCCTCCTCACACGAGGCATCACAACAACGTTTCACCAGGCAACGCCGGTCAACTGCTGTTTGTGTATGAGAAATCGGTTGGAAACTTTCCTCATGTCAGCACGTTGTAGGTGTCGCCACTGGCGCCAACCTTGTGTGAATGCTCTGAAAAGCTAATCATTTGCATATCACGGCATCTTCTTCCTGTCGGTTAAATTTCGCGTGTGTAGCACGTCATCTTCATGGTGTAGCATTTTTAATGGCCAGTAGTGTATTTTCGCATTCGTAGGAGGAAGTTGGTGACTGAAATTTTGGCTGAAGATTTTGCCACAAAGAAAAACACCTTTGTTTTAAAGATGTCCACTCGAAATCCTGCATTATTTCACACACACTCTCTCCCCTATTTCGCGATAATGCTAAACGTATTGACCTTTTTTGAACTTTCTCGATGTACTCCGTCTCTCCCGTCTGGTAAGGATTCCAAACCGCAAAGCAGTATTCTAAAAGAAGACAGACAAGCATAGTGTGGGCAGTCTATTTAATATATTTCTTACATTTTCTATATGTTCTGTCAATGAAACGCAGTCTTTGGTTGGCCTTCCTTACAACATTTTCTATGTGTTCCATCCAGTTTAAGTTGTTCGTAATTTTGCGGCCTTTAGATTTACCGTGTAACCGAAGTTTAATAGATTCATTTCAGCACTCATGTGGTTGACCCCATATTTTTCGTTTTTTAGGGTCAATAGCCAATTTTCGCACCGTACAGATAACTTTTCTAAATCGTTTTGCAATTTGTTTTGATCTTCTGATGATAAACGAAAGCCTCATCTGCAAACAACCTACGTGCTACAGACGTGAAATTTAACCAACAAGGAAGAAGATGCTGTGATATGCAAATGATTAGCTTTTCAAAGCATTCACACAAGGTTGGCGCCGGTGGTGACACCTACAACTTGCTGACATGAGGAAAGTTTCCAACCGATTTCTCATACACAAACAGTAGTTGACCAACGTTACCTGGTGAAACGTTGTTGTGATGCCTCGTGTAAGGAGGAGAAATGCGTACCATCACGTTTCCGACTTTGATAAAGGTCAGATTGTAGCCTATCACGATTGCGGTTTACCGTTTCGCGACATTGCTGCTGGCGTTGGTCGAGATCAAATGACTGTTAGCAGAATATGGAATCTGTGGTTTCAGGAGGGTAATACGGAACGTCGTGATGGATCCCAACGGGCTCGTATCACTAGCAGTCGAGATGGCAGGCATCTTATCCGCATGGCTGAAACCGATTGTGCAGCCAAGTCTCGATCCCTGAGTCAACGGATGCGGACGTCTGCAAGACAACAACCATCTGCACGAACAGTTCGACGACATTTGCAGCAGCATGGACTATCAGCTCGAAGACCGTGGCTGCAGTTACCCTTGACGCTGCACCACATACAGGAGCGCCTGCGATGGTGTACTCAACGACGATCCTGGGTGCACGAATGGCAAAACGTCATTTTTTCGGATGAATCCAGGTTCTGTTTACAGCATCATGATGGTCGCATCCGTGTTTGGCGACATCGCGTGAACGCACATTGGAAGCGTATATTCGTCATCGCCATACTGGCGTATTGCCTGACATGATGATATGGGGTGCCACTGGTTACACGTGTCGGTCACCTCTTGTTCGCATTGACGGCACTTTGAACAGTGGACGTTACATTTCAGATGTGTTACGACCAGTGGCTCTACCCTTCATTCGATCCCTGCGAAACGCTACATTTCTGCAGGATAATGCACGACCGCATGTTGCAGGTCCTGTACGGGCCTTTCCGGATACAGAAAATGTTCGATTGCTGCCCTGTCAGCACATTCTCCAGACCTCTCACCAATTGAAAACGTCTGGTCAATGGTGGCCGAGCAACTGGCTCGTCACAATACGCCAGTCACTACTCTTGATGAACTGTGGTATCGTGTTGAAGCTGCTTGGGCAGCTGTACCTGTATACACCATCCAAGCTGTGTTTGACTCAATGCCTAGGCGTATCAAGGCCGTTATTACGGCCAGAGGTGGTTGTTCTGGGTACTGATTACTCAGGATCCTTGCACCCAAATTGCGTGAAAATGTAATCACATGTCAGATCTAGTATAATATATTTGCCTAATGAATACTCGTTTATCATCTGCATTTCTTCTTGGTGCAGCAATTTTAATGGCCAGTAGTGTACTTGTCCGTGGTTTGCTAAAATTTGAACGACTGCCTCCCTTCCATGCCCTTCGAAAGCTGTAGTCTGTTTTCTGCCCCAGCTGAAGGTAACTTTTCGCTCGCTGTATTTTTTTCTCTGCAATCTATATAATTTAAGTTAGTGTACTCCAGTCGACATTAACAGACGACTGAAGTTAAAAACGTTCAAAAGCCCGACTTCACATTCATTTTATTGGTGCTCTGGCGTATATGGAACCAACAGCAGTTCCTTGAACATTATAAACCATACCTGGTCGCTTTCAAGAAATGGTCACGCTGCTGAGTTGTTAATGCAAAGTCGAATGAATCTGCGACATTTTTAGTGGATACAGGGAGGCGGCGAGCCCCAGGCAGTCCACGTACAGACAACACACAACACGCGGAGCGGCCTCAGCAAATAGCAAAGGTGCACGCAGGCAGGCAGGGAGGCCGCAGGCGAATTATTCCTTCCTCGAAACGAGCGGTGAGGCGATGTGCATTTGTCTGAGACGGTCTCCCTGGAATCGTTAAGTGTTTGCGCGCCCGAATGCTCGTGCTGCCACGAGCGCCACGCCAGTGCCCTTTTGGCTGACGCTCCGGGAAAGTAAACAGACGGGTCCCAAAGGTACCTCAATTTTTCCCGTTAGTAATATTGTGGATTCTGGCAGGGTCTACGAGATGAGACACAGTTCGTAAGGTCTCAGTAGCAGCACACTAATTGTGTGTTTATTACGGACATATCACTTCCAAATAACAAAGTGCAAAGTGTTCGCCTTGCTAGTCGTTTCTTACATTGGAAAGGACAAATTGGTTTAGAAATACATCGTCATTTTCACTGCTTATAGTGATCGGAACAACAAAATCGTGGCTAAATGAAGTCGTGTTATTCCAAATGAGGACAAGAATGCGCAAGACTCAAGACTGACGATTATTTTGTGCAGAATATTTCGCTGTCTTGGTGATTCGCAGCATAAAATTAAAAATCACATTTGACGGCACTAGATAAATGTCAATTAAAGATACTACTGAATTATATCATTTAAAGTATAACGACTTTTCATTCGACAAGAGTCTGATATCTGAGGAACGGACAGAAATTAGAGGCTGAGTTAATTAATTACTTAGTTACCTAGTTACATGCTTGATAGACCATTTGACGATTATTTTGTGGGAATGACTTCGAAATGTTCAGCTTACAAGATATGTGTATGTGATTACTGTTAACGTTAATAAACACTTTATCTTTTAGTCCTTTTCATACAACTACATTTAAAACAGTTTTTTTAACTTTTTTAGATGGAAATTCGTCCGTAGGACAGAAGGAACTATCCAGGTGAAATGATTTTAGGTTACATTTAAAACCTAGTACCTGCTGGCCGACCGGGGTGGCCGAGCGGTTCTAGGCGCTACAGACTGGAACCGCGCGACCGCTACGGTCGCAGGTTCGAATCCTGCCTCGGGGATGGATGTGTGTGATGTCCTTAGGTTAGTTCGGTTTAATTAGTTCTAAGCTCTAGGGGACTGATTACCTCAGAAGTTAAGTCTCATAGTGCTTAGAGCCATTTGAACCATTTGGTACCTGCCAGAAATTTTGTGTTATTTCTCATCTCATGACCAATTTTTGTTGCTGCTTATTGAACTCCTTTCTGAGCCACTGACAGCTTTAACAATGTGTAACAAAATCTTTTTTTCTTTCATCTAGTGTTGTAGGTACAAATATCGCTATTTTTCTTAAATTGCGATGGTTTATTTGTGACGAATTTGGTTAGCGAATACGTGGTCGTGCGGTAGTGTTCTCGCTTCCCACGCCCTGGTTCCCGCGTTCGATTCTCGGCGGGGTCAGGGATTTTCTCTGCCTCGTGATGACTGGGTGTTGTGTGCTGTCCTTAGGTTAGTTAGGTTTAAGTAGTTCTGAGTTCTAGGGGACTGGGGACTGATGACCATAGATGTTAAGTCCCATAGCGCTCAGAGCCATTTGAACAATTACTATTTTTTGGTTAGCGTACATATTTGTTGTGACGCACAGTTTAAATGCCTAATTCCTTAAAGATGTACCTACATTATAACCGTCAGTGAAAACCAAATATTATTATAAATCCTCGCTTTTGTGCAATCGCTGCTTTTTTCCTAAGTGGTTGATTGATTCGGAGGAGGAGACCAAACAGAGAGGTCATCGGTCCTATCGGATTAGGGAAGGATGGAGAAAGAAGTCGTTCGTGCCCCGTCTCAGGAACCATCTTGGCGTTTATCTGAAGCTATGTAGAGAAATCTCGGAAAACCTAAATCAGGATGGCCGGACGCGGGTTTCCACCGCCGTCCTGGAATGCGAGTCCAGTGTACTAACCACTGCACTACCTCTCTCGTTTTTCTAAGTGGCGACTGACCCCATAAAATTATTTAGTAAGACATCATTCAGTGGTAATACGCAAAATATGTCAGGAAGTTGAATCCTTTGTTTCTAAGTCTAGCAATTATACGAAGCGCAAGAATACCTAAACTTAATTATTTCAGGAGCTCCGACATTTGCTTCGTCCAATTCAAGTTTGGTAAGAATGCACACCCATAAATTAGTAGCATTCTATCCTATTTACTGACTCAATTCCACGAGAAGCATCAACTGTTGGTGTGACATTTTGTTGTGCAGAACTGAATATGTTTTTTCGAAAATAGGGAGAGAATATTTTCATAGAATCACTTAATAATTCTTTGAAACAAATCATGAAAAATGAAAAATGTTCAAATGGCTCTGAGCACAATGGGACTTAACTTCTGAGGTCATCAGTCCCCTAGAACTTAGAACTACCTAAACCTAACTAACCTAAAGACATCACACACATCCATGCCCGAGGCAGGATTCGAACCTGCGATCGTAGCGGTCGCGCGGTTCCAGACTATAGTGCCTAGAACCGCTCGGCCACACAGGCCGGCTTGAAAAATGTCTTATATGTCTTTCTCTCTCTTAGGCTTTATCATAACAATGCTATCGTCTGCAAAAAAGTGCCAATTCTGCTTGTTCACTGTTAAGTTGGAGGTCATTCACATATATAAGAAATAGGACTCAAAATCAAAATCTTCGTTATTTCTCCCCCACTCACTAAATTTTTTAAAACTTGTAACTCTGCTTCAGTTATTCAGTCTCTTTGTTAAATATGGTTCAAACTGGTTATGTCTAAAACATCAATTAGTAAAACATCGATTTTTCAAAGAACGTAATATGATGTACACAGTCAAACGAATTGGACAGCTCACAAAAATACCAGCTGGAGATACAGGGTGACACAGAAAACCGGAAACATTTCCACAATCTAATAACACTGGAAGTGATGAAGGAAAGAAATTGCATTCATGGTAATTGAAAGCTTACAATTTTGCCATTTACGAAACATTGATGGCATTTACCATTTTTTTAAAATTACGTCCTTTAGATGGCGTCCTCCTGTACGAATACATACGTGAAATCTGCTGTTGAGATTTCTCATTGACCGCTGCAACATATAACCTGGGATACTGTGAACTACATCCCGAATCCTCTGTTCTAGCTCATCCAGGGTTCTTGGTTCAAATGGCTCTGAGCACTATGGGACTTAACATTTATGGTCATCAGTCCCCTAGAACTTAGAACTACTTAAACCTAACTAACCTAAGGACATAACACAACACCCAGTCATCACGAGGCAGAGAAAATCCCTGACCCCGCCGGGAATCGAACCCGGGAACACGGGCGTGGGAAGCGAGAACGCTACCGCACCAGGGTTCTTGGTCGAGTCGTGTAGACTCCGCTATTGAGGTAGCCTCACATGAAAAAATCACAAACGGGTAAACCTGGTGATCTAGGGGGGCAGAGAATGTTACCGAATCGTGAGACCACACGATTGCCAAAAAATTCTCGCACATATGCCACTGCTTGCCGTGCAGTGTGTGAAGTCGCTCCATCCTGTTGAAACCAAGCTTCTTGAACGTTTGCAAAGTTGTTAAATGCAGGTGTAACGAAAGTTCGTAACATCTCCACGTAACGATCGGTATTGACAGTTATTGGGTTTGCCGGCCGGAGTGACCGAGCGGTTCTAGGCGCTACAGTCTGGAACCGCGCGACCGCTACGGTCGCAGGTTCGAATCCTGCCTCGGGCATGGATGTGTGTGATGTCCTTGGGTTAGTTAGGTTTAAGTAGTTCTAAGTTCTAGGGGACTGATGACCTCAGAAGTTAAGTCCCATAGTGCTCAGAGCCATTTTTAGTTATTGTGTTTCCCTGTTCATTTGTGAAAAAATACGGTCTGACAATCACTTATGATGAAACACCACACCATACTGTCACTTTACTCGCGTGTACAGAGCGTTCATGAACGTCATTAGGATTTCTGTTTGCACAGTAGCGGTAGTTCTGTTCATTCACATAACCTGTGAGATGGTGCCCTATCTGACATCCACAACTTGTTTAGAAATTCATCGTCATTGTTTATTTTTGTTATCATTTGTTGACAGAATCCTAATCGTAACAGGTAATCGTTGTCCTTCAGTTGTTGCACCATCTGTAGTTTGTACGGATGAAGTTTTAAATCAAGATGAAGAATTCTGCGAACACTCCCCCGGGACATTCCAACCGCTGCTGCTTGCTTACGAATTGAACGCCGTGGGCTCCGTAAGACAGATTCGCGTACAACATCAATGTTCGCTGGAGAGCGCACACTCCTTGCTCGTCCTGTTGGTTTCTTCTTGAGGGCAGATCCAGTCTCTTCAAAGTGATTAATCCAACATTTTATCGCGTGTTTCGACGGAATGACATCATAACGTCCTAAATCATACAAACGTTGAAACTCTCCCTGCGCCGCTACCAAAATATCATTGTTTTTATAAAACATTTATATGGCTAACGCACGCTGTTGTCCGTTCCACTGAACCACGATTCCTGAAATTACGGACTGTTTACTCGCTGTCACGGACGCGCAGTCTACCATTTCAAACATTCCCGTTTTTCTGTATCACCCTATATTTCATTACTGAAACCTTCAAACAGTTTATGAGTGAATGTAAGAGTAGCAATGTGAGTCGACCAACCTTTCTGGAACCCAAACTGTGACATGCTAAATACGAGAAAATTTTTTCTACTTCAGTGTGACTCTTGAGTATATTATTTTATCAGATACTTTGAAAAAAGATGTCAGTGCAAAAACTGGGCGATAATCATTTCAGTCTTTGTTGGTATCTTATTTATGACGAGGTTAACAACTGCATCTTTTAATCTGTTTGATAAAAAAATCTCTATCCCAGAGGTACATTACATACATCATTTTACTTATGAAGCTAGAATAAGTTTTGAGAATTCTGTTTAAACTTCATCAGTATCAAATGATCTTTTGTTTTTCAGAATTTTTATTGTTCTGTTAATTTTAGGGAAGGGTGTTGGTGCTCCTTCTAGATGCTTAAAGTTCTTGTACATTGTTAACATATTCTCTTGCTTTTTCTACTGAACAACTTGGTGCTATTTTTGCTGATACAATGAGGAAAAAGTTCTGGTTTCTGACCATATACGGGCCAATGGGAGCCAACCGACCGCCGTGTCGTCCTCCGCCTAAAGCGTCAAAATATTTAGTATGGAGAGGTATGTGTTTTGCACACCGTTCTCTTCGTTATTGTCGAGTTTCGTGACCTGTGAAATGCTTCTAAACTATGTAGCAGCTCCTCAGTTGGCCTCATGAAAATTTAGAAATTTGTGGTAAGTTCCTATGGGACCAAACAGCTGAGGTCATCGGCCCTAGGCTTACACACTACTCAATCCAACTTGAACTAACTTATGCTAAGGACAACGCGCACGTCCATGCCCGAGAGAGGACTTGATCCACCAACGGGAAGCCTTCTGAAACTAAGTGCACGCCATGCCAGTAATCGCACCAAGGAATAATAGCTGCCAATACTGGGGTCGAACTGCGGGCCTTCGCATGCCAGTTAGCCGAGATGACCACTCAGCTGCGGACGCGGACCTATTTTTTATGATACATTGAGAAAGTGATTGATAAAAGTTCTTGCAGCTTTTGAATTTTCCGTCAAAACATTATCATTTACAACGTGACTTCAGCAAACGACGTTGTAAGCTAAATATATGAACAAAATACCCTCGTGATTCTATACTTTCATTAATAAACCTCGTATTCATCTGAACTTTGGTTAAATTTATGTTGATCTCATGGAAGTTCTATCTCCCATGTGTAACAGTTTTACAATTTTGTTGTTGAAGTGATGGAGAACTCTGGAGGAGAAAGACCGTAATTGCATGGCTCTGACACTTTCCCACGTTCCCTGTTCTACAACCAAACAGTAAAAATCATGGTTAAAAGGCCCATCGACAATGATGTGAGTTATTAGCGGTGTCCAGCTCTGCCCTTGCACGTCTGTCTTAAGGAGGCGCTTCATTGGCAGTTTTAATAACTGCTAGCTTACATCAATAAAGACGACACAATATGTAGCAGGTGACAGCTACTGTAGTTGTTGAACAGAAATGGACGAAACTGGAAGATAGTTTTAGTTGATTTTTATATCTGTGTAGGCTGTTGTAGGCCCTAATCGTCACTGGCAGGCATACACATTCCGTAGGTTGTAGTTAAGCTTTTCGCAGTTGACTCCGTTGCACGTAATGGTGCGTCTTGTCAGCTCTTCAGCTCCTCGCACCTTCCCCCGGCACATTTTGCAATGCTTCTGGAGGACACTTGCGTTTTATTATTGGCTACATTCCCACACTGCTTTTGATGTTCGGCAGATACGTATCTCGTTGCCTGTTTTAGCTGGTGTGCTCTTGTGTTCCTTTATGAGTTCTCGAATAATTTGTCCATTTCACCTGTGCAGGCCTGTGGACAAGCACTAACCATTTCACACACGCCAGTTACCTGCAAATCGTTCGCAGTGTCTTTTTTTGAGTCAAGGAAATTCCAAATCCTGTGATCGTTGGAGAAGACTGCCTGTATTCGTTTCTTCTGAAGTGGCGCACCAAAGCAATAGACGACGTTGCTGACGAAGGGTAAATGTGTACTTTACAGTCAAGTAGACTGCTCTGCCTGTTTCTTTGTTACGTTGTGTATTGAGGTTAATCCGACAGCTGCGAAAGTTTGAAGTATTACGTTTGTTTACTTCCTCTCCTGGCCCAACAAACCACAGTCGCTTCTTGATGTCGTCGAGTACCATCCTCTAAACAGCTTTATGAAATTTTAAAAACTGCGCCGTGTGAAACATGGACCCGTCCCCTCTTTTAGTTGGATCCTATTGACTTCATCTGTATTGACTCAACGCTGAGCTAACAAACTAGACTGAGATCGTGCAAGTCTTGTTAAATTCATCATCTTCAGCCTTCAGCTTAAGCAGGTACTTTACAGAAGTACACTCTGAGCTTTTGTTGGCGTAGAGAAACCGAAACTCTCTATGGTCGCATCGATGAATCCCAGTTGTCTGTTCGTTCTGGTATCACCAAGAACATATATGTTCATGTATATAAACGATTTTTGCAGCCCCAGGGCACTCGTTTTCGAGTGGAGCGGAGTTCATATCCCTGCCCAACCATAAGGGATCGAGGTTATGGTCCTTTTTGAAAGGCCATGGCTCATTTACCATCCTATACTTGTCCTCTCCAAGACTTTTAGCCTATAATGAGTCCTACGTTGAAGGAAATTTCAATCGTAAGCTTGCTGCTAAGGATCTATCAGTGCCCTCTAGTTTTCATCATTGTATTCCATTTATTTATATTCAGATTCAGGTATAAGTCACTACATTGGACACTGATTAATGTGAACTAGAAACAGTACAACACTCTGCTTAATGTAGGACTCCATCGATAGTTAAACTCACCACGAATTTGGCATAACGTCACGCAACTGTTACGAGACTAGACGTATTATTTTCTCAACATACGGATTACTGAGAAAGAAAAATATTTTTAGTATCCCTACTGTTAGTTATGTAAGTATTTTGAAAAGAATGCAGACTCGTACATTGAGGAACTGCTTCTCGTGGAGTAGTGTTATACCAATACAGTATTTTCGAAATTTGTGGTAAGATCCTATGGGACCAAACTGCTGTGGTCATCGGTCCCTAAGCCTACATACCATATAATCTAAGTTAAACTAACCTACGCTAAGGACAACACACACACCCACGCTCAACGGAGGACTCGAACCTCCGACGGGGGGAGCCGCGCGAACCGTGGCAAGGTGCCTTGGACCGCACTGCTACCCCGCGCGGCGATACAGAATTCTCATTGGATAATTAACCCTAGCACTACCAACGCATTTTACGTAACTCGTACTACCTAAGAAGGGGTAACTTATGCCCATCGCAAAAAAGTAAATTCTCTGTAACTTTTATGAACACCACCATTTTTGAGTAGATACTGATGTATAAGTAGGTTCCAGAACATGAAAATAGCACAATCTTAATAATACTAACGCACTTTCCGTGATGTGTACCCAGAGGAGACGGATACATTATGACGACAAAAAATTTAAAGAAAATACAGATTTCGTTATTTTTCGTTTACTTTTATTCACAACATACTTTTTGAAGATATACAGATGTGTAAGAAGGACCCAGAAATTGAAAATGTTACTATGAACTGTATTATTAAAAGACGCACTCCCTGCTAAGACTTGAATTTTTGGATTATGTTTTATAGAAGGATCTAAAACTATTACGGAATCTGGTATAAAAAACAACACGTTTCAAAGTTTTAAAGTATAAAGTACATGAGTAGATTACAATATTTTCAGAAGGTGGGGTGTAAAATATCCTGCCTACCCAACTTGATACTGTGAGGGTTAACAATTATTTTGAAGCAATGAAAAAGCTTCGTTTCTTTTGCAAACTATGAACCGCTCGGGCAGTTACATAAAGTAAAATCCCGTTTCGCGGAAGCTTTATTGCTGTGAGTGTCAAACTGAAGTCTATCGTAACTGGACTTCAATCCATACGAGAATGACTTTTAAATGTTGAGCTCTTTGGAATCGATGCCAACAGAAAAAATCCAATATTGTTCTTTCCAAGGAAAATTATCGTCATACTTTGAAAACATTTGTGTGGATGAGTTCTGAAAAATAGATGAGAGTGGTACTTAAGCACGAGAATGTACCTACGTTCCAAGAATTTTCTGCTAGTACATGGGTAAATACGACAGTGGTGGTTCTACTGACTTCAGATAACAGGTTTCCTCTTGTAGTTCAGTATTCAAGGTACTGTAAATGTTGTGTTTCAGATGCTTGTTTTATGTCACAGCAACAATACAATAGAATGTGATCGCTGAATAGAGACGTTTAGAACCTAACCGGTATTCAGAATTCTTAGCTCAACTTCTGATATAGCGTTTATTTTATCCCAGGTCAAACCAATGTAGCGGTGCAAATGTCACTGACACAAAACTAGCTTTAGTCACTTTCATACACCACAAATCACTTTGCTACGTGAAGTGGCAAAAGGAAAAGAATTTTTCTCATTTTTGGCACTAAACAAGAAACATGAAGTCTTTGTAATACATAATTTATTTTATGGAATGTGGCGGACGGTAACGATGTTTCGGAAAAGGTTGTGCCGTTAAGAAACTAAGTAAATATATACTCGATCTTTCATTCTAATCCGCTTATAAAACAATCTGTCATTTAGGATTTCACATAATAATAAGCGTTAAAATAATACATTTTTACTATCAAGACGGACATACAAGTACCGGCAATGGTGAATAAGATCATGCATTCCGTCGAGCAACAGTTCGTGTCTGAAATTCTTCAGCAATGGACTCTGAGGTAAATTCATTCACGCCGTCCGGGGTGGCCGTGCGGTTCTAGGCGCTACAGTCTGGAGCCGAGCGACCGCTCTGGTCGCAGGTTCGAATCCAGCCTCGGGCATGGATGTGTGTGATGTCCTTAGGTTAGATAGGTTTGATTTGTTCTAAGTTCTAGGCGACTGATGACCTCCGAAGTTAAGTCGCATAGTGCTCAATACTATTTAACGTCATACACCTTCGTAATAAGCCGTATAGTCCTCGTGCTACCATTCTCCACATTTATGATACTTTATCCAGGGCCGATTTAAAATCCAAGGAGCAAAAGCGGCATGTTGAAAGGGGCACCAGAATTCAGATTTCTCTGTTGTGTATTGGTCTGGTGTGAAATTAAGTCAGCACTTATGTCAGCAGAGCCTTCCAAAGAATTAGTGTAAACCCGCAAGAGAGCTGTGTATCTAGTTGAAAGTGTTTGAAAAAGATGAGGTAAGAAGAGGACTGTCATGGTGTGAAAACGTACGCAGAAGTGCTTATGAGAAACTTGAATCTCATTCAGACTTTGAAACATAAATGAGTTGCAATCAAGTCTTAGGGTGAAGCACTTGTGATACGGTTTTGAATTCATGACATCCAGGAATATATGGCACTTTTTGACAATATCGTCTATTTTTTAGAGACGCATATCGGCCCTGAAGATGCTAGTGGAATGCCGAAACTGGTAGAGGAAATAAAATAAAGTAACATCACAATACCATGGCTGCTGGCGAATTTAATTGATAATTACATGAAAATTGGTCCTATGAAAGTGAAAAAGTAGTTTACCTACGAGTCAAACGAAGAACCTGTTGAAGGTGAATCACAATGCTTCTCTAAGATAAATTCTTCTATGGTATTGTCGAGACAGCTATCTGCTCACTAAAACATGAGAGTTGAGCTTATAGACAGTAACGGTAAGACAATCATGTCTATATGGACTTTTAATGACGGAAAAATAGAAGACATATGCGTGGATCTTGAGAGTTTGTTAAGTGGTGCTGATGATTGTGACATCAGTTAAAAGGAATTAAACGATGAGCGTCAGTTATTCCTCCTGGGAGCTCTCCACATAGCTCTTTCTGTCTGACTGTCTGTCTCACTCTTTCTCTCTCAGTCTCTTTCTCTTCCTCTCGCTCTCGCTCTCTTCTCACTTATTTCCCATCGTTCTGCCCAGCTGTAGAATGTGACGGAATTTATTTCGCGGATGTGCTTCTTTCTTCTCCCAAAATACCTTCATCTTCTCACTGTGGTTTTTCTTACGTTCTTCTGTCCATGCTCTCTCAGATATAACATTTGGTTTAGCTTTAAACTGCTGCTTTTCAGTTAAAATTTTGAATGCCGCTTTGTCCTATTGGTCATGAAGAATGAAAACACCGTTGACAGCTGATAAAACTTGGCTTCAAAGTACCACACTACAAATTTCACGGCATACAGCCGCATCTTCAGGTGCAACAGAAATTATTACATTTATCCGTCAGTGGTGAACCCAACGTTCTTAGTCAAAGTATTGCTATTCTGATAATTTTGTCAATATTGTCAATATTCTCAGAATGGTAACACGCTGACTAATAATATTGGGTCCACCTATGAGGGATTAATGTAATAAATTTTGTTGCACGTGTTACACGGCTGTAAGTCATGAAACAGGTAGTGTGCTCAGTTAAAGTAAGTTTTACCAGCTGTCGGTGTTTTCACTCATCATGACCTTCAGGAACTGCAGATGCTCTGAATATAAAATTCTGTCGTGTAGAATTTTGTTTGTAATGCCTATTTCCTGAAGCTCTTTTTCAGTTTCAAGTTTGGAATTATGTTTTTAAATTCCATTGAAAGTGCAGGATAAAGAATCCTTTTGGCCAGTCTGTATCGTTCATTCTGAGATTGGGACTTCTCCAAAAAGTGTCAGTGATTTTCTTCAAATTTTGATGTAACACGTCAGAAATCCGTCTCATTCCAGATTCCTTCAACACAAACCGGACCAAAAATTGTTGTTAGTATTTTCCTCATTTTCCAGCTCACTGGACTCTCAATCCGGAGAAAGACGGTGCAAATCTTCCTCCGGCCGTTCAGATACAGGTTTTCCGTGGTTTCTAAATTGGTCCAGATAAATGCTAAGGTGGTTCCTATGAAAAGGGCACGGCCAATTTCCTTCCCCATTCTTCTGTAATCCGATCTTGTGCTCCGTCTCTAATGACCGCGCTGTCAACGGCACGACTTGAAACTCTAATGTTTCGTTCTTCATTTTCTATTTCTTTAGATAATGAGACCCTCCAAAGATTACAGTCTCTGAGGCATATAAAGCTTCAGGTTTGGCTGCTGAGATGAAATATTACGAGGTACTGTTTTTTTTTTCCTGTACCTATTCCATATAATTCCACACATTTTTGTAATTTAAGGATTCTTTCTTTGGTGTTTTATCCATCCTCTGCAGCAGCAGCAGTTGTATAAATAGAAATAAACAGCAACCAGTTCATTTTATGCAATGCATTTTTATTCGACATACTCTCTCTTTGTTTGCTTCACAATTTAATCCAGAGAGTTGGATGATTTCTCCTAAGTATTTAAATTTTAATATTTGAGATATTTTGTCAACTGTGTAAAGATAGCTTATCCATCTCTGTGTAGAGGAGAACCTTCCATGTACTGTGTTTTTTCATAAGAAATTTTCAGTCAACTTTTAGCTGTTATTTCTTGGTGATTTTAAGGGAATTAATCACCTCTTCTCTGTTTTTTTTTTTTTGAAAAGATTTCTGGATCGTCAGTTTAAGATAAATACCATAAATTAATTTTAATTTCACGTAGTATCCAATGGTTACTACTTTTACTTATATTTCTCTGCTTCTAATTGCTTTCTCTGGTACAAGACTGAACAATAAGGCGGATAGGGTGTCTCCCTGTTGGACCCTGTTTTTATATGAAAAGGTTCAGAGATTTCACCTTGGAATTTAACTTCTGATCTGGTATTATTTAACGTTTGTTTTATCAGCCACCTTGTCTTTCTAACCGCTTTAGATTCTTTTAATGTATTGAAGAGTGTCCATCTGTCTACTGAATCATATGTTGTTTTGGAGTCTACAAACTTGAAGAACGTTCGTCTGCCCTTACGGACTTCTAAGACGTCTTGAGATTGAAAATTTGTTCTACTAAGCTATTCCTAAAACCTGCTTGCTATTCGCCAATTAAATGGTTCGTTTGTGCTTCAGGCCTTATAAGCGTAACAATTTTTGTTAATAACTGGAAGCAATGCGATTCCTCTGCTGTTATTTATTTCAATTTTCACCTACTTTCTGGTGTGAAGGGCGGGTTAGACACATTGCCATTATTCAGGGATTGTTTCCTCCAGCTAAATGTATGTAATAACTTTATGAATTTTCTGCATGAGGCATTTATCACCTATTTCCCACTTTTCTGCTACTATTGCATCTTCCCTTTGAGTTTTATTGTTTATTGCTTTGTCAACTTCTTTTATTATTAGGGATTCTGATTTTGTATTTGGCTCAGGTTTTTCAAATGTGAATTCGGCTGTGGGAAATTAACAGTGTAACAGATCTTTATAGTGGTTTGCTAAGTGTTTAAAATTCTCTTTATTATTTATTTCCAGAGTCCCGTCTACTCATCTGAAACAGAGATTGGGTGCCGGATATGCTCATATTTTTTCTCTAAAAGTTCTATAGAAAATCTGCACGCTACTTGTCTTGAACTCTTGTTGTGTTTCTGCTAGTCTGTTTTTATCATAAGGCGTTTTACAGATCGAATTACATTTGAAGTCTGTTTCTGGATTGTGGTGAATTCATGCAAGTTTTCTGAAGTTTTATGCAAAGTCCAGTCTTTCCAGTCAATTCTTTGCACAAACGGCTTGTCACAGATATAATTCCACCACCTATGAATACCTTTCTATGGTGGTGGTGGTGGGGGGGGGGGGGGAGTGTACTAATGCCGTGGGAAGTTTGTAAGAGAGTATCTTGCATGTTAATCCTCCTGGAAGAGGATATGTTTGCACATATGATGTCCCAGTTTTCTTTAAGAAATTGTGGATCAGTTCTTAGATCCTTGATTATTGTCGATTTAGTTTTACTTGGCTCGAGTTTAACTTAAATTAACGTCAGGTGATAGTCAGAAAAGATTACACCTATTTTTGCATCAAAATTAGTTTTCATTATTTCTTTGGCAAAGTTCTGTTGAATTTCGTTTACTTGTCAGTTTGTGCACTAAAGTCTCCCATCAAATGAAATTTGAAAATTGTAAAGAAAAAAGTTCATAAAATGAAAACGTGCTTATGTTTCGCAAGTGAAGTTATAGTGCGATCTCTTACGAGTCACTAGATGAGAGAAAACTCAGATGCCAACCAAAAGCAAGACGTGAAATGTTTTATAGTCTACAAATATCGCATGTTAAAACAAAAATGTATCAGTCTAGATTCTACTGATGATACCTTAAAGTACAAGGTGAAACGCATCTTGAAGAAATAAAATACATTGGAGCAAGAAAAGGCGGTTATTATTTACGAAACAAATATAGGAAATTTATGTTCCAGTGTATGAAATAATTTCCATACATGAAAAACGTAGTATCAAAAGGATACCAAAATTAACTTTTTTTTTCTTCGGCGTGAGTCTGACCATGTCGTCAGGTGTTTGGCTTCTTTACACTCTTCTAGTTGTTTGAGGAATGCCTATAAAAGAATGGTACTTATTGTGATCCCCGTTCAGCGATGTCTTCTGACGACATATGCATGTGGGATACTCCTTTACAGTCCGTGGACTCCAAGATTTTGCTTTCACAATTGCCTGAAATGAAATGTAACACTAATTTGTACGTGTGGAGTTGGTAGGTTTTGCTTCATACCAAATGCTACTGCTCACTTCCAGGAACACTCTGAAAATTGTTCTTAATTTGCGTTTGGGCTTTTTGGGATTTCTGAATGTGTAGCTGTTTTTTTCTTAGGCTGCTCATTTTCTCTGTTTCTGTTAGAGACATCTCTAGCAAGTCACACTGTTTACATATGTCCAAATTGGGTTTGCGAAAATGTGAAATAACTTCTGATCTGAAAATATGCGTGAAGAACATGTATATTGTAGGTACTTCTGCATTATCAGTACAAAGTTTTCTTTCAGAGTGTTCTGGAAACAGGTATTTTCTATTAGGATTACGTCTCCCGATTTTATGTCTAGTATAATGAAGCTTCTATTTCGGTATTCTGTTAATGAAATATCTCTATGCATATTTATAAATATATGAGTCTTAAATTTCGTGTGTGCGTTATACGATCCTTATATTTAATATTTACCTTTACTTCATGGTCAGAACTGTACAGTCACTGAAATTAATAAAAGTTTCTACAGAGCAGTCGTCATTGTCACCTATAAATAATAATTGAATATGTTGAAACTGTTAACATGCTTTCCATACGTTTATCGAATCAGTAGTATATTTCAATATTTTAAATCCGAAGTATAGTACCTCAATTATTAGGCTGCACTAAAATTGAAAAATCAAGCTTTCTTCCAACAGAAAAGTCTGGTCCTTTTGTTTAGTCATCTGATTCTTGCATTAGAGAATCTTCTTTTTTCTTCTTCTTCTTTTGCTACTGCCTTTACCCCGAATTGTGCGCAGGGTCAACAGGGTTAAGTACGGATTTGGGATGGTTAATTGTAAGGGGTGGCCGGATGCCCTTCCTGCCGCCAACCCATACCCCCCCGGGACAGAATTAGTTTACCCCAGCTGTCTGCATCTAGTGTAAATCGCGAAATAGTCTGAAAGTGTTCCAAATGTCACCGAGTCGGGTAACTGAGGTGGGACGTGGCGACCAACCCGGTATTCACCTAGTAGTAAGTGAAAAACCGCCTAAAAACCACACCCAGGCTGGGCGGCACACCGGCCGTCGTCGTTAATCCGCCGGGCGGATTCGATCCGGTGTTGGCATGGCAAGCCTACCCGAGTCCAGGAAGCAGCGCGTTAGCTCGCTCTTTTGCTCTTTTTTTTTTTGCGCCCTAGGCTACCCTGGCGGGTTCTTGCATTAGAGAATGACTGATTATACACTTAACCACTAGAGGCCTCTGTGAGGCGAGAATGAGAACAAATATAAACTCCATTATTTAGCATCTTATGACAGATGACATTAGCAGTCATCCATTTGTATAAACTCGTTTTTTTTAAAAAAAAGAGTGGGTTTATCCAGGTTCACCCATCAGACCACAGAATTAATTCATTTACAATGTTTATAAATATCGCACACTGTGTGTGGAATGTTGAATTTCGGATGAATACAGCGCTGTCAAAATAAATGATTCGCCCGAACGTGACGCAAATGGATTTATCAATATGGCAAAAATAGTGATTCTGATATGTGTGCAACTGACTCATTAATCACATTTTTGTATTCCATTGTTTTTTCGCATTAGATTGCAGTTTTAATTAATTCTCATATAAAAACGTGAGAAAACCTTGTCCTGCTTGATTGTTTAAGTATAGCAACTAGAGTTCAGATTAAGAGCCAGTAATAACACCTGAATTCGATGCAAGCTGGTTTGCCTGTGCATTTTAGGCTGTAAAAATGCGCTTTCTCGATACGTCCGAAAAGTCGTGGGTCCCCCGGCTTATCTGCATTATGCGCAGCTGCTGACGCAACCGCCGCGTGGACGGAGAGTGAGGCGGAAGAAAGGAAGAAAAAAGGCTGGCGAAAACACGGGGGAAAAGGAACAAGACGCGAGCAGCGCGTGTCCGTGAGGAAGCTGGCTGAGCAATTTTTGGCAAACGGGCTCGCGGCTGGCCGGCGGCCTTGGGCGAAGGCGCGCGAACTTATCGATACGAGAGGAGGCGAGCGGCGCGAAAAAAAACTGCATCGGCGGCCTTCACCCGCCACCCCGCCCCTTCTCGCGGGAGTCGCTTTACGTGCTGACAGATCAGGAAGAGGGGGCCGAATTGGCGGGCAGGTGTTGTGGCGCAGCTCCGCGGTCTTTCGCAAACAAAAAGCAGTAACAAGGTGCTATGCGAGGCAGCCGAAAGGAAAGTTTAGCTGCTCGACTAGCCAGCTCGGTGAGGCTGGTAGCAGATGAACAACGCAGATTTCAATGCGCACCTCTCACTTTTCGTAGTCTTATTGCGAGCCATAACGCCAGGTACGTTTTTAGTAGCCTCCTTGGGAGAATTAGCTCCTTACATAATCTTGTCATTGCATAGCAGCTCGAGTGGCTGACTTTGCGCTTTACGTTAAGTGTTGAGAGACTCACGCAAATGTTTCTTTCCAGATCCAAGTCTCAATGAAAAGTCCTCACGACTAACACCATTATGCCCTTAACCCCCACAGAAGATTTACGGAGACCTGCAGAAAAAATGGCATCGTATGAAAACGATAATAAAGAATGTGAAATGGACATGGGTTTTATTCTGCGCATCTCCACAGAATCATAATATTAGCCTCTCCATATAGCAAAGATTCTCCTACAGAACTGGCAGATCCAAATGACCTCCTGGTCACCTATATTTTTATTCGCCAGGGAGCAGGCTTAACCTCCTATGTCAGACGCCAGACTGGGAATTCCTTTACCCAGGAGCGGCACTAATCTTTTCCAACAGCCAAAAATCGTTGTCCTCATCTCAAGATGCTTTCAAGGAACGGACATTCACTTCTAAATTTCAAAATGTGATTGATTCAACAGGTGCACACCAGTCAACTTATGACACAGGAACAAACCGAGCCGGCCGAAGTGGCCGCGCGGTTCTGGCGCTGCAGTCTGGAACCGCGAGACCGCTACGGTCGCAGGTTCGAATCCTGCCTCGGGCATGGATGTGTGTGATGTCCTTAGGTTAGTTAGGTTTAACTAGCTCTAAGTTCTAGGGGACTAATGACCACAGCAGTTGAATCCCATAGTGCTCAGAGCCATTTGAACCAGCCATTTGAACAAACAATCTGCAGTCATTTTTATGTGTGGGCTATTTCCGCGCAGTGTTATCGCTAGTTCTGAAAGCTATTTACAGTCAATTGTGAACCCTATAAAACTCTCTACGAGTGAAATACAATTTTCAGCTGTGAACATCTTCTGCACAAGACTGTTACATCAGAACACAAAGGAAAATAATATTAAGCATAAAAGAGTTTATATGTTTTTATTATTTGGAGTGATAACATGTAGTTAAGAAATAATGAGATGCTCCGAAACTTCATTTTAAACTCAAAAGCCGGCCGCGGTGGTCTAGCGGTTCAGGCGCTCAGTCCGGAACCGCGCGACTGCTACGGTCGCAGGTTCGAATCCTGCCTCGGGCATGGATGTGTGTGATGTCCTTAGGTTAGTTAGGTTTAAGTAGTTCTAAGTTCTAGGGGACTGATGACCACAGATGTTAAGTCCCATAGTGCTCAGAAACATTTGAACCATTTTTTTAAAGTTAAAAAAATGATAGGTAATTTCCAAAAATATTAATAGCAAAGTTGTTGTTGTTGTAGTCTTCAGTCCAGAGACTGGTTTGATGCAGCTCTCCATGCTACTCAATCCTGCGCAAGCTTCTTCATCTCCCAGTACCTACTGCAAACTACATCCTACTGCATCTGTTTAGAGTATTCATCTCTTGCTCTCCCTCTACGATTTTTACCCTCCACGCTGCCCTCCAATACTAAATTGGTGATCCCTTGATGCCTCAGAATATGTCCTACCAATCGATCCCTTCTTCTAGTCAAGTTGCGCCGCAAATTCCTCTTCTCCCCAATTGTATTCAATACCTCCTCGTTAGTTATGTGATCTACCCATCTAATCTTCAGCATTCTTCTGTAGCACCACATTTCGAAAGCGTCTGTTCTTTTCTTGTCTAAACTATTTATCGTCCACATTTCACTTCCACACATGGCTACACTCCATACAAATACTTTCAGAAACGACTTCCTGACTCTTAAATCTATACTCGATGTTAACAAATTTCTCTTCTTCAGAAACGCTTTCCTTGCCATTGCCAGTCTACATTTCATATCCTCTCTACTTCGACCAGCACCAGTTATTTTGCTCTCCAAATAGCAAAACTCCTTTACTGCTTTAAGTGTGACGTTTCCTAATCTAATTCCATCAGCATCACCCGATTTAATTCGACTACATTCCATTATCCACGTTTTGCTTTTGTTGATGTTCATTTTATACCCTCCTTTCAAGACACTGTCCATTCCGTTCAGCTGCTCTTCCAGGGCCATTGCTGTCTCTGACAGAGTTACAATGTCATCGGCGAACCTCAACATTTTTATTTCTTCTCCATGGATTTTAATTCGTACTCCGAATTTCTCTTTTGTTTCCTTTAGTGCTTGCTCAATGTACAGATTGAATAACATCGGAGATAGGCTACAACCCTCTCTCACACCCTTCCCAACCACTGCTTCTCTTTCATATCCCTCGACTCTTATGCCATCTGGCTTCTGTACAAATTGTAAATAGCCTTTCGCTCCCTGTATTTTACCCCTGCCAATTTGAAAGAGAGTATTCCAGTCAACATTGTCAAAAGCTTTCTGTAAGTCTACAAATGCTAGAAAAGTAGGTTTGCCTTTCCTTAATCTTTCTTCTAAGATAAGTCGTAAGGTCAGTATTGCCTCACGTGTTCCCACATTTCTACGGAATCCAAACTGATCTCTCCCGAGGTCGGCTTCTACCAGTTTTCCCATTCGTCTGTAAAGAATTCGTGTTAGTGTTTGCAGCCGTGGCATATTGAACTGATAGTTCGGTAATTTACACATCTGTCAACACCTGCTTTCTTTGGGAATGGAATTATTATATTCTTCTTGAAGTCTGAGGGTATTTCGCCTGTCTCATACATCTTTCTCGCTAGATGGTAGAGTTTTGTTTGGCCTGGCTCTCCCAAGGCTGTCAGTAGTTCTAATGGAATGTTGTCTACTCGAGGGGCCTTGTTTCGACTTAGGTCGACTTAAGTCTTTCAGTGCTAATAGCAATGTAACTGATTAAATAGCTGGACAGCTAGAGGCCAAAAAAAGGCACATTAAAAACTCATGTTCTAAGTTTATGAAACTTGTTAATAAGTACAGATACTCGAAATTAGTTCAAATGGCTCTGAGCACTATGGGACTTAACATCTGTGGTCATCAGTCCCCTAGAACTTAGAACTACTTAAACCTAACTAACCTAAGGACATCACACACATCCATGCCCGAGGCAGGATTCGAACCTGCGACCGTAGCAGCCGCGCGGTTCAGGACTGCGCGCCTAGAACCGCTAGACAACCGCGGCCGGCTCGAAATTAGTGCTTGACTAAGAGTGCCTAAACATTGCAATAAAAAGAGTTTACATTTTCTGTTTAATGTTATTTACGATTTAGGCAGCGCTTTCCCTTTTTCTTTGTCTTCAGAGATAATACGCTGTGGCCCTGCTTGGGCTGTCTGCTCCCTGTGGCCATTGACTGGAGTGGCTCAGGCCGACTGCTCTGTGATGGCATCCGCTGTGTTGAAGCATCGTCCCAGGTCGTCTTCACATACTCTATACCTGTATCCTGTCCTATTCTCTGAAATGGCGCCATTAAGTCTCACTTGCCACAGCTGTGGCTGTCGGACCAAAAATAAATGTTCGTCTCCTCCTTCTCATACTTCATTAATTAAGAGTTATAACCACTTTCAGTCCTCTCTGATTGTCTCATTGACCACAGAGCATGTAATTATCAGTTTGACTGAATAAACAAAGTGAAGAAAGGCGGGTCGAAAGGTAAAGTCAATTTTCGTAGTCGGAAGCCGAAGATGAGGAAGCGGCGTGCAGTTCAGCATATGGAGAGAGAAGATAATGGAATAATCCTGGGGGGATTTGAATGTGGCAGAATGGAAAGGAGCAGAAGAAAGAGTTATGGAAGAATATTTGCTTGGTAGTAGGAATGAGAGACTAGAAACAATAATTGAGGTCTGCAAGAAGCTTCAGCTAGTGATAGCGAAGCATCGTTCGAAGATCACAAGAGGAGAAAATATACTTGGAGAAGGTCCAGGGACATGGGAAGACACCAGGTGGATTACATCATTGTCAGACAGATGTTCCCAAATCAGATTTGGGAATGGAATGTGTATCCACGAGCGGATACTGGCTCAGATTGCAATTTAGTAGTGATGAAGAGTAACCTAAGGATTAAGAGAATCGACTGCAAGAATCACTGTGGAATTAAGTGGAATACCGAAGTAGTGAGGAATGATGAGATGTGTTTGAAATTCTGTAAGGCACTAGATACTGCGATGATGAGTACCAAAGTAGGTAGTTCATTTGAAGAGGAATGGAAAAATCTAAAAAGTGTAATTACAGAAGTATGTACAAGGAAACTGACAGAGACGAAAACGTGGGTAACAGATTAAATAATTCAACTGATCGGCGAAAGAACATAAGTACAAAATATTCAGGTAAAGAGAAGAGTGCGCAAATATAAGTCATTTAGGAATGAAATAAATAGGTAGTGCAAGGAAGCTAGGCCAAGTGGGCGCATGAAAACTGTGACGAAATCGAAAAATAATTGTCGTTGGAAGACTGACGATGCAAAAATAAGTGTTTAATGGGAATACCACCTTTAAACGCTGAGGAGAGAGAGCAGATAGGAGGAAAAAGGACATTCAAGGGCCGTGCGGGATTAGCCGAGCGGTCTCAGGCGCTGCAGTCGTGGACTGTGCGGCTGGTCCCGGCGGAGGTTCGAGTCCTCCCTTGGGCATGGGTGTGTGTGTGTGTGTTTGTTCTTAGGATAATTTAGGTTAAGTAGTGTGTAAGCTTAGGGACTGATGACCTTATCAGTTAAGTCCCATAAGATTTCACACACATTTGAACATTTTTGACATTCAAGGTCTCTCTAAGAACGAAGGACTTGATTAATGACGTGAGAGAGAAGGAAACACGAATCGATATGGAGGACAGAGGCAAACCAGTGTCAGTGCTTAACAGAGCTTTAGGAGGTTACGATCACGTAAGGAAGAAGGAATGGATTACATTCATTTGGATTTTCTAAAATCATAGAAGAAAGTGACAACCGAACAATTATTCAAGATAGTATGTGTAATCTATGAGACCGAAGTGATAGCATGAGACTTTCAGTAATATACGAGGCGTGTTTTTTAAGTAAGGTCCGTTTTGTTGTATA
This sequence comes from Schistocerca cancellata, assembly GCF_023864275.1. Classification (NCBI taxonomy): domain Eukaryota; kingdom Metazoa; phylum Arthropoda; class Insecta; order Orthoptera; family Acrididae; genus Schistocerca; species Schistocerca cancellata. The sequence goes on from NC_064628.1 coordinate 303,674,561, forward strand.
CACTAGTATTTCGTGCGGATTCCGCAACGAGAGCATGCATCGTGTACCGGCATGCCTCGAGAGCAACTGTGCTGTTTCATCTCTGTATCTAACCTGTACGGTTCTGTTCTGTGCTTTCAAATTATTTAAGACTATCATCTCGCTCGCCGCGTGTGAGGTTCGCTCAGTGATACTGTTTTTGTCAGCAAGGAACCTGTCTGCTGCAGAAATTCATCGACAGATTTGCGAAGCGTACGGTGATATTGTTATGAATGAAAGCGAAGTGCGTAAGTCGGTACGAGAATTCAAAGATGAACTTGACAACGTCCATGTTGAGGAGGGCTCCGGTCGCCCTTCTTTGATTACAGACGATTTGGTGGCTTCAGTGGAAGTGAGGATTCGTGAGAACAGGCGCTTCACAATAATAGGTCTCTCAAATGGATTTTCTGACGTGTCGAGATCAGTGCTTTAAACCATTGTTTCTGAACTCCTAAAGTTTAGGAAACTGTGCTCCCGTTGGGTCCCGAAACTCCTAACAGAGGACCACAAAAACCAACGATTTGAGTGTGCGATGACGTTTTTGACTCGTTACCACGAAGAAGTTGATGGCTTCTTGAGTCAGATCGTAACTACTGACGAAACATGGGTTTAGCATATCACGCCCAAATCGAAGCAACAGAGCTTGGAATGGAGACACACACACTACCAGTAAGCCGGCCGGAGTGGCCGAGCGGTTCTAGGCGCTACGGTCTGGAACCGCGCGACCGTTACGGTCGCAGGTTCGAATCCTGCCTCGGGCATGGATGTGTGTGATGTCCTTAGGTTAGTTAGGTTTAAGTAGTTCTAAGCTCTAGAGGACTGATGACCTCAGCAGTTAAGTCCCATAGTGCTCAGAGCCATTTGAACCATTTGAACTCCCAGTAAAGGTGAAGGCCAAACAGACTCTGTCCCAGCACAAAATCATGGCGTCGGTGTTTTGGGATAGGTATGGTGTTCTGTTGGTCGACTTCATACAACGAGGAACCACTATCAATGCAGAAGCATACTGCCACACCCTGAGAAAGTTACGCATAGCGATTCAAAACAAAAGACGCAGCATGCTGATAAAGGGAATTGTCCTTCTCCATTACAATGCAAGACCTCACACTGCAGGTCAGACCCGAAATTTATTGGACAGTTTTGGCTGGGAAGTTTTAGACCACCCACCCTACAGTCCTGATCTTGCGCCGAGCGATTACCATCTGTTCCTCCACCTCAAACAACACCCAGCGGCAACCGTTACAATGATGATGACGACGTGAAAATGGCAGTGAACTCTTGGTTATCGGAGCAGGTAGCAAGTTTTTATGAAGAGGGTAATTTAAAATTCGTTGAGAAGTATGATACGTGTTTGAAAAAACTTGGCAACTATGTCGAAAAATAGAGTGAAGTATGTACTTTCTGAAGATAAATTTACTTTTTTGATATAACCTTTCGTTGTGTACTTATGTTCAAACGGACTTTCATTAAAAAACACGCCTCGTATCTGCCACTTAATTCCAAGGGCAGTAAGTGCAGAAAAGTGTCAGAACTATCACACAACCAGGTTAACAGCTCATGCGCGTGATTTCCTAAAAACGCTAAAATGCAGTAGAAGGCCGAAGAAAACTGAGAATCTGTTAGATGACGATCAGTTTGAGATTGGAATGATAAAAGAACCAGAGAGGTAGTCCTGACGTTGATATGATACTGGGAGTAAATCTGACGATCCATCTACCTATATAAAAGCGTTGAACAATTAAAATGGCGTAAGATGTTCGAAATTAGAAAAAAAACCGGGATGAAACAATAGGGAAAGATGGAGCAATAAGAAGAACGAAATTCTCGAATTAAATCGGGTGTGAGCCAATAACACAATCTTTCTCCTCTACTGCTCAATCTTTAAACCGAAAAATCAATGACGAAGGCAAAAGAAAGGTTCTAGTGTGGAATTAAGATTCAGTCTAAACGATATCGATTACAAGATTCGTTGATGAAACTGCCGTTCTCAGCGAAAGGGAGAACAATTACACGACCTGTTGGACGCACTTTTCAGTGTAAAGAGTACGGAAGATGGACTCAGAGTAAAACAAAGAAAGTAATGAGAAGCAGCAGAAAAGAGGATGGAGAGAAACTTAACATCAAAAGTAATAATCACAGAGTAGACGAAGTTAAGGGATTCTGCTATTTATGAAGCAAAATAATAACGGGTGAAGCAAGAAGGACATAAAAAGCAGACAACGACAGGCAAACGGTGCTATCTAGCCAAAATATGGCTACTAGTATCAAACACAGGTCTTAATTTGAGAATGTGCATTTGTAATACAGCGGTGTATACTGTGAACCACGGACTGTGGGAAAATAGGAAAAAAAGACAACTGAAGCGTTTGAGATGTGGTGCTGCAGATGGATGTTGAAAAGTAGAAGGACTGACAAGATAAGTTCTTCACAGAAACGTCGAAGAAAGGAACAGACAAGAAGAAGGGACAGGATGATAGGGTACTTCTAAAGACATCAGGAAATAATTTCCGCGGTACTAGAAAAACTATAGGAAGTTTATATGTCGAGGAAGATATAGATTGGAAGAGTCCAACAAATAACTGAGGACATAGTGTGCAAATGAGACTCGAAGAGGTTAACACAAGGGAGATATAACGTGACAAGCCGCATTATACCAGTCTAATGGCCCAAAAATACACTCTACGAATTTTCCAGCAGACGGAAGGTTTTTCAATTACTCATCTAATAATTGAATAAAATATTAGCTATCTACTAGATATAATCTTCTTTCCTTCATTCACGTCTGTCAGCAGCGAGTTATTACCGAATAACGAGTAGCATATATTTCTTACTTTTTAGCTCTTATTGTAAGGCGAAATCAGTCATATCAATTATTCGAATTCTTAATTTTCAATTCTGCTACATCAACATTAAAAATGTTACTCAGCGATCAGTCTCAAAGGACCCGCGATACTGGTCGAGTGCCTTATCATCCTCTGCCATATGGCCTCGTTTTGATGCGTCGTCAGCTTCCCAGACCCTCGATCCGTTAATTATTCAAGTAGTTCCTCAGTCGCCCTCGCATAGCCGAGTGCACCCAGTTCCATTCCCCCCCCCCCCCCATCAGCAAATCCCTGGTCCTATCGGGACCCAAAACCAAGTCTTCAACACGACAGACAGACACTCTAACCAAGCAGCTACGAAGGCGCCCTGTAGGGTTATCAGATTTGCAGAAATATCGAAATCTATTATTATATTTTCTACTATCAGTTTATATACATATACAAACCTCGACCATTGTTATTTAGAATATAGCAAACGTAAATGTTTATCTTTTCGATTATATGAAGCAGCAACAACAACAAAATATATACACATCAAAAAAAGTTTCGCTTCACTTCGGTTTCGAGAGTTCCGAAACCTGTACAGAAAACTGGAATAGAGATCAACATAAACTTCATTTCCATCAGTTTTATTCCTCACGAAAACTACACATTTCATGTTGTACCACCATACGGCGAGACCTTCAGAGGTGGTGGTCCAGATTGCTGTACACAACAGTACCTCTAATAGCCAGTAGTCGTCCTCTTGCATTGATGCACGCCTGTATTCGTCGTGGCGTACTATCCACAAGTTCATCAAGGCACTGGTAGTCCAGATTTTCCCACTCCTCAACGGCGATTCGGCGTAGATCCCTCAGAGTGGTTGGTGGGTCGTCCATAAACAGCCCTTTTCAATCTATCCCAGGCATGTTCGGTAGCGTTCATGTATGGAGAATGTGCTGGCCACTCTAGTCGAGCGATGTGGTTTCCTGAAGGAAGTCATTCACAAGATAACGATGGCGGTGCGAATTGTCGTCCATGAAGACCAATGCCTCGCCATTATGCTGACGATATGGTTGCACTATTGACCGGAGGATGGCATTCATGTATCGTACAGCCCTTGCGGCGCCTTCCATGACCACCAGCGGCGTACGTCGGTCCCACATAAAGCCACCCCAAAACTTCAGGGAACTCTACCTTGTTGCACTCACTGTACGGTGTATCTAAGGCGTTCAGCCTGACCGGGTTGCCAGAAACACGTCTCCCACGATTGTGTGGTTGAAGGCTTATGCGACACTCATTGATGGAGGGAACGTGATGCCAATCGTGAGCGGTCTATTCGGTATGTTGTTGGGCCCATCTGTACCGCGCTGCATCTACATCTACATCTATACTCCGCGAGCCACCTTACGGTGTGTGGCGGAGGGTACTTATTGTACCACTATCTGATCCCCCTTCCCTGTTCCATTCATGAATTGTGCGTGGGAAGAACGACTGCTTGTAAGTCTCCGTATTTGCTCTAATTTCTCGGATCTTTTCGTTGTGATCATTACGCGAGATATATGTGGGCGGTAGTAATATGTTGCCCATCTCTTCCCGGAATGTGCTCTCTCGTAATTTCGATAATAAACCTCTCCGTATTGCGTAACGCCTTTCTTGAAGTGTCCGCCACTGGAGCTTGTTCAGCATCTCCGTAACGCTCTCGCGCTGACTAAATGTCCCCATGACGAATCGCGCTGCTTTTCGCTGGATCATGTCTATCTCTTCTATTAATCCAACCTGGTAAGGGTCCCATACTGATGAGCAATACTCAAGAATCGGACGAATAAGCGTTTTGTAAGCTACTTCTTTCGTCGATGAGTCACATTTTCTTAGAATTCTTCCTATGAATCTCAACCTGGCGCCTGCTTTTCCCACTATTTGTTTTATGTGATCATTCCACTTCAGATCGCTCCGGATAGTAACTCCTAAGTATTTTACGGTCGTTACCGCTTCCAATGATTTACCACCTATGGCATAATCGTACTGGAATGGATTTCTGCCCCTATGTATGCGCATTATATTACATTTATCTACGTTTAGGGAAAGCTGCCAGCTGTCGCACCATGCATTAATCCTCTGCAGGTCTTCCTGGAGTACGTACGAGTCTTCTGATGTTGCTACTTTCTTGTAGACAACCGTGTCATCTGCAAATAGCCTCACGGAGCTACCGATGTTGTCAACTAAGTCATTTATGTATATTGTAAACAATAAAGGTCCTATCACGTTTCCTTGCGGTACTCCCGAAATTACCTCTACATCTGCAGATTTTGAACCGTTAAGAATGACATGTTGTGTTCTTTCTTCTAGGAAATCCTGAATCCAATCACAAACCTGGTCCGATATTCCGTAAGCTCGTATTTTTTTCACTAAACGTAAGTGCGGAACCGTATCAAATGGTATCGTGGTTGCTTGGACCTCGCCATGGACGTCGGGAGTGAAGTTGCGCATCATGCAGCCGACTGGGTACAGTTTGTGTCATAACACGACGTCCTGTGGCTGCACGAAAAGCTTTATTCAACATGGTGGCGTTGCTGTCAGGGTTCCTCCGAGTCATGAACCTTAGGTAGAGGTTATCCAGTAGTTGCCCTTGGGCGGCCTGAGTGAGGCATCTCATCAACAGTTCCTGTCTCTCTGTATCTCCTCCACGTCCGAACAACATCGCTTTGATTCACTCCGAGACTCCTGGACACTTCCCTTGTTGACAGACCTTTATGGCACAAGGTGACAATGCGGACACGCTCGAACAGTAGTATTGACCGTCTAGGCATGGTTGAACTACAGACAACACGAGCCGTATAGCTCCTTCCTGGTGGAATAACGAATTGATGGACTGTCGGACCCCCCTGTCTAATAGGCGTTTCTCATGAATGGTTGTTTACATCTTTGGGTGGGTTTACTGACATCTCTGAACAGTCAAATGGGCTATGTCTGTGGTACAACTTTCACAGTCAATATCTATCTTCAGGAGTTCTGGGAACCAGGGTGATGCATAACTTGTTTTGATGTGTGTATAATTTAAGAAAATTTGCTCTGTAGTTCCAACCAAGAGAAGTCTACCAGTATCAAACATAGGTCTTATTTTGAGGAACATTTTTCTGGGACTGTACGTTTGGAGCACAGCATTGTATGGTAGTGAAACATGTACTGCGGGAAAAGCGAAATAGGAGAGTAGAGAAGCGTTTGAGATATGGTGCTACAGAAGAATGTTGAAGATTAGATGGACTGATATGATTGAGAAGGCTCTCCACAGAATCGGTGAAGAAAGGTATATAAGGAAAACTCTGAAAAGATGTAGGGACAAGGCATCAGGGAATAACGTTCATTGAATCAGAAGGAGATGTAGAGCGTAAAATCCAATGAGGAAGACAAAGATCCAGCAAATAACTGACTCTCTCTCTCTCTCTCTCATCTTTTGCTTTCCCCTCTTTGGGGAAGTGTGAGGGGGAGTCTGTAGCCTTTAGGCTTTTACTCCCCTGTGAAAATGTGTGTGTGATTTTTCTGTAGTTTTTGGTGTCTGTGATTTGTGATGATTGTTGTGAGTGTGTCTGGTACTTGCCTGAGGTGGGCGAGAAGTTTGTTGTTATATGGGAAGGAACAGGATGATGGATTTGGTGTAGGGATTTTCTCTTCGACTTAGTCGTCGAAGATCGTCATAGGGCGCTTGTGCTTATCGCGGGACATGTCATACCGACCTAGGGAGTGGATGAGTGCGTCTCTGGATCTGGAAGAACCCTCATAGAAGGCCCTTGCCAGATCCTGGAAACGCTCTCTCAGGAGTGGGATTTCGGCTGCGGCGTGCAAGTCGTCTGTAGGGAATCCAAGAGGTAAGCGCAGAGCCCTTCTGAGGGCGCGGTTCTGCAGCCTCTGGAGTTTGTCCAGGTGCTGCTTCGCCGCGTATCCCCAGACAGGGCACGCATACTCCATTACTGGCCGGATCAGGGCCTGATACACATTTAATGCTAGTGGGCAGGGAAGGGAGCTTGTTGAGTTCAGGATAGGATATAGGTTGGACATTCTGGCGCAGGCCTTCCTGTGGACCTCGTCTATGTGGGGTTTCCACGTAAGACGAGAGTCCAAGGTTACGCCAAGGTACTTGGCGGTTCTGCGCCAGGGGAGTTGGGTTCCATTTAGGTGAAGGTGGAGGGGGGACGTTGAGGAGGATCGCGCCTTCCGAGCCTGCGGGTAATCAGCATTGCCTGCGTCTTCTCAGAGTTAATGGTGATGCGCCAGCGACGGGCCCAAGTTTCTGTGTTATCTAAAACCTTTTGTAGCCTACGGATGACCAGGTCCTTGTTCGCGTTTCTCGTGTAGAAGGCTGTATCGTCAGCGTACTGTGCGGTGTGCACCAGGGGGGCCGTTGGTGTGTCCGCAGTGTACAAACTGTACAATACGGGCCCCAGGACCGATCCCTGTGGCACCCCAGCACGAATACGCCTTCTGGTGGAGGTGGCAGTTTCTACTTTGACGGAGAAAGTCCTATTCGTGAGGTAGCTCTTGATCAGCTGAACTATGCTCCCGGGAAACCCTTGTGTGTACAACTTGTAGAGTAGCCCTCTATGCCATACTGAATCAAAGGCTTTGGCTACGTCCAGTAGCACTATCCCGCAGTAGCCTCTGTGGTTGAAGCCCTCTGTTGCTGCTTCAACCATTCTCATGACCTGTTGTGGGGCAGAGTGGTTCTGTCGGAAGCCAAATTGGAAATCCGGCAGAATTTGCTCTCTGGTAATATGTTCTTGTATGGGTCTTAGCAGGGGGCGCTCATAGATCTTGCTGAGAGTTGGCAAGAGGCTAATCGGCGTGTAGTGCTGCGGGAATAGAGGGTCTTTCCCTGGTTTGTGTATCGCGACCACCTCCGCATGTTTCCAGCAAGCTGGGAAAACACGGGATCGAGTAATCTCGTTGAGGACGTTCGCGAGGTGTGTGATCGCTGTGGGTGGGAGTTTAGACTAACTGATTTGTGACACTGTCGTGCCCTGGCGCCTTTTTTGTGGGGAGAGACCTGATTACTCTTGCCACGTCCTCTGGGGCAAAAAGTATGGGTTCGTCCTCTGGGTCCTCCTCGGCATTGAGGAAGACAGCCAGTTGACGACGGACCACTCTTTCATGCTCGTCATCCTGGGGTTCTGACGCTTGGAACTGCTTCTCGAAGGAGTCGGCGAGGGCGTTGGCCTTTCCAGCATGGCTGTAGACCAGTCCCCGCTCGCCATGCAGTGGCGGCATCCTAGCGCGTCGTTTTGTAAACTGTTTTGTCGCTTGCCATAGTGTGTGGTCGTCTACTTTGAGAGCTGTGAGGCGGTTTTGCCATTGCTGGTTTCTGTGCTCATTGAGCGCTACCTTCAGTTCTCTCTGTAGACGATTGAGCAGCCTCCTGGTGGCCTGATTTCTAGTGATCTTCCACTCTTTTGCTACTCTGTTCTTATGTCGAATTTGAGCTAGCAAGTGTTCCGGGAGCTGTATTTGCGGTGGTGGGCCATCCCTTTGTGGAGGGGTGGCTTCTTCCGCTGCCTGTAAGATGCTGCCTGTTAGGTCTTGTAGCGCTTGTTCTACTGTTTCGGCAGTAGGTGGCGGAGCGCGAGCGATATCAGAGGCGACAGTTTCTTGGTATCGCTCCCAGTCTGTACGTTTGTACGACGTTTGGTACCGTGGGAGTGCTACCCATTCTCCCACATCGACCTCCAGAATCACTGGGTTGTGGTCGGAGGACATTCTGTTGACTGTCCTTGCGGTCACAAACCCTGCGATCCTCCTAGTGAGAGCTATGTCTAACACATCGGGCCTGCTTCCGTTTTTCGGAAAATGTGTGGGCTCGACTGGACCCCATGTTTCGAAGTGGTGGGTGCGCGCTAGTTGTTGCAGTTTGGCGCCTGCTCTGGAGGTTACTCTAGAATTCCAGTCAGGGTGTTTGGCATTGAAGTCTCCCCCTATTACGAGTTTGCCTTCAATTTGCCCTAGAGCAGCTATGTCTCCCTCATCTATCTGGTCATGTGGGGGTCGGTAGACTGCAACAATTGTTAGGGGTCCAGTGGCAGTGGTTACTTCCACCGCCACTGCTTCAATTTTGTTGGTAGTTGGTAAGAATACCTGGTGGTGGGGGATCCCTCTTTTTATGTAAATGGCCACCCCTCCACCTTGGGTTGGCCTGTCTTTGCGATAGCTAACATAGTTGGGGACTGTCGCCTTTATTCCCGGTTTTAGGTGGGTTTCCCCCATCACGCATATGTCGAAGGAGAACTCCTTCATGAGTTCTCTGAACTCGACCTCTTGATTAACAATGAAGTCTGCGTTAAAGACGCACATTGTCAGGCCTTGGATGTTTGGTCGTCTATCCATGATGGGGTTTTGATACTACTGAGGAAGTCGCAGAGGGGAGCGACTGCTGGACTGTTGCCTGAAGGGCAGCGAGGATCTGTGTGTTCTGCTTTTGGGCTTCCCTGAATTCCTTCATCATTTCCATGACGAGGTTCATGGTCTGCACCATTACACCTAACAACTGATCCATGGGGGGGAAGTGTGTCTGGGGTTTCCTAGGCCCCTCTCCGTCAAGGTGGACCTGGTCGTTGTTGCTGTGTATTTCCCGGTGTTGTTCTTGTGTTGGTGTCTGATGTTGTGGTGGTTGGGCAATGCTTTCGTGGTTCCTCGGGGGAGAAACCACTTCCGCATATGTTGCCCTTGGTGTGTCTGGCCTTGGTTTTACCCAGGCCTTGTCTGTGTGTGTTGTCATGTTTTGGTTTCTTGTGTGTCTGGATGGGTTCGTGGTGTTTTCTTTTCGTGTGTGGGGGGCGGCCTTTGCGCCCTTTGCCTGCTGTGTGTGTCTTTTATGGACCTCGCAACCTTGGTAACCCGCCGTGTGGTTTTTGCCACACAGCGCGCACCTTATTTGCGGGTCCGTGTGTTTTATGTTGCACGTTCGTGTGTCATGGGTCTCGGCGCATTTTCTGCACCTCACTGCCATTGAGCAGTGTGCCGCAATGTGGTTGAGGCCCTGACATCTGAAGCACTGCACCGTCTTGTTTTTGCGGCGCAGTGGTTCAGTGGTCACAGGGACCGCCAGGATCGTCTTAATGTCCCTTTTGTTCTGTGGGACGTCTGGCAGTGTGACCTGATACAGGGGCCATTTGCTGCCTATGTTTCTCATCTGTTGGACCGCCTTGACGACGTACCCCTGGGCAGTCAGGTCTGTTTTGATCGCCTGGGGGGCCACTCGTCTCGGTAGGTCTCTGATGACAATGTTTCTATTGCGTGTTTTTGTTGTGGGGAAAGTGTAATGGGGTATGTTTTTGCTGTTGAGAAGTGTTTTTATTGTGGTGTAGTGCTCGAGTGTCAATAATGTTATTTTTATTTTGTCACCACCAGCAGGTTTTGCTTTGAAATTGCCTCCCCCGATTGCTGTTTTTAGCATTTCGAAGAGTTCCTCGTAGTTCCGAGTGAACTCCGCGACGATCGGAGGGAGGTGGTGGGTGACCTGATTTTGTGTTTGTGTTGTTGTGTCATGTGGTGTCTCTGGCTCATCGGCCACCGCCTGGAACCTGTTCGGGGTGGGTTCCACTCCCCGGGCTGGCGGGAGCCTCGGCTGGCGAAAGGTTTTCCTCGCCAGCACGAAACCATCCGAATCCTGCCCGGTTACGCGGTTCCCTTCCAGTGCCAGTGTTTCCTGGTCCCCTCCTAGGACGACGACAGGTGCTGTCGGGGGCGCAGGCTCCTCAGAGGGTGTGGAAGTGGCTGGGGTGGTGGTGGTGGAGTGCTTTTTCCCCCTGGAGTGCTTCTCCTTCTGGTCCTTCCTCACACGCCGCTGCTTGGATGTGGTGGACTTGAGTGGGGGGGATTTAAGGAACTGGGATCGGGTAGGGGGTTGGGTGGCAGTTGCGGGTTTGGGAAGGATTTTTGTCGGTTGACTGGGCTTCTGCTTGCCATTTAGGTTGCGGATATGGTCAGCAAGGAGGCCACAGCTGTTGGCAAGCAGGAGAGGGCTGAGGAGAGGGGAGGGAGGGGCGGGATCGCAAATACTGACGATGTATTTGTTTGTTTGCGTATTATGTGGTTTTGCCATGTCGGTCGCGGAAAGGGGGCTTGCTGCCAGGTTATTGTCAGTTGCAACTTTTGTTGGCACCGTTGGGTTTTCCGGTTGCAGTGCTGACCCTAGTAACACGATGGCAGACGCGGAATTCTGGACGGGGGCGGCGGAAAACCTCTCTGTGGTTCCGCGGCCCGCTTCCAGGTCCTGGCCTACTTTTTCCCTATTCTTGGGGGGGGCAGAGACTGACTCTGCGGCAGCTGAGGTGCTCGAGACGGCCGGCCGCGCGGCCCGCGGCAACAAGAAAGCGCGCCTCGTGTCGTCGGCGGAAAGAGACCGCCGCGACCCCAAGGCGTCGCCCAAGCTCGACATTCCACAACGACGAGAAGACACGACAATTCTGCCAGGCGACGCCATGCAAAATTTTCTCCAAGTGCCGTCCGTGCTGAGACCTAGGCGCAAGTGCCCGTCAATGTTTTGATAAAAACAGAGCCGGTGATCACTCCTGTTTTTACTCCCGTGCAAGCGGGGGCCTATGGCTGACAGTACGCCAGTGAGAGGAGCGATGCTCAACCCTCGACTGCTACTCAGCGAGTGAGCAAATAACTGAGGACTTGGGTTGCAGTAGCTACTCTTATATCGAGTGGTTGGCACAGGAGTGGAATTCGTGGAGGGCCACATCGAACCAGTCAGAAGACAGATGACGCCAAATCTGAGTACTTTGCTGGTGTGCAAAACTTAAGGACGAAAGTAACTTTCATGTGATGTATCCCCGATAAGTAAAACAGAGAAATGAACAAACTCTTCAGGCTTTCCCGGCGAGATCTTGACATTTGGAATTATCGGGTCTACTGCCGGATGTTTGTGCCGCTCTGGCACAATATTTCGGCCACGTAACTCGTTGCCTTCTTCAGGTGCTACCTGAGACTGGCGTATTGAAGGATCTTGTCCAGTATTTATGCTCAGGGGGCGCTGGGCGCTCTGTTTGCCGTCCGCGCCCGCCTGGCGCTGCTTGTAAGGTGTTGCCTCTTCCCTGGTGCTCCCTCGGACGTCCGCGCCCGACTTGGTCGCCATCTGTGGCAGCTCTCTGAGGCCCGCCCTTTGTCGAGCGTTCCGTTCGCGGTCCGCGCCCGTCTGGTGCTGCTGCTGAGGTTTTGGCCCTTCAGACAGCTGCCACAACTGCAGATGGTGGACGAGGCGGGCGCGGACGTCCGTCAGAGGACCAGGGAAGTGCCAACACCTCAGGAGCAGCGCCAAGCGGGCGCGGACCGCGAACGGAACGCCCGACATAGGACGGGCCTGAGAGGTCTGCCACAGATGGCGACCAAGTCGGGAGCGGACGTCCGAGGGAGCACCAGGGAAGAGGCAACACCTTACAAGCAGCGCCAGGCGGGCGCGGACGGCAAACAGAGCGCCCAGCGCCCTCTGGGCATAAATACTGGACAAGATCCTCCAATACGGCAGTCTCAGGTAGCACCTGAAGAAGGCAACGAGTTACGTGGCCGAAATAATGTGCCAGAGCGACACAAACATCTGGCAGTAGACCCGATTATTCCACATGTCAGAGAAATGAAACTTGGGCAATTCATAGAAAGAAATACGCAATGAGAAGAACAGAAATGATACTTTTATTGAAAGACAGTGATTACACTGAAGTCACGGCATTCATAACGGTCACATGACTTCATAAACGGCGGGCCATGGTTCCTAGTACGGTGAGTGCTCACCGTGGACTGCAGTGCATACTCTGAAACGTGCTCGCGTGCTGGCCACAAGTTTGGCGAGCAGTCCTTCTGGCAGGGCGTTTCATTCCTACACCAGCGCGGTTAACTACTGCTGGATGTCGTGGCGAATGTGATTGCTATGCAGTATGTCTCCCCAACGCTTCTCACACGTATTCGAGGGGACAAGAGTCGGGGGAACGGGTAGGCCAGTCCATATGCCGAATAGCCTCTTGTTCCATGACCTTCTCTACCTGCACCCGCATGCACTTTTCGATATTGTTCATTGTCAGTCATAAAAATCAAGTCACGGCCGAATTCATCCCAATAAGAAGCACATTGAGAAGGATTACGATCGCACAATGACACTGACTGCTGAGCGAGCCGTGGTGAAACCTTTGGATATCAGGACGCCCATGTAACATTACGCGCATCCCCACACCATAATACCTGGCCAACAAAACGATAATGTTCGGCAAAATTTCCTGGGTGCAGCAAGTGCTCCCACCGTATGAGGGTACCTAGTGTGCCCATGACGAATGGAACGCCCTACCACGAAAACTGCTTAACAGCCTTGAGCCAGCATGGGAGCGTTGCGAAGCATGCACTGCCGTACGTGGTGATCGCAACCGTAGTAAGAACCACACAGCCGTTTTTTATATCCAAGCGACCATCATGAATGCGGTGACTACGCTGAAATTATTGCCTCTGAATAAATGTATCGTTGCTGTCCGTCTTATTGCGTATTTCTTTCAGTTACCTTCTATACAGTGAGCTGACGGGTCTCATGGGATAGAAATATGCTCATATAGTATCGCGTACACAAAGTAAAAAAGGCCAGCACCTTGGCATTGGCAGACCTGTCATTCGCAGTCAGGTGATTCATGTGAAAAAGTTTCTGATGTGATCAAGGCCGCACGACGGGAATTAACGATCTGTGCACGCGGAATGGTGGTTGGAGCTAGACGTGTGGGATATTCTGCGGTACACTGTGTCAAGAGTGTAGCGAGAATACCGTATTTCCGGCAACGCAGTGACTGGCGGCCATCACTTAACGACCGAGAGCAGCGGCGTTTGCGTACAGTCGTCAGTGCTAACAGACAAGCAACACCGCGTGAAATAACCGCAGAAATCCGTGTGGGAGACACGACGAACGTATCCGTTACGACACTGCGGAGAAATTCGGCGTGAATGGGCTATGGCTGTAGACGACCGGAGCTAGTGCCTTGGCTAACAACGCGACGTTGCCTACTGCGCCTCTGCTGGGCTTGTGACCATAGCAGTTGGGGATTCTAGAAGACTGGAAAACCGTGGCCTGGTCAGATGAGTCCCGATTTCAGATGGTAAGAGCTGATGATAGGTTTCGAATGTGGCGCAGACCCCACGAAGTCATGGCCCCAAGTTGTCAACATGGCACTTGGCAAGCTGGTGGTAGCTCCATAATATTGTGAGCTGCGTTTACATGGAATGGACTGGTTGTCTGGATGTTGGGCTGCTTGGAAACCATTTTCATCCATTTACGGGCTTCATATTCCGAAACAACGATGGAATTTGCATGGATGACAATGCAGATTGTGACTGGACCACAGTTGTTCGCGATTTGTTTGAAGAACGTTCTGGCTATTTCGAGAGAATGGTTTGTCGATCGAAATCGTCAGACATGAATCCCATCGGACATTTAAGGAACATAATCGAGAGGTCAGTTCGTGCACAAAATTCTGCACCGGCAACAATCCCGCAAGTAAGGTCGACTATAGAGGCAAGATGGCTCAATATTTCTGCAAGGGACTACCAACGACTTGTTGAGTCCGTGCTACGTCGAATTGCTTCACTAAATCGGGTAAAAGGAGTTCCTAAATGATATTACGAGGTATTCTAGCCGGCCGGAGTGGCCGAGCGGTTAAAGGCGCTTCAGTCTGGAACCGCACGACCGCTACGGTCGCAGGTTCGAATCCTGTCTCGGGCATGGATGTGTGTGATGTCCTTAGGTTAGTTAGGTTTAAGTAATTCTAAGTTCTAGGGGACTGATGATCTCGGAAGTTAAGTCCCATAGTGCTCAGAGCCATTTGAAACTTTTTTTTTTTTTTTTTTTTTTTGCAAGAGTCAGAATTATTCTAGGCAATCATATGATAGCAGATGTATTACTTTTCGCATGTATTCAGAAGTAAAAACTGGCGTTACTGACCGAATTTATAGTCTAAAAATATTTATTTACCATGGTAGGTTAGAAAGATCTCTGTACTTCTTGGATTGTTATGTTCTTTATCGCAACGATCCGGCAACTCATAAAAGTACTATTTGGACCAATTTAATAAGTTATTTGGATTTTCTCTAACATATATACAAAAAGAAATAGAAAAATACACAAACATAATTAAAAGCTCCAAATAAAAAGCTAATTTTCAACTTGCACCTCAGTGAACGTTTCGAATGCATGACACATTGACAAAGTAATTAATTGATCATCTTTATGACTTTTTTCGCCGTGAAGTGCAACATAAATCTCTCACAAGCATATTGAAGTAAATCACGCAAACAATGGGGTCATCACTAAGACCGCAAGCGTCGTGCAAAATTGTGATGCTCGTAACAACACCGCACAGTGGGCCAGAATCTTGAAAACGTGGCCGAAAAAAAACAAAACAAAAAAAGTTTAAAGATGGGGATTTTGGACTATCAGGTTGGCAGCAGCAATGCTGGACAACAGAATCCCGGCTGTGCGAACGACCTGATGTTCATTTGTTCGGTAATATCTCAGGTCAAATGCGGCAGTTCATTGTTAGCGTGCGCGCAGCTGGCCAGGCTACAAAAACAGTCGTGTTGTTGAAGGAAGTTATTTATGTTTTGTGCAAGTGAAACCAATACTTTCAATATGGAATGTATTCCAGGAGGTATGTACTAGTGAAAAAACACTTATATCACTATTAAATCATCAATTATGCACGTTTACATTTCAATTAACGTACTACAGGGAAATGAATGACAAAATCGTAAAATGCGCTTAAGAAATAGAGATAAGTTACGAATTCCACGACATTCCGCTTTCTTTTGCGATGTGTACGAAAGTATATATTATTACATTTATAAATTAAGCTTCAAATCCTGCGACTAGTTGCGGCTCTGGCTTTGAGCCACGTTTTAAGCGACACTTGCAAAATGTCATTGTTCAGACATCTTCAAAAATGACAGTAGAATCAATTAATTATGAGTTTTATTTGTACAATTTAAATTACAATCGACACGTAGAAGCATTGTAAAGAATAAAATAACTAGAAAAATGACGAAAAGTGTAACACAGATTTTTTTTTTATTTCAGTTTCATCTGATCCAACGTATTCCAGAATCGGATTTTCGAGGAAAGATATTTTTCTAATAACAAAAGAGTATTTGTCAAATGATTTGGAAGAGGTCATAGAACATTTGGAAAGGTCGTTGACAGGAAAAAGGGGACATACAATTAAAATTCCCTATGATATGAGGCCTACCATTTCGATTTTGTTAACAAAGTTAAGAGGCAAGTATAAGGAAACAACTCAGCGACAAGGATATTTTTTCAAGAAGAACGAAACCCGGTTAAGTACAATAGTACACTCCTGGAAATGGAAAAAAGAACACATTGACACCGGTGTGTCAGACCCACCATACTTGCTCCGGACACTGCGAGAGGGCTGTACAAGCAATGATCACACGCACGGCACAGCGGACACACCAGGAACCGCGCTGTTGGCCGTCGAATGGCGCTAGCTGCGCAGCATTTGTGCACCGCCGCCGTCAGTGTCAGCCAGTTTGCCGTGGCATACGGAGCTCCATCGCAGTCTTTAACACTGGTAGCATGCCGCGACAGCGTGGACGTGAACCGTATGTGCAGTTGACGGACTTTGAGCGAGGGCGTATAGTGGGCATGCGGGAGGCCGGGTGGACGTACCGCCGAATTGCTCAACACGTGGGGCGTGAGGTCTCCACAGTACATCGATGTTGTCGCCAGTGGTCGGCGGAAGGTGCACGTCCCCGTCGACCTGGGACCGGACCGCAGCGACGCACGGATGCACGCCAAGACCGTAGGATCCTACGCAGTGCCGTAGGGGACCGCATCGCCATTTCCCAGCAAATTAGGGACACTGTTGCTCCTGGGGTATCGGCGAGGACCATTCGCAACCGTCTCCATGAAGCTGGGCTACGGTCTCGCACACCGTTAGGCCGTCTTCCGCTCACGCCCCATCATCGTGCAGCCCGCCTCCACTGGTGTCGCGACAGGCATGAATGGAGGGACGAATGGAGACGTGTCGTCTTCAGCGATGAGAGTCGCTTCTGCCTTGGTGCCAATGATGGTCGTATGCGTGTTTGGCGCCGTGCAGGTCAGCGCCACAATCAGGACTGCATACGACCGAGGCACACAGGGCCAACACCCGGCATCATGGTGTGGGGAGCGATCTCCTACACTGGCCGTACACCACTGGTGATCGTCGAGGGGACACTGAATAGTGCACGGTACATCCAAACCGTCATCGAACCCATCGTTCTACCATTCCTAGACCGGCAAGGGAACTTGCTGTTCCAACAGGACAATGCACGTCCGCATGTATCCCGTGCCACCCAACGTGCTCTAGAAGGTGTAAGTCAACTACCCTGGCCAGCAAGATCTCCGGATCTGTCCCCCATTGAGCATGTTTGGGACTGGATGAAGCGTCGTCTCACGCGGTCTGCACGTCCAGCACGAACGCTGGTCCAACTGAGGCGCCAGGTGGAAATGGCATGGCAAGCCGTTCCACAGGACTACATCCAGCATCTCTACGATCGTCTCCATGGGAGAATAGCAGCCTGCATTGCTGCGAAAGGTGGATATACACTGTACTAGTGCCGACATTGTGCATGCTCTGTTGCCTGTGTCTATGTGCCTGTGGTTCTGTCAGTGTGATCATGTGATGTATCTGACCCCAGGAATGTGTCAATAAAGTTTCCCCTTCCTGGGACAATGAATTCACGGTGTTCTTATTTCAATTTCCAGGAGTGTATATTTTCCGATTGATTCGAAACCTGCAAGTGTGACTAAATCAACAGGCCGACCTGCCACAAAATTTGAAACATTATCTGATAGATCTAAAAGAAGGAGAACTGAGGAGATTCGTACGAAGTTCAGTCCTGTCGAATTATCGTTTGCCACGCAAATGAGTCTTCGATCTTCGGGGCACCCAGATGCTGCGAAGATTGTGAAAGACGTCACACTCTCAAGTCCATCCAAGGTGAAAAAATACAAGGCAGGCTTGCGATTTTCAACATCATCGCCATCCTTATATGATGCAAATGAAGGTCTAGCACTCCTTTTCGACTTGAAATTGTCAAAAGAATCTTACCAGCATTTGAGAAATGGGGCTAAAGGAAAAGGCTTAAACACACTATTCAGCTGTTTTGGTAGCAAAAAAAGCTTGCTGCCCTCCAGACGTAACCCTCACGTTTACCGAATCAAAAGCTGAGGTACGGTTGCAAGCTTTGTTAGATCACACTGTTCATTGTGTTCTACTGCTGAAACGAGACGATATTTTACATATGAGTGATTCGGAAATGTCTAATATGGCCCTTATTTGTAAGTGGGGCTTTGACGGAACCTCCGGGCAAAGCATGTATAAAATGAAGTTTCCAGATTCGAGTATTTCAGATGCAACTTTATTTTTCACTTCGCTTGTTCCACTGAAACTTGCAGGTGTAAATGAAGAAACTAAAGAAGAAAAGATCTTATGGATTAATCCGATGCCGTATTCAACCCTCTTTTGCAGACCACTGAAGTTAGAATTTACAAAGGAAACAGAGCAAACGCCTTTAAATGAGAAAGCGTATTACGACAAACAGATCGAACAACTCCAGTCATTCGAAACAGTTATTCATGGGAAAGACATTTCCATTAAATACAATTTAAGCATGACCATGGTAGATGGTAAAGTGTGCAATGCTATCACCAACACGAAATCTGCGCAACGGTGCTATCTCTGCAAGGCTACGTCTGCCCAATTTAATAACATTGACGATGTTTTGAAAAAACATTTGGCATACCAAATGAAAACAAAAAAGTGGCAGGCACGTAAAGCAGAAGATAAAGAGGAAAAAGCAATACTGAAAGCCAACATTCAAAAAGCTTTCAAAGAGCAGCTTGGAATTGTAATTGACATGCCGAAACAAGGGTTTGGCAGTACGAATGACAGAAACACCGCTCGACGTTTTTTTGAAAACACTCCAACATCAGCGCTGATAACTGGAGTTTCCGAAGAACTAATCCACCGTTTCCATATAATTTTGCAGACGATTTCGGGCGGACGTCAGATCGACGTTGAAAAGTTTCGAGCATACGCCTTAGCAACTGCCAGGCACTACGTGAAAGAATACCCCTGGTACAACATGCCAACAGCAGTCCCTAGATTGTTGATTCACGGTCCAGACATTATTTCTTCGGCCATTTTACCCATCGGTCAACTATCGGAGGATGCTCAGGAATCAACCAATAAGTTTTTCTCGAAAGTTTTCAAGAGTTAAGACTATGGAAGACGTGTTCAGGAGATTGTTGGCAACGACAGACCCCTACGTTTCTTCCTTACGCAAATCTTCGCCGAAGAGACTGAAGAGTTTGTCGCCAGAAGCCGTTGCCCTCTTAGTTCCTGTGGCGGAAGACTATGAAGATTCAGATGCAGATGCAGATAATGAGGAAACAGTGTTTGAGGATGATGACGATTCAGTTGAAGCAGAAGATGAAAAAGAATAAGAAAATGAAAACTTGTAAATTAAGTTATAAAAATTTACAAAATAAATAATTGTAATTAAAATGAAATAATTTTTTGTAATATTTTACACCATCTTGTAACCTATATTTGGTCCTTTCTTCGAGTATTCCACAATTTTGGTTTATTTTTTAACCATTAACTACAATAACCCCTAAATACTGATTTTTATATGAATAAAAAAATATAAATATAAATAAATAAAAAGACATAGATTTTGACCGCCACCTTGGATCCACCATTTTTAAATTTTTTGAACTCTGCGATCATTAGTAACCTCGATAATTCCCTAAAAATTACTTTTATACGTAAAAAATGATAGTAGTGTACATAGAGCCTGCCATCTTGGGCCCACCATTTTGTTTTTGTTTTTTCACTTTTTGGTATCATATTCTTAAACAGAAACTCCGTAAACCCTTACATACTAAGTTTGGTACAAATTGAACAACTACTTGTATTTTGACCAGCTTTTTGGGATTCTGACCCACTGTACACCGTGATGCAGCTCGAAAGTCCTTTACGTTCTATGACCTTCGGAGCACACTTTGCAACGGTAGCAGGGCTCTTAATGGCGGACAAGGCCGTACATCCTTCTACTGAGAGCTTCCCACGTGTATTCTGTAAGGTTAAGCACCGGACTGTGCAGGGTCTTATTTTAAACGAATAGGTTCTCCGCCAATTACTGGTACTGTCCAGAGAATCATGACTATCGACGAATTAGTCTTCCCACTCGTTCTTGCTCGAATAAATTAACGCAGTTCCACCAGATGTCATCTGTTAATCTTCGAACACCCGCTAAATATACGGGGTGTATCAAAAAGAATCATCCGACTTCGCACGTCTATATTTTTGAAACTAATGAATATATATAATGAATTTTGTTTTCTGATGAACGGGAAACTCAAAAAATTTTTATACATTTTCATGTGCGTTCAATGTGCCCAGCATGTGTCAATGCGGTATTCAAATTGTTCACACACTGCAGCGAGCGTGTCTTGCGTTACAGCATCCACAGCTGTTGTTATGCCATGTCTCACTTCACTCATTGTTGTTGGTGACGGAGGCACGTAAACAGAGTCTTTTATAAACCCCCAAAAGGAATAATCACATAGTCAGGTCCAGTGAACTTGGAGGCCATTAATGTAAGCAGCGAAGACGAACTTACTAAGCTGTTAACAAACGTAAAGAACATTAGTCTATAATATGGATTGGACCTTGCCGGCCGCGGTGGCTGTGCGGTTCTAGGCGCTCCAGTCCGGAGCCGCGCTGCTGCTACGGTCGCAGGTTCGAATCCTGCTTCGGGCATGGGTGTGTGTGATGTCCTTAGGTTAGTTAGGTTTAAGTAGTTCTAAGTTCTAGGGGACTGATGACCACAGCAGTTGAGTCCCATAGTGCTCATAGCCATTTGAACCATTTTTTTTTTTATTGGACCTCAATCTCAACATGTCCAGATTGATGATAGCTGATCGAGGAGTACAGGTGCACCCCACTGGTCGATTAAAGAAACGGGAAGGCATGCATTCTCTCATCTGTCTTGGGTCAACCATCTGTGACTTGGGAAACTGTGAAGATGAGATAAGAAGACTGATCACGCTTGGGCGAGTGGAAGAAGCTCACAAAGATCTGGCAGAACAGAGCAATAACAAACACCACTAAGACCCGTCTTGTTGAAACACTCCTGTTTTCCGTCTTTTTTTATGGTGTCGAGGCATAGGTCCGTAAAGCCAGATACAAACAGCGCATCAATGCATTTGAACATTGGTGATGGCGAAGGTTCTGCACATAAAATAAAGTGAAAGAAGAACAAACGTGTCCATTATTCAGTAGATCAGTATCTGTACTTATCTTTCTTCTCTTCTCAACCTAAAAATTCTCCAGTTCCTAGGACATGGTGTGAGAAGAGATGGAAAAAACCTAGACAAAATAATCATGGAAGGGAAGAGGAAGTAGAAGAGACCGAGAGTAAGAGCAGCGAGTGGGTGGATGGATCAATCCAGGATCTTGGGTCTACCTCTTCAGCAGGTTCTAAGACAAGCTGATAACCGTTCGGGACGGACACGCTTGGTTCATGGGATCACGACGCTCAGCAGTGAGCACAGCCACTTGTGATGGTGATAATGATGATGATGATGATGATGAATCCTTTATCAATCAAAGGGTGAATGTGTTCAGATGTATAGCGTAATAAGAATAAGAACACACTGAATGAAGAAGATATATGTAAAAGTCAGAAGTCGTTATTAAGGTGACACCTCTAAGCTTAGCACACGTCTTCCAATTCAAAGTTGTATTGACGAACAACATTAGAAGGAAACTACATTTGAAGTCATCCTCGCCTTATGCTGTATTATCTGTCGTTGCAAACAGGAAAACGCTTCGAGGACACGATATCAATCCTTTGCTCGTATTCGGAAGAAGCGGATTCGGACACCTACCCTGGAAAACACATTTCATTCTTCTATAGTTACCCTAAAGTCACAGCGAACGTCGCAATGGTCACTTTCAAAAAAAGCAGGGCCGTTTCAGTACTCTATTCCAGTCAAACACGATCTACTGTTTCATATTTGTTTATTTTTATCTTCTAATAGCAAACTCTCTCTTGATAGTTGTATATAACCTACTAAGTGACAACAAAGTTTCATTCGACATGTTACAAAGAATGACGAACTAGAAGTTCCAGGTAATTATTGGCCGATGGGTTTATTGTGCGGCATATCAAAACGTTTAGAGCATGCTTTTCATGAACAACCTATCTAGATTGGAGTTTACGTTATACTCGTTAGATACGTCGATATTCCCAAGCCTCCAAAGGATAGTATTTTATTTCATGTAACTTACAATGTCAAAACATCATGCACACACGAGAACCGGTCATTTTATAAATACTTAAAAACAACAAGGTGCTCGACCACACATATTACTGTACTTCTGAAAATAAGGCACCTGAACCTGGTGAACTGTAAACCCGTGCGATTCGACAGCTACCTGAGAGCTGAACATTTACGAGTCATCTTGGGAAGGGCAAAGTCAGAGTTGGAAGAATGTTGTCTCACGGCTACCAAAGGGTCAGTTCCTGCACGTTACTTCCTTCCCTGCATAGCATGATATCCCCTCTACTTTTCTTTGCCGCAACTATCACTTCTATGCAATTGATATTTAGTTGCACTAATAGCAAGCCCGAAGAACAGCACTTCCTCCATCTCAAGCATGCATGCTGAAATTTTTTCCATACAAAGGTCAGATAAAAAACTACGTCTCGAACTGAGTCTCAATAATCTACTTATGATCTTTTATTGTATCGAAAGACTGTGAATGACTCTTTAAGTGAAGCAACTTTTATTGTACTCCTACATGGTACTGTGACACACTATTAAACGTAGCTCAGCATAATTCAGAATGAGATTGTAAACTGTCCAGAATAGACTGACACAGCACTCAGAAATTCTGCCACTTTCCTACAGGCAATTAAATATATTACAGTGTCTTTCATATATTCTTCAGTCGTTAAACTGAAAAGTAAAATTTCGTTTTCATCATTGTATTTACTCTACTGACCATTAAAATTGCTACACCAAGAAGAAATGCATATGATAAACGGGTATTCATTGGACAAATATATTATACTAGAACTGACATGTAATTACATTTTCACGCAATTTGGGTGCATAGATCCTGAGAAATCAGTACCCAGAACAACCACCTCTGGCCATAATAGCGGCCTTGACACGCCTGGGCATTGAGTGAAACAGAGCTTGGATGGCATGTACAGGTACAGCTGCCCATGCAGCTTCAACACAATATCGCAATTCATCAAGAGTAGTGACTGGCGTATTGTGACGAGCCAGTTGCTCGGCCACCATTGACCAGACGTTTTCAATTGGTGAGAGATCTGGAGAATGTGCTGGCCAGGGCAGCAGTCGAACATTTTCTGTATCCACAAAGGCCCGTACAGGACCTTTAACATGCGGTCGTGCTTATCCTGCTGAAATGTTGGGTTTCGCAGGGATCGAATGAAGGGTAGAGCCAAGGGTAGTAATACATCTGAAATGTAACGTCCACTGTTCAAAGTTCCGTCAATGCGAACAAGACGTGACAGAGACGTGTAACCAATGGCACCCCATACCATCACGCCGGGTGATACGCCAGTGTGGCGATGACGAATACACGCTTCCAATGTGCGTTCACCGCGATATCGCCAAACACGGATGCGACCACCATGAGGCTGTACACAGAACCTGGATTCATTCGAAAAAATGACGTTTTGCCATTTGTGCACCCAGGTTCGTCGTTGAGTTAACCTTCGCAGGCGCTCCTGTCTATGATGCAGCGTGAAGGGTTACCGCAGCCATGGTCTCCGAGCTGATAGTCCATACTGCTGCAAACGTCGTCGAACTGTTCGTGCAGATGGTGTTGTTTTGTAAACGTCCCCATCTGTTGACTTAGAGATCGAGACGTGGCTGCACAAACCGTTAATGCCATGCGGATAAGATGCCTTTCATCTCGACTGCTAGTGATACGAGGCCGTTGGGATCCAGCACGGCGTTCCGTATTACCCTCCTTAACCCACCGATTCCATATTCTTCTAACACTCATTGGATGTCGACAACGCGAGAAGCAATGTCGCGATACGATAAACCGCAATCGCGATAGGCTACAATCTGACATTTATCAAAGTCGGAAACGTGATGGTACGCATTCCTCCCCCTTACACGAGGCATCACAACAACGTTTCACCTGGCAACGCTGGTCAACTGCTGTTTATGTATGAGAAATCGGTTGGTAACTTTCCTCATGTCAGCACGTTGTAGGCGTCGCCACCGGCGCCAACCTTGTGTAAATGCTCTCAAAAGCAAATCATTTGCATATCACAGCATCTTCTTCCTGTCGCTTAAATTTCGCGACTGTAGTACGTCATCTTAGTGTGTAGCAATTTTAATGGCTAGTAGTGTATTGCTATTAATATCGGTTGTCATTCCGATTACTTGATCAATAATTTTTTTGTGTATTTTAGGATGTTTTTTACCATGGAGTGGTTCACAAAGGAGGAACGTGTTATCATCGTGAAAACCCCTTACAGAACTGGTGAGTGCTAACCAGAGACTGCTCGTATACTTCGTAGACCAAATAATGTTCTTGCAGTATCATCTGTTCTACTATAGATAAAGAAATTCGAGGAAACCGGATCCATTGCAACCATAAAATAGCCTGGATGGAAGAGTATGATTCGTACGGAACAAAACCTTGCAATGGTCAGGATAGGGTGGCTTGAGCCCTCACAAGTCGCTTCAACGTCGGTCTCAACAACTGAGAATTTCTACAGACTATTTACCACGAATTTTGAAAAGGTATCTTCATACTCAACATGCGACATTCAGGTGACACAATATCTTAAACACACAGATCATTCCAAACGAAGAAATTTCGCCGAATGAATCCTCACAAAACAACAAGAGGTCAACAGTTTTGCAAAAAGAATAATCATCTGTGAGGAAACATATTTTCGAGTGTGTGGGTTTGTTAAGCTACAAAACTGCCCTAATTGGGGTCAAGAAAACCCTTGAGTGATCCAAGAGAGTCACATTCATCCACCGCCAATCACGGCATCATGTGGCTTGAAGGCAAGTGGTGTGACCGGCCCCTTCGTTTTTGATGATTTCGACGCTGATGTAGTAACAGTTAGCGGTGAGTATTTTCGTGAAATGATCGGAAACTACTTCTGGCTTGTCCTAAATGAAATGAATACGGCCAATATTTGGTTTCAGTAGCCCTACTCCATGAAAAATTCCCTGAGTCTGTGATCTCACTTCGTGGCGAAATGGAAGGACATCCCAGATCTTGTGACCTTACTCCATACGATTTCTTTTTATGGGCCTATGTAAAGTCTACGAGAACAAACCAAAAATAGTTATCCAACTTAAGGAAGAAATTCAACGCGTCACCGACGACATCAACAGAGATGTCTGTGAAAGGGTCATCACGAACTTCGTAGACCGAGTGACTGCCTGCCGAAACATGGAGGTTAAAATTTGCTTGATATAATTTTCCGCCATTAAATGGGAGTGTATGTAGATTAAAATAAAAAAAAATATATATCTTTTATTTCTAAGCATTTTTTACATAATTATAGCATTTTTAAAAATTGCTTAATATACAAAAGACCCATTGAAAAATACTTCAACAAAAGCTAGTCTATTAGTTCGTCCTGCAGTGTCTCTGTTACTGTAACGCAGCTCAATATGTTACAAACAGTCGTAACACCTAACTTCAGTAGCTAGACAAAATATTTATCATCAGCCATCTGTCTAACATTAGCTTGATTAATCATTTTAGTCCGCTCCACTAAGGTGGATGTGATCAGGCAGATGGAGTGATATCGCCACTTTTTCGTCCGTTTATTAGTCACCAAATTCCTCAATATCTAACCTTGATAGTCGGACACTTATCAACATTCCATACACACAATGCAGAGGTTGTTACATCGAAAACCTTTTTCACAGAACGTCTACACTATCATCCGTCTGTCCGCTGATATTCTTGACAACAGTGAATATAGACATTCATAAATTCATTCGTTTTAAAACTAGATTGAAAAGTATAACCAATCAGTTTACGTTTTGGATTATGTTTGTGTGTGTGTGTGTGTGTGTGTGTGTGTGTGTGTGTGTGTGTGGATGTGGGTGTGGGTAGGTGGGTGGGTGGGTTGGTGGGTGTGGGTGTGTGCGTGAGAAAGAGAGAGAGAGAGAGAGAGAGAGAGAGAGAGAGAGACCCATTTGTTTATTTTGCTGATTTAGAAAATAATTCAAAATGTATTTTAAATCACTTAGATGTTTTTGAAAAGGCCCTTTAACTTTGAGCTGGTAGAAATGGTGTATATTGAGGCCTAAAATAAAATATAACAAAAGGTCTATACATATCAACACGCTGCTATTGGTCCTTACCCTATTTTTCTCTCACCCTCCTCCAGAGTAAAAAGATTTTTGCGAGAATTAATTCTTTCATTGTTGCTTCCATGTCTTCCTTAATGGAATGAACATTTTTGTTATAATTATTAACATTGCTGCAACAAATATTACTATTATTGTTGTTACTAATAGTGTAAATCTTTTACAGTGTGTTACAATGTAAACTGTAACACGCCCGGGTTCCCGGGTTAGATTCCCGGCGGGGTCAGGGATTTTCTCTGCCTCGTGATGACTGGCTGTTGTGTGCTGTCCTTAGGTTAGTTAGGTTTAAGTAGTTCTAAGTTCTAGAGGACTGATGACCATAGATGTTAAGTCCCATAGTGCTCAGAGCCATTTGAACCATTTTGTAAACTGTAAATAGAATCTTTATGTCATCTGCCCAGGTAGAATTAATGTATAAATAGATAATGATATCTTGCTTCCCTCAAGCAAAGAGATCTGTGTATTTCTGGAGCTTGGAGAGGTGGCTTGGGAGCATTCATACATCATTCAGAAAACGCTAAATTATAACAGCTGAATGTGATTTTTGCTCCAGTCTCTTGAAATATGAATCTGTTGCAGAGACATAGAATATAGACTCACACACGTTACACTGCGCCTCTTGCGGTGCCACGCTGTAATGTTAGTCAATCTGTGGTTGCTCTGAAGTAGAGATAGCACGTGTGCAAAATTGTGAGACAAACGTTATCCCACTTTTTATTCTTCTTTTTTAACGAAGCTGTGCCAAGCGTTTGCGTAGCCCATAACTGCGCTTGCAGAAGCAATACAAGTACGAATATTTCAAGTGAGTACTGTTTTGCTGACTCTTTGCGTTACGGTATTTAAATGAAAGCAGTGACACGTGTCGAGTGCTTAGTGCACTATACGCAGAGGTAATATCGTTTCTGGCTATAATTTCTAAACGAAAAATTGTAGTTTCGTAATTTTCTTATGAACTATCGTGTAGCACGTCCCTTACTTGACTTACGAAAACAGAGCGGAGCGATGTTCAACTTGCTTCACTCTGGTCGCAGTGTTGCCACTCAGTGGTACTTTATCTCTCTGGTCTGTTATCTAAACCATTACATGATCTCACTCTTTGTGATAAATCTGAACAGCTGTCAGCTGATTGCCTGAGCATGAAAATTCGATGACGTCGTCCTTCAACAGTGGCATTACTGTACCTATCATTAAAGAAGCAACATAATGACGTTAGATTTAATTGCAAACTTTTCTGCACGATCTGACACGTTTCTGGTCTCAACATAAGATGCTTAAAAAAAATGGTTCAAATGGCTCTGAGCAGTATGCGACTTAAATTCTGAGGTCATCAGTCGCCTAGAACTTAGAACTAATTAAACCTAACTAACCTAAGGACATCACACACATCCATGCCCGAGGCAGGATTCGAACCTGCGACAGTAGCAGTCGCTCGGTTCCAGACTGCAGCGCCTAGAACAGCACGGCCAGTCCGGCCGACCATAAGATGCATTCACCATTCACGATTCGCCAGTGTGGGACGGTGGATCCGTCGGAGACAGAACAAAAGATTGGCCAAGTGCGAGTAGGACATGCCCATTAAGGATTCCGTACAAACTTGATTATTGTATACAGGGTGATTCAAGAAATATTTCCAAACTGACACCACACATCAGGCATACAACAAGGATCAGTAATCACACAGGAACCGGGTGTCGCCAAGGGTATTCGAGGCTATTAAATGGCGTTGCTGTTATTTACTACCATGCTACAAATGGACTCCCACAGGTATGACTTCTACGCCACATTGAACGGCACTTCCGCCCAAAGAGACTTTGTTTCTGGAAGACATCCAGATCCTGCAAAAATCCTACCCACTAGGTCCTTCGACAATGTAACGTGATTTGAAATCTGAACAGTAAACCACTTGAAGAGCGTAAACGTTGTGTGAACTGATTGCCTAATGTGAAAATTCGATGACGTCGTCCCTCAACAATGACATTACTGTATGTGCTGTTAAAGAAGGAAACGGCATCTTACAGTATCATAATGACGTTACTAAACTCCGTCCATAACAGATTATGAAGATGTGAAACTTTCGTCTCGTAACCGTAGCGCCTTTCAGATACCCCCACAGGAAATAATCGAGTGTGGACGGAAGAGTGACGGTGGTGGCGATGCGACTGGCTCACCGCGACCAATCCAGCGGCCCGGAAAAGTTGCCTGAAGATGTGCCCTCACCTGACGACTGAAATCTCCGACGATGCCAGCCCACACGTTAAGGGTAAGCTTGCATTGCGAGGCACGCGTACGTGCAGCATGTGGGTTCACATCCGCCCACGCGTGCAGGTAGTGAACATCGTTGCACCCTCGACTGAGGACGCAGCCTCATCGGCAAAGAGGACACTGGACGTGAAGCTTCGGTCTCGTTATCGGAGCGCTCTCTCGTGGCATTTGCGACCCCGGTTCCTATGTGATTTTTGATCCTTGTACGCCCCATGTGCCATGTCAGTTTGTAAACTTTTCTTGACTCATCCTGTATAGATAGTTAATCCACTCCGAGAATCGAGAATCTCCACGACTTTTGTCTGTTAACGATATCGATACTGGCAAGATATCGGTTGCGGGAATTCCGATACCGTATCAGAATCTCTACACTAGTTCCTGAGACTATTCCGGTCGTGCAAAAGGAAGCGAGCAAGTGAGTTCAGTTCATATATGCAAAGAGAGAAAATTTAATAAAATATTATATTTACACTACTGGCCATTAAAATGGCTACACTACGAAGATGACGTGCTACAGACACGAAATACACAAAGAGCAGTTGACCGGCGTTGCCTGGTGAAACGTTGTTGTGATGCCTCGTGTAAGGAGGAGAAATGCGTACCATCACGTTTCCGACTTTGATAAAGGTCGGATTGTAGCCTATCACGATTGCGGTTTATGGTATCGCGACACTGCTGCTCGCGTTGGTCGAGATCCAATGACTGTTAGCAGAATATGGAATCGGTGGGTTCAGGAGGCTAATACGGAACGCCGTGCTGGATCCCAATGGCATCGTATCACTAGCAGTCGAGATGACACGCATCTTATCCGCATGGCTGTAACGGATCGTGCAGCCACGTCTTGATCCCTGGATCAACAAATGGGGACGTTTGCAAGACCACAATCATCTAAACAGTTCGACGACGTTTGCAGCAGCATGGACTATCAGCTCGGAGACCATGGCTGCGGTAACCCTTGACGCTGCATCACAGACAGGAGCGCCTGCGATGGTGTACTCAACGACGAACCTGAGAGCACGAATGGCAAAACGTCATTTTTTCGGATGAATCCAGGTTCTGTTTACAGCATCATGAAGGTCGCATCCGTCTTTGTCGACACTGCGGTGAACGCACATTGGAAGCGTCTATTCGTCATCGCTATACTGGCGTATCACCCGGCGTGATGGTATGGGGTGCCATTGGTTACATGTCTCGGTCACCTCTTGTTCGTATTGACGGCTCTTTGAACAGTGGACGTTACATTTCAGATGTGTTACGACCCGTGGCTGTACCTTTCATTCGATCCCTGCGAAACCCTACATTTCAGCAGGATGGTCCACAACCGCATGTTGCAGGTCCTGTACGGGCCTTTCTGGATACAGAAAATGTTCGACTGCTGCCCTGGTCAGCACATTCTCCAGATCTCTCACCAACTAAAAACGCCTGGCCAATGGTGGCCAAGCAACTGGCTCGTCACAATACGTCACTCACTACTCTTGTCGAACTGTGGTATCGTGTTGAAGCTGCATGGACAGCTGTACCTGTACACGCCATCCAAGCTCTGTTTGACTCAATGCCCAGGCGTATCAACGCCTTTATTACCGTCAGAGGTGGTTGTCCTGGGTACTGACTTCTCAGGATCTATGCACGCAAATTGCATAAAAATGTAATCACTTGTCAGTTCTAGTATAATGTATTTGTCCAATGAATACCCGCTTATCATCTGCATTTCTTCTTGGTGTAGCGATTTTAATGGCCAGTAGTGTACTTACCAAAACGTGATTACAATTTACATTTTATATTTTCATGCAGTAATATTTTTCTAATTTGCTTTCGACGGATGATGACTGTTATATAAGTTCTAATGGCAAAAATATATTTTTACGTACTATAACTACAATTTAAGAGTTTTCGGAAGTTTTTTTCCGTTTACCAATACGGTGAAACCTTGGATCTTTCGTGATTCTAGGTCTTAGGAAGTATTCTATAGGCTTTGACGAGTGAGTCTGCGAGTATCTAAATATGTGACATAAATGGCCGTATCTTTTGATTGCATTGATTTAGAAGCTTAAAAGTTTTACTCTGTCACGGAGCCGTAGATATTAGTATGTGATATACATTTGAAATTGATACGCCTGGCCCTTCCTTAGAAAAAGTAATCTTAATAGGCGACAGACAGACGGAGAGACACACAGACAGACGGACAACAAAGAGATCCTATTCGGGTTCCGTTTTTACCAAATGATGTTCGAGTCCCAAAAACATGGCAACAGGACTACAAACCATTTACTCTTTTCATTCAAGCTGCGATTCTTGTCAATAATTCGTCTTTCATATTAGTGTGAAAGCGACGGTGGTGAAAATTGTCGAAAGTTGAAGGAAACGGAACTGAAGCAGGTAGAATAACCTGAACATACTGCATATGGTCTCCGGCAGTAAGGAGTCGGAGTATACATCACTGGCGTAAAATTCATGAATCTACTTTCAAGGCACTGCTGCTTACATCCCTGGCCGGGTGTGTCATTATTTACTAGACTGCTGTTCCATGTTTTAACATCACGATAATGAACTACGTTCCCAGTCGTTATTCATAACAATGAGTTGTTATACTTGCCATAAATTATGCTCGGTAATGTTGTCCATTACAGCTAATGCACTTTTACGCAAATGCACAACTCTGCGTTGGCCGCATGATATTTGCTTAAGAAAGAAAACAAGCTTGCAGTGTTTCAGTCCTTCAGTGCGCGAGCAGTGCAACAGTGTAGGACTTGAATGCCAGTTCCCTTGCTGGGAGGTGGCTGCGGGACATAAAGCCTAGCAGGCGGTTAATTGTGATTCGCTTTTAACCGGCCGGATCCCGCGCTTATGACTGGTCGCGTCTGAATGGCCACGGGACAGCCCATTGTAGTCTCGTCCCACGGAACCCGCGATTTCAATGCAACACGTGTCGCGATTGTCTCTCCATATTTGAACGATTCTTCGAGAGAACAGCCTTTAGAGGGAGACCAACAGCAATGCAACAGATACCTGCGAGAACAGAAGGAAGTTTTATTCTGAGAGGCTACGTATATTTCATACTTTCTTTAATGTGCCATTCGGAGATAGATTAAGTTCTTGTTTTAGTGTAATAGGCAGAGTCAGTGTGTGCATTTCTCACACTACCCGACCGGAATTATGAAAATAATATTTTTTGTTTGTGTTTAGTGACATCAATGTTGACACTGTTTTTCCATGCCTCAGGACTATTTGAGAAACGAAGAAATATGTTGTACGGTGTAAACAAATGAAGGTGGGTTCCAGATCATTGGTGCGCAGAGGTATACAGAGTGATTTTTTCTTTTTTCTTACTCAAGACAAATATCTTGAACACGACGCATCGTACGAAAGAGAGGTTCTTGGTGAATAGTTGATATTACTAAAGGGAACACTTATCTATGCTACAACGAGCCACCTCCGAACCACCCAACGACCTCCCCTGCGTCGACGGGGGACAACTTCGTGTTTTCAGATGGGAACCCCCCGCCCACTGTTAATACATATTCGGATCCTACGCCAAAAAATACGTACGGTATAGTCAAATCATTGTTTCCCATTCGTGACAGATTCCACTGTAATCGTCAAAAGTATTACTGTTTTTACGATTAAGAACCGACGCATTTGATTCTACACTTCGTTTACGATGTGAGTGTAGACCTTTGTGTTCCAACAGTTGATACTGATGTTCAAACGTTACTTGCGAAATCCAAATGTGACTGTGCAGCACAAATAATGTGGCTAGACATTGACAGCTCTGGAAAATAAGATACTTGCACGGTAATGTAGTTTTCTGTTCCTCACAGTGTCGATTGTGGTGAGTACCCAAAGCATCTACATGCTTTGTTTAGGCAGCCGTCCTCGAACCCCGCCATTTGGGGTCATTGGTTTCGGTGTGTGTTTCCATCCAACAGCAGTAATTCTAGCTCTGGCCGCTTCGCAGCTACCAGTGCAATACAGACTATAACCATTGTAATAAAGTAAAATGTCCATGAAGTAATACCAACAGGTAAACGTGCCGTGAGTGCTCACAGAAATCAGGCACCTCAATAGTGAGAGGCAAGGTGACTGACCTTGTGAGGCAAAACGACTCATCGGTATCATGTATCACGATGGGAACTGAAAAATATGACATTCACGTCGTTGTTCCTGGATCACGCTAAACGTAGATTCTAGCCAGACGTTGAAACTGATAACCATATTGTACTTTACGATCGAATTTGCAACACTAACATAAATTTGGGACATAAATACCAATCTTTAGAACGCAAATGTTTACATTTACATCGTGAATGAAATGTACAATCAAATGCGTCAGTTTTTAACCTAAACACAGACAAACCTGATATTTGCCGATGAGAGCCCTCTGCCACGAACGAAAAGCAATGGTTTAGGTATGCAGTTCGTATTTTTTTGGCGTAGAACCCGAACACGCGATAAAAAATGAGGGAGGGTCCCCATTTGAAAATACATAGCTGAACCCGTCCACATAGTAGGGGTCGTTAGAAAGTGGCGAGATGTAGCACAGACAGATATCCGCTTTACTTAAAGCCAAAACAAATACATTTTTTGCAACACTTAACATACTAACACTTCTGCATGCAGGTAAACTATATAAACTTGGAGAAACATTAAGGCCACTTGCTAGTGAATCTGCTTCAAAAAATCAATTTTTTCCGTCTTAAATCAATATTTGGAGTTTTGTGAACAAAATGGTGGTTAAATGAATCGATTGGAAAATCAGGAACATCTTTAAAAACAAATTTAAATATATGTCGGTGTGCAGCAACGATTGTGTTCCCGCTGCGGTCGGATGTCAAATGGCGTCATTATTATTTTGCCACTTCGAAAAGATACACTGCGTAATCGTTTTTTGAGTTGGCAGCCCTGTTAAGACACACACTTTCCGATGCTCCTTTGTTTTCCTTCGTATATCTATGGTTTTCGAGAGTTGTTTGTGTTCAACATTCCGTGCACTGTTGAGTTGTTGGTACTGTGTCATTCTCGGAAGTAGTTATGCCTCCAAAAAAGTGTTTTTGAATGGGAAAATGGTTTTATGGTAATCGGTTTACTTCGTTGGAAAGGAGAGACTGTGTAATTACATCCACAAACCAATTGGATGATATGTCGACTCCGCCAAGTGCCTCAAGACAGACGCTAAAATATTTGAGTACCCAGAGTGACATTTCTATAAAATATGATCAAAACATTGTAATGGAATGTGTTTCCATAATTGCTAAATTGAGTGCTTTATGTTCGCTTTTAAATAATGCTACTGTGTGTGCGCTTTGTGGAAAAGGTGGTATTAAAATCGTCGAAAACTTTGAAGGAAGGAAAGGTATGGCTAGTAAGTTACAAATGCTTTGTGATTTCTGTGGGGTAACTAAAACTGGTTATTCTTCTGGGTTGTGCAGAGAGAGAGAGTTTATAAAACAAATATCAGACTTGTGTATGGAATGAGGTGTATTGGGAAGGGTAGAAAGGCAGCTCAAACATTTTGTGCTATCATGAATTTGCATCCACCCACAATATTTGAGAAGTACACACAATTACTTCTTGAAAGTCTTGGTCATGTGAGTGCTGTGTCCATGAAGAAAGCAGTAGAAGGAACTGTGTTATGCAATGAAGGTGACACTGACGTAGCTGCCACCTTTGACGGGACATGGCAGACACGTGGTCACCTGTCATTGAATGGTGTTGTCACCGCAACATCCATAGTAAAGGGAAAGGTGATTGACATATAATGTATGACAAAGTACTGCCATAGTTGTAAAGGAAATAACAGGCTTCATGTTTATGTACAGAATTTTTCTGGGTACAGTGGTCAAATGGAATAAGAGAGAGGTCTCAGAATATTTCAAAGGTCAGAAGAGAATTATGGTGTACATTTTGTGAAGTACCTTGGAGATGGAGACCAAAGGGTCTTCAAATGTGTTGGAAAATATGCCTTATGGAAGAACTGTAAAAACTGAAAAGTTAGAGTGTGTTGATCACGACCAAAAGAGGCACACGTTTACATAAGCTAATAAGAGATATGAAGAAAAAGCTCAGTGATGGGAAACCAACTGGTGGTCAGGGTCGTATTACTAAGTAAGGGATGGACAAACTGCAGCTCTATTATGGTTTAACCATAAGAAGGAATTGAGACTATATTGAGGCCATGAAGAAAGAAGTATGGGCTACCTTCTTCCATAAAGCTTCTACAGTTGACCATCCACAGCATGCTCTCCATGGCAGTGGTGTAGACACATGGTGTGGATACAAAAAACAGTAGCAAATGGTGAGACTTATGCACACCGACACTCCCTGCCATTTGAGGTATTGGAAGAAATTAAGCCCTTATATGGGGACCAAGCGACACTAACTATTGTCATGGTGCTTACATGGAAAGACACAAAATGTTAATGAATGTTTGAACCATGTGCTATGGGAACACCTGCATAAAACTGTGTTTGTTGGTTTCAATACCATGAGATTAGATATATTAGATGCAATTATTTGCTTTAATGATGGGGCAGTTATCAAATGTGATGTTTTAGAGGATGTTGGGTCTAATTCCTGGTTTCAATATGAGACAAGCACTGATGGCAACTGAGTCCTTGAGAGTGGTTGAAGTCGGAAAATGGGTTCTTGAGGCAACTAAACACGCCAGAATAGCAAAGAGGAAAAAGAAAAGGAAGAGAGAAGATGAGGAACACACAAACCAAGAATATTATACAACTGGAGGGATCTAAGAACAATAGAGGCGAGTAACAGATGAAATCTACCTTTAAACTGAATTTCACAAGAATCAAATTTTCTGACATGTTTATTTTAAGCAAAAAAAAACCTATTTGAGCTAGAGGTCTGACATTTACTGTGATGTTGCAAGCTACCATTTGAAGAAAAGTAGACTACAGACACCAGCTGACTATCACCAGAAGGAAAAAATATACCCTTATTAGTTATAAAAATAGTACCTTCATTTTGATTGTCTAATTTATGTATTTATAGTATAAAAACTATTGGTTGAAATCATTTGATTGTAGTCTGTTTTTTAGATAACAATGTCATAACTACGTGCACAAAGTTCTAAGCATTCTAAGAAAAGTAGTTTATAAGTCGTAATGGTCCCGAGTTCGAGTCTCGGTCCGGCACACAGTTTTAATCTGCCAGGAAGTTCCATATCAGCGCAAACTCCGCTGCAGAGTGATAATCTCATTCTGGAAACATCCCCCAGGCTGTGGCTAAGCCATGTCTCCGCAATATCCTTTCTTTCAGGAGTGCTAGTTCTGCAAGTTTCGCAGGAGAGCTTCTGTAAAGTTTGGAAGGTAGGAGACGAGGTACTGGCAGAAGTGAATCTGAGAGGACGGGGCGTGAATCGTGGTTGGGTAGCTCAGTTGGTAGAGCACTTGTCCGTGTAAGGCAAAGATCCCGAGTTCGAATCTCGGTCCGGCACACCGTTTTAATCTGCCAGGAAGTTTCATATCAGCGCACACTCCGCTACAGAGTGAAAATCTCATTCTGCAAACATCCCCGAGGCTGTGGCTAAGCCATTTCTCCGCAATATCCTTTCTTTCAGGAGTCCTAGTTCTGCAAGTTTCGCAGGAGAGCTTCTGTAAAATCTGGAAGGTAGGAGACGAGGTACTGGCAGAAGTGAATCTGTGAGGACGGGGCTTGAGTCATGCTTTGGTAGCTCAGTTGGTAGTGCACTTGTTCGTGTAAGGCAAAGGTCACGACTTCGAATCTCAGTCCAGCACACAGTTTTAATCTGCCAGGAAGTTTCATGTCAGCGCACACTCCGCTGCAGAGTGAAAACCTTATTCTAGTTAATAAGTCTATAGACTTCAAATATAGACTGGCAGCAGAAATTTTAAATTACTGACCGTCATAAATATTTATATAATAAAGTTTATATCAAAGCTATTCTGATTATTCTTATATTAAAATCTTAATCCTTAAAACACTTCCATTGTCCTAAAATTTCTTTGTATTCGGAGTTCACATTATGTAGTTAGACTCTCATGAACTTTATGAAAATTATTACTGTTTTTCCAGCCATTCTCTGGAAAGTTACCCTGAAAGAACGGAAGATTCAAATTTTGGCACTTCAAGAAACACAAATGACGGACAATAAAACCATGGATTTCAGTAAGTATCGTCTTTTTAAAAGTAAAACTGGTGAAAGAAAATAATACACCACATTTGGGGTTGCTTCTGTAGTCTCTAAAAATATTTTAAATTCAATAAAGTAGGTAAAACCCACTAATAATGAGCTAATGAAAATTTCTCTTACATGTGCAAATAAGGCATACACTTTAATTAATGTCCATATGCCAGTCAATGATGATTAAAGTAAAAAAATCGTGAAGAAGTGAATGAAGTTTGGGAAATGTTAGAAAGCATCATCTCGAAAATTGCTTCAAACCATGTCAAAATTTTGATGGATGATTTTAATGCTCAATTAGGGAAAGCGAAAAAATGTAAGAAAACAGTTGGTGGATTTCCTGCACATAAAAGGACAAACCATAACGGCCAAAGACTTGTCAAAACGAGCAAAAATCTTAACCTTAAAATCATGTGAACTCGTTTTTAAAAAGAACCCTTGTAAACAAAAAAATTTTGGGGGCACTGAAAACATTTGTTGGGGAATTTCAAATCGATTATGTAGCAATTTCATACTCTAACTACAAAGAAATTTTAAATGTCCGAGTTAGGAAAGGGGCTAATATAGATTCTGACCATTATTCAATGCGAATAAAAGTAAAACTTCAACCTCAAAAACTTTTCAAAACAAAAAATGTTATTCCAAAATTTGACACTGCTAAAATACCCCCAACTGTGAGAAGCGAACTTGACTAAAAATTATCCAACAATTGACAAAGCCCAAAAGAAAAGTTCATTACAACAGCACAAAATTTATTCCGTTTCGAAAGAAACAAAAACACCCTTGGTGGAAAACGGATTGTGAAACAGCAGTTACATCTAGGCATGAGGCATTCAAAAATTGGAATAGTAACAAAACTGAAAATACGTACAACACCTTTCTAATTGTACGAAAAGAAACATCTAAAATAATTCTACAGACTAAAAGAAACTACGAAAATGCCTAACTTTTAGAAATCGAAAAAGACTTCCAAAAGAATAACGCAATAAACTATATAAAACATTCAAAACAGAAACAATAAAGCATCCGGAGAAGACGGTACAATTTCAGAACTACTAAAATCAGCTGACCCTAACACTATAAAAGTGATCACTTAACTAATAGGACATATGTGGCAAACTGAGAAAATACCTAAGGACTGGAAAACTGCCCTAATTCATCCATAGCTTAAAAAAGGGAATAGAACCTATTTTAATAATTACTGAAGAATCTCTCTCTTCTCCTGGTGAGATCGAAAATTCTCTCCCATTGTCTACTTGATCGAGCCCAAGAACAGTTAGAAACTAAAACTGGTGAATACCGAGCAGGCTTTAGACCAAGAAGATCTTGCTCAAAACAAATTCTTAATTCAAAACTAATCCTTAAGCACCAAAGGATTTCTGGTAACAATACTGCATGTACATTTCTGGATTTTAAAAAGGCCTGTGACTCAATGGATCGTGAATCTCTTTTCCAAATTTTAAAGCAGCAAGAGCTAGATAATAAAACTCTAACACTGATTAAGGAAACATTAACTGGCACTAGCTCTGAAGTTAAATTCATGGGAGAAATTTCTGTACCATTTGATATAAAGACTGGTGTTAGACAGGGGGCAGACTCTCTCCATTATTGTTAACTGTGTTTTGGAAAAGGTGATAACAGAATGGCGACAGCGAAAGTCGAGTGAAAATATAGACCAATCAATCAAGTTAGGCTGAAGTAATATTAGAGTAGGTTGCCTTGTCTTTGCAGGTGATCTGGAAAGTTTAACTAGGCACATTACCACAGCTTAAAAACAAATTGAAATTCTTAAGGAAGTTGCGGAAAAAGGAGGACTACAAATATCATTCGAAAAAAAGGAATATATGATATGCAAGAAACAAGCACCAATTTTTTGAACACAATGTGTAGAAAAATAAGAAGGGTTTCGCAGTTTAAATACTTGGGGGAAATCGTACAAGAAAACGGTCTGGAAAAAGCTGCAAACAAAGACCGCTGTCAAAAGTGGCAACTGCATTCAGATTAACACAAAATATTTATAATAAAAAATCACTTTCTAAATCCAGTAAAGTTAGACATTACAGCACTGCAATCAAACAAAGACCGCTGTCAAAAGTGGCAACTGTATTCAGATTAACACAAAATATTTATAATAAAAAATCACTTTCTAAATCCAGTAAAGTTAGACATTCCAGCACTGTAATCAAACCTGAATGTCTTTAAGCAGAAACTTTACTCTTAAATAGAAAGAGGGATCTTGAAGAAATTCAAAACAGACAAAGAAAAATTATTAGGAAAATATTAGGTCCCAAAATTACTGAGGGAGGATCTTACAGGCTGAGAAGTAATAACGGAATAGAAGAATACACAGAAATACATGGTGACATGAGTAAACGAAGACTGAAATTTTATGGTCATATTAAAAGAATGGCACCCACTAGGTTGACAAAACAAATAGTTGAATTCTATGAAAACAGAACTGAGGCCAAAACTGAGCCAATTAAATGGATCGCGACGATTAAGGAGCATCTTTAATAGCCGGAATAACTCAGGCTGACGGTGCAGACAGAAAAAAAAATCAGGCAAAAGATATTTGTATGGAAGGGCCTTTCTCACGGTCCGTACGGCTCCCCCCGTCAGATGTTCGAGTCCTCCCTCGGGCATGGGTGTGTGTGTTGTCCATAGCGTAAGTTAGTTTAAGTTAGATTAAGTAGTGTGAAGGCTTCGGGACCTATGACCTAAGTAGTTTGGTCCCACAACGCCTTCCACAAATTTCCAATTAGAAAACGGACTGGAACACCGTGGTCTTATGAAAGAAAGAAACTTCATTGTGAAACGATAAAATAAATTTGGACAAAAAGGAGGCCAACCATCAAAAGTGATATTGATGGATTGTACCTCACGTGGTGCTATTGCGCCCATACATGAATTATAATAAAAGAAACTTTATTAATATTCTATATCTTTACACTTGGTGTTGTCTTTTATCTTTTTCGCTTTCTTTCTTCCACAGTTGCACATAAACAAGTTGCAACTATAATAAAAGTATTATAAAGGTCAGACGCGTTTCGCTATATTCTACCGCATCTTCAGTGGTCACTGCAACGGCATGGGTTTTCTCCTAAAATTGGGTTCACTGTAATCGATCATCCTCCAAACAGTCCCAACTTGTCCCCGAGACAATGAGATACGTGAAAAACTACCGCATTATGGACAACGTTTAAATTTACTACTTCTCTGCTACTAATTCTATTCGAACATAATTTACAGAGAGTATCCGCATATGTCGCTGAATGTACTTGCACAAATATATCAATGTGCGACACGTAGTCCAAGAAATATGACATCATAAACACTGAAATGCGTCCGTAAATGCCGCATCATGCATGAAGTTTTAATATATTACATCCTTTATAACTGTAGAAACAGTGGAGTCAAGGCAATTCCTGACCGCTGGTAGTGCTTTTGAAAGCTTTCAACAGCGAAGCGCAGACAAGTATAGGCGAGGACAATAGCCGTCTATAGGACTATCAAGAGGCGTTGCCATAGAGTCATTTACAAAATATCACTGTAGACAAACGAAGCAGCTATTTTCAGCCTACAGAATCAGTCCGGGATCATCTCGCTTAGAGTCTATTGAGTCTGCTAGTAACAGCAAATTGCCAATTTTGAATTTGCCAACTAGTTTTGATTACAACTGAGATCGTGATACGTGAAGACTTCAGAATGTTTTAAGTCCTGGGCAAAGACTATCGCACCAGAAGCGAGGCCTATTGCCAGGACAGAATCTATTTTCTGGATTTCCTGTAGCTACAGCTTTGCTAAGGAACGAGTAACTGGCGCACCACAGTCTAGGAGTGAAATGGCGCTACAACCGCGAAAGTAGTTTAAAACTGAAGTTCGTGAGACAGAACGATTCTTATGAGATAGACGCCTAAACTGCACACAGATTTACCGTGAAATTTTATCGATACATGGATCAAACGCAAAGTCGCGGCCAGCCGATGTGAAATGGTGTCAGCAAGTTGATCAAGGCAGCACAGATGTGGTTATGCTGATCGGGAAGTCTAAACCGGGCACCATGCAATTTCCATCTTCTCGGCAAAAGATATTCCAGCGACGAGGATACAACAGTTCTCGAATGGCTCCGTAACCAAGGAGTGGATTGCTGTCGAGAAATTGAATAATTGGTAGAACGTTCTTACCGTTATTTACAGGGACTTGGTGACTACGCTGAAAAATAGGGGCATATATACATTTCGCTTTATAACAGATGCCTTAAGGGAAAAGAGCAGTTCTGTAGGGAGCAAATATGCCTAGTAGTCGCAAAGAATTAATTTTCATGGATGTGACAGGCGTAAGAGATGATATCTCTGATAATGATTATTTGCAAAACAAATGACTAAGACTTTCAATAGTTATTATTCTTCCGTTCTGTCTCTTAGAGTTTGGAGAGGAACGTCTTAGCGTAATCGACCAGACGCTGTACAGTTATTTAGTTGATGAAGTAAGTCATCAAAGGTATGTTGAATATCATTTTATTAGCGGTCTCGTATCGTAGATGTGTTCTTACAGACCAGCAAACTGTATCTTTTAAATACGGAAGTCTGATGTTTCTTTGTCCGGCGACAGTAGAAATTCTATTTGAGAGGCCGCAACTCCTACCTGTAATAAGAATATTTATGTCATTTTATGATCAAGCCGACCTTTATTGGCGACGTGCGTGAAAAACTATTGTAACTGTGTGCTAATTTTATTTCATCTGTTGTTTCAAGCTACAAAACTGCCGATGTTCGGAGAATCACTGAAACCGAAAAGTAAAATTTACCTGACGACAATATGAAAAAGAGAATTTACTTGAGAAGAAACAGAAAAGGTGAGTTGCAGCAGTGCTTAGAGGCAGCGCATTAGCAAAAGCGCATATGCGTCGTAGATTTTGTTATGCGAAATGTTGTTTAGTTTAAAGTTGATGCAGCAGTTTTCATTTCAAAATTCATACAACATACACTCACACTACAAAAGAGCATAACTATAAAACGTAAAACATTGTTCTAACAAGATATCTTCATTTGGCTACATCATTCATAAAATGGCGAGCCGCTGTCAAGAAAATTATGCTGGAACAGAACTTTCTTTTTTTTTATTTCAGTTTATGAATTGTGGCAGCAGGGGATGTTTAAAAATCAGACATTTTCGGTTAAAATAAAACTTTATTAATAGAATTTTTGTACCGGGATAGTTAAACCAAGTACACAATTAGCAAAAAATGGAGCCTAACATTGAAAATGCAGATTTTGACACGGACATTGTTGTAAATAATGGAAATGACCAGTTGTGTTACATAATATCACAGTAACTACTCAAAACGTAGACAATAATGAAAATCTGTTAGGAAATATGATTAGTGGTATGAATGAAGCTACGTCAGAGCCTTTGACGGGAGCCGACGTTTTATTGCTAGACGCTACAGCCTGCGCCGTCGTCAAACGCCACTGACCTACTTCAAATCATATTAAGCAAACTGGGCAAACTGCACACAATCTAAACCAAACTTAATAACGTTCAAACTGATCTCACTACTTTAAGTCCGTATATGATGACATAAAAGCGGAGTTAGTCACACTGTAAAAACTGCACTAAACACCAAAATTGACGAAATAAATGTTAGACTCACTGGTCAGATTACAGGTTTACACACACACATTGAAACAGTGAGCAACAGGGTCAATCAGTTACTAAAATTGAAACTTTGTTTAATCAGAATAAGAAATATGAGGACCAGCGAAATTTACTTGTGTCTGGTGTTGAGAAGCTGTGTTATGATCGTGATACATTAATCACACAAGTAGTAACTGTTGCTGAGCTTCTGTAAATACACGCGTCTGTAAATACACCTGTCACAGAGCCAAATGCCGAGGTATATAACTTAACAAGTACTTTGAAAGACAGTTTGAAATTGGAAACCGACAATCACTTCAGTAAATTTAACAAAGATTTTCACACTTAGCTGAAGGAAAAAGATAAGCGTTTTGAAAGTTGTTTACAACAAAATTTGCCTACGATTATCAATGATACAGTTAAAGAAATTTTTA
The DNA here is from genome assembly GCF_023864275.1 of Schistocerca cancellata. Lineage (NCBI taxonomy): Eukaryota > Metazoa > Arthropoda > Insecta > Orthoptera > Acrididae > Schistocerca > Schistocerca cancellata. The sequence goes on from NC_064628.1 coordinate 303,717,353, forward strand.
AGAGTAGTTCACGTACAGCATATTTTCCACCCCAAATTGATACATACAACCACAAACAGTCAAGTGATTACATACCTAATGAGTACACAAAACATACGAATACTAACTCATATGCAAACGAACAGATTAATCGTAGATATTCTTTTGAGCCGATTCAGCAAGAACAAGAGTAAACAAATAATATGCTGTCTCCAATGTATATGGGAAACGAGCAGATTTTAAACCAGGGGGTAGGAAATTCATTACCAGAAATATTACAGGAAGAAAGTTTACGAAAATACTGGCAATTCCATGTCTTCATCCATGAAAAGAGAACAGTCCATCCAACTGTTTTCCTCAAAGCTTTTACAAACGGTTTTCCCCGTACGTGGACAGACAGGCAAAAGGTATGTCATCGGATTCATAAAATGTGAAGTAGCCATATGGGCTTGTAACGCTGCCGATCGTTGTACAAATTATGAACGATTCGAGTGAGCTTTTCTAAACAAACTCTGCTCAGCTTCGGTTCAGAAGAGGCTTCAAAAAATGGTGTTAGAACCAGAAACGTTCAATTAATGGCAAGCTAATACTCGTAGTTACTTTGAAAAGTATTTGAACATGGTGAGATGATCCCGTGCCTCCGCGAGACGTAATCCGTGTATTCAAAAAGACGATTACCATTCCACGTAAGGAAAACGTAAATACAGGTACCAATCATGATGTATAACAGTTTCTTTCGGTCTTACATTCATTTGATATTATTAATGAAGACTTGGGGAGCCGGCGGAATTGCAATTACGGCACGACTGAGTCAGAAATGCAAACAGCGCTGGTTAGCCAACCTAATCCACACGCGCAGAATAACGTCTTCTGCATGGCACAGCAAAACATGCAACCATGTCTGAATTCGTACAATAATAACAACTGACACTTTCACATGGAGGCAATCCAAACAAAAAAAGAAAAGCCTCTAAGAATAACAACAACAGTCGACGTGGAAATAATCACAATTACGGTCAACATGACACGAGAAACTCACCGTACCAAAACAATCCGCAACCATAGTTCCACGGAAACAGTTACGGACATAGTGGTTTTTCATACTTTAATAATCAGCAAAGCCTTTGGCAACCACCTCCATGTATTACGCAGCAAAAGAGTAATTTAAGGAATAAATGGCGACCAAGCAACATTAATATGACAAATCAAAACACGACATCACACACACACTAAGACAAAACGGTGACTGGAGCAGACAGAATCCGAGTGTAAATATTGTGGTAGTGCCGAGCGAAGTCACCTCAACAACCACACATTCGACAAACTAAATAAGATCACAACTCACTCCCAGGTGGTGACTGAAGAATGCATGGGTGGGGGGGGGGGGGGGGGGGGCGATGATAAAATAACAGACGTGTTTGACGCAGCGAATGAAAAAGCAGTACGTAAACACAAGTATAACAAGCGATATAAACAAACCACACATACTTTTACAAGGGTACAATCACGATGGAAGATTAACAGACGAGCTACTTGAGAATCATACTCAGTGCCGATCTTCTAGCAACGACTAAAGATTTTGTAGTTATTATACCGATGAGTACTGTGATTGCCACGGGAGGGGCTATTGACACCGTATCTCACAATTTTTATAAACAAATGATTTAATTAGGATCGATATCTGAATATCCTCTTCAAAAATGCCGAATCTTGACTGTGGTATGATTGAAATCAAACAGGGTAAGTAAGGAAATATTTATGACTGTGGAAGTAGGAAATGGTACAAAAGAATGGTCGTTCCTTGCTGTAGAAAATCTGGTCATTAATTGCCTGACTGGTGTAGATTTGTTAAGTAAGGAGGACAGTGTAATTGACCTCTCACAAGGTATATGTTTTATGAAGCACAACAGCACAAAGATCGAAATTAGTCTGGACCAGCAGACACTGAACCACAATAAAAGCTGTTCGAGGTACAAGATGCAGCTAGTATGCGAACAAGATGGCACTAGTAGCAATTAACCTGTATTTGATTATGAGATGGAAGACTTAAAATCCCTAATTAATGATAAATTAAATGAAACTACAACTTTTAACAAGCAACAACAAGAAACACTGTACAAACTATTGCTAAACTACGTCTACGTATTTACAACGAAACCAAGTGTGATCAATATGCATATACGAGGGTCGTCCACAAAGTAAGTTCCGTTTCTATTTCCATCCGCGGCAGTTCTTCCATCGCAGTTTTGAGCATGCGCGGCAGTTCCTCTGACTCAAGGAGAAGACACGTACGCCATTTTCAGATTTCTGCTGCCGACGTGTGCCTTGTAGTGCTTCTTTATAATGTCAGCCGTAATTGAAAATGCTACCGTGTGTTAAATCAGATCCGTGATACGTTTTCTAAACGCAAAGAAAGTTAAACCAAAGGACATTCATCGGCAAATCGAAGGGGTTTAAGGACAAAATAGTTTGTGTGATTCAATGGTTAGAAGATGGGTCAGACTGTTCAATGAAGAACGTGATCAAGTGCACGATGAAGAACGAAGTGGACGCCCCTCGGTGGTTACCGATGAACTCGTTCACACAATTGAAGAGAAGATTTAGCACAACTCTATGTTTACACTTAGTGCCTTTGCTATGAAAGATCCACAAATCTCACGATCACTAATTCATGAAATTGTTACTGAAAAACTGAAAGTTCGAAAACTTTGCTCACTTTGGGTACCCAAAATTCGTACTGAGCGACACACAAAAACAATGGATGGGCAGTAGACTTCAGTTTTTTACACGCTACAATGAAGAAGTCGATGTTTTTCTTTCTCGGGTAGTCACGGGGGATGAAACTTGGTATCATACGACATTCCCGAAACAAAGCGGCAATCCCGAACGAAGGTTAAGCCTAAGCAAAGCTTGACACCTCAAAATGTCATGTACACCGTTTTTTGGGACAGAAAAGGCATTTTGGTGATTGATTTCTTATCACGAGGCTAAAAAATCAATGGACAAGGTTACTGCGAAACGATTAAGAAATTGCGCCTCCCAATACAGAACAAGAGCCGAGGATTACTGTCAAAAGGTGTTGTTTTTTCCACGATAATGCCCGACCTCACACGGCAAATGTGAACAAACAACTCTTACGGGAATTTCACTGGGACACATTTGATCATCCTCAGTACAGTCCGGACCTTGCTCCTAGCGACTTTCATCTCTTCTTAAACCTAAAATCTGTCCTTGGTGGTCAACACTTTAACGATGATGACGAGCTCAAAGAACATTTTACCACATGGTTGAATACACAGGCGGCAACCTTCTATGAAGAAGGCATACAAAAATTTGTGCCATGCTATGATAAGTAGCTACAAAATTTTGGAAACTATGTAGAAAAGTAGTTTAACAGTTTTACATTTTTGTACAATAAATATTTTTTTTCTGTATCTGTACACGTTTCTTTTGTATAACCAAATTTTGTGTATGATCCTCGTATATAATATGGAAGTTAAACCTCACGAAATCTTTTGCAATAACACATATAAGATTCCTCTGACGAAGCAGTCTGCGGTGTGTGAAGAAATCAAGCAAACACTTAAGTGGACCATCTTAGAATCATCAATATCTTCTTATTGCACACCATTATTAACAGTTATCAAACCAAACGGAAATATACGCTTAGTTCTGGATGCACGCGCAATCAACAAAATCATCGTGCTAGTTCGCACAAAACCAGAAATTTTTAGGGGTAAAGCACTTATCAACTGTAGATTTAAAAAATTAGTTTTTCCAAGTACGGTTAATGAAAGAGTGAAGGAAGTACACTGCGTTTATTATTGCTGGCCGCAGTTACCAATTTTGCGGCCTCAATGTAAGTTCAGGTGTTTCCATTACTGCTCTAGATACAATTCTAGGTACAGAATTACTGAAAAAGGTAACGTTGTACTTTGATGACAATCTTATAGCCACACAGACATGGGAAGGTAACATATACATTTTACAAAAGACATTATATAAATTCGCTCAAGCTGGTGTTACAACAAATCTACAGAAATCAAAGTTCGCGCGAAATGAGACTAAGTACTTGGGACACGTAATCAGTTGTGAAGGCATTATACCACATAAGCCGAAATATTTGCGAGGAAACTGTGTTCCGAAAGGATAGGCCCTACTCAGTTGGCGGTGACGTGTTATGTTGCTGTTAGAAGTAGCGTATCTTGTCGCGAAATTGAGATAGATAGTTTACGTCAAAGAGAAAGTCGACAACGCAATAAAATTTCTATACTGACCGGTTTCGGCTTATATACAAGCCATCTTCAGAATTTCTTGGCCCCCATGGCTGGAGCTGATGGTGCCTCGGGTTTGTCGCGGTAACACGATCGTACACTGTGAGTCGCGGAGGGGCCATCAGCAACAGCCATAGGGGGCCAAGAAATTCTGAAGATGGCTTGTAGAAATATAAATGTGATCTCGACTGTTCATTTTCACGTAAATATAACACCAGGTCGCTGCTCTCCGGAGACTATGTCATCGAAATTTATGAAGTAGATTGTTCCTGTGAGATAATATGGGCAGAGGTCAGTCCTGGCAACCGGAATAAAATAATTGGATCCTTTTACCGACCTTCCAGTTCAGATGATGCAATTGCTGAAAGGTTCAAGGAAACTTGAGTTCAATTTCAAACATATACATGTTCGAATATAATGACTTTTCTGGAGACTAGGAATCTACTCTGTAGGAATCGGCATGGGTTTCGAAAAAAGACGATGGTGTGAAACCCAGCTCGCGCTATTCGCCCAAGAGACTCAGAGGGCCATAGACACGGGTTCCCAGGTAGATGTCGTGTTTCTTGACTTCCTCAAGGCGTTTGACACAGTTCCCCACAATCGTTTAATGAACAAAGTAAAAGCATATGGACTATCAGACCAAATGTGTGATTGGATTGAACAGTTCCTACATAACAGAACGCAGCATGTCATTCTCAACGGAGAGAAGTTTTCCGAAGTAAGAGTGATTTTAGGTGTGCCGCAGGAGAGTGTCGTAGGACCGTTGCTATTCACAATATACATAAATGACCTTCTGGATAATATCGGAAGTTCACTGAGGCTTTTTGCGGATGATGCTGTAGTATATCGAGAGGTTGTAACAATGGAAAATTGTGCTGAAATGCAGGAGGATCTGCAACGAATTGATGCATGGTGCAGGGAATGGCAATTGAATCTCAATGTAGACAAGTGTACTGTGCAGCGAATACATAGAGGGAAAGATCCTTTGTCATTTAGCTACAATAGAGCAGGTCAGCAACTGAAAGCAGTTAATTCCATAAATTATCTGGGAGTAGGCATTAGGAGTGATTTAAAATGGAATGACCATCATCATCATCATCATCATTTAAGACTGATTATGCCTTTCAGCGTTCAGTCTGGAGCATAGCCCCCCTTATACAGTTCCTCCATGATCCCCTATTCAGTGCTAACATTGGTGCCTCTTATGATGTTAAACCTATTACTTCAAAATCATTCTTAACCGAATCCAGGTACCTTCTCCTCGGTCTGAACCGACTCCTCCTACCCTCTACTGCTGAATCCATGAGTCTCTTGGGTAACCTTGCTTCTCCCATGCGTGTAACATGACCCCACCATCTAAGCCTGTTCGCCCTGACTGCTACATCTATAGAGTTAATTCCCAGTTTTTCTTTGATTTCCTCATTGTGGACACCCTCCTGCCATTGTTCCCATCTACTAGTACCTGCAATCATCCTAGCTACTTTCATATCCGTAACCTCAACCTTGTTGATAAGGTAACCTGAATCCATCCAGCTTTCGCTCCCATACAACAAAGTTAGTCGAAAGATTGAACGGTGCACAGACAACTTAGTCTTGGTACTGACTTCCTTCTTGCAGAAGAGAGTAGATCGTAGCTGAGCGCTCACTGCATTAGCTTTGCTACACCTCGCTTCCAGTTCTTTCACTATGTTGCCATCCTGTGAGAATATGCATCCTAAGTACTAGAAACCGTCCACCTGTTCTAACTTTGTTCCTCCTATTTGGCACTCAATCCGTTTATATTTCTTTCCCACTGACATTACTTTCGTTTTGGAGATGTTAATCTTCATACCATAGTCCTTACATTTCTGATCTAGCTCTGAAATATTACTTTGCAAACTTTCAATCGAATCTGCCATCACAACTAAGTCATCCGCATATGCAAGACTGCTTATTTTGTGTTCACCTATCTTAATCTCACCCAGCCAGTCTATTGTTTTCAACATATGATCCATAAATAATATGAACAACAGTGGAGACAGGTTGCAGCCTTGTCTTACCCCTGAAACTACTCTGAACCATGAACTCAATTTATCGTCAACTCTAACTGCTGCCTGACTACCCATGTAAACACCTTTAATTGCTTGCAAAAGTTTGCCTCCTATTCCGTAATCTTGTAGAACAGACAATAACTTCCTCCTAGGAACCCGGTCATTTGCCTTTTCTAGATCTATAAAGCCTAGATACAATTCCATCTTCCCCTCGTAACACTTCTCCATTATTTGCCGTAAGCTAAAGATCTGGTCCTGACAACCTCTAAGAGGTTTAAACCCACACTGATTTTCATCCAATTGGTCCTCAACTAATACTCGCACTTTCCTTTCAACAATACCTGAGAAGATTTTACCCACAACGCTGATTAAAGAGATACCTCTGTAGTTGTTACAATCTTTTCTGTTTCCATGTTTAAAGATTGGTGTGATTACTGCTTTTGTCCAGTCTGATGGAACCTGTCCCGACTCCCAGGCCATTTCAATTATCCTGTGTAGCCATTTGAGACCTGACATTCCACTGTATTTGATGAGTTCCGACTTAATTTCATCCACCCCAGCCGCTTTATTGCACTGCAATCTATTGACCATTTTTTTCACTTCCTCAAATGTGATCCTATTTCCATCATCATTCCTATCCCATTCTACATCGAAATCTGAAACATTACTGATCGCATTTTCACCTACATTGAGCAACTCTTCAAAATATTCCCTCCATCTGCCCAAGGCATCCACAGGATTCACCAGCAGTTTTCCTGACCTGTCCAAAATACTTGTCATTTCCTTCTTACCTCCCTTTCGAAGACTGCTAATTACACTCCAGAATGGTTTTCCAGCAGCTTCACCCATAGTCTCCAACCTGATTCCAAAGTCTTCCCACGATTTCTTCTTGGATGCTGCAATTATCTGTTTGGCTTTGTTTCTTTCTTCAACATAACTTTCTCTGTCTACCTTGGTCCATGAACCAATGGAATGACCATATAAAATTAATCGTAGGTAAAGCAGATGTCAGACTGAGATTCATTGGAAGAATCCTAAGGAAATGCAATCCGAAAACAAAGGAAGTAGGTTACAGTACACTTGTTCGCCCACTGCTTGAGTACTGCTCGCCGGTGTGGGATCCGTACCAGATAGGGTTGATAGAAGAGATAGAGAAGATCCAACGGAGAGCAGAGCTCTTCGTTACAGGATCATTTAGTAATCGCGAAAGCGTTACGGAGATGATAGATAAACTCCAATGGAAGATTCTGCAAGAGAGACGCTCAGTAGCTCGGTACGGGCCTTTGTTGAAGTTTCGAGAACATGCCTTCACCTTGGAATCAAGTAGTATATTGCTCCCTCCTATGTATATCTCGCGAAGAGACCATGAGGATAAAATAAGAGAGATTAGAGCCCACATAGAGGCATACCGACAATCTTTCTTTCCACGAACAATACGAGACTGGAATAGAAGGAAGAATCGATAGAGATACTCAAGGTACCCTCCGCCACACACCGTCAGATGGCTTGCGGAGTATGGATGTAGATGCAGATGTAGATGTAGACTTAAACAATTGTAGTTGCTGGTGATTTTAATTTACCCTCGATATGTTGGCGAAAATACATGTTTAATTGCGGAGGTACGCATAAAACATCAACAGAAATTGTGCTAAATGCATACTCTGAAAATTATTTCGAACAGTTAGTTCATGAACCCAAGCGATTAGTAAACGGATGTGGAAACACACTTGACCTCTTAGTAACAAATAACCCTGAACTAAAAACAGGTATCAAAACGGATAGAGGAATTAATGCATGGTTTTCGTAGCGAGACTGAATATTGTAACCCCCAAACCCTCCAAAATTAAACGAAAAATGTACCTATTCAAAAAAGGGGATAAAAATTCAGTTGACGCCTTCCTGAGAGACAATCTTCACTCCTTCCAAATTAACAATTTAAGTGTAGACCAGATGTGACTTAAATTCCAACAAATAGTATCGGCAGCAGTTGACAGATATATACCAAATAAATTAACAAACGCCCTAGCTGATCCTCCTTGGTACACAAAAGCAGTAAGAACACTGTTGCAGAAACTACATGCCAAATTTAAATAGACGCAAAATCTTCAGGACTGGCGATATTTTACAGACGCTCGAAATTTAGTGAGGATTTCCATGCGAGATGCTTATAATAGTTTCCACAACGAAACTTTGTCGCGATACCTGACAGAAAATCCAAAAATATTCTGGTCGTATGTGAAATATGTTAGCTGCAAGACACAATTAATGCCTTCTCTGCGCGACGGTAATGGGAAATACTATCGACGACAGTGCTGGAAAAGCAGAGTTACTAAAGACAATCTTTCGAAATTCCTTCACCAAGAAAGACGAATTAAATATTCCGTAATTCGAATCAAGAACAGCTGCAGACATGAGTAATGTAGAAGTAAATATCCTCGGAGTAGTGAAGCAACTTAAATCACTTAACGAAAGAAAGTCTTCCGATCAAGACTGTATACCAGTTAGGTTCTTTTCGGAGTATTCTGATACAATAGCTCCATACTTATCAATCGTATACAACCGTTCGCTCGACGAAAGATCCGTACCCAAAGACTGGAAAGTTGCACAGTTCACACTAATAATCAAGAAAGGTAGTAGGAGTAACCCACTAAATTACAGACCCATATCATTAACGTCTATATGCAGCAGGAGTTTGGAACATTATTGTATTCGAACATGATGCATTACCTCGAAGAAAACAGTCTATTAACATACAGTCAACATGGATTTAGAAAACATCGTTCTTGTGAAACACAGCTAGATCTTTACTCACACGCAATTTCGAGTACTATTAACAAGGGATTTCAAATGAATTCCGTATTCATATATTTCCACAGGCTTTTGACAATGTATCATACAAGCCGCTTGTAGTGAAATTGCTTGCTTATGGAATATCATCTCAGTTATGCGACTGGATTAGTGATTTCCTGTCAGAGGGGTCACAGTCTGTAGTGATTGACGAAAAGTCGTGGACTAAAACAGAAGTGATTTCTGGCGTTGGAAACCTTGGAAACTATGGGTTTTTAAGAAATTTAGTATTATATTTTTCTAAGACGTGAAGGCATACACTGACCACCAGGCGTTAAACTTTTTACTGATGGACCCTCGTACATGTACGATTATCGAGATGGGCAATGACCTTGCACAACTACTCGTTCGGATTAGTATACATTAAAGGTAAAGGCAACATAATTAAAGAGGCGTTGTCACGTCTATCTCAGGGACTGTCTCATGACGTAGATGATCTGGAACATATGAAAGATTATCGCATCATGCTCAAGCAGGGCAAACAGTGCCGTAAATATTATCTGGACTTCTGGAGAAATATGTCAACATTGCAGAAGGCTGACAGTAGGAGGAGCAAAGTAAGATCGACAATAGCAAATAACCGTGACCTTGTTATTGGAAAGCATTATAAACTATGTCAGGACATCTTATTCTACCGTCTGCGTTTCTATAGTAATCAATGTTTCGTCTGTATTCCAGAAGAATCAGAAGCAAGGCTAATCTGGCATACACATTTTACTTGAGGACACTATGGCACAAAGAAATGTATGCAGAAACTAAACACAGCTATTTCACAAACATGCGGAGGAAAATTCACAAACTTATCAAAACATATACTGTTTCTCAAAAAGCAAACCCTGAGAATCTAGGTTGTAAAGTAGAATTGAATCTGATTATTCCAAGTAAACCTAAAGAAATTTTAGCGACAGACATAAGTGGACCGTATCCTAGAAGTAGAGGCACTGTCAAGAATGTACTCGCTCTGTGTGACCTTTTCGCAAAATTTGTGAAACTATATCCCATAAAAAGCGTGACAGCCAACACAGTCATTAAACGGGTAAGTAGAGATTATATACCTACCGTTGGTAACCTGTCACCATCCTTTCGCACAATGCATCATATTAAAAAGATTATAAGCGGAGGAAGTTTTTGAAAGATAATATCAAAATTATCCTTACCTCAAGATTTAGCTCTCAGTTTAATCCGTTTGATAGAGTATTCAAGGAATTAAACTATTTTGTGCAAACTTACATATCAGGGAATAATTCCAAGTGGATGAACTGTTTGTGTCTTTTCGAGGACGCTTACAGCAATTTGCCAATATATGACTAATTGTACACCTACAGAAAGCATGTGAAACTGCCAGAATCCTACGAGAAAAAGATACGAGACGTTTTAATTGTCCTAGCAAATAACGCCAGAATCAGAAAACAGGAATTTGACAAAACTATAAAACGAACTCGGGAATTTACAGTAGCCATCAAAGAACTTTGGCGTACTCACCCAAAATCTTGTGCATTGAAACGACGTAACTCTAAGTGAGCATTTCATTATGAAGGTACATATATCACTGCTCGCATTCCACAAGCCGGGTCGTATTGTTACAAACAGAGTAGTTCGATACACAATCGTAGAGATTTACGTAAGTTTCATATGAAAGCAGAAACAAAGTCGTTAAGAGACAAGCAGACAGTGGATCACAAATCACGGATGTAAAGCACAACGCCGTATGTACAGCTTACAAATATACAAAATCGTCTAAGATATTTTATTTCAGGTCAGCAGCTAAGAAGAAAGAAGATACGGTGAGCAAGAAAAGTTTATTACAATAAAATGACCTCTATATGATAAATGATTTAATTTCTAATCGTGCATAATGAAGGCTATTCCAAACACTCAGGAATTTTCTGTGTAAGGGTAACGACAGAAGACTGAGCAAGCATGAACCTGACACAAGCAAAAATCATTCCTAGAAACGAACTACATTTCAAAATATAGGATGAAACCAAACACTTTCAGAATATAAAGGAAAACGTCAAAGGAAGCAGACAGATGATGTATGAACGAAATCGTTACTCAACATTGGAAAACAGATTAGGGTCCACAAACACATCAAGTGCTGTATCTTGCAGCTCGATTTAGGACAATTTAAATTCTTATTTTAACCATAGTATTTAATTCACAGATGTGCACTAGAGTTCAGGTGTTGTTGTACAGCGTGTGTTGAGCCTAATCTTTTCTCTCAAGTTTCAGTAGTTTTGTACAGCGTGTGTTGGCTCTAATCTTTTCTTTCAGATTTCAGTAGTAACAGAGGAAATCCTATGGTGACACAAAAGAAACATAGAATTGCTGCATAAACAAATGTATAGTAGGATCTTTAGAATGACAGAAGTAGTTGAACAGAAAACTTTTAAAATAGCCGGCTGGGGTGGACGAGCGGTTCTAGGCGCTACAGTCTGAAACCGCGCGACCGCTGCGGTCGCAGGTTCGAATCCTGCCTCGGGCATGGGTGTGTGTGATGGCCTTAGGTTACTTAGTTTTAAGTAGTTCTAAGTTCTAAGGGACTGATGACCTCAGAAGTTAAGTCCCATAGTGCTCATAGCCGTTTGAACAATTTTTTTAAAAAACGAACGAAATCGTACAAACGATGAAAAGAATTTTCTAAGGCACCATAAACTGTTGTGAATTGAAACACTGGAGCTCAGCGTAGTGTACAGTGAGACGTGTGTAACGCTACGACAAGTAGCAAAAAACAAATATAAACGAGTGAAAACTATGAGTCGGAGAACTGTTGTGGGATTTGGAGGGCAAAATGTTCTCAGAAACGACCCTACAACCCACCTGCCAAGTACAGCATCCAAAACAGGGGTCGGCACTCTTCGACACGCTTCCGCAAAGAACGAGTGTTTTATGGCACTTGTTCCCAAATGAATCGCCACCACGAAGACCACCAGCTGGATGTTGTGTGCATGCGTTATTCTGAAAAACTGGACGTGTGAAAAACCGTCTGTGTGACGTATTCTGCTGGCACTGAGGTAAGAATAAGCCCCCAAGTAGCACTGCGCGAGAATTTACATTTGATTATTGTATATAAATGTAAAAGAGAACTGGTTTGTGTATGTTTTTGAAGAATATTGTGAACAAACCCTAGAAGTAAATAGTTCGACTGTACTTTGACACTCACCCTCGCTATTTAGGGGCAGACCAATACATCTTTTAAAGTAAAAGAAGAATACAGCGTGGAATATACATGCCTAGTAGCGGCAAAAAATTAATTTATATACACGTAATAGCCGTAAGAGATAATATGGCAGATAATTTATATTTCTAAAACAAAAGACAAAAACTTTCAATAACTATTATTCTTCCGTTCTGTCGGTTAGGGTTTGGAGAGGAACGTCTTAGTGTAACCGACCAGACTCCTTACTGCTGTTTAGTTGATAAAGTAAGTCATCAGCGGTATGTTAAATATCATTTTATTAGTAGTCTCGTATCATATATGTGTTCTTTCAGACCAGCAAACTCTATATTTTAAATATCGAGGTCTGATGTTTCCTTGTCCGGCGACAGTAGAAATTCTATTTGAGAAACCGTAACTCCGATCTGTAATAAGAATATTTATGTCATTTTATCTATAAGCAAATCTTTAACGTTCACATGTATTGCAGCATTCAATAAAAGTTACTTATCCTGTTATAACAACGTGTAAGTTAATTTTTGTAGTCCCCTCGTGAGAGATGATGAGTGATGACCATGCAGTCGACTAGACACGTGGCTAGGGTCAGTGAAGGTGACAGCAAGTGTTCGACCTAGAGCGAAGTCAACTGAGACAGTTTGAACTAATGATAATCAGCGATCAGTATTAATGCTCTGTCGTGCCGTGATGTGTAGAAACAGTGGGATAACCATTGAACCACATGCCCAGAAGCTTCGCAGCAATGTATTTTAATGTCACAAGTTAATGACCACGTTGTTAGTACAACACCAACGACTTAGAAACGCCTCAACCCAGTGTGTGAACTGTTAAACAATCTTGTTTCACCTTTCAGAAAAATTACGTAATACAGGTATGTAATACATCACAATTGCATGTAAGTCAAAAATGCATAACGTTTGTAGAAGCAAATATAGACTCTGTCCGTAATTGATTACACATGAAACACAGATTGACGCTGAAAAAATTGCTAAAGATTAGGAAACTGAGGAGATGTACTATCGATGAATAGAAAAAACTGTTAGTTATTGAGAGTTTAAAGAGGATATTAGGCTACCACTGACAAAAATAGAGGAAAGAAACAATTAAAGATGAATGTGTAGCTTTGAGAGGTGTAATAGTAAAGGAAGTAAAGGAAGAGGAACCGAAAAGGCAAAGCCGCGTAAGAATCCTTGACTAACACACGACATATTAAATGTAAGTGATAAAATGATAAAATATGAAGGGCAGTATATGACACGCTCGAAAATTTATAAATACGTCCAAAAACTGAAACTGACAGGATATTCAGAATATCTTAGGACGAATGGCTAGAGAAATGCAAAACTTAGAAGCAAACGTAAGTATCGGAACCATAGATGCCGCGTTCAGGAAAATAAAAGAAGTTTTTGGAGAACAGAGAAGCGGCTGTATGAACTTCAACAGCTTCGATGGCAAGTTGGTAGTAAGTAAAGGGTAAAAAAAATGTATAGAAGGGAAAAAAAAGAACAAACAGCAAGGTAAATGAAAAAGAAAGTGGATGTTGCGTGAGAGAAAATATTCTGAGAGAATAATTTGAATTGAAATGCCCACATCGAAACAAAGCAGGTGTGTAGGCAACATTCTCTCACAGTTATTGATATTTTTTGGAGATCTGACCATGGCAAAACTGCTGTAGTTGGTACATATGGTATTTTTTTGATTTATTGGCTTTTGGTACATGGGAATAAAGCCATCCCAGCACTGGAAATGTTATACTACAGTTTGTCCCAACAATTAAGAGTGTACATTAGTTTAAGTCGTATTCTGGTGCGAAGTTTCACACACAGAAATAACAAAGTGCAGATTCCGACATAAAACAAATATTACACCCACACTGTAATGAAACGAGTAAACACAATGAGAATGTATGCTGTAAAACTCCTATAGCAACATAATAAGTAACAGTAAATGGCTGTTAGTACACATTTGAGTAATTCCCAGTTCAGGCCACATTAATAACTGTGTATCTAAATTATCAAAAACATGTTCTATTATATGTACCGTAAGAATTGTTACGAAAGCTGCGGATAGAAAATTAAACATTTGACCATGTCTGTAAGTATGATTTAAACTGAGATGAGAACAGTGTACAAGAACCAGATTTGGATATTACAGTCACACGTATAGATACACAGGTACCCATACACTTACGTATAAGAGATACACAGTGGCATACATTTATAGGCTGAACGTTCCATGCCGAGTAGCACGTGGAAATATGGTCACTTAATTGTGCGTTGGACTCATTCAAGTTACCAAGAGTATTACATTAGTAGCCAGAGCAGGGAGTTGTATTGGAATGCTGACACTGTTGGCGAACTTGTACAGTATGTTATACTTTGCTTTATGTTGGGTGCTAACGAAGTCTGGAGGCTGCTTGGGAATTGATGACAAAGAGGCTGAAGATGACGTACAAGTACATTTGACACGTGTATCGAGGACATTGTAGGAGTGCATTGTTTGGATCATCTTCATATCTGCGAACTCACAGAGTAGTGGCCCTCAAGTTGACCCAATAAAGGTGTTTGTTGGACTTTCAATGAGTGAACTACAGCCATCCTATATTATCCTGAAGCTTCTCAATGTGTCTTGTTATAAAATGTTACTCTTGGAGTGGTTGATTAATTAATGCGTAGTGACTGCCTTTGTAGCTATTAGCGACCAGTTCTCTTGCCAGTACGATCACAACACCTTCCTGAGCGTGGGTATCATATCTGTGAGAGAGAGTTTATCATATTCAATAGCTCCCTGTGGAGATGCTTACTTTGCATCTACTTGTCATTTCCAGGTATTCCGGGATATCTTTTCTTCCATACAATCACGATAGTTCCGCTGCGCCCGAATACACATCGAAGAAGCAATGACGGAAATAAAAGAAAGATTCGAAAGTGTTATTAAACTCAAGATGAAAGGATATCAATGATAATATTCACTGATGACATTCGTATCCTCAGTGAAAGTGAAGAAGAACAACTGGATCTGGTGAATGGAATGGACAGTCTAATGAGTACAGAATATGGACTAAGAAACTAGGAAAATAAGGAAAACGAGAATAATGAAAAGTAGTGGAAATGGGTGCAGTGAGTAATTTAGCGTCAGGACTGATGCTCCAAAACAGATAGTGTTGCGTAATTCTGCTACCAAGGTAGCAAAATAATACATGATGGACAAAGCAAGGAGGACATCAAAAGCAGACTAGCGTTTGCGAAACGGGCATTCCGTGTCAAGATAAGTATCTTGCTATCAAACAGAGTCCTCAATTTAGAAAGAAATTTAGGAGAATGTACATTTGGAGCACGGCATTGTTAGGTAGTGTAACATGGACTGTACGAAAACCAGAACGGAAGAGAATCGAAGCATTTGAGATGCGGTGCTACAGACTAATGTTGAAACGTAGGTGGACTGATAAGGTAAGGAATGAGGAGGTTCAGTGCAGAATTGGAGAAGAAAGGAATATATGGAAAACACTGAAGAGAAGAAGGAACAGGATGACAGGGCATCTGTTAATACATCAAGGAATATCTTCCATGGTAATAGAGGTAGCAGTAGACGGTAAAAGGTGCCGAGGAAGACAGAGATTGCAATACATCCAACATTTAATGGAAGATGTAGGTTGCAACTTCTGAGATGAAGGGGTTGGCACAGGAGAGGCTTTTGTGGTGCACTGCATCAAAACAGTCAGAACACTGGTGACTCAAAAAAAAGTGTCGAGTCTTTGGAGCGTTGCTGGCTGTCGCTGTTCCGTAGCATATGTGTCTATGATCTAATTGTATCACCGAGCGAGTTGACGAAGTAGCTAGCACACTGGACTCGCATTCGGGAGGACGATAGTCCAATCCCGTGTCCGGCCATCCTGACTTAAGTTTTTCGTGATTTCTCTAAATTACTCCAGGCAAATCCGGGATGGTTCCTTGGAAAGGGCACGGCCGACTTCCTTCCCCGTCCTTTCCTAATCCGATGAGACCGATGACCTCACTGTCTGGTCAAAACTCTTTGTGATCAACAATTTTTTTGTCCTGTTTGAATACCTAAATCATTTAAATATAAAATTTATCGATATTTGGTAATTAACTCACACTTAAGCATCATTTTTTTTCAAGAAAAATGCACGTCTTGTGGTTTTCTATTACATACCACACGCAGAATTCCGGTTTAGACAATTAAATTTTTTGGAGAAAAATGAAAAATCAAATGGTCTTTATTTGAATATGCCCACTTTTTATAGGATACATGTGGTCTCACAGCAGTGGAAGTGATAAGCGTCGTAGAAACATGGAAAATAACAATTTTCATGGCGGCAAGCGCACTGTACAAATGCTGCATTTTTACAGTTGTCACAGTACCACAGCTATCTGAACCCAATAGAATTTATCTGGTGTCAAGTTGAGAGAATTGTCGCGAGAAATAACAAGACATTTAAGCTGACAAACTTACTGGAACTAATGAAGCTTTATGACACATTAGTGTCAAACGATGGCAAAATGCAGAAGAAGAAATGGGGACATTCTGATGGCTTGGTATTCAGTTGCTGATCGCCTCGCTATCACTGTAGCTGTACTAACATGTACCGCTTTCCTCGAAGTCCGACGTGGAAGAAGTTCAGAGATTTCCAGACGAGCGACTGTAATACCTCCAGTGGCTTCAATATTTAACTACGTGATGAAATCCCAACAGTGCACTTTTACGCTGCACGTACTGTAGCTACTGCAGAAAAATTACCCTTGTTAAAGTCAGGAATTTTCATTAGTCCCGTTTTTCATTACAGTACTATGTTAGCTACGATCGAGAACATGGTTTCCTTCAAATCACCTAAGAAGGGTGTCGCCTGAGTTTTATCATTGTTTCCTTATGCACAAAAATTCAAAAATTGAATGACATTCAAGACTATTTTTCCCTGCTCGTCACTTCTTACGCCTTTACTGCAACTGTTCACATCACTGCAGTTTAGTTGGAACAGGTGGCTGGCAAGTGCTTTCCAAGTTAAATGCATCGGTAAAGCTGTTGTTGCCTATTATCGCTGAGTCGATGTACGCGTAACGCACAGCATAAAACGTATCCTCACTATCGTACTTGATTGTACTCGAGACAGATTGACTTCTGCACCATATGGAACGAAATCCAATGAGGATCTAGCAAACGCGGAAGAATACATACGGTAATTTTTACATGGGGTTTATTCTTATGATGAATGGAGTACAGTGTGAGTGTTGGTGGTTTGTATTCACGAAATGCTGGTTTATTTATTAGAGCTGCATATTTATAAAATTTGTGAATTTTCAAAACATTGCGTGTGAACTCTTAAGGGACCAAACTACTGAGGTCATCGGTCCCTAGGCTTACGCACTACTTAAAGTAACTTATGCTAAGAACAACACACACACCCATGAGCGAGGGAGGACTCGAACCACCGGCGGGAGGGGCCGCGGAATCCGTGGCATGGTGCCTCAGACGGTGCGGCTGCTCAGCGCGGCCTGAATTTTCATGTAACTATGTCGTGTGACATACTGATTTAAGCGGAATCGTCTCAGGAATTCAATGTAAGGTGTGTTATTTGTTTTACACCCTACACGCCGTCTGTGTATTGTAATATTTTGATGTCACTGGCAAAGAGGTCATGAAGGTCAGCAGTAGAGAGACTGAATAGCAAGAGAGTCCTCTGCTAGTTTATCTGGGTCCCAATGTAGTTTCGCTTTGCAACATGATTGTTTTTCTATTGCCCCCAAAATTAACAATGCTACGCTCGAATGGTTTTGGAATCCGAATTTTCTCCAGTTTTTTCCCCTAAGATTGACAAGATGACGTTGTCATATGCTTTAGTCAAGCCTAAGAATGCAGCTACGAGTTTCACATTTCCAAGAGAAATTTGTCTGTAACTAATCGTAGAAGGATTTCAATTGTCTCTTTTTCTTTTCAAAATCCAAGCTATTTTTCTGTAATATTTTCTTATTTTCACACCACCTATGCCCTCTTAATAATACTTTCCATTACCCTCACCGAAGACAGTAGTAAGGTGATAGGCCAATACGACTCAGGTTTCTTACCTTTTTTCAGTTTTGTGGATGGAGACGACTCGTTTTCAGTGAGTCAACTTTGCTTGACGTATGTAGTCCAGATCAAAGTCGTCTTTGCTTCCGCTCGACATCGAATCCCGACACTATAGCCTACTGGGTGTGTAAGACACTCATCGTCAAACTCAATCTCATCTCTGTGTACTAACGATCAAGACCGCTTTGCTGTGTATTGGGTAGTGAAAACTATTTGCATTCAAGTACCACTCACTGTGTATCAGTTTCCTGTACGCTGAATGCCTTCCTCTAAGCCAGGGGTCTCCAATTTTTGTGATTTCATCTTTCCTTGAGCCTTACATTACGGTGATCATGGAGTGCTAGGGTGCTTTAATCCCACTAGGTAGATCTAGGCCCTCATAACTTCGTGGAGGAGTCAATGTGGCCCGCGGACTAAAAAGTTTGGAGACCCCTGCTCTAAGCAACTAAAACGACCAATAACAATAGCTTGCCATCCCTCTCTACATCTGTTCTAAAATTCGATGAACTGCTTCAGTGAATTTTCATCGTGAGGCCTTATCAGAGAGTTATCGTCGACATACCATGTGAAGCAAGCACAATGCGACTTCGCAGAGTTCAGAAGTCGCTTCTCAAGTGTTCCAAGAAAATGTTCGCGAGAATAGTGCGCAGGGGAACACACATAGTAGGGCACAGGAGCAAGATTTTGGATGTCGAACAAATGCTTGACGCTTATAGCGAAGGGCAGAGAGGGAGAGAAGGAGAACAGGATGAGGATCGACAATTTCAAACGTGACACCGGTACCTCGTGCCACCTGACGTCACACAATCCCGTGGCCGGCCTTGCTGCTTTGAGCTGCCCAACGCATCTTCCCGCTCATGCGTCACTCAGGACTTCTGTGGAAGGAACTAGACTCTCTTATGAATGCATGGTGTCTATTCTTTCGGACATGTCCCAAAAAAAAGGACACCATGCATTTACATAGTTGCTTCGCCCCGATGGGCAATATGTTGTGTCCGAATTCTTGTACACTGGAGGTGGCTAGCATTAATACAGTTAGTTAGAACCCTGAAAAATTACACGCTGAATTAATTACAGCAAAACTTATCTTTGCTCCCCAGGCTAGGCTAAGCTATGACACCGCAGCTCAGAACACATTAAATGAACCACAATTACTGAGTGGCGAATTGATACAAGTTCAGAATGACCGTATTGTGGCTTCACTACAGTTTCTAGAAAGCACAAGTTCGTAGAAACTTGCTGACACAGTTTTGATTGCGTCGGCGCAGTTCACAGGAGACGGAACTCTCTTCACCCCCAAAAGGTTGCCACCGGCTGCGTCACGGCGAGAAGGCAGCACAACGACGGTACTCCTACAGGAACTTCCTCGAAATGGGCAGGAACCGACCACGAACACGACTGCGCTCCCGTCCTCTGGCGACGCTATTTCAGGGCAGAGACGCGGCGGTGGCGTCTCGGAACTACAGGAGACACGTCTTCTTCATGGAAGACAATTTTGTCATATATAGACATGGTTGGAGACCGTGGCTGTTATACAAAATAAATTGTTGGTGGTGCACAGCAACGTTTGTGACTGTAAAAATACAAACATCCTTGAGAACGTACTTCATTGCAAACTAACTGGTAATAGAAATGCGCCAGATGGATATTTCACGTAAGTTTCACTCCACACAAATACGTAGCGCAACCATTTTGGTTACACATTTGTAATTTGTAAAGCATTGTTTTTCCTAGAGCAACTCGCAGGAAACCAACGTCTCATGATGATCTATAAAAAAATTCGAAACCGGTAACAGTACTTTTTGAATAAATAACCTAAAACCAGTTTGCGGCTAGTTGCTCTACACCTTCAACGATTCGTCCTAGCATGTCACTGGAACCTCGTGATAACGCTCTGCTGTGCAGTATATCTGCGGTGGTCGATACTTCTTGCGCAGCTCTCGATTACTGAAGACATCGCACAATTAATCTATAGCCAGCAGTGAGGATACACATATGCCTTCGAACTCCACGGGAATCCAAACATTTAGCGAGCATGGAAGACGTGGATAGGGACTGTGTATAGGTAGCGATATGTGGGAATGTGGGTCGGCTGAGGAACGTGCCGAGATAGTCGGCGCATTTGAGATTGTCGCTGTGTCCGGATGGCGCAGTGATTCTCGCAAATGCCCTGTCAGCAGGAGATCCCGTGTTCGCGTCGCAGTCCGGTACACATTTCCACTCACTGCCGCTGATTCTAAGCATGGTCCCAATGCAGCTGATACAATTAGTTCCTTCCCTTTCCTTTCTGCCCCCTCCACCTTCAATTTACATAATATGACGCTTGTAACGCGCCTATGTAAGCGGAACATCGTACCAACGACAGCGGTCAGTGCATTTTACTTCTGATGACGATAACGGAGACACCTGTCAAAAACTACAGTCTTTTACTAATATTAACTCAACTTGAAAATTCACATTTGATTCAAAGGGAGGCTGTAATTGAGAACGGAGTGACGCAGAGTGGGAGCCCCCCCTCCCCACGATGTTGCATTAAATGAAAGTAAGCGGAAGTTTGGAAGGGAATTACAGTTTAGAATTACAGTTTAAGAAGACGAAATATAGTGCGTAAAATCTTTCGATGATGCAATCTTTTCAGAGACAGTGAAAGACATGGAAAACCAGTTGAAAAGAGTGAATAGTCTATTGACAATAGGTTGTTAGAATAAATAAAGTTAAATTAAGGGTAATGGAGTGTATCCGAAGTGAGGCATTAAATTAGTAAGTAGATGCATTTTGTATTTTCGAAACAACTGACGACGGCCAAACTAAAGAAGATACGAAAGGCAGATGGGCA
This sequence comes from Schistocerca cancellata, assembly GCF_023864275.1. Taxonomy (NCBI): domain Eukaryota; kingdom Metazoa; phylum Arthropoda; class Insecta; order Orthoptera; family Acrididae; genus Schistocerca; species Schistocerca cancellata. The sequence continues at coordinate 303,738,578 of NC_064628.1, forward strand.
GCAGAAGACTGAAAAGCGTTTCTGATAAGGAGACATATATTAGCGTCGAATGTTCTTTTAAGAATTAGGAAGTCCATCTTGAAAGATGTACTGTTCGACATGGGCGTTTAACAATAGAGATAAGAAAGAAACAGAAGCTTTTGGAGGAGGATGTTATCGTTGTTACAGAAGAATGCTGAAGATTAGATAGGTAGTTAGGAAAGTAGGAAAGCAGATGTAAGGGAAATCCTTTAGATTCACGTTAGACTGAACACGGAGGCCGCACTGCCTTTTCTGAAATTTTGTGTTAAGTGTGTCACTTTTTAAAGCGTCATTATTTGTGCCTGTATGCTGATTTTTCCCTGATTGATGTTCTAATCGTCATTAATTGCGAGAGATCGATACTAGAATCAGAAGTTAATGTGCTCTTTAACAGAACAGCAATTAGAATTGTGTTCTAAATTACTGACAAGAAGTAGCAGTCGCGTTTTCTTTTTTCTACAATGTCGGCGGTGAAGTTAACTTTTTGGTTTCATAATTACACTCCTGGAAATGGAAAAAAGAACACATTGACACCGGTGTGTCAGACCCACCATACTTGCTCCGGACACTGCGAGAGGGCTGTACAAGCAATGATCACACGCACGGCACAGCGGGCACACCAGGAACCGCGGTGTTGGCCGTCGAATGGCGCTAACTGCGCAGCATTTGTGCACCGCCGCCGTCAGTGTCAGCCAGTTTGCCGTGGCATACGCAGCTCCATCGCAGTCTTTAACACTGGTAGCATGCCGCGACAGCGTGGACGTGAACCGTGTGTGCAGTTGACGGACTTTGAGCGAGGGCGTATAGTGGGCATGCGGGAGGCCGGGTGGACGTACCGCCGAATTGCTCAACACGTGGGGCGTGAGGTCTCCACAGTACATCGATGTTGTCGCCAGTGGTCGGCGGAAGGTGCACGTGCCCGTCGACCTGGGACCGGACCGCAGCGACGCACGGATGCACGCCAAGACCGTAGGATCCTACGCAGTGCCGTAGGGGACCGCACCGCCACTTCCCAGCAAATTAGGGACACTGTTGCTCCTGGGGTATCGGCGAGGACCATTCGCAACCGTCTCGATGAAGCTGGGCTACGGTCCCGCACACTGTTAGGCCGTCTTCCGCTCACGCCCCAACATCGTGCAGCCCGCCTCCAGTGGTGTCGCGACAGGCGTGAATGGAAGGACGAATGGAGACGTGTCGTCTTCAGCGATGAGAGTCGCTTCTGCCTTGGTGCCAATGATGGTCGTATGCGTGTTTGGCGCCGTGCAGGTGAGCGCCACAATCAGGACTGCATACGACCGAGGCACACAGGGCCAACACCCGGCATCATGGTGTGGGGAGCGATCTCCTACACTGGCCGTACACCACTGGTGATCGTCGAGGGGACACTGAATAGTGCACGGTACATCCAAACCGTCATCGAACCCATCGTTCTGCCATTCCTAGACCGGCAAGGGAACTTGCTGTTCCAACAGGACAATGCACGTCCGCATGTATCCCGTGCCACCCAACGTGCTCTAGAAGGTGTAAGTCAACTACCCTGGCCAGCAAGATCTCCGGATCTGTCCCCCATTGAGCATGTTTGCGACTGCACGTCCAGCACGAACGCTGGTCCAACTGAGGCGCCAGGTGGAAATGGCATGGCAAGCCGTTCCACAGGACTACATCCAGCATCTCTACGATCGTCTCCATGGGAGAATAGCAGCCTGCATTGCTGCGAAAGGTGGATATACACTGTACTAGTGCCGACATTGTGCATGCTCTGTTGCCTGTGTCTGTGTGCCTGTGGTTCTGTCAGTGTGATCATGTGATGTATCTGACCCCAGGAATGTGTCAATAAAGTTTCCCCTTCCTGGGACAATGAATTCACGGTGTTCTTATTTCAATTTCCAGGAGTGTATGTTACAGTTGTTTTACCTTCTTTATCTGAATTTGAAATTGTCTTCTTGTGTATTGTATACGCTTCATGTGGAATACTTCGAAGTTATCATAGCACTTCAAATGATAGTTATTCAATTCTTCATTTACAGTGTATAACTATGACAATGAGTATTGTCGAATACATTAGTTTCAAGGTAGCCATTTTTTTTTATCTCGACCAACGCGAACAGCAATGTCGCTATACGATAAACCAAATCGCGATAGGCTACAATCCGACAGTTCTGCTGTTTGTGTATGAGTAATCGGATGGAAACTTTCCTCATGTGAGCACGTTGTAGGTGTCGCCACCGACGCCAACTTGTGTGAATGCTCTGTAAAGCTAATCATTTGCATATCACAGCATCTTCTTCCTGTCGGTTAAATTTCGCGTCTGTAGCACGCCATCTTCGTGGTGTAGCAATTTTAATGGCCAGTAGTGTAATATCGCGAACTTCATCCGATGTTCCTCTCCTCTGGACAGGATACTAGAAGCGCCCTCTGTATCAGGACACAACAGTCAAAGGACATATTAGGGCGTGTTCAAAAGTAATGCTTACGAATTTTTATAGGAAAACCAGTAAAACTTAAAAAAGTTAGTAAAATTCTACACATTAATTCTTCGTGTCAACCTATTTATTTTTATGCATGGTCACCCTAGCGACGAAAACATTTCTCCCAACGAGGGTTCGGTTTGTTGATACCGTCACTGTAGAACGTTTCTAACGGAGCCAAACCTCTCCTCTGCTTGCACCACTTAATCACTATCCAAGTGTTGTCCTCGAAGGTATCGTTTAAGTTAAACAGACGAAAATCGGAAATGTCCAAGTAGGGGTTGTAACGACGGACCGATGACAGTGTATCCAAGGTGTCGAGTTGTTGTAGACGTCGCCATGCTCGTGTGTGGCTTGGCATTGTCGTGCAGCAGGAGAGGGTGCTCGATGAAGAATTCGAAACTCGATTACAGCACGCTGTTTCTCACGTACCGACATACATTCCGCAAAACTTCGGGCGTCTGCCATACTCCACTGAACAATAGTGACGGACTACGTATCTTATCAAATTATACACCTTTCAAAAATTAAGTACACACAAAAAAAAAAAAAGGAAAATGAAATGCCCGACAGTTGACAAAAAGAAAGTCGAAACTATCATTCATAACGTCTTTCTGGAGGTTTTTCATTGGGTTTTAAGAACGTCAATAACGTGTATGCCCTTAGTGGGCATTCATCACTGCCTATGTGGAAGTCTACGGAGATACTCTATCACGCAGTGGTATCCGAACCCATTCTTCACTGTAAATCCATAAGAGACCTAGGAGAGTCTTTTGTGGAACAGGATGGCCACGAACACCTCCGTCAAAGATGTCCCACATATGCACATTAGGTCGAGACTCATTCCATTACGTCAGTCACCGGTCAACACAGCGCATCACTGGTGACGCCCGCCAAGGAATTCAGGACCACCACAGTATTCAAGAGAAATCGCATGGTCCCACAGGATCTGTTTCATGTACTGCCTGGCGGTAAGGTGATCATGGACAACGACAAGGTCCGTATGGCTATCAACATTCAAGCCTCTCCACAACGTCACATTACTGGCAACATTTCGCAGATACCGCTCACCACTGGTCTCTGAACAAGAAAAATGGCCATCAGCTTGCGTCGGAGGATATCTGGACTCGTATGTTGACAACACATTTCCCCAGTGACGAAGTTGCCAGTTGACATGGGAACGAAAAACTCAAGGCGAGCTGCAAGATGTCGTTGGGTCAAGAGAGGTACTCGCGTAGGACGTGTGTGTCGTAGGGTCCTTTCTAGTAACCTGTTCATTACAGATTGATCGGACGTAGTCGCTCCAGCGGCCATTCTGAGAGCTTCAGGCAATGCTCTGGCGGTATCTGTACGACGCCCAACGCAGAGGTGACCAGACATCGGTCTCCGGGGTTGTAATCCGTCGGCGATCTTGTCCAGCTCGCCTGTTGTACTGACCCGTCTCCCTGTAACGTGTCCACAGCCAATGGATGACATGGAGAGGAACTGGAATCTTCAGCAACACTGCCGAAAGTCCATCCATTCTGGATCTAAAAGATCGCCCTTGCTACTTGCACTACTTGAAGAAGTCGCATTACATGTGCTTGCTTGAACACAACGTCCAGAAATGAGAACAGTCATCTGCGTATCTCATTGAAAAATAATGGAAAACCGGTACTGATATCCTTCTGAGGAGTCACCTGACACTGTAAAGCATGACGCAGCCAATAGATGGCGTATGATTTTAACTATGGCTTACACTGAAAGCGAAGATTTCAAGCCTGTATCAAAAAAGACTTAGCATTATAGATGTTGATGCTTGTGTCCTCCTCATTCTTTTGAATAGTATACTTACGTTAGACACCTCCATGTTACACGCTAATATTCTGCGCCCTCTAGCAGCAGAGAGATGGAAATATGTCTACATAAAGAATAAGTATGTAGAATACTAATAACGTTAGTCTTTTTTAAAAAGCTTCAAGAGATTTCATATAAAAAATTTGGAGACATTACTTTTCAGCACGCCGTTCGTAAAAAAGAGAATTAAGAAACTCTGAGCATCGGAGACGAAAAAATTGCTGTGACACTAGATGTATGCTGGAGTAATGCACCAATTACTTTGAAGAACGGAGACTAAAAGAGAGACTAAAAGAAGAGAAACAACCAGCAAAGTTAGGCAGAATGGACCAGTCTTATATGAGCCTTTCTCAACTCTAATTTTGTTGGAAACAGACAGCTACAGAGATGCTCTCAGCAGCAGCAGCCACTTTAGATGAAGCCAAAACCTTATTGAGAAACAAAAGCTTGGGCGAATCCATAAAAGCATAAGGGATTAGTAACTGAAAATGTTAATAAGTTTTTATATAGCACTCTAATAAAAACTTACGTAACATCAGTAAATGGATAAAAGTCGTATACACTGACGAAAATAAAGAAAAAGAAATCGAATACCAAGAAGGAGTTGTGCGCCATAAACGAAAATTGGTAGGTGTGCTTCTACATCTGAAAGATGATGTCTACTCAGACTTCGCTCCAGTCGCATACGAAAGGATGCAAGTCAGGTTTCCTTTAAATACACGCTGTATTGGTGCTGAGAGCTAGTTACCTTTGAGATTGGACACGGTGAGCTGATGTTAGTCAGCAACCCCATAAGGCGATAACGACACTTCACTGAGTTCGAACGACGTCGTTCAATGGGGCTACGAGACGCTGGGTGTTCCTTTTGTGATACCGGAGAAAGAGTTGGCAGGTATGCAGACACTGTACATGACTGCTGGCAGCGGTGGCTACTGGATTGTACGGTCAAAAGAAGACCAGGCAGCAGACGGACACGTAACACTACCGAGAGGGAAGGTCATCAGTTCGCCGCGTGGCGCATCGTACTGCATATGCAGCAACCATCTGGGCAACAGTTGGCACCTTAATGATACAACGTTCTGGTACCCAAAAAAATACTTCAAAGACAGCTCCGAGCTAGAAGTCCTGTAGCGTGCATTTTACTGACCCCAGACCACAGCCATTTGCGACTTCAGTGGTGTCAAGCGAGAGCTCGCTGGAGGGCAGGCCTATTGTATTTTCTGCTGAAAGTTGGTTCTGCTTCGGTGCAAGTGATGGCCGTTTGTTGGTTAGAAGGAGTCCAGTAGAGGACCTGCAACCAGCCTGTCTGGGTTTTAGCACGTGGAGTTACGGTCTGGGGCGCGATTTCGTGTGGCATCAGGAGCGCTCTCATGGTTATCCCAAGCACCGTAACAGCAAAACTGTACGTCAGTCTCGTGATTCGACCTATGATGAGACCATAAATGAACACCATTCAAGGGATTTTTCTAACAGGGTGACGCTCGCCCACACACCACTGTGACAAGCCAGCATCCTGTACACAGTATGGACATGTATTGGCCTTCTATATCAACGGACCTGTTTCCAATCGAGCACATACGGGACATCAGCCGACGAGTATTCCACCGTCATCCAGAAACAGCATTAACCGTTTGTACCTTGACTGATTAAGTGCCACAGGCATGGACCTCCTTTGCACAAGCTGACATCCAGCATCTATACAACACAATGGATGCACGTTTATATACTGGCGGTTACACGGGTAATTAATGTAGTAGCATTCCACACTTGCGCTGGCTTATCTCGCGTTTACATTAATCTGTGATCTTGCAATTTTGATCACTTACATATGTTACCTAGACAAATGTATGTCAAAAATTTCATTACTCTAGTTACTTTTCGATGTTGAGACTTTTTTTCATCAGTGTATGTTCGATTCCCGATAAACTGGGTCACCAACGAAGCGTTGTAACCCATCGGAAATCTAAGCTGGTCATTCTCATTTTTACAAAGCGTCTCGGACAGATGTCCGCCAACACTGCAAGTTTCCAGACTCGATCAATAAAGAATGGAGAAAGGGTAGATGGTGGTTTTAATGGTTCAGATGTTCTACACTTGAGTATAACGCAGTCGTTGTTCATAAAACAACATGAAACTTTCAGAGTAGTCGTTAGGGACGTTTTTTCAACTCATGCATCCCATTGTCTTCAATGTCGGTTGTGTCATCAAACGAACGGCCCTTCATGTGAATTTCTGGGCATTGTGGCTTAATTCCCGGGTTCGATTCCCGGCGGGGTCAGGGATTTTCCCTGCCTCGTGATGGCTGGGTGTTGTGTGATGTCCTTAGGTTAGTTAGGTTTAAGTAGTTCTAAGTTCTAGGGGACTGATGACCATAGATGTTAAGTCCCATAGTGCTCAGAGCCAGCCATTGTGGCTTAATGGCAGGTTTATGTTGACAACACCAATTATTGTCAGCCGTGATGATTTTTTCCAGAAAAGAGCTGTCCACATTTTGCACTTAAGTCAAGACACAGCTGGCGTCCACGCGTAGTGTGTTTTTCTCGGGAATCAAGGTGCGCCAGACAAACTTTGCGCACACTTTTCTCTTCTTCATAACATTATGGAACCTTTCTGATCTCTTAAATTACAGATGTGGCTTCACTGAGATTTGTAAGACAACACTGACACACTACAGCCGTTCAAAATTGTTCAAAATGGTTCTGAGCACTATGGGACTTAACATCTGTGGTCATCAGTCCCCTAGAACTTAGAACTACTTAAACCTAACTAACCTAAGGACATCACACACATCCATGCCCGAGGCAGGATTCGAACCTGCGACCGTAGCGGTCGCGCCGTTCCGGACTGAGCGCCTGAACCGCTAGACCACCGCGGCCGGCTTTTGAGTTTAAAATGAAGTTTCGGAGCATCTCATTATTTCTTAACTACATGTTATCACTCCAAATAACAAAAACATATAAACTCTCTTATGCTTAATATTATTTTCCTTTGTGTTCTGATATAACAGTCTTGTGCAGAAGATGTTCACAGCTGAAAATTGTATTTCACTACTTAAAATTCCTTAATGTTGCCTATTGACGACTGACTGATTGAATGCACATCTCTTGTTTACAGTTGTTAGTTCAATCTGCCACAATAGCTACAGCGCTGACGTCGCTTGTACGCCAAGAATAAAACCAGTCTCGGAACATTTTGGACGAACGGTGTGTATTTTGAGATGACATGTTGATATTCCCACACAAATATAAAATGTAATGTCTGAGTGCTACTATCAAGGAAAGAAAAAAAAAACTAGTTCAGGAAATCGATTTATCGAGTAATATAATGAAATCACAAAAGAAGAATACTACTTTCAGACATTGCATTCTCACAGATTGCCGTAGCCGCCCGTCATCCTCATTCGTTAGCCGAAGACAAGCTCTGAATCAGAGCTTGTACATGTTTTTATCTTTTCATAGGCAACATCTAACCAATTTTTCCGTTTTATCTCAGTGTTAATAGTAAAATCTGGGTGTTTCGGACTGTAAATTTGACCACAGTGCAAATAAGAGATCCAGTTTCTGGGGTATGCCGGTCGACATTGGCAGTTAACATCAGAACAGGTTTTATTCTCCATAAACACCGTATCCTGATGTGGCGGCGCGAAGATTTTGCACGCGGCTGAACCCAGTAACTGACATGCTCAATATCGGCTACGCCTTACGTAAAACGGCTTGCTGTCTGTTATTTAATGTTACGTCACTTTAGGGTAGGAACTCAGATTCACGGCGTCGCCGCAGAGGATTAAGACCGGCGGGAACCTTGGGAGGGAGTGTTGGCTTCGCCGTCTCGATGTGTTTTCAGGGGTTAAGCATTTTTATCTCGTGTGGACATCTCGTGGAATAGCCGCGGCGATTCTTTTCGCCTTGTAGGGAAGCGGTCCGATCCAGGCATAGCAGGCAGCGTCTTTGGCAGTCGCGGCCAAACTGCAGCCGAGCCATCAGCGGCCTCGCCGCGCTCCTTAAACGCGACTCGTCTGCGGAACAGGCCTTGTCACTCGTGGCCAGCAGATAGCCGAACTCGCAGTGCGCCCAAGTAAGTAGATGTTTCGAACAGAACTGAAAACGGAGTGTTCGTCACACACTTCGCTAGATGCTGAACCAAAATATGCTAGCATATACCGGAAAGAATTCGCCATCGTGTTCCCCTAACAAAACGTGACGCTACTGAGTAGATTAAGATGATGTGCTCTGTCGATTAGGCTGACCCATCTCTGCAAGCCCAGCTCTCTCCAGTCCCTTCGGTTTCCCTCTATAATTTCGCGGTGATTCATTCACCGTGATATCGTCCATTTGCCAGTGTCTTCTTCTTCCTTTTGTCATCATTCCAGTCAAAACTACTTCTGATGCAGTGTTAGCGAGGGCGTTCGATAAATAACGCAGTACATTTTTTCTCGCATGTTTCAGTTGAAAGAATGCGAAATTTACTGTGGGATATCATGGAGTATTTCTGCTCCAACCCCTATAGTTTCATGAAGTTGTGGTAGGTGGTGCTTCCATTCTACCCCTCAAAATAGCGTCTGTAACGGAGACGCAGAGAGCTGCCATTGAGTTTCTTTTGCCGGGAAACCAGACAATTGCAGATATGTATAGGTGTTTCCACAGTGTATACAGAGATGTGGCAGTGAACGAAACGCGGTAAGTCGTTGAATGAGGTGTCGGTCATCATCGCAACCAAGTCGTGCAACCTGTCCGATCTTCCGCTTGCCGGTTGGCCGCAATCAGCTGTGACTCCTGCAATGTTGGAACGTGCGGACACTCTCATTCGAGGTAATCGAAGGATCTACATATTCATATACATCCATAGTCCGCAAGCCACCTGACGGTGTGTGGCGAAGGGTACCTTGAGTACCTCTATCGGTTCTCCCTTCTATTCCAGTCTCGTATTGTTCGTAGAGAGAAGGATTGTCGGTATGCCTCTGTGTGGGCTCTAATCTCTCTGATTTTATCCTCGTGGTCTCTTCGCGAGATATGCGTAGGAAGGAGCAATATACTGCTTGACTCCTCGGTGAAGGTATGTTCTCGAAACTTCAACAAAAGCCTGTACCGAGCCACTGAGCGTCTCTCTTGCACAGTCTTCCACTGGACTTTATCTATCATCTCCGTAACGCTTTCGCGATTACAAAATGATACTGTAACGAAGCGCGCTGCTCTCCGTTGGATCTTCTCTATCTCTTCTACCGACCCTATCTGGTACGGATCCCACACTGGTGAGCAGTATTCAAGCAGTGGGCGAACAAGCGTACTGTACCCTACTTCCTTTGGTTTCGGATTGCATTTCCTTAGGATTCTTCCAATGAATCTTAGTCTGGCATCTGCTTTACCGACGATCAACCTTATATGACCATTCCATTTTAAATCACTCCTAATGCGTCCTCCCAGATAATTTATGGATTTAACTGCTTCCAGTTGCTGACCTGCTATTTTGTAGCTAAATGATTCTATGTATTCGCAGCACGTTACACTTGTCTACATTGAGATTCATTTGCCATTCCCTGCACCATGCGTCAATTCGCTGCAGATCCTCCGGCATTTCAGTACAATTTTCCATTGTTACAACCTCTCGGTATACCACAGTATCATCCGCAAAAGCCTCAGTGAACTTCCGATGTTATCCACAAGGTCATTTATGTACGAGGTGCATTCAAGTTCTAAGGCCTCCGATTTTTTTTCTAATTAACTACTCACCCGAAATCAATGAAACTGGCGTTACTTCTCGACGTAGTCGCCCTGCAGACGCACACATTTTTCACAACACTGACGCCATGATTCCATGGCAGCGGCGAAGGCTTCTTTAGAAGTCCGTTTTGACCACTGGAAAATCGCTGAGGCAATAGCAGCACGGCTGGTGAATGTGCGGCCATGGAGAGTGTCTTTCATTGTTGGAAAAAGCCAAAAGTCACTAGGAGCCAGGTCAGGTGAGTAGGGAGCATGAGGAATCACTTCAAAGTTGTTACCACGAAGAAACGGTTGCGTAACGTTAGCTCGATGTGCGGGTGCGTTGTATTGGTGAAACAGCACACGCGCAGCCCTTCCCGGACGTTTTTGTTGCAGTGCAGGAAGGAATTCGTTCTTCAAAACATTTTCGTAGGATGCACCTGTTACCGAAGTGCCCTTTGGTACGCAATGGGTAAGGATCACGCCCTCGCTGTCCCAGAACATGGACACCATCATTTTTTCAGCGCTGGCGGTTACCCGAAATTTTTTTGGTGGCGGTGAATCTGTGTGCTTCCATTGAGCTGACTGGCGCTTTGTTTCTGGGTTGAAAAATGGCATCCACGTCTCATCCATTGTCACAACCGACGAAAAGAAAGTCCCATTCATGCTGTCGTTGTGCGTCAACATTGCTTGGCAACATGCCACACGGGCAGGCATGTGGTCGTCCGTCAGCATTCGTGGCACCCACCTGGATGACACTTTTCGCATTTTCAGGTCGTCATGCAGGATTGTGTGCACAGAACACACAGAAATGCCAACTCTGGAGGCGATCTGTTCAACAGTCATTCGGCGATCGCCCAAAACAATTCTCTCCACTTTCTCGATCATGTCGTCAGACCGGCTTGTGCGAGCCCGAGGTTGTTTCGGTTTGTTGTCACACGATGTTCTGCCTCCATTAAACTGTCGCACCCACGAACGCACTTTCGACACATCCATAACTCCATCACCACATGTCTCCTTCAACTGCCGATGAATTTCAATTGGTTTCACACCACGCAAATTTAGAAAACGAATGATTGCATGCTGTTCAAGTAAGGAAAACGTCGCCATTTTATGTATTTAAAACAGTTCTCATTCTCGCCGCTGGTGGTAAAATTCCATCTGCCGTACGGTGCTGCCATCTCTGAGACGTATTGACAATGAACGCGGCTTCATTTTAAAACAATGCGCATGTTTCTATCTCTTTCCAGTCCGGAGAAAAAAAATCGGAGGCCTCAGAACTTGAATGCACCTCGTATATTGTGAATAGCAACGGTCCTACCATAGTCCCTTGCGGCCCACCTGAAATCACTCTTACTTCGAAAGACTTCTCTCCATTGAGAATGACATGCTGCGTTCTGTTATCTAGGAACTCTTCAATCCAGTCACACAATTGGTCTGATAGTCCATATGCTCTTACTTTGTTCATTAAATGATCGCAGTCAATCATCTCGCTTCTCAACTGGACGTTTCTCTTGGTAGTGCTGGCACACTCGTCCACCAGTGGGGTGCTTAAGGTACGTTCTCTGGGTTCCTCGCACACTATCAGAGACCATAAACAGCAACGAAGGACCATCTGTGAGGAACTGTTTGCGCATTACGAGAGTGAGCGCGACAATTTTTGTCGAACATCGTCACAGACGATGAAACATGGGTTCGTCACTTCGAACCTGAAACTAAGTGGCGCCACGCCACCTCTCCTCCGAACAGAAAGTTCAAAGCCACATCCTCAACCGATAAAGTCATGGCAACAGTCTTCTGAGACTCTGAAGGGATTGTTCCGTTTGATATTCTCCCACGTGCTGCAACGATCAACTCTGAAGTGTATCATGGTGCTCTCAGAAAATTGAAGAAATGGCTTAGTGTTCTCGTCGACAAAAAAATGCAAACCACTTTTCTTCTCCCAAGACAATGCAAGACCTCACACAAGTCAGCTCACCTGAGAGGAGCTCACAAAACTTCACTGGACTGTTGCTCCTCATCGATGTCCCGGATCTCGCACTTCCGGCTTCCAGCTGTCTGGCCCAATGGAGGATGCACTCCGCTGGAAGCATGAGGATCTTATTGATGCTGCAAGATGTTTGCTCCGACGTCGAAAAGTAAAATAGTACCATGCGTACATTTAGGCAATCCAATTAAGGTGGCGTAAGACAGTCGCGTTGAATGGAGATTAAGCTGAAAAACAGGGATTTGTAACCAAAAGACTGGCGAATTTTACGGTGTAAAACAAAATAAACCTGCTTCCAGAAATAAATGTTTTACTTATCGGACGCCCATTGCACTATCTAGTTTCTTCTTATCCAGTGTCGTAGCCATTGTATTGTCCTCTCCTTAAATGTTCCATTATGTGTCTTCTTCCTCATTTACCCCGTCTAGCACAACGTCATTCATTATTTAATCTGTTTTTTTTTCTCAAAATCCACATTTAAAAATCTTCTGAGAGTTTCTCCTCTCTCCGCCGCTGTGTCATGTTTCAGTATCATACTGAACATTACTCCAGAAAGAACACACCATTCATGTTTCGCTTAAAGGAGTAAATAATTCATAGATATTGTAATTTGTTTCTTTGTGTGTGTGTGTGTGTGTGTGTGTGTGTGTGTGAAATCGTAAATATGGTATTTTAGAATAACACAGTCAACATGGGTTTAGAAAACATTGTTCAGCTGAAACACAACTAGCTCTTTATTCACATGGAGTGCTGAGTGCTACTGACAAAGGATTTCAGATCGATTCCGTATTTCTGGATTTCCAGAAGGCTTTTGACACTGTACCACACAAGCGGCTCTTAGTGAAATTGCGTGCTTATGGAATACCGTCTCATTTATGTAACTGGATCGTACCAGATAGGACTGACGGAGTATATCGAAAAAGTTCAAAGAATGGCAGCACGTTTTGTATTAACGCGAAATATGGAGAAGAGTATCACAGAAATTATACAGGATTTGGGCTGGAAATCATTAAAAGAAAGGCGTTTTTCATTGCGACGGAATCTTCTCACGAAAATCCAATCACCAACTTTCTCCTCCGAATGGAAAAAATATTTTGTTGACACCGACCTACATAGGGAGGAACGATCACCACGATAAAATAAGGGAAATCAGAGCTCTTACGGAAAGACGTAGGTGTTCAGTCTTTCCGTGCGCTATACGAGACTGGAATAACAGAGAATTGTGAAGCTGGTTCGATGAACCCTCTGCCAGACACTTAAATGCGATTTGCAGAGGATCCATGTAGATGTAGATGTAGAATCAAATATAATAGTATGTAGAATAATAGATTTATTGTCTTTCTAGGTTGTTAAGTAGACACAGCTAGCTTCAAGAGTATCCGATAAGGTGGCATTAGATAAAAAGAAGCAGCTAATCAGTTGCTTTGGGTCAGTGTACTAAATAAAATTAGAATTGATGATTCTTCTATTTTAGTGTCTAGTCACTGCAATATCTGTCATAAAATGAACTGGGGGAGCATTTTAAGAATTGTGTGTAAAAATATTACGTAGTGTATTGCGCAGGTGTCTGTTGTAATAATTTGCTGTTTGGTTTCCCATTGTGGTACTGGGGTACTGATGTCCTGAAAATGTTCCGTCAGAAGTCGGCATGACGCTGTGTAACTGACAAATAACTTCAATGATACCATTAATTGCGCAAAATTTGCAAAACAATGGTGAGTTTATAATTTTGGTTTTTTGGTATTAAGGTATCAAATTAGGAATGCTATTGATTTTCGTGTCCTTCACACTCTCCTGTTAACATGCTTCGCTCATTTGTTAGCTGACTCTTTGAGAATGGTTTTTGTCTCATTTATGCAAAGGAAGGACGCCTCATCTCCCAGAAAACAGAGAGTAACCTCATGAGTTTCATCTGTTAACTGATTCTAGTAAGTTACGATATTCTCATTGCAAAGATGGTCTAAAGTTACAGTAGTGAAATGCTCGTCTATCGATGTTGCAATTACATCGACTATGTCGACTATTACAAAATAAATTATCTCTGCCTACACCCGTGCCACGGTTGACACTCCCGTTCCCACCAGCTCCCGGACGTTAAGCACTGTGGGGCGTGGCATGTATTGGACGGGTGACCGTTCGGGTACACCCGTGCTGTTGACAAGTTTTCTTTTCCTTTATAGCAGAATGGACACGATGGATGGTGGCGTGAAACCCTGAACATCCGCCTTTTCGCAAATGTCCTACATTAAATCCCAAACCTCTTCAAATGTCTCGTAAAGAGAGGGTATGCGATAATGTTAATGGTTATGCGTCCGTCAGATGGGAACTTTAAGCTCGGTGGTCCCTTGGTGCTATTCGAGTGGCAGCAGGCTGTGTGCCAGCACTGGGTTCCACTCTCTCCCTTCTCTCATCATCATCAGCTCGAGGAAGTTTCACATCAGCGCACACTCCGCTGCAGACTGAAAATCTCATTCTGGAAACATCACCCAGGCTGTGGCTAAGCCATGTCTCCGCAATATCCTTTCTTTCAGGAGTGCTAGTTCTGCAAGGTTCACAGGAGCGCTTCTTTAAAGTTTGGAAAGTAGGAGACGAGGTACTGGCAGAAGTGAAGCTGTGAGGACGGAGCGTGAGTCATGCTTGGGTAGCTCAGATGGTAGAGCGCTTGCCTGCGGCAGGCAAAGGTCCCGAGTTCGAGTCTCGGACCGGCACACAATTTTAATCTGCCAGGAAGTTTCAGTTTTCCTCTCATCTGCCATCTTCGCTGAATGCTGTCGTCATACATTTTGTTTGACGCAGTATAGAAACATCTTGGAGACTTTCTCTAAATATTCCTAAAATGATTGGAATAGATGTTCATTTCATTCAGTTCGTCCAATGAGCCACATTTCTCCTCATTTTTATAACTGTAATTAACACAACAAGTATATTCTTCACTGCTAAAGGCTTACGAATTGGAAAATATCCAGTGATTTTCTGTCTTGTTCTAATGAAGACGACATTCTATAGCCACTGCAGAGTTCTTCGGCCATGTCACCACCGTGCCACGTCGCATTCTGTGTGGCCGGCCGGAGTGGCCGAGCGATTCTAGGCGCAACAGTTTGGGGCCGCGCGACTGCTACAGTCGCAGGTTCGAATCCTGCCTCGTGCATGGATGTGTGTAATGTCCTTAGGTTAGTTAGGTTTAAGTAGACCTAAGTTCTAGGGGACTGATGACATCAGAAGTTGAGGCCCATAGTGCTCAGAGCCATTTGAACCATTCTGTGTGAACTGCGTCATATCGGGTGGGTAACGATTTTCTGTTGACTGTCATTCTGCATGCACTCAGATGCAGCTACACAGCTAATACGGTTCGCTTTAATACCTGTTAGTTTTCTCGTTTAAAATAGATATAGTTTATATCGATATAACGCATATACGATTTGTCTTTTTTTGTGTGGAACTACTTGTTGGTCGTTTACAGATTAGGGAATATAGCATAAATTAAGTTCTAAAACAAAATGAGCGTATTGGTCTTTGACATTACTTATGTTGCTAGATAAAAGTATTTAAATTTAACATTAAACGTCTTATCTTCTACACTACGTCTGCATAGTTTTTCATTAAATAGTCTATGGATTAGGTATCCAAACGAAGGATCTGAAATGAGATTTGAAATTTTCTTGACTACTTGTGATGTATTTTGGGTTACTGAGAATTTTGTGGTGACTCAACACCTTTCTGAGGCACCGAAAGATTTTGTCTGGGTGCTAAGTGTCAACTTTTTCTGATGTTGGTTATGGACATTGTTATTGAGTTGCTATTCTTCTCAAATTGTGTTGGATCATTTATGGTGAATTTTATCAAGGTAGAATTAGAATACCTAACTCCTTGAAGAGACACCTGGGAGATGAGCAATACACATTTTTCCCAGAGGTGGCTTTGATAAATGAAGACTGTGTTTCTAAGGAGTGTTTTTGCAGAAGTAATTGCATTATAGGCACAATAATTGGCATATAATATTGCTGTTGTTATTAATACGTACATACAAAGGATTGTAAAATTCTGCATTATTTACTCTACTGTTCGTGTCCCATATTAATTGTTCCTATTCTATTGTCTGTTCCACATAAATGAGTAAATTGCGTTTTGTGTCACATTAAAGCAATGTCAATTTGCAAGGAACATAAATTCTTTGAAAAACATTATTAATGATTTTATATCTTGCTGTCTCTCTAATAATTTTAAATGCTTCTGCACCTACGGAAATTACCAACTGTGCATGCGACATGTCCGCCGGAGGGTCTTTCACACATACAACTTATTGAATCTTCTGGTTCGTTGTTTTGAGATAACTCTCACCAGGGGTGACAACGTATATAGCCACATCAGAATTAGGTTAATCTGAGATTAACAGGCCCTTGAGGCTCACAATGATATTAACTATTTTTTTACGAAAATTAAATTCCTTTTTATTTGTATTCCGAGGGATAACATGAGATACGAATTAGTAAATGATTCCCTGGTATCGGTCTGTACATGTCAGTGCACGGTGCCAATATGACGCAGAAAGCCGCCTGCGAAAATACGGTTTTTAAGGCGCTTATGTCTCGTGTTCTGTTGACCACAGAGATAAAAGGCCAATTGATTTGGATAGCTCTAGGCCTAGCGACCATTTGTATACCTACCGCAAGAACGGCCGTTGTACCCAGCCTGCAGTACAGGGTCAAATTTAAATACTGCGCACTTCATCTAACCCAGGCGAATTGAGCAAATTGGTTGGTTCTGTTGGATTATGTGTACTTAAGGGTGGATCTTGGGTGTCTTATACTGTAAAAGTGCTATTTGTTCACGGGCGGTTCCTAAGAAAACCATGAAAACGACGATTTTTGGGTAACAAAAGTACCAAGTGAACGGAAGATGGCCACTGTCATAATTTCTGTTAATGGCAAACCGCCGAAATTTTTACCTTATGTTCTTAAGGTGATGTTCTCGTGGATCACAATCCGTTGCCGAGATACAGAGGTTTAAGTTACTGTAAAATATGCACGCAGTATCCGGTCTGAGGCGTAAATGTACACACATCAAAAAAAGGTTTCCATCACCTCTGTTCCGAGAGTTCCGGAAACGGTACAGAAAATTCGAATAGGATCAACATAAACACCATTTCCGCCCTTTTTATTGCTCATGAAAACCACACATTGCATGTTGCACCACCATACAGCGAGACCTTCAGATGGTGGTCCAGATTGCTGTACACACCGGTACCTCTAATACCCAGTAACACGTCCTCTTGCTTTGATGCATGCGTGCATTTGTCATGATATACTGTCCACAAGTTCATCAAGGCACTGCTGGTCCTGTTTGTTCCACTCCTCAACGGCGATTCAGCGTAGATCCCCCAGAGTGGTTGGTGAGTCATGTCGTACATAAATAGCCCTTTTCAGTATACCTCAGGCATATTCGATAGGTTCATATCTCGAGAACATGCTGGTCACTCTACTGGAGCGATGTCGTTATCCTCAAGGAAGCCATTCACAAGACGAGCACGATGGGGGCGCGAGGTGTCGTCCATGAAGACGAATGCGACGCCAATATGATGCCGACTATCGGTCGGAGGATGACATTCACGTATCGTACAGATGTTACGGCGCCTTCCATGATCACCGGCGGCGTACGTCGGCCCCACATAATGCCATCCAAAAACAGCAGAGAACCTCCAACTTGCTGCATTCGCTGGACAGTGTGTCTAAGGCGTTCACCCTGTCCGGGTTGCCTGCAAACACGTTTCCGACGATTGTGTGGTTGAAGGCTTATGCGACAGTCATCGGTGAAGAGAACGTGATGCCAATCCTCAGCGCCCCATTCGCTTGTTGTTAGGCCCATCTGTACCGCGTTGCATGGTGTCGTGGCTGCAGAAATGGACCTCGCCATGGACGTCGGGAGTGAAGTTGCCCATCATGCAGCCCATTGCGCACGTTTGAGGCGTAACAAGACATCCTGTTGCTGCACGAAACGCATTATTCACATGGTGGAATTGCTGTCAGGGTTCCTCCGAGCCATAAACCGTAGGTAGCAGTAATCCACTGCAGTAGCAGCCCTTGGGTGGCCTGAGCGAGGCATTTCATCGACAGTTCCTGTCTCTCCGTATCTCCTCCATGTCCGAACAACATCACTTTGGTTCACTCAGAGACGCCCGGAAACTTCCCTTGTTGAGGGCCCTTCCTGGCACAAAATAACAATGCGATCGAACTGCATTATTGGCCGTCTAGGCATGGTTCAACTACAGGCAGCACGATCCGTGTAATTCCTTCCTGATGGAATGACTGGAACTGATCGGCTGTCGGACATCCTCCGTGTAATAGGCGCTGCTCATGCAGGGTTGTTTTCATCTTTGTACGGGTTTAGTGACATCTCTGAACAGTCAAAGGGACTGTGTCTGTGATACAATATCCACAGTCAACGTCTATCTTCAAGAGTTCTGAGAGCCGAGATGATGCGAAACTTTTTTTGATGTGTGTAGTATTAAATGACCTAGTGAGTCATGGTAGGGCGCTGGGGTCACTGCAAGTTGTTTGGAAACATCAAAAAATGATTTTGGTCAGAATTTTTCGCCAATATAATGTTATGACGCGCTCTCTCTGTGGCTGCACTCGCAACCTTCACAGGTTATCTTTACCTGGAAAACATTCGATGGTCACATCTGGCAGCATAAGCATCTTACAAAAATCATTTTCTTCCACGAAATTCTCTGTGCTTGCAAATCAAACACGGTATTCTTCTGTATATCGTAGTTGTTGCCTAAAATTGTTGTGCGTTTTTACGTGCTTGCGTTGGACGGGAAACAATTTTGTGTTAAACATATATTATGCGTGCTTTCTTGTTGTTTATATGTGTCAAAGTGTGTAAACGTATCGAAGTATCTAAATTAACTGTAAAAACTTTATTGACCAACAGAATTAGTTTTATACAGGGTGTTACAAAAAGGTACGGCCAAACTTTCAGGAATCATTCCTCACACACAAATAAAGAAAAGATGTTATGTGGACATGTTTCCGGAAATGCTTAATTGCCATGTTAGAGCTCATTTTAGTTTTGTCAGTATGTACTGTACTTCCTCGATTCACCACCAGTTGGCCCAGTTGAAGGAAGGTAATGTTGACTTCGGTGCTTGTATTGACATGCGACTCATTGCTCTACAGTACTAGCATCAAGCACATCAGTACGTAGCATCAGCAGGTTAGTGTTGATTCGTTGGTTGGTTTAAGAAGGAAAGGGACCAAACTGCAGAGGTCATCGGTCCCAGGTTAGTGTTCATCACGAACGTGGTTTTGCAGTCAGTGCAATTTTTACAAATGCGGAGTTGGCAGATGCCCGTTTGATGTATGGATTAGCATGGGGCAATAGCCGTGGCGCGGTACGTTTGTATCGAGACAGATTTCCAGAACGAAGGTATCCCCACAGGAAGACGTTCGAAGCAATTGATCGGCGTCTTAGGGAGCACGGAACGTTCCAGCCTATGAATCGCGACTGGGGAAGACCTTGTACGACGAGGATACCTGCAATGGACGAGGCAATTCTTCGTGCAGTTGGCGATAACCCTAATGTCAGCGTCAGAGAAGTTGCTGCTGTACAAGATAACGTTGACCACGTCACTGCATGGAGAGTGCTACGGGAGAACCAGTTGTTTCCGTACCATGTACAGCGTGTGCAGGCACTATCAGCAGCTGATTGGCCTCCACGGGTACACTTCTGCGAATGGTTCATCTAACAATGTGTCAATCCTCATTTCAGTGCAAATGTTCGCCTTACGGATGAGGCTTCATTCCAACGTGATCACATTGAAAATTTTCACAATCAACATGTGTGGGCTGACGAGAACCCGCTCGCAATTGTGCAATTTTCTGTGAAAGTTTGGGTAGGCATTGTTGGTGATGTCTTGATTGGACCCCATGTTCTTCCACCTACGCTCAATGGAGCACGTTATCATGATTTCATACGGAATACTCTACCTGTGCTGCTAGAACATGTGCCTTTACGACAAAACATGTGGTTCATGCACGATGGAGCTCCTGCACATTTCAGTCGAAGTGTTCGTACGCTTCTCGACAACAGATTCGGTGACCGATGGATTGGTAGAGGAAGACCAATTCCATGGGCTCCACGCTCTCCTGACCTCAACCCTCTTTATGGGGGCGTTTGAAAACTCTTGTCTACGCAACCCCGGTACCAAATGTAGAGACTCTACGTGCTCGTATTGTGGACGGCTGTGATACAATACGCCATTGTCCAGGGCTGCATCAGCGCATCAGGGATTCCATGCGACGGAGGGTGGATGCATGTATCCTCGCTAACGGAGGACATTTTGAACATTTTCTTTAACAAAGTGTTTGAAGTCATGCTGGTACGTTCTGTTGCTGTGTGTTTCCATTCGATGATTAATGTGATTTGAAGAGAAGTAATAAAATGAGCTCTAACATGGAAAGTAAGCGTTTCCGGACACATGTCCACATAACATATTTTCTTTCTTTGTGTGTGAGGAATGTTTCCTGAAAGTTTGGCCGTACCTTTTTGTAACACCTTGTATAACAGCCCTTCCAGCTGTAAGAGGGAGATGAAGGGATCCAGCTGAATAATGCCACTGTCGGAGCATAAAAAAGCTTCATTTAAAGGATTCTGGTGGAGAAATTGGGGGAACCAGCTGCTTTAATCTTCATTTTGCCTTATTCATCAAAGTTTTTGCCATGTGAACACATTCGTCCTCTAATGTGCCGCAGCGGAGAGACAGTCACGGTGGAAGAGAGAGAGAAAAAGAAAAGAGATAATAATAGTGGGACAGAAAAGGTGGCAGTGAAAGAAAAAGAGGGGTAGATGGAGACAGCAGCAGTGGAGTCAGTGGAAATGAAAAAGAGAGCATAAGTTTAGCGGGTGGGTGGTGTGAGGGGGGGGGGGGGGGAGCGGCCTCTAGACCCTTCCTCCCAAAACTGGCGAACTTCAACATGAAAAAAATTGCTCTCTTTACCCCATCCCCCTACACCCACGTGTTAATGTCTCCGACATAGTGGTCATAACCCCAAGCAAACCATCTAAAAGGCTCAAAGGACGTGTGTGAATAGGAGACAATTGTGGTTGAAGATAAAGACAGCAGACAGTAAGCGAAAAGGAAAGAGACGGCAGCAAAATGAGAGAAAAAAATGGAACAGAGACAATGCAGTGGGACGGTGACACAGTGGAAGTGACAGAGAAGGTGACAGTGATGAGGAAGGGTTGAAGGCAGTGACAGTGGGAGAGATAGAGAAGAAAGTTCCATTGGGAGGAAAAGGGGAGAAACATAGAGGCAGTGAGAGAGATGCTGTGTATGAAGGCTTACCTACAAAGATAGATTGGATAAAAGGACTTAGAACAGCGGTCGTCACCCTGCTGCTATGCTATGAATTTTGAGTCGGAAGTAACATGGATTCATGAATGCACATTATAGAGACGGTTATCTTCAAATGTACGCATATTTGTAGCGAGAAACATGAAACTAAATTAAAGCTGCTGTTATACAATGTGATGAGTAGAAGAAAAATGACATACAAAACTTTTAGTAAACATTTTTGATCGGTCTCATATTGCATAATACATTTAAAAATCACTATAGTTACTAGTATTAATCAATTAATCGTCCGCTCACATAGACAAGACAACAAGATTTCGTTAGGCAATTACACTATCAAAACACTGGAGTCTCTAAGCGTGGCAGCAATCGGAAACAAAGAACAACTGACACGAAATGTGCCGATTGTCAACGACCAACACATGAGGAGTCACCTGGCAACTTATGGCACTGGTACGACAGATGGCCTCTTACGCCTACTAATTTATGTAGGTTACCATTAATAGTAAGATTTGTACATATGCGGCCCGAAGTGCCATCCTACAATGTCAATATTGGCGCCTGAGCATAAAGGATTCAGGACCATTGATTTAGAATGTTCTCTATTAAAAGAGCGCGGATGTATTGGCATGCCAAGTTTTTTTCCTGAGTAAACCGGTATGAGGTTTGAGGCAGCTGGTTCTCCACTTTTCCGTCAGAGTCTTTTAAAGACGAGCGTATTTGTCTTCTTTGTGTTTTGACAGCAGCGTCTTTCAGCAGGCAGAAGTATTGTCCACAATTTTTGTTGGTAGGAACTGCGATTAATTCAGAAGTTCGTAATTTTCAGCGTTTACTTTTGTAAGGGAGCTCTTTGTACTAAATTTGAACGGTCCTTCGAGCATGAATACATCAGAGGCGCCAGAGAACTGGTTCTGGCTACTGGAAGGAAGTGTCTGGCAGCCTAACACAACTAAATAGCCTGAACAAAATTGCGCAAATCAGCATGCAGAAAGGAATATTCAAACAAATTAAATTTATTGAGATGATGAAAAGCTGTTTAAATTGATTAAGAATCCTGTTTCCCGCGTTAGCTGTTTTATTGTGGTCGCTCAGAGACTGTTACAACCGGTTTCGTACCACGCAGGTACATCCTCATGTGCATTTCTGGGAAAAATATTTGTACAAAAATTTATAAGAGCCGTGCTACTCTCCTACCAAGTTAGGAGTCCTTATTACTAAAAAATTAAAATCATTGCAAGCAATTTAAAACAAAAGGCATCAGCCACTATTATAAAATTACTTACAACATCTAATGTCCCGCGTTATATAAATGATTTAGGTAACATGGAACATTAATGCGTGTTCCGAGTTACAATGACGAAAACTAACTGAGGCAACCATCATCGATAGTGAAACTTACAAAATTCATATATGGATGTCCCCCTTATTCCATGGACGAGGGAATTCAGCTGATGATATGCACAGAAGCACCAAAGAAACTGGTGTGGGCAGATATATGTAAACAGGCAGACTACAGCGCTGCGGTCGCCAAGGCATATATAAGACAACAAGTATCTGGTTTAATTGTTAGATCGGTTACTGACTGCTACAACGGCCCGTTATGAAGATTTAAGTGAGTCTGAACGTGATATTATAGGCGGTGCACGAGCGATGGGGCACAACATCTCCGAGGTAGCGATGAAGTGTGGATTTTCCAGAACGAACAGGTAAAACAGCAAATCTCCGACATCGTTTCCGGCCGGAAAAAGATCCTGCAAGAATGGGACCAACGACGACGGAAGAAAATCGTTCAACGTCGCAGAAGTGCAACCCTCACACAGATTGCTGCAGTTTTCAGTATTGGGCCATCAACAAGTGTCAGCGTGCGAACCATTCAACGAAACATCATCGATATGGGCTTTCGCAGCCGAAGGCCTACTCGTGTACCCTTGATGACTGCACGACACGAAGCTTTACGCCTCGCATAGACCCGTCAACACCGACATTGGACGTTTTACGACTGGAAACCAGTTGCCTGGTCGGACGAGTCTAAATTGTATCGAGCGGATGGACGTGTACGGGTATGGACACAAGTTCATAAATCCATGGAACCTGCGGCGTAAGCATCCCGTCTGATCACCTGCATGCCTTCATGTGCATTGTGCATGATGACGGACTTGGGAAATTCTAGCAGGACAATGCGACACCCAAGACGTCCAGAACTGCTACAGAGAGGCCCCAGGAACATTCTTCTGAGTACAAACACTTCCGCTGGCCACCTAACTCTCCAGACATGAACATTATTG
Organism: Schistocerca cancellata; assembly: GCF_023864275.1. Classification (NCBI taxonomy): domain Eukaryota; kingdom Metazoa; phylum Arthropoda; class Insecta; order Orthoptera; family Acrididae; genus Schistocerca; species Schistocerca cancellata. Next base: position 303,762,226 of record NC_064628.1, read on the forward strand.
TGCATATCTGGGATACCCTGCAACGTGCTGTTCAGAAGAGATCTCCACCCCTTCGTGCTCTTAACGGATTTATTTACAGCCCTGCAGGATCCATAGTGTCAGTTCCCTCCAGAACTGCTTAAGACATTATTCTAGTCCATGCCAAGCTGTTTATGGCGCTTCTGCGAGTTCACGGAGGCCCTACACGATATTAGTTAGGTATACAAGTTTCTTTGACACTTCATTATATATTCAGCAAAGCCTGGGAACCCACACTGGGACTGATTAAGAAGACACACAGAAAACCAACGTAAATCGTAATTATAAGGAAAGAGTAGTTTTATATTCACATCACAAATTATTTTGCAAAAATGCCTAAATGATGATCTTTTACAAGTATTTTATTTACTTACTTATTTTAAAAGAAGACATACAGATGTGCGTTAGTAATTCTTACCCACCATGTTTCACATATCTCAGTAATAGAAATTCTTCTATGTGATAGATGGAGATGGCAAGGAGAAAATTTTTCTGTTTATTTTTCATATTTTACTTTGCTATCTGTCCAACCAGTGACCAAAAATTTCATTTGCAGCTTCGTGCGTCCGTTTTAGTGCAAAAGAAAATCTTAATGTGGCCTAATTAATGCCCTTTTTCCTTCTAGTGTTGTAATTTAACATATCAGTGTTCCTTTTGAAATTCAGTGGATTATTTACAACAAATTTAATGAGGGAATAAATATAATGTGAGGCAGTTGGCTAGTCACAATGCCTAACTCCTTAAACAGATCTCTATAGGATGACGGTGGATGAACATCGCATTCTATTCGTTTAGCACGCGTTTCAGAAATGAAGCCTTTCTTTCTCAAAGATACGAGTAGGTTGCACCAGAACATTATTCCATATGACGTTATGAAATGAAAATACACGAAATACGTCAGCTTATTGATTTTTTTGTCCACAGTATTTGCAGTGATTGTAATTGCGAAAGCGGCTGAGTTAAAGTTTCTCAGAGGTTTTTTTTTGTTTGTTTTTATTGTCATCATTATGGATACATAAAAATTTTGAAGTTTCGACCCATTTATCGTTTCCTCAGTATGTGTTACAGTTATCACTGATGTAGAGAACTGAATATGTTATGTGTTTTTTAAAACTGAGGGTGTGATCATTCGCTGAAAACTAGTCAATAGTACTTTTAAGCACATATTTTACATTTCTTCTGTCACTCTCCTATCACCTTTCTTATACAGTCGTGTAGGAAAGGCATTTTTCAGTTATTCTATAGAAATGCTTTGTGTTAGTGATGCTTTATATATTTCAGATAAGACAGGTTTATTATATGGGAACTAATCTTTAGTAGTCTATTGAAAGCACCATCAAAATCCAATAAGTTTTTATTTTTGAGACAATGTATAGTTGGCCTGATTTCAAAAGGAAAAGCTACTGATACGTTAATATGATTGAATTCCTGAGTGTTATTTTTGTAACATATTGCTGTGATTTTTCTCTTGAACTGTTTCTTCCTATGTTTTCTAGTATATTTAGGAATATGACTGTTAAATATATTTGTTACTTGCGATTTACCATTAATAGCCCTTCCATTCACTTAAGTAGTGATCTTTTCGTGTTGTGTGGCTGGTTGTCCTGTCTTTCATTTCACTACATTTCATGGAGCCTTAAGCCGTATAATCGGAATTACTGATTTCTGACATAATACTCATGTTTCTTGATTTTTTAACAACGTTTTGCAGCAATTTTGAGTAGTTTTTGTAGTGTGCAACTGTTGTAGGATCTGCTTGTTCTTGCGAACAGATATATTTCCCTTTTCCTTTCACAAGCCACTTTAATCCCTCTAGTGATCCATACTTTCTTACATGCCTATTTAGTGCCGTTTATGATTAGCTTATGTGGAAAGCTATTTTGAAATACGATATGAATTTATAACTGTATACATACTTACTTACCTGTGTGGTTTTCTTTTTGCCTGAGCATTGTTCTTCTGTCTGGGCGCTGTAGCCAGCTATTTAAGTGCCTTTTTATAACTTGTTCACTCTGTGAGCTTACTCTTCCATCCTTAATATGCTCCACTACGATTCAGCATCACTTTTAGCGTATATACAGGGTGAGTCACCTAACATTACCGCTGGATATATTTCGTAAACCACATCAAATACTGACGAATCGATTCCACAGACCGAACGTGAGGAGAGGGGCTAGTGTAATTGGTTAATACAAACCATAAAAAAATGCACGGAAGTATGTTTTTTAACACAAACCTACGTTTTTTTAAATGGAACCCCGTTAGTTTTGTTAGCACATCTGAACATATAAACAAATACGTAATCAGTGCCGTTTGTTGCATTGTAAAATGTTAACAACATCCGGAGATATTGTAACCTAAAGTTGGCGCTTGAGTGCCACTCCTCCGCTGTTCGATCGTGTGTATCGGAGAGCACCGAATTACGTAGGGATCCAAAGGGAACGGTGATGGACCTTAGGTACAGAAGAGACTGGAACAGCACATTACGTCCACATGCTAACATCTTTTTATTGGTCTTTTTCACTGTTGCACATGTACATTACCATGAGGGGTGAGGTACACGCACACACGTGGTTTCCGCTTTCAATTACGGAGTGGAATAGAGTGTTTCCCGACATGTCAGGCCAATAGATGTTCAATGTGGTGGCCGTCATTTCCTGCACACAATTGCAATCTCTGGCTTAATGAATGTCGTACACGCCGCAGTACATCTGGTGTAATGTCTCCGCAGGCTGCCACAATACTTTGTTTCATATCCTCTGGGGTTGTAGGCACATCACGGTACACATTCTCCTTTTACGTACTGCACAGAAAGAAGTCCAGAGGTGTAAGATCAGGAGGACGGGCTGGCCAATTTATGCGTCCTCCACGTCCTATGAAACGCCCGTCGAACATCCTGTCAAGGGTCAGCCTAGTGTTAATTGCGGAATGTGCAGGTGCACCATCATGCTGATACCACATACGTCGACGCGTTCCCAGTAGGCTACACTCTATTCCACTTCGTAATTGAAAACGGAAACCACGTGTGTACGTTTACTTCACCCCTCATGGTAATGTACATGTGCGTCAGTGAAAAAGACCAATAAAAAGGTGTCAGCATGTGGACGTAATGTGCTGTTCCAGTCTCTTCTGTACCTAAGGTCCACCACGGTTCCCTTTGGATCCCTACGTAATTCGGTGCTCTCCGATACACACGATCGAACAGCGGAGGAATGGTACTCAAGCGTCAGCTTTAGGTTACAATATCTCCGGATGTAGTTAACATTTTACAATGCAACAAAAGGCACTGATTACGTATTTGTTTATATGTTCAGATGTGCTAACAAAACTAACGGGGTTCCGTTTAAAAAAACGTAGGTTTGTGTTAAAAAACATACTTCCGTGCATTTTTTTATGGTCTGTATTAACCAATTACACTAGCCCCTCCCCTCACGTTCGGTCTGTGGACTCGATTCGTCAGTATTTGATGTGGTTTACGAAATATATCCAGCGGTAACGTTAGGTGGCTCACCCTGTATAAGTATGGTTCAAAACAGTGAGGAAATAAAGAAGGACAAGACGACAAAATGAAAGTTAAAAAAAGGAAAGACAAATACAAAATGTAATATGTAGAGTGTACTACCAAAACGGCGTTATATTTATCATCGATTTATGTTGTCAAATCTGGAATACAAATTCACATTTCAGTCGTACGTAGACACAAAGATCGTCCTGATTGGAAATCATATGACACATCGTCGAAATGGTATTGCTACTGAAAAATGAAGCTGAGCATATGTTTACCACAGCAGGTAAAATATGATCTGATCCATGAAACAGTATCGAAATGTCAACTCTCGTTACATTAAAACAAACTGACGGCTTAAGGGAAGATTCTAGTTCAAATTGTCGAAAATTAGAATTTTATTGCATTTTTTTGAAAGGTACATGTGTCTTTTATGAGGGACGAAAAGGTTTTTTTAATCCATGCGTTACAAAAGCTCCTGCAGCCCATTGTTCGAAGTAGCGTCACGGTCGCCGTGGGACGCTCTCAGCCATAAACGCCCGGTTCAGGTAGAAAACTTATAGTGCTATGAAGCACGCTCACAAAATGATTTATATTGCAGTAGACACGAAAACATATGTGCCGGCTGTCGAACGCAGCATACCCACCTCAGCCACATTGGCTTTTCTGGCCAGGAATAACGAGAAAATTGTTCTCCAGGAAAAACTAGAGTTAGAGGAAGGTTTAATATACGGTCCTGGAATTGCAGACTAAACGTAAGTAACGCTATCAACTTTTTTTTGTCAAATTTTGGTCACAAGTGGTGAAAACGTAATTTTACGTGCGCCCCATTGGATTAGCCATATTGAACTTTGGAAATCTAACTTCACGTAGTGTTCAACGATATCAAAAAATATGTAATAAGATGTAGTGTTTATGCAAATTGAATTAATAATACAAATAAAATTTTTCCCTAAACTTTATATGTGCGGAGGTTCGAGTCCTCCCTCGGGCATGGGTGTGTGTGTTTGTCCTTAGGATAATTTAGGTTAAGTAGTGTGTAAACTTAGGGAGTGATGACCTTAGCAGTTAAGTCCCAATAGATTTAACACACATTTGAACATTTTTTTTTAAACTGGCTTTTCTAGAGAAACGAGTTTTCGTAACTGCGTGCAGCACAAAATAAAAACGATTCAGTCTGTTAATTTCTATCTTTTGTATTTATATTTTTTTGTAAAGCCATAAAGAACGAAGCAAACACCGAAAAATCTAACAAACATTTCGAGTTAGCACCATATTATTAAATTTAAGGTTATTTTATTGTGGTTAGGTGTACGTTCCCGCAAGTTTAATGTAGTACCGACTGATGTTATTCATTTTTGGTTTCAGATAACTCCTGAGGGGTTACACTGCACGTCGTCTGCGTACTTCAGACTCGCAGGCCCTTGATCAAACCATAATTACGGGAGCCATTTTTTTGTATTGAAAACGTAAAACAAAGTTGAAAGTACCGGTGTGATGAGTCACAATTCCCAAACAGATCTTCTGATGTCTTTTCACGGTCTCAAAAAACATTCCAAATATTGCCTATTTTTTGCTCAAATGAATGAGAACCTGGCCTTAAGCTCCAATGCTCCTGTTCATTACAGCAAATATTACATCCGTGCAGTGAGAGTCGTGCACTGCGTACAAAGCTGGCTTTAGTGCGCGGCTGGCGCCCTAGTCTGCGCTGCGGAAGCGGATCCTGACGAAGCGTGAGGCCGCCCTCCAGAGCGCCATGACGCGGGCGTCCAGGAAGCCGTCGGGCGGAGTGGCGCAGCCGGGGTGCGAAGAGGCGCACCAGGGCTCGGAGGCGGTCGCCGCGCCCTGCAGCCACGCAGACACGTACTGCGCCTCCGTCTCCTTCCTGTAACACAACGAGGGCCCCGGCTTAGCTGCTGCGCCCGGTAAGGCTAATACACTACTGGACATTAAAATTGCTACACCAACAAGAAATGCGGATGATAAACGGATATTCATTGGACAAATATATTATACTAGAACTAACATGTGATTACATATTCACGCAATTTGGGTGCATAGATCCTGAGAAATCAGTACCCAGAACAACCACCTCTGGCCGTAATAACGGTCTTCATACGCCTGGGCATTGATTCAAACAGAGTTTGGATGGCGTGTACAGGTACAGCTGCCCACACAGCTTCAACACGATACCACAGTTCATCAAGAGTAGTGACTGGCGTATTGTGACGAGGCAGTTGCTCGGCCACCATTGACCAGACGTGTTCAGTTGGTGAGAGATCTGGAGAATGTGCTGGCCAGGGCAGCAGTCGAACATTTTCTGTATCCAGAAAGGCCCGTACAGGACCTGCAACATGCTGTCGTGGATTGTCCTGCTGAAATGCAGGGTTTCGAAGGGATCGAATGAAGGGTAGAGCCAAGGGTCGTAACACATCTGAAATGTAACATCCACTGTTCAAAGTGCCGTCAATGCGAACAAGAGGTGACCGAGACGTGTAACCAATGGCACCTCATACTATCACGCCGGGTGATACGCCAGTATGGCGGTGACGAATGCACGCATCGAATGTGTGTTCACCGCGATGTCGCCAAACACGGATGCGACCATCATGATGCTGTAAACAGACCCTGGATTCATCCGAAAAAATGACGTTTTGCCATTCGTGCACCCAGGTTCGTCGTTGAGTACACCATCGCAGGCGCTCCTGTCTGTCATGCAGCGTCAAGGATAACCGGAGCCATGGTCACCGAGCGGATACTCCATGCTTCTGCAAACGTCGTCGAACTGTTCGTGCAGATTGTTGTTGTCTTGCAAACGTCGCCATCTATTGGCTCAGGGATCGAGAGGTGGCTGCACGATCCGTTACATCCATGCGGATAAGATGCCTGTCATCTCGACTGCTAGTGATACGAGGCCGTTGGGATCCAGCACGGCGTTCCTTATTGCCCTCCTGTACCTGCCGAGTCCATATTCTGCTAACAGTCATTGGATCTCGACCAATGCGAGCAACAATGTCGCGATACGATAAACCGCAAACGCGATAGGCAATAATCCGACCTTTATCAACGTCGGAAACGCGATGGTATGCATTTCTCCTCCTTACACGAGGCATCACAACAACGTTTCACCAGGCAACGCCGGTCAGCTGCTGTTTGTGTATGAGAAATCGGTTGGAAACTTTCCTCATGTCATCACGTTGTAGGTGTCGCCACCGGCGCCAGACTTGTGTGAATGCTATGGAAAGCTACTCATTTGCATATCACATCATCTTCTTTCTGCCGGTCACATTTCGCGTCTGTAGCACGTCATCTTCGTGGTGCAGCAATTTTAATGGCCAGTAGTGTATGATTCCCGGTATCAGTTTTCAACAGTCGGGGCAAACGAAACCGTCCCTACTTGCAGGCTGGCAATAAATTTATCAAGATATTAGGAGGTGGACAGAGGTTACAACAAACAGTGAAATATTCATATATTAAAAGAAACTTTGGTAGCGCGGAGACCAGCTTTATCAAAAGTAAGGTTGCAGCGAAGAATACACTGCAGACAACCGATACCACAACACTGACATTTAAACGGAAATGGGCGTGGTTAATAAATAACTAAATAAGTTGCGGTCAAGGAGTGGCGAAGTACAGGAGCTGAACAAAAATATGGAAACACCACGAAAACGCATGCTTGAATATACACTGAAGTGGCAAAGAAGCTGGTAAAGGCATGCGTATTCAGATACAGAGGTATGTAACGCCAATATAACATAACAGTCTGACGCACTTGTTAGATCGATTACTGCTGCTACAATGACAGGTTATCAAGATGTAAGAGAGTCTGAAGGGGGTGTTATAGTCGGCGCGCAAGCTATGAGACACAGCATCAAAAAATGGTTCAAATGGCTCTGAGCACTATGGGACGCAACTGCTGAGGTCATTAGTCCCCTAGAACTTAGAACTAGTTAAACCTAACGAACCTAAGGACATCACAAACATCCATGCCCGAGGCAGGATTCGAACCTGCGACCGCAGCGGTCTTGCGGTTCCAGACTGCAGCGCCTTTAACCGCACGGCCACTTCGGCCGGCGACACAGCATCTCCGAGGTGGCGATGAACTCGTGATTTTCCCGTACGACCATTTCACGAGTGTACAGTGAATATCAGCAATCAGGAAAAACATCAAATCTCCAACATCGCTGCTCGCAGAAAAAGATCCTGCAAGAACGGGACCTATGACGCCTGAAGACAATCGTTTACCGTGACAGAGGTGAAACTCTTCCGCATATTGCAGCACATTTCAATGCTGGGCTGTCAACAAGTGTAAGCGTGCGAACCATTCAACGAATCATCATCGATATGGGCTCTTGGAGCCGTAGGCCCATTCGTGTACACTAGATGACTGCACGACACAAAGCTTTACGTCTCTTCTGGGCCCGTCAGTACTGATACTGGACTGTTGATGAGTGAAAACATGTTGCCTGGTCGGACGAGTCTCTTTTCAAATTGTATCGAGCGAATGACATATACGGGTATGGAGAAACCTCATGAATCCATGGCACCTGCATGTCAGCAGGGGACTGTTCAAGCTGGGGGACGCTCTGTAAAGGTGTGGGATGTGTACAGTTGGAGTGATATGGGGCCCCTGTTACGCCTAGATACGACACGTACTTAAGCATCCAGTGTGATCACCTGCGTCTATTCATGTGCTTTGTGCATGCCGACGGACGGTGCCAAATCCAGCAGGACAACGCGACATCCCACACGTCTAGAATTGTTACAGAGTGGCTCCAGGATCACTCTTCTGAGTTAAAAAACTTCCACTGGCCGCCAGACTCCCTAGACGTGAACATTATTGAGCATATCTGGGATGCCTTGTAGCGTGCTGTTCGGAAGAGATCTCCACGCTCATCATACTCTTAGGGTTTATGGATAGCCCTGCAGGATTCATGGTGTCAGTCCTTGTAGCATACCTTCAGACATTAGTTGAGTTCATCCCACGCCGTGTTGCGGCGCTTCTGCGAGCCCGCGGGGGCCCTGCACGATACTAGGCACGTGTACCAGTTTCTTTGGCTCTTCAGTGTAAATGGAGCTTTCGCTGCAGTATGTAAACACGAACGGTACTTGTGCAGTGTCCTCAATTTGCTGAAAGTGCTAGTTGAGGCCATAACGGTGTGCTGAGTCGTTGTGAGTGCATTACGCCGGAAATAAGCGAATTCCAGCGTGTACAATTTATTGATGGACGTATGGCGGGCGCTTTCGTAACCAAGGTAGCCGCAGTGCTGGGCGCTTCAAGACACACCGAATCGAAGATTTACACTGATCAACCAGAACATTATGACCACCGACCTATACCGGTATAAACCCGTCCAGACGATAGCAACGTCACCTGGCAACGAGTCACTGCTAATGAGAAACATACATCTGGTATCGGCCAGAGGGCTGTTCGTGTGTAGAACGGAGAAGGCGTGCGATCTGTCTGAGTTTGACCGAAGGCGGATTGTGATGACCTGGGTGCTCGGCACGAGTATTTAGGAAGCTTCACGATTTGTCCGGTAGTTGAGGAGTGCCGTGGTGAGTGTATTCAACACGTGGTGAAACCAAGATGAAACCACGTCCAGACGTCGTGGGGTTCGGCGGTCACTCGTCATTACAGTGTCGAGAGACTGACAAAACAGGATAGGCGGCGAACTGTGGCGGAACTAACATCAGATTTTAATGCTTGGCGCAGTACAAGTGTGTCTGAACACAGAGCGTACCGAACACTCCTAACGATGGGCCCCTGCAGCCGACGACCCATTGATGTGCAATGTTTACACCACGACATCGGCAACTACGATTGAAATGGGCACGCGGCCATCGGTTTATCATGTTGATGGGAGGGCGCGAATCTGTTGTCTTCCAGGGGACTAGTCTTGGACATTTGTACTCCATGATGGAAATAAGCTAGCGGCGGCTCTATTATGCTCTGTGGAACATTCACGTGGCCATCCAGGGGTTCAGTGGAGCTCGTGCAAGGCAAGTAGTGTCGTATACTGGTCGCAGACCACATACATCCCTTTGTGACGATCACGTTTCCCAAAGGCAGCGGCATTTTTCAATAAGACAATGCATCATGTCACAAGGCGAGGAGTGTGATGGAGCGGTTCGAGGAACACAGTACTACTTTCAAAGTGACGTGATGACAGTCTCACTCGCCAGATACGAAAACATCTGGGATGTGATTGAACTTAGCGTAAGGGCTAATCGCCCTCCTCCCCGTAGTTTACGAGAGTTAGTTGACTTGTGTGTGTGGATGTGGTGCCAATTTCCTCCAGCGACCTACCAAGGCCTCATTGTATCCATGCCGCTGTTATCCATCCCAAGGGTGGACATACCGACTATTAGGTAGCTTAGGCGGGTGGTCATAATTTTCTGACTGGTCACTGAATACCGTATTGAAGGAAAGTGGCAACAACATTGTCCGTAAGGTCACAACGTGGATGACAGTGTATTTGAGTGATCGTAGGGGACCGTCATTTAAGAGAATTGTGGGAGAAAAATAAATGATAGCTGCGAAAATCAGCGCAGAACTGAATAGCGCACTTGCGCACCCTGTCAGCATCAAAACAACGCAAAAGTGGTTGCATAAGATGGGAATTGTAGGGCGAGATAGAGTTCCAAAACCACTCATGATGCAAATGCCCGTGACAGGAAAAAGTCGTGCCGAAATCATCAAATCTGACTGTCGAATAACGGAAGAAAGCAATTTGGGCGGATGCCTTGTTTCACGCTTTTCCCAACTTGTAGATAGTCTACGTCCCATGAGTGAAACATGGCGGGGGTTCAGTAATGATTTGCGCTGCCATATCGTAGTATTTTACGGGCCTCTACTTACTCTGCAAGATCGAATTACTGCTAAGAATTATGTGACCATTTTGGCTGATCGGGTCCATCCCATGGTACAATGTTTGTTCCCCGGTGATGATGCTGTGTTTCAAGACGGCAGAGGCCCCTATTCACACAGTTCACATCTTCAAGGATTGGTTTGTGCATGCTCGATGAGAACTGTCCCTTCTCCCTTGGTTACGACAGTCAGCACATGTCAACATTATTGAGCCTTCGTGGTCTACTTTGGAAACAAGGGTGCGTGGTCACTACCCACTTCTACCACCGTTACTTGACCTTGCCACTATTTTGCAGGTAGAATGGTACAACATTCCCTCGGAAACCATACAGGACCAGTATTTATCGCCACGAGACGACTGGAAGCGGTTTTAGGTACCAACTGCTTTCTTACACCGTTTTAGGTGTGGTAATCTGTTGTTACGGTGCTCTCATCTTCCTATTCACTACCATTAAGTGCCATTACCGTAGAAGCAAAATTTTACCCCTGCACTACAGACACTGTTGGGAAAAAAGCTTTTGATATAAAGAGGGGTAGTTGCGATGTTTTCTCCCCTCATAGCGATGTCGAAGGTTTCTTGATACATCCAGGACGAAGCTACAACTTCCATCTAGAAACAGCAACTCTTGTCGCGTTAAAATTATGGTTCTTTACTGCAGGCATCATTACACATCTCTGCCCACAAGCCTGACCGCCTTCCGTGCTGCACTCTCAGAACGACCACTGGTGCACCACTGTGCAGTTCGCTCTGATGTCCTGTTTTATCTTTTCGACGCCTTCCCCTATACAGCATTATCATTTTTGACTACGAACGTTGGGATGCGTCTCAGTGCACCACTATGACACTGTTTTCACCTATGGATGCTGTTTTAATGCATCGAAACCGGTCTTAACAATTGTAAGAGTTCCATGATTAAGGAATTTGTTGCTAGCGCATTCGAGCAGATGTTATTTCGATGGATTGCTCACGCGCTACCTGCGATACGTAAGCTAGAAGAGAATTTGAGGCCAAAGAGCAGTGTTGACTGCAGTAGGAACTGTGTAGCAGTAGGAGTAAGTAGTTGCTATCAGTCGTGTGTATGAAGTTGGCTGGGCCGATGGTGGGGAGTGATGGCGGAGCCTGGGCGATATAATACAAGGTAAAAGCAGCCTCGCGCATATGTGGTATTGTTATTTCAAGTTCCATGTAAATGTTTAAAAAATCTCTTATTAATAATCTTTTTTATAAAAATTAACTTTTGACTATCATTCATCTCAGTTTAAAGAATTTACTAATTTCTCCAATCCATGGTCATCCCGCTTATTATACTAAAATGTAGACTTTCACGGCCGGAAATATCATGTCCATTGTAATTATCCGGGCGGTTATGCCGTGGTCGGTTGATGAAATCACCACAGAATTGAAAATTCTTACCTCAGTGAAGTCACCGGATAACGCATATATATCTGCTCTTATAATATTTTTTTCTGGCACAGCCCAGTGCAATGCTGGCCTATAGATTTGTCATGTATAAAAGGAAACAACTGATTTTTCTTTACAATAAGCGGGATCATGTCCGGAAATCTGTGGATCATGTCCATTGTAATTATCCGGGCGGTGATGCCGTGGTCGGTTGATGAAATCATCACGTTAGTATTATCACGAAAGTGGTTTTGCAGTCAGTCCAATGTTTACAAATGCGGAGTTGGCAGATGCCCGTTTGATGTATGGATTAGCACGGGGCAATAGCCGTGGCGCGGTAAGCTTGTATTGAGACAGATTTTGCAGAACGAAGGTGTCCCGACAGGAAGACGTTCGAAGCAATTGATCGGCGTCTTAGGGAGCACGGAACATTGTAGCCTATGACTCGCGACTGGGGAAGACCTAGAACGACGAGGACACCTGCAATGGACGAGGCAATTCTTCGCGCAGTTGACGATAACCCTAATGTCAGCGTCAGAGAAGTTGCTGCCGTACAAGGTAACGTTGACCATGTCACTGTATGGAGAGTGCTACGGGAGAACCAGTTGTTTCCGTACCATGTACAGCGTGTGCAGGCACTATCAGCAGCTGATTGGCCTCCACGGGTACACTTCTGCGAATGGTTCGCCCAACAATGTGTCAATCCTCATTCCAGTGCAAATGTTCTCTTTACGGATGAGGCTTCATTCCAACGTGATCAAATTGTAAATTTTCACAATCAGCATGTGTGGGCTGACGAGAATCCGCACGCTATTGTGCAATCACGTCATCAACACGGATTTTCTGTGAACGTTTGGGCAGGCATTGTTGGTGATGTCTTGATTGAGCCCCATGTTCTTCCACCTACGCTCAATGGAGCACGTTATCATGATTTCATACGGGATTGCTGCTAGAACATGTGCCTTTACAAGTACGACACAACATATGGTTCATGCACGATGGAGCTCTTGCACATTTCAGTCGAAGTGTTCGTTCGGTTCTCACCAGCAGATTCGGTGACCGAGCGAGGTGGTGCAGTGGTTAGCACACTGGACTCGCATTCGGGAGGACGACGGTTCAATCCCGTCTCCAACCATCCTGATTTAGGTTTTCCGTGATTGCCCTACATCGTTTCAGGCAAATGCCGGGATGGTTCCTTTGAAAGGGCACGGCCGATTTCCTTCCCAATCCTTCCCTAACCCGAGCATGGGCTCCGTCTCTAATGACCTCGTTGTCGACGGGACGTTAAATACTAACCACCACCACCAGATTCGGTGACTGATGGATTGGTAGAGGCGAACCAATTCCATGACCTCCACGCTCTCTTGACCTCAACCGTCTTGACTTTCATTTAGGGGGCCATTTGAAATCTCATGTCTACGCAACCCCGGTACCAAATGTAGAGACTCTTCGTGCTCGTATTGTGGACGGCTGTGATACAATACGCCATTCTCCAGGGCTGCATCAGCGCATCAGGGATTCCATGCGACGGAGGGTGGATGCATGTATCCTCGCTAACGGACTACATTTTGAACATTTCCTGTAACAAATTGTTTGAAGTCACGCTGGTACGTTCTGTTGCTGTGTGTTTCCATTCGATGATTAATGTGATTTGAAGAAAAGTAATAAAATGAGCTCCAACATGGAAAGTAAGCGTATCCGGACACGTGTCCACATAACATATTTTCTTTCCTTGTGTGTGAGGAATGTTTCCTGAAAGTTTGACCGTACCTTTTTGTAACACCCTGTACATTATACACATTTATTTGATTATTAATCGATGTTTTACTTCAAAAAAGGAAAGAAAGGTATTCCCACTATCACATTACTATCAGCTACACTAAAATAAAAATCGAGTGGAATAAAATTCACGACCAAGATTCGAACATGGACCAGTGGTTTGGTACAGTGATGTCTTGACTGCATTTATTAAAATTATTTTGCTGGGAATTACTCTACCGAATTTCGTTTTTGTCTTAACGTAGTTTTCCTGTATTTTTAATTTTGTTTTTGAGTAGGATGCAGGTTAAACAAAATATCTTTATTCATAGAAGTATAAATACCACATAAAGGCCGCCTTTCCGGAGGAACTGAATTTAGACACTACACGTACAAGGTGTTCAAACGTCTTTATAGTAAGGTTTGGGATGAAAAGAAAAGGAAAAAACCTGAAAAGAAGCTAAGAGGTTTGACGCCATAGACAGAAAAGGAAGAGAGGTAAGAGGCATGGTATGACTTGCAGACATCCTCCTGCTTGGCAGATGGGGCAGGGGGGCGTGGTCGGCAGGGGTCAACATGCTATGCCCAACCACGATGTCCCCGGCACCACTTCCGGTCAGGAACGCACGAAAGGAAGGTGGAAGCCAAGGAGGAAGGGACAGCATAGTTGGTGGGGGGGGGGGTGGGGGTGGGGGGGGGGAATGGTTGGCTTGTTCTGGTATAGTGCATAAAAGAAAGGGATGCGTGTCCATGCGCCTACCTCGCTTTGGGGTACGTTATAGAAATGTAGCAAGCGGAGTGTCAAATTTCAACCTGGGGAGGGGGGGGGGGATAGTGTCGTCACAGTGTGGCGCCATCCAGCTGAGCGGGGGTGTGACGTTAAGATCGACCGAAGATACTCGATTTCATTGTGAGTAGTTTGTAAGTACTGCCAGAAGTAAATGAGTAATTTATGGCTATCAGTTTACAGGTAACTGAGTGTTCGTCCCTTGACCCATACAATCGCATGATTTTTGGTGGCGGGGAAATGAGTATCCTCTGGATAGATAATACTAAATGGGTGAATCGGGTTCTGCGGAACACGCAGGTAGCGGGCAACGAATTCTCGACACTTTCCAAATGTCACTTGTTGCAGCATAAGTCAGGTGGTGGACATGGTCCACAAGGTGGAAAATTGCACAAAACGGAGTGTCCTACTGTCCTGTAGGACAGCTTGATTTGTGGCAAATTTTGAACATGCAACACGGTACCGTGTTCCCCGGACGCTGGAGGAAAGCAAACGCCGGTGGATATGACGACAAGTCGTGGGCCATCACGTCGATGGATGTTTCAGTTCGATGTTGTTGCCGTATATCCAACAGAGTAGTGTGGTGTAGAAATCCTTGTATCAACGAAAGCGCGTGCTTGCTAAATGAGTGTGACCATAACAGAAGTCGACGGTGAAATCAGAAACGTGCACTGGATGGTGCATGATGTGACCTACTGGCGCTGGTGGAGATACAGTCGTGAGCATAAGTACATCCAGCAAACGTCG
Organism: Schistocerca cancellata; assembly: GCF_023864275.1. Classification (NCBI taxonomy): domain Eukaryota; kingdom Metazoa; phylum Arthropoda; class Insecta; order Orthoptera; family Acrididae; genus Schistocerca; species Schistocerca cancellata. The sequence continues at coordinate 303,777,314 of NC_064628.1, forward strand.
CGAAAGGCAGGCGCCTCTGTTCCACTGCTTGAACATGGTGTGGTAGTGGTCTTAAAAAGACACTGACGATTTCGGCGTGACAAGTGACGTACTTGGCGCGTCAGGTGTAGATCTCGGTGACGAGTCGTTGTTTCCCATCAGAGACGATACAATGCATGGTGGGGTGTTCCTGTGCCGCCGAATCTAGATGTATGGATCTCAGCAGTCTCTCCCTCCCCCCCCCACCCCCCTCTGCAGTCTACTGCGTGTCAGTCTTAGCTTCACGATTTGTGTCTTAATCCATCTGCGTTCCTCTCTGGATGGGCGGCTGGGCGTCCAAGAAGCGGAGACTGGCGTAGAAATAGTCGGTAGTGTGTCGGTGCCACGCACCTGTTTCCTTCCTTTACTGAATCAAGGTTTTGCACATTCCAGCCGCCAAGTCAAGGTTGTGAAGTGCTGTGGAAAGCGGCGTTCAAAGATGACCCTCGTCTCTGTAACATGTTGAAGACATTCGGGATCGTGGGTGTGAGAGGTGTTTAACTCTCACTGAGCACGATTGCTCCAGACCACTTGTTGCAGGAGGAAAATGTTGCGGATGTAGGCACAGTTGTCTGAAAAGGCCAGGGGCCGAAGTTCTGCACCTCAGAGAGCACATGTGGGAGGCCGAGAGACCTAAATCCTACCAAGGCGGCCGCGGAGTGGCAAGTATGTCCAGATGCGTCGCAGTGCCGAACTTCCAACGTATCGCGGAGCAACAGATCACAGACAACAAGGCAAGTTCCTTGACAGGTGTTTAACGGGGCATTTGATCCTCAGGATGCAGGACACAATTAAACTCCTCCCCAAGCAAGTAATAGTCACAGCGCACAAGAAATAAAAAGAAATAAAGGGGGAATTTCTACTGACAAGGGAACCTCCCCATCGCACCCCCATCAGTTATAAGTTGGCACAGTGGATAGGCCTTGAAAAACTGAAGACAAATCAATCGAGAAAACAACAAGAACTTGTGAGGAACTATGAAAAAAATAAGCAAAATACACAAACTGAGTAGTCCATGCGCAAGATATGCAACATCAAGGAGCGTCTGACCCCAGGGGCGCCGTGGTCCCGTGGTTAGCGCGGTCAGCTGTGGAACTAGAGGTCCCTCGGTGAATAACTTACTATTTTTATTTTCGCAAAGTTATGATCTGCCCGTTCGTTCATTGACGTCTCTGTTCACTGTAATAAGTTTAGTGCGACTGGACCGCAAAAACGTGCGATTAGTAGACGAAGGGACGTGCCTCACCAATGGGAACCGTAAACATTTGATCGCAAGGTCATAGGTCAACCGATTCCTCCACAGGAAAACACGTCTGATATATTCTATACGACACTGGTGACGGCATGTGCGTCACATTACAGGAATATGTTGTCGACCCACCCAACTTGTACACTTGGTGAATAGGTAAAAAGATTCTTCTATATTGCCCGATTTAGGTTTTCTTGTGGATGTGATAATCACTCCCAAAAAAGTGATGAAAACATAAGAGTTTGTGACATAAACTGCAACAAATGAATGCGTTTCACAGTCGCACAGTTTTCCCTGTGCTCTGTCAAAACATATGTTTTTAAAGTTTTAAAATTTTTCTGTGTGTAGACCGTCAAATCCTGCATATGTACAAGCAAATCTGAATATGTCCTGGAATTTTGGAGAGCGAAGTTGATTATGTGTGAGTGTCTGAACTTTGATAATTGACACACGATCACGTAAACAATACTACTCTGTGTACCTGTGCAGCTTCGCAAAATCATAGAATCTTTTCACAAAGTATTTCACTTGCCGAAAACCAAACACATCTAACGGTTGCACAAGAGGTGTACAACCTGGAGGAATGGTAATCACGTCTACTCCCACACTAAAACTGTCTGAAAATAAAAAATTAAACTTTTTACTCGAGGGAAGATTTGAACCAAGTACCTCTGCTAACCACGGGACCACGGCGCTCCTTGCGTCACACTGTCCTTGATGTTGCCTATCTTGCACATGGACTATTCAGTTTGCATATTTTGCTTATTTTTTTCATAGTCGCTCACAACTTCTTCCTGTTTTCTCGATTGATCTGTCTTCAGTTTTTCAAGGCCTATCCACTGTGCCAACTTATAACTAAATCTGAGGGGGGTGCGGTGGGGAGGTTCCCTTGTGAGTAGAAGCGTGCTCTGTCGTGTCTGCGGGTAGAGCCTGACTGAGAGTACATGTTGACAATACGTCTCAAATGGTTCAAATGGCTCTGAGCAGTATGGGACTTAACATCTCAGGTCATCAGTCCCCTAGAACTTAGAACTACTTAAACCTAACTAACCTCAGGACATCACACACATCCATGCCCGATGCATGATTCAACCTGTGACCGTAGCAGTCACGCGGTTCCGTACTGAAGCGCCTAGAACCGCTCGGCTACCTCGGCCGGGATTACGTGTCCCCACGACGGTGATCGCCATGCCTCTGTCGGACGGAAGGTATGTGACATCAGCTACCGGGATGCCCTCAGGGGCATAGATGGCTACCCCACTTCCCAAGTGGTCACCAGCGGAGGAATTAGACCTATAGCCCGTGACTGCTGGAAGCGTAGTCAAATCTACTTCCTGGAATGGTGCGATGTCGACGTCCGATGCCTATACTGTCTCTCGCTTAAGTTTAATTTTAACTCGTGAGCTAATGTTGTTAGGGTTGATCGTTGCTATTCGGTACGTTCGAGCCCAGCCGCTGTGGAGATGAATTCCATCAGCAGTAGGGGGGAGGGGTTGAAAGGAGGCGAGACACTGACTAGGTCTCCAGTTGGAGTAACTCCGCCTCGGCGTGTGGTTCGGATCATCGTCGATGCCGTCATTCCATGCCGTCGAGAGTGCTGTCGTTGTGGCGCTCCACCTCGTCCTTGGCAGCGTAGGACGCCTTGGCGGCAATAAAAAGGGTAGAGTCCATAGGTTGAGATGCACCTGGGTGAGACGGCGGAGTAGGTACCGGCGCAGAGAGATCCGGCGTCACGCTCTCGTCATTCCTGTCGTCGTCCAGGTTCTCGGAGCTTCGTCGGGCATGATGGCCTCTGGAGCCTGAGGGAGAGGAGAGTTTTCTCATTCTGACACTGGACGACGCCTCTTCCGCACAGTTTAGGCGAACGTTGTTTGCGTGTCCGTCCCTCTGTTTCGGAAGACGGGAACGAGTCGCAGCGATCCGTGAGGAAAGCCGTCGCAGAGACGGTAAGTGACGTGACGTTCATATGATCGGCCGGGAGGGGATCGGCAGGCATCACTGTTGATAGTGACGCTGGAGTCGCGTCAGGTTATGGGCGCGACGCGTGGACCGAGGTGTTATCCATGGCAGCTCGAAGGGACTCGGCTACGTTGTTAGACTGACGACGGGTGGCAGGTGGAGAAGAGACCGCCGATGGGTAGGTGATGATGAAACCGTCGTTGGAGTCGGAGGCGCCACTGTAGCGGGCGGCAATTGGGTGATGAGCCGCTGTAGACACTCAGGACTGAGGCTGCTTCCTTTAGCCACACCCGGAACAGGTCTTGGGTTGGCCTCGTATATAATGACCGCGTGACATCCCCTAATTTGTAGATAAAAAGTCACGTGGCAGCGGAGATCGATGGTGGTCTGTCGCACACAATTAAGAACGAGGTTCGTCTGAAACTGCGGCCAGCGTTCAGCAGTGTGACCATGTACAGTGCCATAGGGTGGAAGGCCGCGGTAATGTCTTCCAACGAGAGCTCGAATTGTAGTCCATTTTTGGTGTCACGAACTATTCTTTCGCAAGCCGCATCATTGACGACTTTGACGTACGCCATACTGCTTAAAATGGGGAATTGGATGCCCAAAATGTCTCGAGCTGGGATCTTAGCTAGGTCACGTAGGAAGCATTCCACTGCCAAAGCTTTTGGTCGAGGATGATCATTGCAGCAGATGAATCGTAGTGTGGATTTTCGAAAACGGTTGCACATGGTCCAATGGCCCTCGTAAGAGACACTGAAGTCACGGCTGCTGAAAGTGAACTACGGCGAGTATGCGCCCCGAAGGCGTAAACGCACAGCATGTTCGCACTGCACGGCTGCGAAAGCCGGACGTTCGCTAGACCGCCGACCTCGCTCTGCTATACACACTGAATGACGGCTACCCAAGGTACACCATGAAAACACAAAAACGTTAATAACTCGATCATTACTAACGTTGGATCACATATTATATTAACAAAAAATGTTTACTTTAGACCATCTTTCGATGTATAGCAGAGAACAATTTTCCGTCATCAACTTTGACCTCGATTTTTTTTTCAGAAACTAGGGTGTCTCCAACAAAAAGCAGAAACAACTGTCTCTTTGTTTTCTATATAGAACTTACTTGGCAAAATTTGATCAAAATCAGTGACCTACATGTCAGACCATCCCTTTATGAGACATTATTAGCATGATGTCTACTGGGGTGACTAATTTGTTATGCAGTGTGTTTATTTCACTGTCAGGCCTGAATTCCCTTATTTCCCTGTTATGATCAACACTTCCAAGATGTCAACTCTACAGCACGTTTTCCATGACGAATGCCTCGCGATGATCACTGTCGAAGAAGGTATATAACTGGAACATGCGCTTTGTATAACCATCACACGTGGTGTTTTTATGGGTAACAGAAACTGATGCAATTGAGCCGCGCTGCAAGAAGAACTTGTCTGCTATGGTCGCTGCAGGACCTGTATTGTTTGTAACTTTCATAGGCGCAGAGAATCATGAAGGTAGGTGGAGATGCGCTGCTTATATGTAGACTCTAATCTACGACCACGAATTTTTGTGTATATGTTAAGAACAGAGATCAGCTGGGGTTCACAGAATTTTCTAGGTCACGGAAGATAGTCGAAGCCATGTACAGAGAGACAGGAGCTAGCATTCAGCTATACAACATCATCGGTGTACATTAAATGCAATTCACTTTGAGAGCGTCTCTTTCATCAGCTCACGTTGCGCCGTCACATGGAAGCTTCCTCCAGAAGTGTCATTTAGTTTTATGTATTATGTGATGTTTTCCAAAAGATACCTGCTTTCATTTGGTAAAACAAAACTCACTAATACCGCCAGGCAGCCATCAGGACAACATGAAAAAGGCGTTTTAGTTTCTTGACAGAGCTCATTTTTCGAGCCTCGAAGCGCGAGAGCAGATGCGGCATTTCTGTGACTATATCGCTTTTACTGTGTGAACAGTACAACCCTATTGCGCCAATGTCCTGTAGCCTCCTGTTACATGCGGCAGCTTACGGAGTACAGTACTAAAGAAGGAATATTACAATCGTGCCCGATCAAAATAGAAACAAAATGCAGGTATGATTACTGTGGATCTCGCCAAATGGACAAAATCTTGATTGCGGGTTTGTTTACCTTAGACTTTATACATTCATGTTGATCCTTGCACTTTATTTATCTAAAGCATTTCCGAAATAGTCTGTAAGAAAATCTTAACCACCGGACGTAGAATAATGTCCGATAATACAAAAAATTCTGTTGGATATTTTGGACTTATCAACGAAGTTGTGAGATTCGTCTCTGCCATGGCAGTTTCACAGGGAGTCGGCCGGGCTTCGAGCTCTGGCAGCGTTGTACCAGCACGGGGGTAACCCAAGCACTGCAGCAATCGCAATGGCCGCGGGATCAATGTAGAGCCTTTTCCGTGGCGACAGAGGTCATCAAACTGGAAAGTTTGACCTTTTTTAATCTCATGCAGAGATGTACTTTGCAATTAGGAATACCAGAGAAAGCAGGCATTAAGAGGATGAAATCATCAGATATTGCCATCATTGTCACGTCTTCCAAAGTTGGTTCAGCGGAAGGTAGCACTGAAAAATGGGAGATTAGAATTTAATGTGTTCAGGGGGGCCGTATGATGTCAGAGCGTCAGGGATTGTAATTTATTACGAAACAATTTTATTTTCACTCAGTATCGTAAACAACTTGTACAACAGTTGCCGATCGGAAGTTGTGCCTTCGGTTATGGAAGACTACTGGACACAATGTTCCCAGACGGATCGCGAGCCGTAACAAGTCTAGGTATTTAAAGACGACTTAACCATCGATACCGTTAATAAGTGCTTTGGCATTTCTTAACTTTGGGAAACGAATGAAAAGTTGAATGTAAATAACCCAACAGTGATTTGAACCGGCATCCTTCCGAGTCTACCATCTTATCCACTGCGTGATCTTGCTCGTTGTTGTTGCATTGTAAATACTATCGTCAAATAGATTGCGCGGTCCTCGCAACACAAATCATATCTAGTTTTAGATGGTGTTCACACATGTTGTCTGTGACATTACTTTCTTCTGTTGGCTAGAATATGGCACAGAGATGGAACTTCCACACACTGTTGAAGAGTGGGACAATCAGGCGTCACTGGAGAAGAAGTGAGTTTTGAAACCGCCGACCATAATTTCAGGATTATTGAGATCCTGGGAGGAGCAGGCCATAACAAAACTAATCCAGAAATAGTACGTGACATATGAGAAAAGCGAAATACCCACATACTTCTAGAGGAATATAATGATTCAAATTCCAAAACAGGTAGACGCTGCCAAGAGTGAGTATTACCGGATTATTTGGTGTAGTACGTCATGGTTGGACAGTGCTTACATAATTTTTTTTTTTTTGCAGACGTGTAGAAAAACTGATAGAGGCCGACGTAGGGGAAGATCAGTTTGGATTTCGGAGAAATATACAAACACGCGAGGTAATCCTGAACCAGCGACTAATCTTACAAAATAAGTTAAAGATTAGTACACGTACATTTATAGCATTTGGAAATCAAGAGAAAGTTTTTGACAATGTTGACTGAACTACACTTTGAGTTATGTACAGCTTGTACAGAAACCAGACTGCAGTAATAAAAGCAATAAGGCATGAAAACGAAGCACATGGAGTGGTTTGAGGCGTGGTGGCAGCTGATCCCAGACGTTATTCAGTCTGTACATTAAGCAGGCCTTAGAAGAAAACAAAGAGAAATTTACACAGGAAATTAATGCCATTGTAATTCTTTCACGGATAGGAAAGGACTTGGAAGAACAGTTTATCGGAGTGGAAAGTGCTTAACAAAGAGGTTATAAGATAAAGATGAACAACAACATAAAAACAAGGGTATCGGAATGTGGTAGAACTAAATTCGGTGATACTGTGGGAATTAGATTACGAAATGAGGCACTGAAAGTTAGTATATGAGTTTTGTTGTTTTATCTGCTAAATAACTAATGAGGCTGAAGTAGGGAGGGTATAATATGCTGACCGGCAATAACAAGAAAAACGTTTCTGAAAAAGAGAAACTTTCTAACAACGAATACAAATTTAAGTGTTAAGAAGTTATTTCTTAAGGTATTTGTTTGAACTGCAGTCGAGTACGGAAGTAAGCTGTTGACGATAAAAGAGTTAATACAAGAAGAAAATAGCTCTTGAAATGGGATGCTACGAAAAATGCTCAAGATTATACGGATAGATCAAATAACTAATGCGTAGGTACTGAAGCGAACTGGGGAACAAAAAGGTTCATGGCACATCTCAAGCAAAAAAAGAAAATCGGATGATAGGGCACACATTCAGGCTTCAAGGATTTGTTATTTTGTTTAGGGAGGGAAGTGTGGGGGGTCAAAGTTGCAGAGTTAGATGAAGACTCGCAGACAGTAAAGAGGTCTAAATGGATGGAATTGCTGTAGCTATGGAGAGAAGGAGAGACTTGCACAGAAAAGAGTAGCGAGAAGAGCTGCGTCAAACTAGTCATCGGACTGAAAAACAAAACAACGACAGCAACAACAAAGGACAGATAAAATTTAGCCGCTCGAATAGGTGTCACAGTAGAGGCAGCAATCGGAAACTTACTATCGAACGTGTGGTGCAAACAATGTCATACGTTTTTTCAACTTGATAATCTCTGCGTTTTTCTGAGACGCCAAACGTTTGTGGCACTGAACATGAGCCACATCCCACCTCACCAACTCGGTTTGGCAGTATAAAATAATCACAAATTAGTTACTTGCGTCCATTAACGCATTACGTAGCATGGAAACAGCCTACCTCACTGACTTCGAAGTTGTCAGAGATAACGTGCACGATCGTATTGGACGACGACCAGAGACAAAAAAAGACGCCATTATTGTGGGAACTGTCCTGCCGCTTGTCTCACTCGATTGATGCGAAGCACGGGAAACGGTTGCGTGCATGGAATCGTAGTCCCTGATCCCGCGCAGTAAGAGATTCGTTGCCACCCTCTGAGAGACTTTCATTGCTACATTTGAGCTCTCTGCTGTTGCACACGGCGGCTGGTCTTGCACATTAGGTCATGGCATGATGATCTGTTCAACTGCCTGTAGATCTTTACCTCGGAGTAAATGAGCAGTTAGCTTCCGTCACATAATAGACGGCATACAGTAGCCGCAGGAGACGTTTTCTCGTACTCTTTTCTAATATCCTGCACAGGACTCACTCTAATGATCGCAACAAACGCTATGTTTATTTACGAAAAGGTGCAACAGAGACTTTGTAATTGTTCGCGCAGAGCTGCTTCGCACAGCCGGTATTCACGGGAACACGCGCCTCGCCTTGTTTCTCTCTTTCAGTTGGCCGGCGGTGCCTCCGCGGCGAGGCGAGCCGTCGCATCTATCACACACTTTACGCATAGAAACAAGCAGACTGGGCGCGCGTCTTTGTATGTCAGCTGCATTCATACACAGGCGGTTGCAGCAGCGGCCGAGCCGTGCCAAGTAGCCGCACGTGTCCGGAATGGCCGGTTCATCAGGCCTAATATACGTACGACAAGCGACCTGCCGACGCTGGGGCAGGCGGCCGTGCGCTGCCTGCGCTGATCAGCTGCAGGGGAGGTCTGCCGCTCAAGCGCAGCCGGCACACATACCCTCACGCTGATTGCCGCACTCTATTTTCGTACACTGAGCACCGTAGCAGTAAGAACGTCGCTCAGTGTCCACTTCCGACACGTCCACATAGACAAAACCAGGATCTTCAGTTACGTCCGCTCCTGTAAGCTGTTGTTGTGGTCTTCAGTCCAGAGACTGGTTTCATCCAGCTCTCCATGCTACTCGATCCTGTGCAAGCTTCTTCATCTCCCAGTACCTACTGCGACCTACATCCTGAATCTGCTTAGTGTATTCATCTCTTGGTCTCCCTTTACGATTTTTACCCTCCACGCTGCCCTCCAATACTAAATTGGTGATCCCTTGATGCCTCAGAATATGGCCTACCAACCGATCCCTTCTTCTAGTCAAGTCGTGCCACAAATTTCTTTTCTCGCCAATTCTATTCAATACCTCCTCATTCTTTATCTGATCTACCCATTTAATCTTCAGCAATCCTCTGTAGCGCCACGTTTCGAAAACTTCCATTTTCTTCTTCTCTAAACTATTTATCTTAAACTATTTATCGTCCACGCTTCACTTCATTCGAACCTGCGACCGTAGCAGCAGCGCGGTTCTCGACTGAAGCGCCTAGAGCCGCTCGGCCCCATCGGCTAGCTGTACAGGGAGGAAATGTATCGTTGCTTGCGGAGGTTGGGTAAATTTCGCAGCAGTAGAGTAAGATTGCAATGTGCGTTGGTGTTTGTGCTGAGATGTCGTGATCAAAATGTTGTTCCTAATTCTTGCCAAAGTTGTACATTATATTAATTTCCCCCTCCCCCCCCCCCAGTCGCATCAAACAATGCTCTGGCCGAGCTCTAGTTCGCAAAATGAACCTCTACACTCGCCAGATGGATTTTGTTTCCAAGAAAGATTTTGATCCCAACAAATTGTTCAGTTTCTTTTAATGATTGCTTCAGAAATTTCAGCTTTTTCTTGGAATTGGCTAGACGGTGCTCCATGGCCGCAATTTGATTGGGAATTTAATTCTGTAACTGCCCAGAATTTGGCAAAGTTTGAAGGTTTCTGTGGTTCAGTATCTAATACTGTATCTCGACGTTCTGTGATAAATCTCACGGAGAAAGCTTTTGGCGACGCAACTTTACCTCTTCTAAGAAAAGTTTGCTCCGCCTCACGCGCTTGCCAGTGGTTGATTTTATTAGTTCTACCGAACAGGCTGTTTTTAAACTACCTGTTAATGTTGCAATGGAGGCTAGGATGGAGGCTTGTAGCGTGTTGACTGGGGTACGTCCTCCCGAGAGTAATGTTACATCGATTGAGAGGGCTGCTTAGCGTTCACCTGGAGTTCATCCAGATATCGTTATTTTAGCTGTGGGCAAAGGAAATGCTACCGTTATTTAGGGTAAGCAGGATTACGTTTAAAAGATGCAATGCTTACTGTCTGATTCACCGTAACGGAGGATCGGTGCTGAGCCCACAAAAATTACTGAGAGAAAGACTAACAGCCTCTGAAGAAAAATTCCTGGTCGAAGGAGACTGTCAAGAGGCTCAGTTCTTATTGTGCTATTCCCCCTTGGTTACATGGCCTTCCTAAGGTCCACAAGGAAGGGATTCCTCTTCGAACGACTGTAACATTGTTGCTCCGACATATCGTGTAGGAAAACACCTTGCTACTCTGTTGAGGCCCATACTAGGTTGGTGTGACCACCACATTAAGAACCCGGCAGTTTTCTTACGTTGATTAGAGTGAATGCATTTGAATGACTCTGATAGTCTAATAAGGCTTGATGTGGTTTCTCTCTTCACTAGCGTTGCTCCGTCTGGTTCCCTACAGTTAATGTTTTTAGGTTTGGGGCTGAATTAATGAGACCTATTTTGACATGTGTTGTACTCCTCTTATTTTTTATTCAAGGACTAGTTCTTCAAGCAGACTGATGGAGTTTGTTTACGGGAGACATCGAGGAACGTGCCTTGGCGGCTTTGAAATCTGCGTGCTTTTTTTTCAGATATGTAGACGATACTTTTGTTGTTTGGCCTCATGGCTTTGAGAATTTTAAAGACTTTTTAGAACACATGAATTAAATTCACCCAAATACTCGTTTAACGATGGAGGTGGAAAATAATGGCTGTATTCCCTTCCTTGCTGTGTTGGTCAGGAGGGAGGTGGATGGTACGTTGGGACACGTCATTTGTTGCAACCTTACTCACACTGACTTGGACTGACAGGCGTCACCATGTTGTTCCACGTGAAGGGCTAATTGGTACCTTCACCGGGTCCATATCATCTCGGACTCTGAGAGTTTTTCAGCTGAGCTAACCCATCTCGTTAGAACGGTAATAATGAAAAGAAGATCAGACATGCGTTGCGCTGAAGACCAACTATGCGTCACCTGAGTGATAATAATACCAAGATGGCACCGAAGTCTACGGACTTGTTGCCTTACACAGGCAGCATTTCGAATAGGACTGGTCGTATTTTGAGGAAATATGATGTGAAATGCGTTTTTTCGACTACCATCTAAGAACAGGTTTCTATCAGGTTCCGTAAAGGATGAATCTGGCTTGAGTAAGGCGGGTGTCTACAGTATACACTGCAGTTGTGGGATGGCATATATTGGTCAGACTATCAGGACTGTGGACGACAGTTGTACTGGTCATAAGCGTCACACACACATAAAACAGCCAAGCAATCCGCCATTGCAGAACACTTTCTTGCCACTCCTCATCCTATGCAATATAACAACACGGAGATTCTGGCAGCCACTTTTGGATACTGGGAAAGTATTATTAAGGAAGCTCTTGAAATCAAATCAGCAAGTAACCTTACAAATAGATATTGTGGTTCTTGTTTAAATCAAGCATCGAATTGTGCACCCTCCCTTGTCAGAAAACAGAGGGACAGAGTTTATGTTACATCACTCGTTGATTATTGATTACACTATCGATAACTTCTGACGTCGGTCATCTTTGGTTTAATATGGCGTTAGTGTTCACAGTGTGTGTGTGTGTGTGTGTGTGTGTGTTATCTTTTTCGGGTTACATTGCTGCAATTTTGCCTTGAAAATGGCAGCGTGTGCACCTGTCCAAATATCGACTGTTGTCAACGACGTCATCTGGCTTCATCCCTGTAAATTATTTGAATATCCCCAATTTTACTCGATCTGTACATTGAGCAAACAGTGAAAGACACCGAAGAAAAATTTGGAGTAGGAATTAAATTTCAAGAAGAAGAAATAAAATCTTTGAGGTTTGCCGATGATATGGTAATTTTGTCAGAGACAGCAGAAGATTTGAAAGAACGGTTCAGAGAAGAATATAAGATGAACATCCATAAAAGCAAAACTAGGATAGTGGAATGGTTCAAGTGGCTCTGAGCACTATGGGACTCAACTGCTGTGGTCATAAGTCCCCTAGAACTTAGAACTACTTAAACCTAACACACTTCCATGCCCGAGGCAGGATTCGAACCTGCGACCGTAGCGGTCGTGCGGTTCCAGGCTGTGGCGCCTTTAACCGCTCGGCCACTCCTGCCGGCGATAGTGGAATATAGTCGAATTAAATCTGATGATGCTTAGGGAATCAGATTAGGAATCAAGATACTTAAAGTAGCAGATTATTTTATGTATTTGGACAGCAAAATAACTGATGATGCGCGAAGAAGAAAGGATATAAAATGTAAAATTGCAATGGCAACAAAAGCGTTTCTGAAGAAGAGAAATTTGTTAACATCGATTTCAGAAGTTTTTTCTGAAAATATTCGTGTGAAATGTAGGCTTGTATGGAAGTGAAACATGGACCAAAAACGGTTGAGACAAGAAGAAAACAGAAGCTTTTGAAATGTGGTGCTTACAGAAGAATGCTGAAGATAAGATGGGTGGTTCACGTAACCAATGAGGAGGTGCTCAATAGACTGGGAAAAAAAGAAATCTGTAGCAGTCCCAGACTGGATGAAGTGATTGGTTGACAGGATACATTCTAAGACATCAAGGGATCACCAGTTTCGTACTGAAGGGAAGTGTGGGGAGTGAAAATCATAGAGCGGGGCCAAGAAATGAGTACAGTAAGCTGATTCAGATGGACGTAATTTGCAGTAGTTATTCGGAGATGAAGAGGCTTGCACAGGATGAAGTAGCATGGAGGGCTGCATCAAACCAGTCTTCGGACTAAAGACTACAACAAGAAGACACATGTATTACATTGTTACATAGCAAAATTTAATCAAACATAGTTGTGAAAGCATTCAACAGATGGAAAATCAAAGACATTGTAATGCAATGGCATGTATATCAATTAATTCATGGAAATCAATACACAATTGTGAATATTATTAAAAATGAAGGTGATGTTAATTACTTGCATATTTAACGCACATCTACTCCGAGTGTGGAATAAACAGTGACATTGGTACCAGCAAGCGATAACTCAAGCTGTGTGGAAATAGTGAGACATCCATCACATCCGTCATCTGAGGTCCGCCACATCTGTAATACGGCTATTCCCGAATGTTAAACTTCTTCATGCTGCCCGCAGATCTATTGATGCCTGTTAGTAGACTGTTAATGCGGTGCCAGATTCTCGAAGATAGCAAAATGCGGTGTTAATTGCTCCGTAGATCTCATTCATGGTAAACATTACGATGTTGGCGTATTACTTGAACAAAAGATGTGCCCGCGTGCTAACCATTTAATTAACTGTGTATTTCTGTACTAGAATCTCTCTATGGTACAGAAAGAAAAACGATTTTAATTTACATTTGGGAACAATTCTGCTGTTTATTGTACTTTTATTTCCATGCGTTCATTGCAAGCGTTCTACAGTATTTCACTCCTTTCTGTGCCAAGATTTAGTGGAGGGAAGTGAAAATGAACTTTTATTCTTCTTCTACTATTGTATTTGTGAATACCAATATTTCTGCCACTCCGATAACGCAAAGGATTATTGATAACAAATTTCATCGATAAGTAAGTGTACTGTAATTACTACTTTTCATTCTCCACCCCAAGGAGTGAGCCGACTGTACGAGATGGGAACCATTATAGGGACCACTTTTTTTTTTTGAGTCAAATACCAGCTGCCAGACGAGCTGGTAGCGGGAAACAGATGAGTCGTATTTTGGAATGACTGGGAAAGGATTTCCATTTTTGGTATTTGCCTTACAACTAAGAGAAACCTCCCGAAAACCTTGGTCGAAACTGGGGATTTGTAATTATTCTTATATTATCATTGGTATACATATACACGACTAATATATGAGGGCATACTGCATATTCAGGTATCTGTTTATGTGTGTAACTTCGTTAAGTCAATGACGATCCGCAATGGTTAAAGAACTTCAGGGGAGTGGTTAATATTTTTAATTTTTTAAATAAATGCATCCAAGATGTACGTGTGTGAAACCACACATAATTCTAATTACTTGCCTTTGTATAATGAATATTTTTAAGTGAAGAGTTGCCCATAATGTTATCTCATAAGACATCAGTGAATTGAAACATGCTAAGTACACTAATTCACTGATTTACATTTTCCAAACCTAAAACATTATCTTAGGGCAAAAAATATTGGAACATAAACGTTAGAACAAGCCTACATGATGGTTGGGAACGTCATTGTTCATTTCTAGTTTTACTTATACATGCTTTAAGCGATGTAGTGGAATATAGAAGAAAGTTCTTAACAATGAACTCCTTGAGTGCGATGTTATACTTCTATCTTTAGTAAGGGTTAACAGTTATGACAAGAAAAATATCATCTGCTAATGACTCACCATGTGCACCAGGAGGGCGACGGAAACTGTGTGTCCGGGAGGTACAGAGATCAACCTTCTAGGGGGTATGTGTAATACACTTCACAAAATGCACATCGACGACATTCAAGAAATGTTCAAAACAAACCATTAATTTGCGCCATGAACACCGAATGAAAAATGGCGCGCCACTGTGTTTACAATATCGAAGCGAACTCATTGAGAGCTACAAACCATGCAGGACGTTAAGATAGGTACGCACACCTAAAAAAATGCATATAGAATCATATTGTTGTAAAGGGGTGGTGAGAAATTATGAAATGTGATGGCACGCAAACGAATGAGAAACAGTCTGTCGTGGAGCTTATCGTGAAGCTGGTTATCCTTTGCGGCGTAGTTACAGATACTGCCATAATACGTTTTATAGGCTTGGAAAAAAAAATCCAGAGGTTGAATTTGTCGAATGGTTCCATATGGTATGAATTGTTGAGGATCGTCAAGTTGACGCCTCATTTGAAATTTCGTTATCTAACGTCTTCCAAGTCTGTAGTAGTGTCTGAATTTGTGCAACCATCCACTGCATCCCTTTAAATCACTGTAACCTATGTTGTGCGCTATTTGATGTGCATGCCGTAGTGCGTAACTATCATGTGCATCCTGAAAATTGTATTGAGCATCCCTGAAACGCGCAAACACCAGTCTCTTTGTAACAAGTGCGCCTTGTCCTCTCTCTTGAATATCCGTAGTTTCTTCTTATACACTACACGATCGTATTGCTACGGACGTATTCGAAATCTATTCATATTTGTCTTGTTTGCCACGATGCGGATGATGTTCCTTATACGTAATTATATTTATTACCCGCTTTTGGACAACGATGGTCCTTTACAGCATTTTACTGGAGACGGGATTTTTGGCTTCCCGTCCGAGAGGGACGATGAACTACATGACTCACTTGTTAAGCACGTATCGTCATCATTGTACTTCTCATGCACACGGTTCGCACAGTCGAGCGTATACGACACAATACATTTCACTGACTCATCTAAACGCTAATATTTCATCTGTCACTTCTTTTTCACTCTGCGAAACTCCGTGGGTTCCTTTCTGACGATGTATCAACTACAGTAACTGTTGTTGTAGATGAAATGCAATGTTCGCTTTGTTTATCGTTGCCATAACAGTATCAGCAGTGTAACACTGTTGTGAGTTACTCGTAGACTAACCAGGTCAACTACGCTCCTTTACCTCTTGCTGTGCTCACCATTGGGTACCTTTAGTCCCGCCCTCTGTTGCGATCAGCAGAAAATATTGTGGTTGCACGCTAGACAGTATCTGAGGCGCTGAATGGCACAAAAATCAATGGGATTTTGCGGCGACATCGCACTCAAGGGGTTCCTTGTTAGACTTAACATAACGTGATGGAATATAATGTTCATGCAGGGGGTGACCAAGTGAAGTATAAAGCTTTACCCATCACCAATCTTTGCAGCGCACTGAATATTTGTGATAGCTGCAAGAGAATATAGACTGTGTATCGTGATTGTTATCAAGGTATAAACGGGACTGTCCTTCATTGCACGAGCAGAGTTTTTTTTAAATATACACCTAATAAGCAACACTTTATTTGTGAAGCATTGTCCTGCAAGATAAGGCTAATGAGATAAAATGAAACCACTGAAAAGCCGTAAGTAGACAACCTGGATAATAGTTTTATTTATGGTCCATGAAATACAAATTTCTTCTGTTGATGAAATACCAATGTCTTCTGTTTATGTACTCCGCATATAAGACAAATTTTTTTACAGAAAAAATATTTTCTCTTTTTGCTGCAATATAAGAAATTATTTGCCTTTCACTTTATAGTTCGTGCGTGCTCTAAGCTGACCACGTTTTCCCTTATAAGTCTTGTTGACTTTTACTATTTCTCATATTGTCAGAGTGTTAAAATGCTTTATTTAACTGCACTTTCGAATGTTTCGCACAAATTCACAATATTCTTATCGATTTTTCGCTTTCACATCTTAGTTCATGTTAATTGTACGAATCTAGCGACCTGCCTCGGCTTCGCACAGACATGTGCCTACGGTCCGACGACTTGTCTGGGGTCACGGTGATAAATTATATAAAGAAACACTCCTCGTGAGTCAGTTTCTCTGTTAGTGAAAACTGTATGTAAATCCTTACAGCAGTGACAATAGCCTTCATATCCAGACAAACTTGGCGTGGGACTTTAATTTACGAAATGTTCCAACAGTTTTTTTTTTTTTTTTTTCCCCATCAGTCTTCTGACAGGTGCGATGCGGCCCGCCACTACATCCTGTTCTGCGACAACTTCTTCGTCTCAGAGTCATGCTCGCACCCTATTTCGTTAATTATTTATTGGATCATTCGAACAGTCTACATCTTCCACTAATGCCGTGAAAGTTATTCCCCATTGCCTTATCACGTCTCCTATCAAACTGTCCCTTCTTTTTAGCAGTTTTTTCCACATATTCCCTCCTTCGGCATTTCTGCAAGCAACCTCATTCCTTGGCTTACCACTCCACCTAATTTTCAACATCGTTTTATAGCACCACATATGAAACGCGCCACTTCTTTTCAGTATTCCCACAGTTCATGATTCATTGCTATACAACGTTGAACTCCAAAGGTACATTCTAGGAATTTCTTTCTCGCAGTAAGGTCTGTATTTTGTTCTAACAGATTTCTTTTGGGAAGGAACATCCTCTCAGACAATGTTTTTCTGTTTTTTATATTCTGCTTCCTTCGTCTATTACGCTTGATCTTGTTACCAACGCAGCAGAATTTCTTAACTTCGTCTACTTCGTGATCAGCAGATTTGATGTTAGGTTTACCGCTAATCTCATTTCTGATACTCCTTATTAATTTCGTATGTCTTTGGTTTACTCTCAGTCCCTTCAACAGACCTTCAGTTCTTCCTCATTGCCACCGTCGAGAGCGGTCTCATCAAAGAATGTTATCACTGATGTCCTTTCATATTGAATTTTAATTCCATTGCTGAACTTTTGTTGTATTTCTGTCAATGCTGCTTTGATGTACAGGTTGAACTTTAATGGGGAAAGTCTGAATCGTTGTGATACGCCTCTGTAATCTGAGCACTTCTTCGTCTTATTTCCCTAAGGCATATACCAACTTTTCTCAGTATTTCAAGCATCTTACGCAATTTTACTTCGTCTTATGCTTTTCTGCAAACAGATGAAAGTGCCTTGATTCCAAGTGCAAGATCAGATGTCTCTCTCGTCCACTTCTCCTTTCTGAATCCACACTCTTCGTCATGTAACAGATCATAAATTTTCCTTTACAATCTTCTGTATATTATTCTCCTCAACTACTTGACCGAGCGAGGTGGCGCAGTGGTTAGCACACTGGGCTCGCATTCGGGAGGACGACGGTTCAATCCCTCGTCCGGCCATCCCGATTTAGGTTTTCCGTGATTTCCCTAGATCGCTTCAGGCAAATGCCGGGATGGTTCGTTTGAAAGGGCACGGACGATTTCCTCCCCTGTCCTTCACTAACCTGAGCTTGTGCCCCGTCCCTAATGACCTCGTTGTCGACGGGACGTTAATCACTAATCTCCTCCTCCTCAACAACTTGGATGTATGATCTCTTAAGTTGACTGTGCAAGAGTTCTCGCGTTTATCTGCCCTTTCTGTCTTCAGGATTGTGTTGTTGACATTATTCCGAAACTCTTATGCAATTCCTCCAGTCTCACAGATACATCACATCAACTTGAACAGCATTATGCTCCTATATGACGAAACTAATTAGCACTGTTCGTTACTGAAAATTCTTTCGTAGTCAGTGACAACAGCTTCCATTTAAAGTGGGAGAAACTGAGAAGCGAAACCAGAAGCGCTAACTGATGTGAATGGGCTAACTGTAGACACTGCATTTGCCTTCAGGCTTGGTTATTACCGAGTACATTTTTACATTTTCAAAAGGAAGGCAGGAAGAATGTAATGTCATGACAGCACTATATTAGAGAACAACGCGGATACTTAGGAATGGGGAAGAAAATCGGCCGCGCTCTTTTCAACGGAATCAACGTGGTATTTGCCAAGAGCGACGTAGTAAAATAACGGAAAACTTGAATCTGGATGGCCGGGCGGGGTTCGAACCATTGTCCTCACGAATACGAGTAAAATGTGCTGACTACTGCGCCATTTCGCTCACCGAATGTAATGTCATCCCTGTTTGTGGCCGAGCGGTTCTAGGCGCTTCAGTCTAGGACCACGCGACCGCTACGGTCGCAGGTTCGAATCCTGCCTTTGGCATGGATGTGTGTGATGTCCTTAGGTTAGTTAGGTTTAAGTAGTTCTAAGTTCTAGGGGACTGATGACCTCAGATGTTAAGACCCATAGTGCTCAGAGCCATCTGAACCATCATTCCTGTAACTCAAAATATCCACGGGTATGCTGCCGGTCTATAGTGTCCAACGGGCACAATATTTCGGCGATCAAACATGTCGCCATCATCAGGTGAACTGACGGACTGAGCTCCTGTGAACGTACCGGCACGGAGATCCGTACGCTATGGCTGCTCAGAGGGAACTGGGTTCGGTCGCGGCGGCGGCCGATTTAAATACCCTCCGCCCGCGGCGCGCTCCCTCCGCCGTCCGCGCCCAGCGCCACGGTCGCGCGGTGGAACAGATTGCGACGGCGTCTGCCCGTTGGACACTACAGACCGGCAGCATACCCGTGGATATTTTGATTATCAAATACGCCGGGAGAAACTCAAGAATCACATTCCTGTAACTGCCCTGCTGGATAGCCTTCTGGTGCCGCTAAATGATTTGCTTAAAAATGGGCCTTTATTATTCCCGTCAAGCTTTCCTGTGACACAGTTGTATGAGACCTGCAGGTAAGCATGTGCTTGTTAGCTTCCACGAACAGTCCAGAGTCCTCCACACTTGGGAATGCTGAGCAAAGGCATGCGATTAAGGGACACCCACTCCAGCAAAGGAGAAGCAACAACAGACCCACACTAACCAAACGCCTCAGGCGACAGTTGTTAATATTATTCATACCTCCCTCTTCCTAGCACACGAAGGAATACGAGAACATTTCTGATGGTTCAGAAAACTGGCCATGTGCGAGTAGGACTCTCACACTGAGTGTTCCGTGCATACCTAATTATGTATACAGACCATTCACCGATCCCAGAAAACGAGGATTTCGAAGATTTTTGCGTGTTTGCAAGATACTGGCCGCAGGAATTCCAAGATTTTTTTAGAATATTTTAACTTCAAGTTCGAAGCCGGGTGACAAATGACAAAAGAAAATTTTTTCGTGTGATATAATTACAGTTTAACATTTTTTTTCATTTACTTGTACTGCGAAGCCTTTGTTCTTGCCAAATTTCTGGATTCTACTTCGATGGGAATCGCCCTATAGGTTGTAATGACTCAGTTTGCGAGTGTCAAAATATTTGACGTTTAATGGCCATAATGTTTCCTTACATTGGCTTAGGAGCTTACATTCATTACACCGCCAAGTGAGTATAGACCTCAGTACGTGACATATATTTCAGCTTCATACGTCTACCTGAGAAAAAAGTGTCTTAACAGATGGACAGACAGACAGAGTCTGATAACAAATGACAGAAATTTTATATCGTCTGATTAATAACAAATTAACTATTTGCAGAGTTTTTCCTTTGGTTGTAGTGTGAAATCTTGCTCCTTGCTAAATTTCATGATTTTTAGGTCTGCGGAAAGTAGCTTTAAGTTATGATGAGTCAATGTACGATAGTAAAAATATTTAATATATATGGCCGTATATTTTGATTGCATTCAGTTAGAAGCTTCAATTTTTTACATATTCAAATTTCCACTTGAGCCGTCCACCCGCACCTGAGAAAGTGGCTTTGGACAGTCGGACAGACAGACAGAGAGACACATGGGAAACAAAGTGATCCTATAAGGACTCCGTTTTTTAGGACTCAGGCACGGAACCCTAAAAACCGACCAGTGATGTAGAACTTTGCATATTCGCGTCTCACCTCCACACATTTAGAACTGGCTGCAGTATGCCTCTAGTAGGACGAATGTTTTGTGGAATCCCTCTGCAGCACGTGCGTACTTCTTATATAGTCTCTTACGCTCAAAGACATAAAATACGTTAACTACTGAACTTCTGGAAGTGAAACATGGACGATAACTAGTTTGGACAAGAAGAGAATAGAAGCTTTCGAAATGTGGTGCTACAGAAGAATGCTGAAGATAAGGTGGGTAGATCACGTAACTAATGAGGAGGTATTGAATAGGATTGGGGAGAAGAGAAGTTTGTGGCACAACTTGACTAAAAGAAGGGATCGGTTGGTAGGACATGTTTTGAGGCATCAAGGGATCACAAATTTAGCATCGGAGGGCAGTGTGGAGGGTAGAAATCGTAGAGGGAGACCAAGAGATGAATACACTAAGCAGATTCAGAAGGATGTAGGTTGCAGTAGATACTGGGAGTTGAAAAAGCTAGCACAGGATAGAGTAGCATGGAGAGCTGCATCAAACCAGTCTCAGGACTGAAGACCACAACAACAACAACTGAACTTCGGCATTGGTTCCTTGGGATTTCCCGGTTTTCGAAGGTTTTCTCAATTTGTCGATTCCAATGCAGGTTTTGCTACCACAGGAGAAATAGCAACTTCAGTTCTGAAAGTTAACCCTAACCTCTGTCGCCGGCCGGTGTGGCCGAGTGGTTCTAGGTGCTTCAGTCTGGAAACGCGCGACCGCTACGGTCGCAGGTTCGAATACTGCCTCTAGCACGGATGTGTGTGATGTCCTTGAGACTGATGATCTCAGATGTTAAGTCCCATAGTGCTCAGAGCCATTTTTGAACCTAACCTCTGTCAATGTCTAAACGTGACGAATATACTTCCCAGTGTAATATTCCTGGCTGTAGCCGCCAATATTTCATTTTGCTAGAAGCTCGCCTTGCCACAGCTTGATACACGCGAAGTAGCATATGCTACAAAAGTGGAGTGAGGCACGAGCACCAGATGGTACAGTATGTACCAGTCCCGTGGGAGAGTCCGCCAATTGTACTGAATTTGCTTGTGATTGGTCGACACGTTCGGATGTTTGACGCCGAAACGCCTAAATTCTCTTATTAACTGTTTATATACTTTTCGTTGTATTTAACTCAGTTTTCAATGTGACAATCTCTCATGGTTACCCCACGAGTCTATCGATTTATTTATCAAATTTCACTATTTTTGAGAAACATAACAGCAACGATATTATAACCGAAGTGCTTCGGACACATTCGGGCCGCCTTGGCGCGCCTGGGAGACAAAGTACTTCGGCTGCGCTAGTCAGACTGTTTCGGGCGTTCTGGAGTGATTGACACGTTGTACTCTGTTTCGGGCGTTCTACAGTGACGGACGCGATCTATGTTTCGGTGGTACTAGAGGGACGGACGCATAACTATGTTTCGGTCGTTCAGGAGGGACGGACATGTCGTTGTCTATATCGGAAGTTGTCAGAAAAGTTACCGTACAATTAAGAAAGCTATGTCGAGTGTAGTATAAGACAGTGTAAAATGAATGATTATTTAAAATATAAACAAAGAGGACGCATTAGTGAAAGGTGTCTCCTACCATCATTGTCAGTACTACAGATCTTGCCCTCTGTAGATACAGAGACTAATGTGGACAAGTGGCATCACGCAAAAAGAACGATCACTGGTTCAAGTTGACAGCATAGCAGCCTCCGCCGAAGAAGATCCCACGACTGACGAGCTGTCTTCTGCGGTGAGGACACAATTTCAGAAGACGACAGGTTGGTGGAGAGGACGGTTATGGACTTTTATTCAATCTCTCCAGATCTCTCCAGCTTACAGAACTGAATTCCAAACGACACATAGTTTATACCAGTAACAACAACTCTTGATTTTCTCTGAAATGTATCGGGCAAACGTGGCAATCAAGGCGTATAATTGCTGTAGCTGCACCTTAAAATGATCCGTTCAGGAAACACGAAAAACGAGCATATCATTCTCAGAGAGTCAGCGCCGGGCCATATTGCATCGTCTCGGCATTATTCTCATCGGGTTAACGGTTATCGTTAGTAATCAGAGGTCTGTAGATTGCCGCGCATGTTCGATATGTGCAAATCGCATCCCACTGTGACAGGCTGTATGGAAAGGTAATTGAGTTCTGATATACAGTCTACAGCATGACGTTCGTTATTCCGTGGGACAATCCTCTTAGATATTTAATATTTTCGATCACTGAGGCTTCGTTTTGCTATATAGTGCTCCTGTAACGCTTGCCGCAAGATGTGTTTGCTATGGCAATAGCCCTGCAACAATGTGGAATTACTTTTGTTACGTTGCTTTTCTTGCGTTTCATTAAGCCTCGTTGACGACGTACATGCTCGGCATTAGGGTTGTGCGAAAATATTCTGAGACTGTTCCACGCGGTGCGAGGCGTGTGAACCGACACATTGTCAGCAAGATGACGTAAAGGACAGCCGGATGCCGCTCGTGCTTAACACGTGCCCATGTTATTGACACCAGACATAGGAAGTGCGTATGCAAAACAGTTTTTACGTAATGTTATTTTCACGTTTAGGGTTCCGTACATCAATAGGATAAAATCTTATAGGATTTCTTTGTTGTCCGTCTGTTTGTCTGTCTGTACATATATTAATACCCTTTTTTCCCAGAAACAGATGGAGTTCTGAAGTTGAAATTTGTGTCAGGTACTGAGGTCTTCAGCTCATTGAAGTTGCAAAAACAAAAAATTAAGTTCCAGGTCAATGAAATCGAAAGATACCGGTATTTATGTCACATGTTGTAATGCTCGCAAACTCACTCAACCAAACCCATAGTTTCTTTCTTCTTTCTTTCCAATTTATTGGCTTTCGGGATGTACCCAAACAGCCTTCTCAACAGTGGAATGGCTAATTATGATGATACGAACAAAAAGACAACACAACATCCATTCTCCGCGCGAAGAAAATATCCGACCTTGTCGGAAATCGAACCCTGACCCCTTCGCTTAGCAATCCGCTGCACTAATCTCTCAGTATCGAGACGGACAAAACCGATGTATGAACTATGTAGACAGATGTCAGGCCTGATGGTCTAGCAATGTAGCGTCTTAAGACTTGCGGCACTTGAGAGGAAAGTTAAATCGCGTCCCTGGAAAATGAAAGGTCGGGGGATAGAATCTCGGTAGGACCACGGATTTTTCAGTCTTCGTTTTAAGCTTGCCGACCCCCTTCAGTAACGTGAAGAGTCTCATGAAACAATATGTAGCTCAGATTCCACGTTAAACTTAGATCCCTTTTCCCAGTTGGATAACTCATGTACGCTAGGATATTTATGTACATAATTAAGATTGTACAGAGTACCAGTCCTACTCACAGTCTTCCAACAATTTTTTATATTACAAAATAGTTTCAGACGGCAGTATCTGGAACGGGCGTACTTTAATTTAATCTCTTTTTAGCAAATAGCAGTAATGTTAAACAAACTAAAGAGGAAAGTGACTTGAATTATTGACGATTGTCGAATGTTGACTGAAGACAGCCATAGGCATCAACTTTGTACGTGAAGCTGGGTGGGCAGATACAATTACTCAACGGCTATCTCGGTATAAAAATATATGTCTTACTTGAGAGTTTTTGTATAATAAAGAGAAACTCATCACCATTTATCGTAAATGAGCGTTTTCTCTTGTATTTAAAGACCTGAGTTTTACTGCAATAAAGCTCTGTGGTTAAAGCGGTACTATTCAATGGAGTACAATATCTATTTGTTCCACCATGATTTATTGATATGCAGGTGAATATTGTGCATCTAAAAGTAATTTTAATTCTGGACAGATTGGACACAGCTGTTCCGATTGTCCTGACGCTAGGACTCTCAGCTACGTCACCTGCGCATGGACTTTTCCAGCAGGAACCAGACTAAAGCAAACCAATGTTGACTACCTGTAAACACAGGGCGCAGTTGCCTTTGTCAACATACTTACTTTGGAGAAGCTGCTGTAATTCGCCACGCAACAGCTACAGCACCTCGCTGAAAGTCCTACACGTTTCTCTCTTTGCAGAAACTAGGTACTGTCACCGTACCTAGGTACTCCACGCATTGTACTATCAGTCACGCTCCACTTCGATTTTCTCCACAACAATGCCAAAATTAAGTTTTCAGGTCGTGAATGAAAGATACTGCGTTCGCTATACCGACGCTTCGAGCTGCCGCAGTGGTAGTACATCGGCCTCTCAGTCGGATAACCGTTCAAGTTCCAGGTCAGATATCCAGTTTAGATTTTCCGTGGTTTCCCTTAAATTTCCAGGCATATGGTCGATTTTCTTCTTCATGCTTCCCCAATATGAGCTCGTTTTGCCACTATAATGGGCTCTTGATTGAAGGTACCTTAAAATCTAATCTTCAACTTTTGTCACTGCAATTCCTACACGCAGAAAAGTGCGATTCAGAAATATAAATGAGCTTATGACACAACCTCTCTCTCTCGTACATTACGTGACGTCGTTAAACAGATGGTACTGTTGCAGAGTTTCTTTTGCGCCTGCACCGCAGAGCCCTCTGTTTTAACAGCAACTCAAAAATAT